>NC_056733.1:1136458541-1137086041 GCF_019279795.1 Protopterus annectens | reverse complement strand
GTGGCACTAGCACTGTCACAAAGCAAACAGTTTGTGGGGGGTGCATTTAAGCCATGTACAGTTTCATATAAAGAGCATATTCAAATGGCAAACCTAAAAAAGCATACAGCTGAACCTGCTGTTTTTGGGCAAGGAAAATACATGTTCTGCTTAAACAAGTACAGAAGAGAGGTATCTACCTTGCAGTATTAGCGTAAGCCCAGGATGACTTTAGCACAAAGAGCTCATTCTTGTCAAAAAGCACTGAGAAACAGAAAACCATTTACACAACCACAAAACAGATTCATGACATAGCTCTTAAATGTCCCAGATTTTCAGGTACATCCCAAATTTTGACTTAAATTTCAGATCTGTCCTCTTAACCCTTCCTAAAATTGGTGAATTTTGGAGAAACAGTAGTGAATTACACTTAATAACAATAATTACAGTTATAGACTTTTTTGCTTCAGAAAATGTGTATTAACTCACATTCTCTTACTCAGTCCAGAAAATGTATATTAACTCACATTCTCTTACTCAGTCAATGTCTCAAGTCAATAGTAATAATATTAAGTGTCCAAGATTATTTCTGGATTTCATAGGTTCATAGGTTCATACTAGGCTATCTGCCCAAGGGCATTTATAAGCCTAGCCCAGAGTTTTGTGGCTTTCGCCACCCCTTTAGTTTGGAGGATACTATGCCCCTTATTTTGCTGTGCCTCTGTCAAGCAGTGACACTGAGATAATCCCTGGGGTATATCTGCGATCTCCCATCCATTGGTCAAGATTTCTCTTGAACAAAGCCAGCGAGGTGCTCTGCCTCACATGTACCGGGATTTTGTTCCACAGCATAGGGAGTCTCTGGGTGATGAATCTGTCCCTCCAGCACGTCCTATTAATAACCGTGTCAAGGTTTAAGTCTCCCGCCATTGTAGTTCTGAGGGATCTAGATTTTTTGAGGTGAAGCATGTTCATCAATTCTGGGTTTGACATGGCCTTGTATGTCAGGCACAGGTCACCTCTGAGCAGACGGTAAGCGACTGAATAGAGCTGGAGTTCCTTCAGTCGGGCAGCATAGGACATATTTTTGAGACCCTTTATCCTTTTGGTGAGGAACTTTTGGGGCCTTTCCAGTTGCTGCAGGTGTCAGGTCAGATACATTCCGAATGTGGCATTGTACTCAATCATTGGTCTGATGAGTGATGAGTACAGGGGGACGATGACCTCCCTTGATCTAGATGTGAATCCCTTCATGATCAGGTGGGCAATGTAGAAGGTCTTCCTAACTACTTTGGCAACGTGAGTGTCAAACGAAAGGTTACTGTCAACCTGGGTCCCCAGATCCCTGATAACCTCTTCTGTGCTTAGTGGGTTGCCGCCTATATGGTAGCTAGGGGTAACCTTGTTTTTCCCGAAGGGTATGACTATACATTTTTTGGCGTTTAACTTTAGGCCATGGCTCTGGCACCAGTTATCTATTTCTATAAGACCCTTCTGAAGGATATCTGTGTCAGATGTGTTCTCAACTATGGCCCAGTTTGCAGTCATCTGCAAATTTTGTCAGCCATAATCCTCCTGTGTTTGCTTGTACTTCTGAAAAGTAGATGCCGAACAGGAGTGGGCCCAGGACTGAGCCCTGTGGGACACCACTTGTGACAGGCTTTGAGTCTGACATGGCGCCAGCAACTCTGACCCTGTGGGTTCTGTCACTTAGCCAGTTTGCAACCCATCTTGTGACGTATGGGTTTACACTTAAGCTGATGAGTTTTTCAATGATACCTGAGTGGGGTATTGTGTCAAAAGCCTTTGCCAGGTCAAGGTAGGCTGTGTGGACTGCCTTTCCCTCATCAATGGCCTTGGTGACTGTTTTGAAAAAGTCAACCAAGTTTAAAAGGCATGATCTGCCTTTGACAAAGCCAAACTGGGTCGGATCCAAAGTCTGCAAGTCCCCTATGTCTTTATTTATGAGTTCCATTATGATCCTCTCCATAGCTTTGCAGATCAGGCTTGTCAAGCTGATGGGACGGTAATTTCCAGGGTCGGTGGAGGCACCGCCTTTGTGAAGTGGGACCACAGTTGTTGTACGCCACTCCTTAGGCACGTATCCTGAGGTGAGGCTAAGATTAAACAGCTGCCCTAACTGCGGGTTTAATTCCTCATTGAGTTCTCGGAGCACACAACCGGGGACACCATCTAGTCCCATGGATGCTGTGTTTTTTGCCTTGGAGAGAGCAGTTCTCACCTGAGCGTTAGAGATTTTTGGGGGGCTACAATCCTTTGGTATAGATATCTCACCTTTTGGGGGGGAGGGCGGGGAGAAGTTTGCACTGAACCTGTCAGCCAGTATGTTGGCAATGTCTGTAGGTTCAGTAATTTTTACATCATTTTGAACTAATTCTGAGCATATCTGGGAGTTTCCTCCCAGGTTTCTAACATAGCTAAAGAAAGCCTTATGATTGTCTTTTGAGTCCTTAGCGACTTTTCTCTCAAAATTTGCCTTGGGTGATTTTATGAGAGATCTTAGTTTTTTACTTATAATGATCAAAGGTGTTTTCCCTTTTAAGGATTTTACTCTATCTTGTAGTAGCTTCCTCCTTTTGTTGTAGAGCTTGTTTATGGCTGGGGTCCACCAGACTGGACGCTTGCCTTTGGTACAAAGAGTCTTTGTTTTGTTTGGGATTGCCTGATCCATGCAGTCCTGTAGGTGCTGGTAGAAGGCATTTGTAAGTGATTCAGCGGCTTGAGTAATGTTTTCTGCAGGCTCGGGGGCCTTAAAAGAGACCACACCAGTCTTTAGAGGTGTGAAGTCGGCATTTGAGAAGTTATTCACTGTGGTCTTTTTTATCTCAGGTGGGGGCGGGATGTGGACTTCCAGTGAGATTAGTTGATGGTCTGATCTCATCAGTGAGGGGTATACTTCCGGTGTTGAACATTGTGACCCCATGTTCGTGATGATGAGATCTAGTATGTTTTCTCCTCTTGTGGGGATGGTGACTAGTTGTTCCATGGCATTTGAGTTTATGAACTCTAGGAACCTTTGGGCTAGAGTGTTGGGGCTTGAGTAGTGATCCCAGTCTATATTCGGGTAGTTGAAGTCACCTAGTATGATGGTGTTTGGAGATACATTTATCCCCTCCAGTGTTTTCAGGAAAGCTATGTGAGGTTCCTGAGATTGAGAGGGTGGCCTGTAACATGCTACAAATTGCAGAGCAGTCTTGCCTATGGTTATAATTGCACCTGGATGGTCTCCGATGCATCGTGCGTTGCCACCAACATTGAGGTGTGGGTGTCCTTGATGAATATAGACACCCCCTCCTTTCTTGGTGTTGTCCGGATTTTGGGGCCGGAACGCATTATATGAGGTAAAACCTGATAGTGCTGGTGTGCTCTCGGGAGCCTTGAACCGGGTTTCAGTCACAGCACAGACATCGATGTTCTCCATACTGAGAAGGGCCTTGAGTGCGTGCATCTTGAGGTTGAGACTTCTGGCATTGAGCAGCATTACCCTTAGTTTTTTTCCTTTTTTGTGTTCTAGGGTGGTAGGTTTAGAATTTGAGCCTTGCCTAAAAAAGGCACTATGGGGGTGGCAAGAGCCTTTGCCAATATCCGGAAGCCCAGGGGTGACAGGTGCAAGCCGTCCCTTGCGAAGCAGCGTGGCTTGTCCAGCATGTCATCCCAGGCAGACAGACATTAGATCCCCTTTGAATGACACCAGAGTTTAAGCCAATTATTAAAGCTGATCATCTTGTCTCTGCATTGTGGCATCATTCTTGGTGAAGGTAGGATACTGCTCAAGGTCAGGGTCATACCTGCCTGGGCTACATAATCAGAGAGCTCCCCTAGGTCTCTTTTCATGTAGTCCAAGGAGGTACGTCTCAGGTCGTTCACACCAGCGTGGACAATGACAGAGTCATATTTGTACCTGCTGTTGAGAGACCTGAGTGCTTGCGTTATGTGGCGGATTCTAGCGCCCGACAGGCAGCTTACTGTGACCTTTTCCTTACTCAATCTGGTGAGCGGGACGTCAGTGTGTCTGACTATGGAGTCACCAATGACGAGTGTGTCTGGCATTGTGTTTGGCTGTGACTGTTTGGCACACTGACTATGTGGTCTATGTGTTGCATGTGTTGTGTCCTGAGGTGGCAGTTGTTTGGGTGTCTGCTTTGGTGGCCTCAGCTGTTTTGGTAGATTTTTGATCAGAGCCTCCGAGTATGTCTTTGTGTATTTATGTGTATGATTTGAAGTTGTGACAGTACTATGTGAGACTGGGTTTGTGGTGTGTGTGGTTACCTTCTCCTCCTGTCTGATCTTGCCAGTCCTATGTTGAGAGAGCTCAGCCTCCAGTTTGGCTATATAGTTGAATCTCTCGCATGTATTTGTGTTTTGTGGGAGAAGGAGAGGGTTGTCCGTGTACATGAGACAATTGTAACATTGCCTCAATATTCCCAGATTCACCAGCTGAGCAGGAGAGGACACTAGCAACTGACCCCTCGACATGCTAGAAGGAAAAGACAAAGACTTTAAAAAGACTCCGGGGGATGTGGGTGGGCGAGAAGGGGTTTTTGGCTGGTGGGGTACTATGTATAATGAAAGTGCTAAATCAAAGTAAAAAAATACTTTAGGAGCAAGTGCTAGGCTTTACAGATAGAGAATAGTCTACTTAAGAATCAAGTAGAGCTGAACTTTTTAGATATAGAATACGCTGGTTTGATCAGCAGTACAGTTCAAGGAAGGCTGTTTTAAGGGAAAATTTGAAGAGTGGACTTTAGGTAGCCCGAATAGTTTAACCTTGATTAACCGCCGCTGCTCTTGTGTGCTCCTGTAGCAACTCCGCGCTAAAGCGTGCTTTATAGCAGGGGGCTGGAAAAGACAGGAAATGACCATAAATGGCCAATAAACTACAAGTTACTGCCTTAAACCACTCCTCTGAGGACAAACAGGCAGCTCAGTACTCCCCACTCTCACTGGTGAGTAAAGAAACTTCCCCCTGACCAAACAAGGAAAATGGAGAAACACAGGAACCAAGACAAAGCCCAGGGATCAGCAAAATCTGATCTCTGGAACAAACTATTAGGAAAGTATGGAAAACAAGAGTATTTTTTTGTTTCAAGTTTTTTTCAGATAGGCAGAAAATACAATAAATGCTGTGTTTTTCGACTAATTGCTATCAAAAGCTAGTACACTTGAGTGTATTAGCCTGTTGTTTAACTTTTAAGCAAAACTTAAACAAGGAAGTGCAACAAACAATTCAAGCTCTTAAAAACAGTAAAACAGGTAATAACTGAATAAAACAGACAGAAATAGTCGTCGAAAGGCTTAAAAAGTCGAAAATGCAGAAAAAAATACTTATTTGTCCCTGATTCACTGAGAGTTATAATTCATAAGTGGTCTGCTGAGAAAGGAGATCCTGTAACTGATCTTTTTTTTTTTTGTAAACTACCATTTTGAAAACCACATAGTGGTGACTGCAGTGGTTCTCTGGTTCTTCTGTGTGGAGTCTGCACGTCCTCCCTACTGTTACGTGGGTTTCCTCCAGGTACTCCTATTTCCTCCCACATTCCAAAGACATGCAGTAGGTGGAATGGACACTGTAAATTGGCCATAGGTGAGAGACAGAGAGAGAAAGAGAGTATGTGTGTGAGTGAGTGGTACAAATGAACTACAGTGGCAGGACTAGCCACCTGGCTGTGTAGAACTTTGGCTCAAGATGATTCTCACTGCTGAAGTGACACCCTGACCCCATGACCAAAATTGGAAAAGGGGTTGAGGATGGATGTATTTTAAAAACATTTGCCAAATGTTCCAGTCTCGATACAAGGAAAAAAAATAATGAAGCAGTAATGTATCTTTTTGCTTAATTTATGTCTATGAACATTATTACAAGGGATGTGACATCAAAGCTCTCCACCATGACTTTAATATGTGATTTGTGCTGCACTACTGTTTTCACCCTTAAATATTTGAAGTCATCAAATTTTGTACAGCTCGATCACAACAGTGGATTCAGTCTAATTTCATAAACATGCTCTATATTCTATGTAGGGTGTAAGTGAATGTAAGTGAATATTTAGTTTTTTGGAAAAAAAAAGGGCAACACACAGGATAAAAACCTGTTTTGAAATCACGGAGTCTAGTGAAATCCTAGACTTACTACTGTGGCTGCTACCACAGAAACAGAAATGGTATACTGTAAGAAGTTAGGATTTCCTACACCCTCTGCCACTGCTACCTTGTTAGTGATGTCATAACAGAAGATGCTGCAATACCTCAAGCACCACTGGCATCAAAGATAGAAACCCTAATCCCACCTCTGATCTTAATATGGAGTTAGTCTACACATTTCTGCTGTCCAAGTAAAAGACTCTAAATCAGCCCATTAATGTCACAAACATATCTCTCAAACTCTTAGCACAAGAAATCTGGACAAAGCCAAAACTAATAGGTGTGTGCGCGTGGGGGGGGGGGGGTGACACAGGCCCAAAAATGATTTTAAATATCACTCTCAAACTTAGAAAGTTGCTAGAATAACAGTTTTTTTTTCTTTAGCCTGTATTTTCTGAAAGATCTAAAGTCTGAAACTCAAATGTCTGTCATTATTTAGTGACCGCAATTCTCAGTAACTTGACAAAAAAAACAGATTATGAGGAACAGACCAAAATATAAGACAAAATATGGACAGATGAGAAGTACAGTTACATAAGCCCACAGATGCAAGAAGGGTTACTTAGTTTTCACAGAATATTTTACAGAATATTTTACATTTACATGGGATAATATTCAGATGCTATGGCAATGACCAGTTCCACACAATACAGTACTATTTTTGTCTAACAGAAAACATTGTACATGACCATAGGAAGTAAAGCAATTATTTTACAGCCTTTTTCAACACTTAGCCACGCTAATTAGAGTGTGATAAATGTATTTTTCAGTGTTCACACAATTCTGTCATAAGGTTTCTGCAAAGGGACATCTTAGTTCTAAAGTTACCTTATCCAAATACCATGTTTATAAACTTAACCTACCACAGAGAACATTTGACAAAGGACTAATGAACTTGTACAGCTCCCATGTTTAGTTTATCTAACTGCAAGGGATGGTAATGCACAATAACAGGAAAAGAGAACTGGTTCGGCAAACCACCATGATATACACTATCCTTGTGAAATGACACATCGTCAAAAGCGGTTGTCATTTCAACTGTTCATAATAAGAACCTTTTTTTTAAAGAAACTAACATTCCAAGGGCAAAACTATAGCAACATTACCCAATGAAGCTTAAATGCTGTCACTGGAATGTTACTTAAAACACTTCCACGTGGACTGCAGTGATATCAGAAAAGTTATTCTGATAGACAAATGACAACCCTAGCTTATCCCAAGACATCTGCACAGAGTGTACGCTAGGCTCCAGCAAGCGGAACATTGCCAGAGATGTGTCAGGAAACATGCTGAGACAGTCATCTGGAAGTACAAATGTTATGAATTATACTGAGCATGGCCCCTTGCTCTTTAAACTACAAATGGCAAAGGGCCAGGTGACTGTATGTGGCAAGTCTGCTCCAAGCTCGCAATAATCACAGCAGCACTACTTTCAAACACAAAAAAGAACTTAGGAAAAATATTTTTAATTATGAAAAGCAAAAATGTGAGAGGAATCAAGGAAACACCCTTAAGGGATGCTTAATTTAAGTGCCCTGATTTACCCTTCAACCCCCCCCCCCCCCAAGGACATGCACCAAAATGGAATACAAACATATTAGAGTAGAACTACATTGTATTCAGTTTGCAAAATTCTGGACTGTCAGTTTCATTTAGAGGACCTCTCCTTTTGTTTTGACCAATTCATTTTGCTGCTTTTGACCTGTACTCACAAATACTTCAATTTCTCATATCATTTCCCATCACGTGTAAACAGGCATCCCAAACCAGGACAGCTGTCTTAATTTCAGTCACTTGTTCGAACCAGACAAAGTTCACCTATGCAAATGTACAAATACAGGACAATGGAACTGCAAGTATGCATCCCAAATTATTTTGTACCTCTATAAAGCAGTAACATAAACATTACCACATGTTCATATTTGTTCTTGGGTTGACAAGCTGCAGGTCTAAATTTAAGAAAAATTACTTTGCAGCTCTATGCAGTACGTGGAAGTTATGGTGTCAGAACTCAATGCGTCAACCTAGGGCAAGTAACTTAAGTGTGAGTTGGAGATGTCATGGATCATGAACATCTGTGAGAAAATTGAAAAACACAATATAAAATGATTAATTCTCCTAACAAACTTAGTTAAAGGAGAAAACATCAAATGTAGAGCTCCAATAAGCAGGGACCTGCCTCATCTGCTAAACTTCTCACAAAAGAAAGTCCAACCTTTCCTTTGCATAGTAATTTCATTTACTAAACTGGTGTTTCCACCCTGACAGACACCATGCAGCACCAGGTGCCAAGTGTGGTGTGCCTTATTTCTCCTCTCCACTGTATGCATGAGGAAACTACAGCTGTAGGTAAGGTACTACTTGAGGACAGGTCACTGTAACAGTAATTTACCAGCACCTGGCTTTACCCACCTTATTTACTTTTCTATCCTGGTCAGATTTTTCACCAGCTCTGCTCATTTTGTGATGAAGGCTTACAATGGTATCAGTAGCCAGTGTTCTGTCCAACCATGGAATGTGAAGAATGCATTAATACAGCAAGCACTGTTAAGAACCACCTTCTGTTCCATGACCCCTTTTGGCTCCTAGGAATTGGAACAGTTCCAAGTTACTGTGCTCAACACAAAAAAAATCTTCTGCTTAGTGCAATAAACTCTTAGTGTGATAAAGAAATATAACAGAGTGGCAAACTAATAATAATAATAAATAATAGTAATAGTAATAAAACAATGCACAGGTTTCCTTTGGAGACAGCGACAGAGTAATTCTATTAAGACTGACCTCATCTTAAAGATTCACTGTTCAGAAAAGTAACACAACTGCACTACCTTCTTTTGGAGACTATCATTACCATAAATGTAGATGTTCGAGTGTATTCACTGTTGCAGTCATCACTTGTGGGTTATCCCTGCTCGGTAGTCCTTTGTCGGCCCGAATACCAGAGTGAAGCTTTTCCCCTGCGCTGGCTGCTGTCGCCTGTGGACTGACATCAGGTCGTCAGTGGTATAAAGGAGAGCAGCCGGCGCCATTACATCAGTTTTTCTTGCCCTAACCTGTAGGAACCCCTTGAAGGAAATGTTTAAAGAAGCTGTGGAGACCCAAGGCCACAAGAATGACAGTTAATCTCCAAAAAGGATAGGATTAAGGGGGAAGGTGGGAAGGTAGGAGGGAAAATAAGACTGCAACAGTGAATACACTCAAACATCTACACTTATGGTAAGTGTACACAACTGTACTATGTTCTTTGTGTTTCACTGTTGCAGTCATCACTTGTGGGAGGATCCCCAAAGCTGAGGGAGGGGAGAATGGAAGTATGAAATTCCTAGGATTGAGCTAGCATGCCTTGCTGGACTGCAGAGGCAAGTAAAGCCTACCCGAGCCCTGGAGAGGTCTTACTTTAGGACCTTGAAAGTTTAGTAGCTCGAATGTACATGGATTGAACCATATACATCGAACTATTAAACGATCGTAAGTCCAGAAAAAAAATACACACAAAAAAAAAATTTAAACTAGTGTAGGCAGGGGGGGCAAGCCCCCCTGCACCCCCCGCTACTTAAATACACCAACTCCGAGATTGCACTACATTGAAGTAAACAGAAATCTCCACCTACGGAGATTTCCGTTTACATTTTCAATGTTTTGCGCTTTCGGTGTACTTGTGTCGAGAATATCGTATTCAATATTCTTAGACTTCGAGCACAAAGTAGACCCGCCCTGGAGAATAGAGGCAGGTGGTAGTGTTGGTGAAGGTGTGGACCGAGGTCCAAATGGCAGCTTCCAGGATGCCCCTGGTGAGTACTCCTCTAAGGAAGACAGTGAAAGTAGAGGCTGCCCTGAGGAATGTGTTCTGATAGATTTTGGAGGAGCTTTTCCATGAAAAGTGTAGCAGAATTGTATGCAGTGAAATATCCATCTAGAAATGGTCTGTTTGGAGATCGGCTTCCCCTCTTTCCCTGGGGCGAAGGCAACCAACAGTTGATCTGTCTTCCTAATGGACTTTGTTCTGTCCAGGTAGTATCTCTTAACTGTCTTTGCACAGCCAGTGTGTGCAGAATTCTCTCCCCCTTATTCTGAGGGTTTGGAAAAAAAGGTAGGGAGATGAATAGCCTGGTTTAGGGTCACATCTGATACTACCTTTGGCATGAATGAGGGATTTGTCCTGAGAGACACCCTGTCTGCATGGAAGATAATGAAGGGTTCAGTGCCTGACACCCACCTAGTTGAAGTAATAGCCAAGAGGAAGGCAGTCTTCCAGGAAAGGTGTTTTAGGTCTGCTGATGCAGCTGGTCCGAAGGGAGGCAATGTCAGTTTTTCTAAGACATAGTTCAGGTCCCAGGCTGGAGTGGGTGCCCTTCTAGGGGGCCTAATGTTAGATACACCTCTGAGAAATTGCTTAATCAAAGGGTGAGAGAAGACAGGCTGTTCAGCATGAAGGTGTGCTGAAATGGCTGAGGCTCATACCTCTAAACTGTACAGACTTTTGCAGAATGTCCAGATTTGTGCCTCATATTTTTGGTGTGTTCCTCCTAAAATCTGTACTTTTCTGGCAAATAGCTGAGGATTGATGTCATTAAGTAATGACAAACATTTAAGACTTCACATCCTTCAGAAAATTCATGCTAATGCAAAACCTATTATTCTATCAACTTTCTAAGTTTGTAAGAGCAACATTTAAAATCTGTCCCTATTTGTCCCCCCATCATTTTAAGGTTTGTCCAGATTTTTTTGCTCTAAGTTGAGAGGTATGCTGAGGCTTGGATTTTAATGGAGGAAAAGGAGAAGCCCTTAAAGTAGCTCCGCTAGGTAGTTCAGGATAAGTGGAAGGGATGGCAGGAGCTGCTGTGACCTTAGACAGGCACAAGGAGTAGAATCTTTTCCATTTATCTGAGTAAGATTTCCTGGTGTTGGGCCTTCTGGCTTCCTTAATAATGTCTAGGACCTGTTTGCTCAATTGTGGGCTATTCCTGGTCCCTGGGGGATAAACCATGCAGAAAGTTTGAGCGTGTGCAGGTTTGGATGTAGAATCTCCCCTCTGGCTTGGGTCAGGAGGTCTGCAGATAATGGCAGGAGCTGAGCAGCAAGGGGTACCAATGTTGCCTGGGCCAATCTAGTGCTATAAGGATGGTGTTTGGTCCTTCCTGCCTTATTTTGAGCAGTACCCTTGGGAGTAAGGGCAGGGGGGAATGCATAAATAAACAGATTGGTCCATTATAATGAAAGAGCATCCACTTTCCAAGCTAGGTGGTGGAACTCCCTTGTGCAGAATTTTTGCAGCTGATTGTTGCGTTGGTAGGCGAAAAGGTCCACCTCTGGTGTCCCCCAGGCCTGGGTGACTTGGAGGAATGTCCCCTTTTGGAGTTTCCACTCATGGGGGTCTAAGTAGTTTCTGCTTAGATGGTCTGCTAGGGTGTTGTTTACTCCTTGGATGTACTGGGCTATCAGGTGTAGGCCCATGAATGAGGTTGTCTGCCAGAGGGTCATGGCTAGTTGGCAGAGAGGGTAGGAGTGTATTCTCCCCTGCTTGTTGATGTATCACACAACTGTGGTATTATCTGTTTTTATGAGGAGGACCCCTGGTTTTAGGTGGTCTTGGACGGATGTGACAGCCTTGTGAACTGCCATCATTTCTTTTAGGTTGATGTGCCAATGAAGGTGCTTGAGGTCCCAAGAGCCTTGGGTGCACCGGGTGTCTAAATGAGCACCCCAAGCTAGGTCTGAGGCATCTGTGGTAATAGTCTGGCCTTGTGGTAGGTAGGTGAAGGGAAGCCCCTTGTTCTGAGTGCAGGGCTCTGCCCACCAAAGAAACTAGTTCCTTATGCATGGAATGAGGGGGAGAGTGGTCTCCATAGACAGAGTGTTGGCAACAAAGGTTCTTTAGGTTACCAATGGAGTTTTCTCACATGCAGCATGGCCAGGGGGATCATTAGAATGCAGGATGACATGTAACCCAGTGCATGCATAATTTTCCTTGCTGTGGGGTCTTTTCTGAGAGCTAACTGGGAAAAGTAATTTGGCAGAATGCTTTGCTTTTCTGGTGAGCAAAATGCTGTCTGGGAGGCTATGGCCAGGAGTGTGCCCAAAAAGGTGATCTGCCTGGAGAGGTTTAGGTTTGATTTTTTCCTAATGATAGTGAACTCTAGAGATGTTTGGGTTGTTTGCACAAAGAGCAGGTCCTGTAGTAACTTCTCTTTGTTGTCTGCTTGTATTAGGTAGTCATCCAGATAAAGGTAAGTCTGGATGTTTTAGTGTCTGCAGAAGACAACCAATGGGGCCAGGCATTTTGTGAAGACCCTGGGAGCTGTAGATACGTCAAAGGGTAGGGCAGAAAATTGAAATGCGGTGAACCTGCTCTGAAGCGTAGGCATTTTCTGAAAGACTCCCTTATGGGTATATGAAGGTAGACATCCTTTAGGTCTAGAGTGGCTAGCCATGCATTTTTGTCCAGCATTGGTAAATGTTTTTCAAGAGTTATCATTCTGAATTTTGGGACCTCTAGGAAAGGGTTTAGAGTAGACAGGTCGAGGATGGGTCGCCAAGTGCCTTCTTTCCTTGGTCCTAGGAACAGTCTGCAGTAAATTCCTTTTCCTGCTTGTTGCTGTGGTACAGGCTCCAATGCCCCTTGAGCATGGAGTAAGCGCACTTGTTTTAATGCTTCTGCCCACTGATTTGAAGGTAGATTTGGGTAATCTGATATGGTTGGGACTTGTTGGAAGGTAAATTTGTAGCCCTGGAAAATGATTTGTAAAACCCATTGGTCCTTTGTTACAGGCAGCCAGTTTTGCTTGCAAAGGGATAGCCTTCCTCCTAACCTTTGATGGGAGGTGGAGTGACAGTCATTGCACGTTCTTAGAGTAGTGAGTGGACTTAGAACTCCCTGCTGTGGGAGTGGTGGTGGACTACTGCTTAGTTTTTCACTGGCCTTGGTTTTGTGGTCTAACTGGTCTGTCCCTGCGAGGCCTCCCTTGAACCTGTCTGTTGGGGGCTGGGAAGGACCAGTGCTTAGAGGTAAAGTTTCTACTGAATCTGGGAGGTTGAACCTGGAGGAAGTCTTTTACTGTTTGCACAGATTTAGCTTTATCCTCCATCTTTTTGATGACCTACACTGATTTTGAACCAAACAAGCAATCTTTATCCAGGGGGGCATCACGTAGTCTAGATTTTACATGATCAGGCAATGGCTGTTCTTTTAGCCATGCATGCCTCCTACTGACTGAACCTGCCACAGTGACCCTACTTCAGGCTTCTAAGGCATCGAATCTGCAGTGCAGGGAGTGTTTATCTACTTGAGAAGTAGAGTGCAGAAGATCTGCTAACTCCTTGGAAGCATTAGTGCAAGGTAAGGATGAAATTTTTTGTTTCATAAGTTCCAAGGTGTGCTCTTGATATTTTAGCACATGGAACTGGCAGTTAAGAGCTCTAATAGCTAAAGCCGAGGAGTTGTATACTTTCTTACCCCATATGTCTAGAGCCCTTGAGTCCTTGTCAGAGGGAATTGGGTTTTTAGATGAGCTAGCCTTGGCCACTGTGTGATGACCTCTGGGTCTGCTGCAGGGTTTTTAAATAAAAATTTATGTGAATCAGGCACCCTGTAGTACCCGTCAGGGTTTCTTAGGAAAAGGGGGTAGGGCATCAGGGGTGGTCTTTTCTTAGACTGAGGAAAATCTTGGGCTTCTGGGCTTCCCAGTGGAAATGCTCTCTGAGAGTGTGTAGGGTTTCCCCAAATGAAAAAATCCTTGGGGGGGGGGGGCAGAAGGAATAGGTTCATCTGCATCAGAATCCTCAAAGAAGGTAAGAGGTTATTGTTCCTCATCTGAATCAACGTAATCTGAAATTTCAGAATCTGGTTCTGGGTGAACTTCACGGGAAGTATCCCCTTTTCTTTTAGAAGGAGTGGTATGGCTACCCCTGATGAAAGTGATGAGGTCCTCCACCATATTCAGTAACTGCATCTGAGGCGGTGGAGGAGGAGTAAGATGGCGACTAGAGAATGGTTTCTTAGGGGTGGTCTTGCTTTTAGACCTTAATAAATCCATTTGTCGTTGGGATGCGGTATTCGGAGGTGAAGATGTCATTTTTTGCCTTTAATCGGTTGTGTGAAGAACCTCCTTGGAAGCTGGTGCCTGTGTAGCGGCTCCGGACCCAACCGAAGCAGAGTCAACAGAGGGATCGGAAAATTAAGCATTCCCCGGTGGCATACTGGATTCTGAAAGGGTTTCGGTAGAGGCCTGTGAAGGAAACGACTCAGGCATCAGGGGCTGCGAATGCGCCTCTCTGAATTCCTGAAAACTGACAACTTGCTTCTGGGACGGGTCGTCAGAAGGCTTAAGTTTGTGTGGTCTGTCCCTTTCTTTATCTTTTCTTTTTTTGGGTCCACAGATTGCTGACCGATGGATGCCATTTCATAATGCAAGGAACTACTTCAGAAATGCCTGGCTACAAATTCAGCTCTACGGGGAATAGTCCTAGAATTGGAAAGTGTGCAGAACCGACAAAGGGGGATGTTGTGGTCTGGGCCTAAACAAGTAATACACAAGGTATGGAAGTCTAGGTGTGGTATTTATTTTCCACAGCAGAGACAATTATTTACTTTTCGGACATCGGTTAGTGCAATAAAAAGGTCCCCAATGGGGTACTTAGCTTTAGTTGTTTTCGGAGTCAACGTCTACTCTGGCAACGATCGACCGGCACACACGGCAAGAAAGACTGATGTAACAGTGTCGGCTGCTCTCCTTTATACCACTGACAACCTGACATCAGTCCACAGGCGAAAGCAGCCAGTGCACAGGAAAAGCTTTACTCTGGTATTCCAGCCAACCGAGGGCTACCCAGCAGGGATAACCCACAAGTGATGACTGCAACAGTGAAACACGAAGAACATCCCATCCTACCTCTGGACAGCACATTCAACTTGTAATGTTTTGTGAAGTTATGACAGCAGTCCTTGTAGTCACTTCTACATAATCTTGTTTCTGTGCACAAACATAGTACAGCATGCTCTTACTGTACAATGACAGTTTACTACATTTGTTTTAACATAAGTCAGTGCAGGGAACCAATCACTTAGGGCTTAATTTGTGACTAGTAGGCATTCCTTCCCCTTCTTGAGTGGAAGAAAAACTACTGTTTTCTAATGTCATTGTTCTGTTATAACACCTGAGCTGTTTGTTTATATCCAGTAAATACAAACAGTACTGCCTTCATGATTCTGGTACTTTGCTTGAAAGACTTATAGTTGAACAGACTGGCTAAAAGTTGCTGTTCATCATTTTTAACATGAAATAAAGATTAGAGTCTTAAGTGACATTCTTTCGCTCTGGAATTTCAAGTAAGGTAGCCTACACATATGAACTTCAAAATCTGAAATTCTTCTCCCAGATGAAACAGCAACTAGAACAAGGCCCTTTCCAAGAAAGTTAACTTCACTGCTTCTACAAAGTTTAAATAGATATAAATTAATATTTCATGTAAATTTCAACTGTAGAACCCTTTAAGGAGGGCTTTCACATGGGGTTGTGATGTTTTCTTAGGAAAAAATTAGTAAACAAGTACATTTGTCTGATGTATGGACTTTGACAGATACATATTTAGAGCTGGAATCAAATAATTTAAACAGGCTAATAATATTGGGATGGGACAATGTACACGGTCTAGACCTTGTGATCTAGTCCAAGAAAGTACAGTTGTATAAGCAAACTTCCCATAACAGTAAATGCTTATATATATATATATATATATATATATATATATATACACACATACATACACATATATATAATCTTTATTTAATATTTATTTATTTATTTATTTAAGTTTAATGACTGTGGAAGTCCACTGGGCCAGAAGAGCCCGTTTTCAGTGGACACCCGGGAAGAAAAGCTCCAAAACTAATTGCAGTTGCATTTGAATTTACAACTTGCAGGTTACAAAGAAAGGGCAAAAATTTATACATTTAAGTACATATTGCAAGTTACTAGGGACACAACAAGTAACTGTGCAGAACAAGTTAGACATATATATATATATATATATATATATATATATATATATATATATATGGGTCCACTTTGCAAAATCGAAATACTGTAATCTCGAATTTCAGTATTTTGAATTTACAAAGCCGAATACTCACATTTCTGAAACCGGCAGAAGTGCGAAATTCAAAATACCGAAGCACGGATATTTTGAATTTCTGCTTTCGGTGGTAAGGAATGTGGATGTTTGGGCTTAATTATGCTAAGTTTGTGTGTAAGTATGTTGGTTAGGGGTTAAGTGTGTGTTTGAGGGACTGTAAGATGTGTATGTGTGAGTTTCGTTTGTGTTACTGTTTGTGAGATCTCGGAGTTAGACTATATAAGTACGGGAGGTGTGGGGGGGGGGTGCAGGGGGGCTTGCCCCCCCTACTTATATGTAGTTTAGATTAGTTTGATTGTGGGGGGATTGTTTTGCGTATGTTTATGCGTGTACTGTATGTGCAGTGTGGGTACGGGATTTTGAATTTCGCTATTGTGTTTTAGAGTTTGTGAGTTGTGGTTGTGTTTTCGGCTTTATGGTTTCAGAATACTGAAATTCGAGATTTCAGTATTTCGAAATTACAAAGTGGACATATATATATATATATATATACATATATACATATATGTATATATATATATATATATATATATATATATATATATATATATGTGTGTGTGTATATAAGTTTTGGGGCATCTTCCAAGTACCCTAACAGCTGAAGAGCTTGAGGTGGGAAGTACAAAAGCAAAAGTTATGTACTCACCATAATGCCGCATCTGTGTTGTCTGTTTTTGTCCTTCCTCAACCAATGGCTCTCGGATCCAACTTCAGTCACTTTTCATATTCAGGGTCCATACATCAAGCTAATCCCTTTACCCATAATCCCCTTCAAACCCTGTATTACCTCAGACTGTGTTTTCCCCCTTAGTCTTACAACTCAAAAGGACTGAAAACCACTGTATTAATAAAGTGAAAGAGAGATAACTACTAAGGTACCAGAGTCACAATAGTAGGAGGTCCGGAGCTGAAAGAGGAGAAAGACCAATAGGGAACATCGCTCAGGTCATACAAGAAAACCATATATAAAACTTCCATTAATGGAAGAGAGAATGTAGTTGGGGAGGCTGAGGAAGGACAAAAAACACTACACAGATGCATCATTATGGTAACTATATAACTTTGGTATCTGATATTATCTTTTTTATCCCATCCTCAAGCAATGGGACACAGTCCTCAGCTGCTGAGCCCCAGGGTGGTCTTCATGGATGAATATTTCAAAGGACGGCAGAAACAAATGCCATTCTGTCCCTTGAAAAAAATATCCAACTTGTAATGAACAATAAAAGTGTAGTGTGAGTGTTAGACTAAGTGGCAGCCACACAAATGTCACCTACTGAAGATTTGGATCAGAAAGCGAAAGAAGTGGAAACAGATTTTGTAGAATGAGCCCTTGGAGGTCTTAGAAAGGTCAAACCCCTCTTCCTTGTAGGCATGAGAAACACAATCAGTGAGCCAGCTAGCTAAAGTTAGTTTTGACACAGAGTGATCCAATTTTGCAATTGAGAAGGAAATGAACAATTGGTCAGATTTCCTGAGAGCTTTCATTCTATGGAAGTAGAATCAAAGCTGTCTATGTACCTTTAGCTAGCTGGCTCACAGATTGTGCCTGCAAGGAAGAGGGGTTTGGCCTTTCTGAGACCTCCAAAGGGCTCATTCTACAAAATCTGTTTCCACTTCTTTCGCTTTCTGATCCAAAACTTCAGTAGGTGACATTTGTGCAGCTGCCACTTAGTCTAACACTCACACCTTTATTGTTCATTACAAGTTGGATATTTTTTCAAGGGACAGAATGGCATTTGCTTCTGCCGTCCTTTGAAATATTCATCCATGAAGACCACCCTGGGGCTCAGCAGCTGAGGACTGTGTCCCATTGCTTGAGGATGGGATGAAAAACACATCAGATATAAAAGTTGTATAGTCAGCATAATGATGCATCTGTGTAGTGTTTTTTGTCCTTCCTCAGCCTCCCCACCTACATTCTCCCTTCCATTAATGGAAGATTTATATATGGTTTTCTTTTATGACCTGAGGGATGTTCCCTATTGGTCTTTCTCCTCTTTCAGCACCAGACCTCCTACTACTGTGACTCTGGTACCTTGGTAGTTATCTCTCTCTCACTTTATTAATACTGTGGTTTTCAGTCCTTTTGAGTTTTAAAACTAAGAGGGAAAACACAGTCTGAAGTAATACAGGGTTTGGAGAGGATTATGGGTTAAGGGATTAGCTTGAGGTATGGATCCTGAATCTGAAAAGTGATCGAAGTTGGATCCGAGAGCCATTGGTTGAGGCAGGACAAAATCAGACAATACAAATGCGTCACTATGGTGAGTACATACTTTTACCTTTGTATTGCCCACCTCAAGCTCTTCAGCTGTTAGGGTAAATGGAAGATGCCCCAGAACTTAGCTGGTTGGTCATGTAAAACTTGGCAAGATATGATGATGGTCCCTTGCCATAAACAAACCTTACAAGAAAAGGAAGAAACTGCTGCAGAAAAGAGGAAAATCCCAGGATGCAAAAAACTCTCTTACCCGCCTCACTAAGAAGCTGAGATCCCTCATAAAATCATCCAAAGCTAGTTATGAAAATAAAATTGCCAAAAATTCCAAAGACAACCACAAGCTATTCTATAGCTATGTCAAGAATCTAAATGGCAATGCTCAGATCTGCTCTGAGCTACAACAGAATTGCATTAAATATACTGATCCCAAGGATATTGCCAATATCCTGGCAGATCAATTCAGTACAAACTTCACCCCCCTCTCACCCCCTAAAAGGCCCATCTCAATACCGAAAGATTGCCAAATTCTGGTAATAATGGCCACAGAGGTAAAAACTGCACTCTCCAAAGCTAAGAATACAGCATCCATGGGATCAGACTACATCCCAGGCTGTGTACTACACTACCTACAAAATGAACTGGCACCTCATATAAGTGTCATGTTTAATCATAGCATCACTTCAGGCTTCGTGCCCACTGAGTGGCGCACAGCTACAGTTATCCAACTCCACTAGGGGGGTGGGGATTCACCTTGGATCCCAGAAACTACTGCCCCATCAGTCTGACGAGCCTGATCTGCAAGGCCATGGAACATACCATCATGGAACTTATAAACAAAGACAATGGCAACCTTCAAACACTGGACCTCACGCAGTTTGGGTTCGTGAAGGGCCGATCTTGTCTCCTGAACCCAAGTGACTTCTTTAAATCAGTCTCCAGAGCTGTGGACAAGGGTAAGGCAGTCCACACAGCCTATCTGGACCTTGCCAAGGCCTTCGACACCATCCCCCAGTCTGGAAACAAGGATAAACTTACTAAGCTGGGCATTAATCCCTACGTCACTCGATGGGTTGCCTAATGGCTCACTGACAGAACCCACACTGTAAATGTAGCTGACTCCAAAACCAGCTCCAGACAAGTAACAAGTAGAGTACCTCAGGGTTCAGTCCTGGGACCGCTCTTGTTTGGCATCTATTTCTCTGAAGTACAGGCCAACACTAAGGGACTCTGGCTAACAAAATTCACAGATGACTGCAAACTGGGAGCCATTATTGAATCCCCAAATGAGGTGGATATTCTACAAAAGGGCCTTACAGAAACAGATGCTTGGTGCCAGAGCCATGGGCTCAAGCTCAATGCCAAGAAATGTATAGTTATCCCCTTTGGGAAAAAACATGTACCTGTGAATTACCACATAGGTGGCAGTACACTAAACACCAAAAGTATAAGAGACTTAGGGACATAGATAGACAGTGGTCTCACCTTCGATAACCACATCGCCACAACAGTCAGGAAATCCTTCTATGTGGCACACCTCATCACTAAGGGCTTTTCATCCAGAAAAAAGGAGGTCATTGTCCCACTGTACTCATCCCTCATTAGACCCATCATAGAATACAATGCCCCATTTGGTATGTACCTCTCAAGACATCTGCAACAACTGGAAAAGCCGCAGAAATACCCCACTAGAAAAATCACAGGCCTAAAGCAGATGTCCAATGCTGACAGTCTAAAAAAATTCCACCTATACTCTGTCACATATCGTCTACTCAGAGGCGATCTCTGCTTAACATGCACAGCCATGTTAAACCCAGAGCTGTTGGACATGCTACACTTAAAGAAATCACAATCTCTCAGAGACGCACACTCCAGGGATCTAAACCTTGTTATCACAATGAAAAAAACATGCTAGAGGGATACGTTCCTGACCCATAAACACACCAGACTCTGGAATAGACTGCCCATACATGTCAAGCAGGGTTTACTATCATACATCCGAAATGTACTCTGTTGACTGTTCACACGGTCGACCGAGACTATGCGAAATTCACAATGTCGAACACTGGAATTGCTGAAATACATGTCAAATGCTACCCAGGGACGGGCTTTAACATGGGTTGAGATAGGGGCAGAAGTGTACTTCGGCAATATCAGTGTTCGACATTGCCTATGGGCGACATTCCGATTTTCAAACGAAGTGGCGTTGACTGACTTCACTTAGAATAAATGATAGTAAACCGCCAAGCAGAGCACCTCTTTGGCGGCCCTCTGCAAAAGGAACTTTGATGACTGGATGGGAGATAGGAAATTCACCCCGGGGATCATGTCAGTCGCTCTGCTAGACAGGGGTCCAGGGAAGTAAATACTGTGGGAAGAAATAGCCAGGGAATTGTTATAGCTAGGCTTGTATAGGCCCTAGGGCTGATAGCCTAGTACCAACCTATGAACCTATGTACCTTAGGCTACTGCAACAGTATATATATATATATATATATATATATATATATATATATATATATATATATATATATATATATATATATATGAGCACTTACTGTTATGGGAAGTTTACTTATACAACTGTACTTTCCTGGACTAGATCACAAGGTCTAGACCATGTACGTTGCCCCATCCCAATATTATTAGCCTGTGTAAATTAATTATTTGATTCCAGCTTTGAATATGTATCTATCAAAGTCCATACATCAGACAAATGTACTTGTTTACTAATTTTTTTCCTAAGAAAACAACACAACCACATGTGAAAGCCCTCCTTAAAGGGTTCTACAATTGAAATTTACATGAAATATTAATTTACATCTATTTAAACTTTGTAGAAGCAGTGAAGTTAACTTTCTTGGAAAGGGCCTTGTTCTACTTGCTGTTTCATCTGGGAGTAGAATTTCAGATTTTGAAGTTCATATGTGTAGGCTACCTTACTTGAAATTCCAGAGCGAAAGAATGTCACTTAAGACTCTAATCTTTATTTCATGCTAAAAATGATGAACAGCAACTTTTAGCCAGTCTGTTCAACTATAAGTGTTTCAAGCAAAGTACCAGAATCATGAAGGCAGTACTGTTTGTATTTACTGGATATAAACATACAGCTCAGGTGTTATAACAGAACAATGACATTAGAAAACAGTTGTGTTTGTTCCACTCAAGAAGGGGAAGGAATGCCTACCAGTCACAAAATAAGCCCTGTCTAAGTGACTGGTTCCCTGCACTGCCTTAAAACAAATGTAGTAAACTGTCATTGTACAGTAAGAGCATGCTGTACTATGTTTGTGTAGAGAAACAAGATTATGTAGAAGTGACCACAAGGACTGCTGTCATAACTTCACAAAACATTACAAGTTGAATGTGCTGTCCAGAGGTAGGATGGGATGTTCTTCGTGTTTCTCTGTTGCAGTCATAACTTGTGGGTTATTCACAATTATGAATGTGGAGGGGAATAGGGGGATTGTAAAATACTGCGGACAACCCAAAACATGTTTTTTTTTTTGGTGGAAAAGGACATTTGATTAGTAACTGTAACTAAAAAAAGTTATATTTGTGGGAAAATGGGACAGGATGCAAAAAAAATCTGAATTGAAATGTTATAAATGTAACAAAATGAGAAGTTATGTACCTACCATAACGTTCCATGTTAGTTGTCTTCTCTCGCCTTCTTTCTTGCTTGATGGGTTCGGAGCCGATCCTCGGCTCCGACTCGGCACTTGCTAAGCTCGAGAGTCACTTTTACCAGCTCAAGGCAGCCCCATATCCCATGATGCAAGGCGGTAAGAACCCAGATCTCGTTTGTTGTCCATAGGCAATAACACCTAGCATAAAAAACTTCCCAAAAGGAAGAAAGAAGGCAGAGAAAAAGCCTGAAGGATGGGTTAGGAAGACCAGAACTGTATGGTCTTAAGAAGCATTCTTCCATGTAGAGAGAAAAAGGTCTGTCCAGGCCAGGGGGAAGGAGGGAGGGTCGCAAGAAAGAAGGCGAGAGAAGACAACTAACATGGAACGTTATGGTAGGTACATAACTTCTCAATGTTAAGTTGTCAATCTTGCCTTCATTCTTGCTTGATGGGACCGCGTCCCTAGCACCTCTATCCTGGGTGGCTCAATGGAACAGACTCTTGAGAACTGTAGAGCCAAAACTGGCTCTGCCCTGGAGGCCAAATCCAATTTGTAATGAGAAACAAAGGTATGAGGAGTGGCCCAAGTGGCTGCTGCACAAATAGTGTCTAATGGAAGTCTAGCTTGAACAGCTGTGGAAGTAGCTAAGCTTCTGGTTGAATGCGCTTTAGGTTTCGAGCACAGCTGTTTTCCCCTGAGCTGATAAATTTCAGAGATGACAGAAGAAAGCCATCTAGATAAGGTCACTTTTGAAACGGGAAGGCCTTTTTTGTTATCAGCATAAGAAACAAAGAGCTGATCGGATTTCCTGAATTGTTTTGTTCTGTCCAAATAATATCTGAGTTGGCGGTGAACATCAAGATAATGTAACTTTTGTTCCGATCTGTTTGAGTAGTTTGGGAAAAATACAGGAAGGTCAATAGACTGATTCAAATTACTCTTTGAGGCGACCTTAGGCAAAAAGGTTGGATTAGTTCTAAATGATACTCTGTCTTTGTGGAAGACCAAATAGGGGGGACGAACAGAGAGCATGAAGTCCAGATACCGTCCTAGCCGAGGTAATTGCAACCAGGAATAAAGTTTTCCGTGAAAGAAATTTCACCGAACATGGAACACCTGGCTCAAGGAGGAAGAATCAAGGATGTCAGCACTAAATTTAGGTCCCATTGAGGAGGAGGACTCCTGATTGGAGGTTTCAGGAGAAAAATTCCTTTTAAGAAGGCTCTACAAAGCCTGTGGGACATAATGTTGTGATCTGCGAACCCGACATGAAAGTTCGAGATAGCAGCCAACTGAACTTTGACCGTGGAAGAAGAAGAGCCCGCGTGAAAGATTTCCGCTAAGAAATCCAAAACTGCTTGTACTGGAGCAGTAAAGGGATCAATATTTTTAGCTTTTGCCCAACAAGAAAAGCATTTCCATTTGCTGGTATAAATCCTTCTAGTAGAGGATTTTAGGGAAGCTACTATGATGTCCCTAACAGGATTAGAGATCATAGGAAGCCTGGCTAAGGAAGGAAGTGGAGCAACCATGCTGTGAGGTTGAGAGAAGGGATAGACCGGTGCAGCTGACCCGATTGGTGAATCAGAAGGTCTGGTACAGGGTCCAGATGCCACGGCTGCACCAAAAGGTGGCGATGGAGGAACGGAAACCAAATCTGTCGAGGCCAATAGGGAGCAATGAGAATCATTTTGGCTCTCAAAACGGTGGCTTTCTGGAGTACTTGTGGAATCAGCGGAAAGGGAGGAAAGGCATAAAGAAGTCCCTGGGTCCAATCCTGGGTTAGAGCGTCTCTGGGGGGATGGCCTGGCAGTGGGAAGAGAGAAAAGAAGTCTGGGGATTTGCTGTTTTGGGGAGTAGCAAAAAGATCGCAACATGGGCTGCCCCATTCTAGAAAAATCTCCTCCACTATAGATTGTTTGAGAGACCACTCGTGAGGCATGAGAATAGCTCTGCTCAATCTGTCCGCTAAAATGTTGGTTTTCCCAGGGATATGCGTTGCTACCAGAAACCGATGAGAGGAGATCGCCCATTGCCAAAGTCTGAGAGCTTCTCGACACAAGGGGTAGGACTTGGTTCCGCCCTGTTTGTTGATATACCATACTACAGACATGTTGTCTGTGTGAACTGCAATTGTTCCCAAGGGAAGAAAGTCGTTGAGGGCTTGCTACGTTAAAAGCACTGCTCTCATCTCTAGGACATTTATGTGCAGGTGGTATTGAGCGGTTGCCACGTCCCATGAACCATCCTGCCCTGATAATGACCCCCACCCGATCAGGGAGGCGTCCGTAGTGACAGTGGCTACCGGGGCCGAGGGTACAAAGGGTCTGCCTTGGTGAATCTGGGGAGAAGTAATCCACCATGAAAGATGATTCCTGCAAATTTGTGTCACCAATATTTGGTGACGCATTGGAAGTTGTTGGTAAGACCACTGAGTGAACAACATCCACTGAAGCAGGCGCATGTAGAAGCGAGCCAGGGGAAGAAGAGTAATGGCCGCAGCCATGAGGCCCAACACCTTTAGAACCATTCTGGCTTGTACTTTTTTGCTGGCTAGGATGATCCTCACGTGACTTTGTATATCTGAGATTCTTTGGTCTGTGAGGGTTGCTGACATCCAAACAGTGTTTAAGTTTGCGCCTATGAAAGTAATAGACTGGCAGGGCAATAAGGAGGATTTTTCGTAGTCGATCGAAATTCCAATTGAGTGCAAAGATTTATTGTGTAATCCCTGGCTTGAAGAAGTTGATGCCTGGTGGTGGCTGAAAGGAGCCAGTCGTCGAGATACGGAAACACCTGGAATCCTTGACGTCTCAGGTGAGCCGTGACCACTGCCATACATTTGGTGAACACTATGGGGGCTGTAGTGAGACCAAAGGGCAGGGCTCTGAATTGGAAATGACTGGACCCCAGCCGAAAGCGGAGAAACCTTCTGGAGTGTCTGTGAATTTTTATGTGATAGTACGCGTCCTGAAGATCTATTGAGCACATCCAGTTGTCCTTCTCTAGGAAGGGTAAAATTGATTGAAGTGTGACCATTCGAAATCTTGTCTTTCTCACAGACTTGTTGAGTCTGCTGAGATCCAATATTGGTCTCCAGTCTCCCGTCTTTTGGGGGCCAAAAGAATCTTGAGTAGATTCCGGCTCTGAATGGTCTATTGTAACTGGCTGAATGGCTCTTTTTGTAGAAGTTTTAATTCTTCTAACTCTGCAACTTCCCTTAGACCGGTGGTACATCTGGAAGGGAATTTGTGTGAGAGAAGGACTTTCCTCGAAAGGAATTTTGTAACCCTCGGATATGATCGACTGTACCCATCTGTCTTGAGTGAGGGAACGCCAGGCCTCTGGGTACAGCGATAGTCTTCCCGACTGCCTCCAAGGATGGACAGTCGGGCAACATCTCAGGGATGCTGAAAGGGCTTGTCAGAGAGAGACTCTCTGCTTCCCTGGTTCTATGGACCCCTCTGCCTCTAGGGCGGCGTCTGTTATTATTACCCCTCTGCCTCTAGGGGTAAACTGACCACGTGTATCGGCGTGACTCCTTGGGACTTGCGGAACCACATCTTTCCACCCTTCTGTCCTTTAGGGTAAGGTCTAGAAGGGGTGGAAAACGGACCACGGCAGAAAGAGTCTTGCCGTCCTGTTCACACCTGGTCAATGTATCCTTCACTTGAGGGCCGAACAAAGCCGACCCATCAAAGGGAGAATTTGTGAAGGATGCCTTAAAGGGATCTGCAAAATTACAGAGCCGCATCCAGGCTTGGCGTCTAAGAGCCACCCCTGTACCTGCGGCTCTACTCGCTCCATCTGCTACATATGATATCAGTCGCATGGAGGAGTTAGCTATAGAATTAAGGATTCCTAGCTGAGAAGCAATTTTTTCTTGAGCCCCTGCAGCTGTAGGATCCTGTACTACTTCACCTAGTTCCTTAAGGATGTCCCTTTGGAGTCTGGTGAAGTGACATAAGTAGTTCAGCGCATAGCAAAGGTCGCTGAAGAGAACATCCGCTTACCATACCTATCCATGGACCTAGAATCCTTATTAGGAGGATGGACAGGTACGGAAGGATCTGCAAGTTCCTTCTTAGTGGCAGCCGCCACCACCATGGCATCAACAGGGACACCTTTTCTAAGGAATTGCTTGCCCGCAGGGGAAGTAATAAATTTAGACGGCCTCCCAGGAACTGGCTCTACAGAGTCAGGAGCAGCCCAAGCCTTCGAGCAATAACCTCCATAAGGGGGTCGAAAGGCGGAGACACCCAGGAGGTGGAGGGCCGAGATCCAAACACCTCTAGGTATACGGACTCATCCTCAGAGGGATTTGTGGAGGGCCAGTTTCCTTCTAGGATGTCTGAAAAGGAGACATCCTCAGAGGGGGATCTTGGGGATCCCTCCGACTCATCTAAGTCGGTATCTGAAGTGATAGACTCCGGGGAGTCTAGGTGTTTCCTCTTACAAATCCTCTTGCGCGGAGGATCTCCTGACTGATCAGGAGAATCCTCGGAAGAAGGGGTTACTCCCAGTGGGGAAACCCGAGGCGGAGGATCTCTGGGTCCGGGAGCAAGAGAGATGGCAGAGATATCGACAGGCACTGTAGAGGGAGGAGCTAAGGGAATAGACTGCTGGCTGAGCCCAGTGGCCAGCACACTCTTCATCACCTCGAAGGCCCCCCTCCCAGGGAGGTCCGAGAGAACCCGTTCAAGAAACGGAACTCCAGGACCCACCGAAGGGAAGGCTCCAAGGCAGATGTCGGAGACGAGCTCACCAAGGCCGAGGCTCCAAGGGGAAGAGCGGGGTCGGACAAGGGTCCGATGCCACTCACCCCCTCGGAGGAGACCAGGGAAGCCCGACCACCGAATCCCTCTAAGGATGGTCTCGAAGAGGAGATAAGAGTAGATGCAGAGGGTGCAGAAGGGGGTATCCCCTCAGCCATAGCAGAAACTATACCGAAGACTCCAGCTCCAAAATCTGAGGTAGAGTCGAAGGAGGAACTTCAAGAGGGTGTGGACTAATAGTCGTCTGTTGAGACGGACTATGCAGCATCTGGGCCAGTGCCTGTGATTTCAATAATCTACTGACAACCCTCTCTAAATCATGGTCTGAAAGCCTGGATGTCCTAGATGATCGGCTCCGATGGCTCCGCTCCGAGAGGAGAGGCGAGGCCGGAGCCAAGAGTATTGGTTCCAAGGAAGGGGACCTGGACCTCTTCCTCGAAGGAACCATCGGAGCCGAAGAAACCATAGATGCAGTCGGAGCCGAGGACTTTTCGGCTCCGACAGAAAGCCTCGATGCATCGGCTCCAGCCGGAGCCGATACAGACATAACTGTAACGGTGTCGGAGCCGGTCGGTGTCGACACCGAAGCCTGAGCCACATGGTGGTCGGAGCCAGTCGGAACCGACACCGATGTGACTGTAACAGTCTTGGCACCGATAGCCATCGGTGACGAAGGTTTTTGCAAACCAGGATCGGCTCCAGCCGGAGCCGATCTCGACTCCAAAGGAGTCGGAACCGAGGCCGCAGGCTTGGACACAGTAGCCTGGGCCTTGGAAGACTTTGAAGTCTTGCTTGGAGCCGATTTAGCCGGAGAGCCCTCCGGTTTAAGGAGACCCCTTAAAATCAATTTATTTCTTCTCTCCTGCAGGACTCTCTGGCTAAAAGAATGACAAATTGCACAGGAGTCCTGCAGGCGGAGAGGTCCCAGGCAATATAAACAAGAAGTGTGACCGTCTGTCAGAGACATCTTCTGACAGCACGAGTCACACTTCTTGAAGCCTGAGACCCTCTGTTCTTTAGACATAGTGCTTTCTAAACAAACACTACACACACAGTCCCGAACCAGACAAACTAAAATTAAAGAATTGAGAAATAAAACTCTCACACACACACCCTGACAGGGGGGGGGGGGTGGGTGGGAGGGAATTAAGGCCTGACTAAAAAAGTAAAGAAGGAAATAAAAAGTTAGTCAGAAAAAGCCTCACAATTGTCCAAAAAGCTAGAATTTTAAGGAAAAAAGAAAAAATTTTTCTGATTGGGGGCTAAAAATTAGTAATAACAATCACTTACCAGGAGCTGGTAAAAGGAGGACCTCATCAGCGAAGCGGCAAACGAGATCTGGGTACTTACCGCCTTGCATCATGGGATATGGGGCTGCCTCGAGCTGGTAAAAGTGACTCTCGAGCTTAGCAAGTGCCGAGTCGGAGCAGTGTTAGATTCTCACCTTTGGAATGAAAAGTGTCTAGACTTACCATGTCCCATTAAGGCAGCTAGCCTACTAATTTGCTATGAACTTCTGAAATAATGAAAATAAGGAAAGGGAGAATGAAAATGTCAGACATTAACAATACAGTAAGAAGAATAGCTTTTGGAGTGGTGTGATACATGTGATGTAGATGTAATTATATTAGAAGACAATATTTTTAACAAATAAAGATTACAAACAGAGAAACTATGGAGAGGAAAGATGATCTGAAATTTGGGAAATAAAAGATGGCATGGAATGTCTGTATGCTGTAGAAATACAGTAAAGATATTAGTTATAACTTTAGCAAAAAAAATGTGAAGATTAACCACTGCAGAGTTAAAATGAAAAGAACATATACATAGAATTATGACATTATATGCTGATACTAAATGCAAAGAAAGGGAAAGGTTATTTCATCAGATTTTAGTCTATGTAGTGATAAATATGAATATTAAGAGGCAAGTGTAAAAAGTAAGGAAATGATACAAGAAGAATATCAGAAGTTATAAGATATGGTAAGTTGAAACAAATTCAAGGACTTACAAAAGGGGTATGTATAGAACTGAATATTTTACTTGATAATATCAGAGGGTTTAGTTATTGGAGATGTGGAGGTAGCTGAAACAGGATTTTCTGATCATCTTGCAATATGGCATGATATAAAGGAAAACACAGGATATATAAAATAGGCAAAGGAATTAAAAGGAAAATGAGAAAGCATGAATAAGGAAAGAGATTAGTAATACAGTTATGGACAAATCATATTACAATGTTAACATTTTATAAAAAATGGTCTGAATGATGGATGATAGTTAAGAAAAAATATATAAAAATGTTTTTCACAGTGGCAAAATGATGTGAGAAAAGTAGAGAATGGAAAATATAAAATAACATATAATGACGCATTAGAAGATTTAGAGCAGAATGATAGAAAGTACTTTGACAAAGAAAAATAATTATGTGAAAGAAACCAATAAAAAATACAAGAATTGTTATATAAGCAAAGACATTTTTACAAGGAAAAAAAAGAAGACTATCAAGTTAGTTACGCATGTTAGTAAAGTAAGAGGGCAGTGTAATAAGAAGTAAAAAATGTAAAAGAAGTAGAAAGAACTCAGGATAAGATTATAACTAGTGTAGTGCAATATGTACAAGAAATGTTTATAGAAAAAAGAAGGTAGTGTAAAAAACATGGAAAATAAAAAAAGTTAAAGAAAAAGATAAGGAGATGTAAAAGGATATTTTTATATGAGTTAGATAAAGTACTAGAAGTAAATAAAGATTTGGATGCAGTACCAGATGGAATGGGGTATGAAATATATAAAAATTTAAGGGCTTGCAATTTTTTTTAAAGATTTTAAATGAACAGTTAAATGAAGGTTTTATGCATAAAAATTGTATAGTAGAACACTTAAATTCATATGGAAGAAGGAAGACAGAAGACAATTAAAAACTGGAGACCAATATCATTGGATAATAATGATTATAAGATCGTTATAAAAATAATATAAAAGAGATTTAAAACTAAAATAGAAAACATTATGGAAGACAATATATATGATATAAAGGAGAAGGACTGTCAAGAATTAATGATGACATAGAAATTGGGGATGAACTGTATAGAAAAGAAATGACAATCATAACAGGCAAATGAATATGAAATCTTATGGGAAAATGAAAGAATTTAATATAGGTGAGAAATTTAGGAAAATATTAGCATATAGTAATAATAACGTAAAATAGTTGAAAATGGCTCGTTAAGCCAAGAGGTGCATATAAAGAGTGGTGTAAGACAGGGATGCCCAATCAGCTGTATACTCTATGTATTAATTATGAATGTGATAGTATGTGAAATAAATTACAAAATGAAGAAGGCGGGGTATATAACACCTGAAGGGTTAAGAATTCTAGTTCTGTTAACATATGTAGATGACATTATAATAAATTGCAAAAAATGGATAAAAGAAGTAATAATCTGCACAAATGGGTGGCTATAAGTGATAGGAATACCTTTAAATAAAAAAATAGGAAAGGTTTAGGTGACGTAGTAAAGATAGTGGTTATATATTTCACAATGAATGATATTTCTGTGTTAGATATACAATTTGGGAACAAAGACGCAAGTAGAATTCAATGGGTGAAAATAACAGAAAAACAAAACTATCTTTCTGGAGAACATATAAATCATCATTCAGAAAAAGATTTATTAGATAAATTCATTATTGACAGGGAAAATAGCACACTTAGCAAATGTATTTATATTGATAACAGTATTTGAAAAGGAATTGTTGCAGACATTTTTTTTTTCATTTAGGTTCATAGATTAGTACTAGGCTAACTGCCCTCGTGGGCCATTTTAAGCCTAGCTAATTACCCTATGTAAAAATCAAACCTTGCAACTTGTGTGTGTAAGGTAAACACCGTAACCATTATGCCCAGTAAAACACAATAAAAAGAGTTTTGTATATAAATAAAGAGGGAAGGAGGTTTAGGGTTAATTAACCCAGTGATACATGCTGCTTTATTAATTTTGCACAAAGTGGTAAAGAGGATATATGAAAAAGATGAGATATTAGTAGTAAAATTATGATAAATTTCGGGGTATGGAAAAAGAATAAAAAGAGAAAAGGTGTGTATAATGAAGAAATAAAATGTTACCAAGAAAAAAAAATTTCGTGAAAAATAAAAATTGATGATATAGAAAAGAAAGAAAAGTATGTGATAAGAATGTAATGACAAAACCTAACTATATAAAACCATGAGAAAATCTAACCATGGGGAAATCAAACAGATTAATGTACACCAACAACCGTTTCTTCTTACCTCCCAATACTCAGACTTGCGAGACATGCACTTATATATCCAAATTGGAAGCCATGCACTCTCCAGCCAAGACCAGAATAGCTGGTCAAGAGGAGAACGTCAACACTTGCACCACACCACATGGAGCACATAGCCCTCCAGAACACACACCAGCACTGCCTTCATAAAAAAACACAAACCAAACACCCACCTTCGTGTAGGCTCTCAATAAAAATCTACCCAAACAGCAGAGACATCCAAGGCAGAAACGCACTTGACCACCACAACACAACACTAATCATGAAACACATAACTCTCCTAAACAGTGTGCCACTCAACCAAAGCCCCCAAAGAAAACAACATGCCCAGCACACTAGTCATAGGTGACTTGATAGTGAGGCACACTGATGTCCCACTCACTAGGTTGAATAAGGAGAAATTAACAGTCAGCTGCCTGTCAGGATCTGCCACATAATGCACGCACTCAGGCCACTCAACAGCAGGCACAAATATGACTGTCATTGTACATGGTGTGAATGACCTAAGATATACCTCCATGAACTACATGGAAAGAGACATGAAGGAGCTCTCGGATTATGTAGCCCAGGTGGGTATGACCCTAGCCCTGAGCAGCATCCTACCATCACCCAGAATAATACCACACTACATGCAGAAAATGATTTATTTTAACAATTGGCTAAGTTTCTGGTGTCAATCTAAGGGGATCCAGTATCTGTCTGCCTGGGATGACATGACTGACAGACCTTGATGCTTTGCCAGAAATGGCCTGCATCCATCACCCCTGGGCTTCCAGATACTGGTCAAGGCTCTTGCCATCCCTATAGTGCCTTTTTTAGGCAGTGTTCTAAAGACCAAATTACCACCATAACAGCTACAAACAAATGCAATCTGAGGGTCATGCTGTTCAACGCTAGAAGTCTAAATCTCAAAATGCACTTGCTCGAAGCACTCCTTGAAATGGAGAACATTGACATTTCTGCTGTAACAGAGACCTGGTTCAAGGCAGCAGAAAGCACCCCTGCACTACTAGGCTATAACTCATTCCAGACCTTTCGGCCCCAGAATTTGAACAGAAGCTCCAAAGGCAGTGGTGTTTCCATATTCATAAAGGATGCACACCTCCAGACTCGTAGCCCAACAAAATGCATCAGACATACTTCAGGTGCAGATAACATTGGGTAAGATAGCAATTCAGGTCATAGCCTGTTATAGGTCCCCAACCATGTCCGAAGACTCACACTCCATGTTCCTAAGCACCCTGGAGAATATTAGGGCCTGGTCCAACCTAACACTCTCATACTGGGTGACTTCAACTACCCCTCCATTAACTGGGAAAACTACTCATGTACCAATGCACTTGCCCATCGTTTCCTTGAATTCATTAATTCCAGTGCTCTAGACCAGCTCATTCTTACCCCCACTAGCGATAGCAAAATCTTTGACCTGATCATTACTAACATGGGCGACCGCTGCTCCATACCAACAGTCAACTCCTCCCTGGTTAGATCCGACCGCAAACTTATCACCTTGGAAATCCAGACCCCGCCCCCCCTGCAAAGGTAACCACCATGAAAAACTTTTCCAAAGCTAACTTTGGGCTCCTAAAAACAGAGGTGGCTAACTTCAAGGCACCCATGCAAATGGAGAATAGTTGCATTTCCGCTGAATCATACACCAGTACACTGTACAAACACGAACACAGATGCATGGATCTCGCCATACCCAATAGAACCAAGACACTCTCCTCCAAAAAAAGGAAGACAATTTGGTGGTCCCCTGCCATAAACAAACTCTACAACAGAAGGAGGAAACTGATGCAGAATAAGGTGAAGTCCCAAGACTGGAAAAACTCACTTATCAGCCTCAACAAAAAGTTGAAATCCCTCATAAAATCCTCTAAAGCTAGCTATGAAAAAGTACAGTTTTGTACCTACCATAAATGTAGATGTTCGAAGATCCACATTGCAGCAGTCATAACTAGTGGGTAGTCCGCTGTCCTCGGTCGGCCCGAATACCAAAGTGTTAGGCTGGTGTCGGTCATGGTTGCTTAGATCTGACGTCAGTACGCCGTGGTACTAAAGCGCATGACCGACGTCATATCCTCAGTCTTTCTTGCCCCAGATGTCAGAAGGCCCTAAAAAGAAAGGCCATAGCCAAAACACAGAGAAACATCCAACCACCCATGTACAAACAATATTTACAACCCAAAACACACAACCACCCCAAACCACAGTGGGGAAGGAGGGAGGGTAAATTGGACTGCAGCAATGTGGATCTTCGAACATCTACATTTATGGTAGGTACAAAACTGTACTATGTTCTTCATCTCACATTGCTGCAGTCATAACTAGTGGGTAGAATCCCAAAGCAAAGGTAAAGGGAGGATGGCAAAATTATAAAGCATTGGGAGCTGCTAACATGCCCTGTAAAACTGCAGTGGCAAACCCAGACCTAGATTTGGAGTAAAGAGGGAGATGGTAATGTTTAGAAAAAGTGTGCACTGAACTCCAAGTAGCTGCCTCCAAAATATCTTTAGTAGCTACACCCCTTAAAAAAGCAGTTGACGTGGCAGTAACCCTAGTGGAATGAGGTCTGATTCCAGTCGGAATCTCCTTGCCATGATGAGAATAACAAAAAGCAATACAATGGCCAATCCACTTAGAAATAGTTTGTTTAGAAACAGGTTTCCCCTGAGAACCCAAAGCAAAAGAAACAAACAACTGCTGAGACTGTCTGAACCCTTTAGTTCTGCTCAAGTAATAACGCAACTGCCTGTGAATATCCAAAGAGTGCAAAATCTTTTCCCCTTTATTTTGGGGATCAGCATAAAAAGTAGGCAAATGAATAGACTGGTTCAAGGCCACATTTGAGACCACTTTAGGCATGAAAGAAGGGTTAGTACGCAAAGAGACCCTGTCCTTATGAAAAATTAGGAAGGGTTCAACTGCCATTAGAGCCTGTAATTCAGATACCCTTCTAGCAGACGTAATGGCCAACAAAAAAGCTGTCTTCCAAGACAAAAACTTCAACTCAGCTGTAGCTGCAGGTTCAAAAGGAGATAAAGTGAGTTTCTCCAACACAAAATTGAGATCCCAGGAAGGAGTAGGAGCTCTACGGTGGTCTTATGTTCTTTGCCCCTCTAAGAAATTGCTTGAACAAAGGATGAGAGAATAAAGGTGGGTCACAGTCATAGTGAGCAGAAATGGCTGCAGCATGAACTTTTACAGAGGAGAAAGACAAACCTTTGTCTAGTAATTCTGTAAGATACTGAAGTGAAACACTCAAATTAGGCACTGAAACATCAAAGCACTTTGCTTTGCTCCAAAGAAAAAATCTCCTCCATTTATCAGCATAAACCTTCCTTGTACTAGGCCGTCTGGCCTCCAAAATAACATTCAAAACTTGTTCAGGAAGCTGCGACCCTCCAGGGTCTAGAACCGAATATGCCAAGCTGCCAGATGCAGGGACTGTATCTTGACATTGATGAAATGATTGCCTGCCTAGGTCAAAAGGTGTGGACTTGCTGGCAAAGGCCAAGGAGGCTCCCGTACTAAACTCCTCAGCAGAGGGTACCAGTGCTGACGTGGCCAATCTGGAGCTATAAGAATCATGGAGGGCTTGTCCTGTCTGACCTTCAAGAGCACCTTGGAAAGGAGAGGCAGAGGAGGAAAGGCATAGACGTGAAGATTGTTCCAATTGAATGAAAGAGCATCCACTTTCCAAGCTTTTGGATGAAACATCTTTGTGCAAAACTTTGGCAGCTGGAAATTCAGTGGAGAAGCGAACAGATCTATGTCTGGAGTCCCTCAAAACACTGTCAACTGTCAAAATACATGAGGATCCAATTTCCACTCGTGGGGATCCACCATCTGTCTGCTCAAAACATCCGCTAAGGAGTTCTGTGCTCCTGGCAGAAACCTTGCCTGAAGAGTGAGGTGCAAACTGAGAGCAGTCTCTCACAAAATCATAGCTTGCCTGCAAAGTGGGTATGAATGGGTTCCCCCTTGCTTGTTGATGTACCACATGACAGTTGTGTTGTCTGTTTGAATCAACACTTGTCCTGGGTGAAGTAGATCCTTGAAGGCCATCAATGCAAATTGGACTGCTAACATCTCCTTCACGTTGATATGCAAATGCTGAAGTCTGGCAGGCCACGTGTCTTGAACCCATTTTCCATTGAGGTGTGCCCCCCAACCCTTGTCCGAGGCATCTGTCGTTAAGATCTGACTCGCCTCTGGTCGGGTCAAAGAGAGTCCCTTGTTTAGGTGACATTCCTGAGCCCACCACAAAAATTCCTTCTGAATGCAAGGTATTATCTGAATGACAGTGTCCAAATCGTGACAGTGCTGAGTCCATACACTTTTGAGATACCATTGTAACTTCCTCATATGCAGTTTGGCATTGGGAAGCACCAGAATACAAGATGCCATGAACCCCAAGGCTTGAAGGACTGTCCTTGCAGTCAGCCTGGACAGGAGAGACAATTGTTGGAAGTAAAGGGTAAGATTTCTTTGCTTGTCCAGGGTCAAAAATGCCATCTGAGAGGCTGTATTCAGTCTCACACCCAGAAAGCACATGTCCTGAGAGGGTACTAGACTGGACTTTATTTCGTTCACAGAATACCCTAGGCACCTTAGCACTGCCATAACATACTGAAGATGGTGAAGTAGCTTGTCTTTGTCTTGAGCCAGAATCAGGCAATCGTCCAAATAAGGATAAATTTGTATTCCTCTTAACCGTAAGAAGGCTATCACCGGAGCCAGAACCTTTGTAAACACCCTGGGCGCAGTAGATAAGCCAAAGGGCAATGCAGAGAACTGATAATGTAAAGTCCCAGCCCGAAAACGCAGGAATCTCCTGCAGCTTGGCCTGATAGGAATATGAAGATAAGCCTCCTTGAGATCCAGAGTTACCATCCAGTGATCTTTGCCTAGCATAGGTAGAAGTTGTTGCAAAGTCAACATTTTGAATTTTGGAATGTCCAGGTATGTGTTGAGAATAGACAAATCCAGAATTGGCCTCCAAGTGTTTCCTTTCTTTGGTACAAGAAACAGGCGAGAATAAAATCCTAGGCCCACCTCTGATGGAGGGACCTGCTGGATAGCTCCCATTTGAAGAAGTAAAGAAATCTGTTAGTGAGCCTCTGCCTTTTGCTGAGGAGGAACGTCTGGCATGCCTTTGAAAGGGGGCAATGTGTGGAAATAAAACTTGTAACCTCGATTTATAATGTCCAACACCCATTTGTCCTGGGTGACTAAAAGCCAATTTTGCCTGAAAAGTGCCAACTTTCCTCCCAGAGGAGCTGCCAGACAGGAAGGATCGGGCAGCTGAAGTTGCAGGTCATTGGGTCTGTTTACGAAAGGACTGGCCCCTGCCCTCACCTGTAGACTGTGCAGGGGAACTCCACGTCCTAGGCCTAAAAGAACCCTGTGCATGAGCTCTGCCCCTACCACGTCTAGATCTGCCCCTAGACTGTAAATCAGAAGAAGGGTAAGCCCATCCCTTAGTAGGCCAATTTCTGCTAAACTTAGGGGGCTGCACCTGCAAAAAATCCTTAACAGTCTGCATAGACTTAGCTTTGTCCTCCATTTTCTTCAAGACTGACTCCACAGGAGAACCAAACAAAACTTCAGACTGAAGGGGAGCATCCAAAATTCGAGCTTTAACATGCTCTGACAAGTTCTGATCCTTAAGCCAGGCATGCCTATGAATAACTGATCCAGTGGCAGCCACCCTGGAAGAGGCCTGCAAAGCATCAAAACCACACTGCAAAGAATGCTTACCCACCTGATCAGAGGCATGAACCAAATCCTGTAATTCTTTACATTCTATGCCCTCTGCTAAAGCATCCACCTTAGATTTCAATTGACTAAGAAGGAAATTCTGGTATTTCAGCATATGAAACTGGCAATTTAAAGCCCTCATTGCAAGAGTGGAAGAGGTATACACCTTTTTACCCCACCTATCCAGAGCTCTAGAGTCCTTATCCATGGGAACTGGATTCTTTACAACAGAAGCCCTGACACCCTTAGGTCCCTGACTAATAGTTTCTGGGTCAGCACTAGGGCTCTTATACAAATATTTATGAGCCTCTGGCACCCTGTAATACCTGTCTGGCCTAACCGGGGCAGGAGGCAAAGAGTCTGGATTAAGGGAAGCCTCAGAGAAAACATCCTGTACAACATCCAAAACCAGAGGTATAGCCAAGGGCCTATGTTGTGGTAAAAACAAGAATTCCCTAAGCCTCTTTCGGGAATCTGAGAAATCCTGACCTTCCCATTTAAAATGCTCTCTCATAGAATGCAGGGTTTCTGAAAATGAAAAATCCTCTGGAGGGGAAGCAGAAGGACTAGAATCCTCTGCGTCAGAATCAGAATAAGGGGGAAAATCCTGAATGTCTTCAGCCGAAGACTCTGAATAATCTGAAGAATGTTCCAATCCTTCCACCTCTGGCTCCACCCTAGGCCTCTTATCTGGAGGGGGCATAGAACCTCTGATCAAGGTAATCGAATCTTCTGCCATTTTAAGCATGTGTTTTTTAGGCACAGAACCTGCAGAACTAGGACTGACGCCAGAGGAAGACAAACCAGGCCTGGCCTTTGAAGGTACTTTAGAGACAGAGGGGGAAGGCCTAACCAGCTTATGCAAAGAAGGGAGCACAGCAACCTGAGAGGCCCCCCAAGCCTGACCTGACTCCTGAGAGGCCACATCTTGCAACACTAAAGGTTCCCCCTGAGACTCAACTGAAACCTCGGCCGGATCCACAGATTCCACCGTGGTTTCTAAAGAACCGGCGTCCGGAACGGACGACTCATCCTGCTTGGATTTCAACGATTTCTCTTTACGCTTCTTCGCGGTAGCGGGCGTCGGAGGATCCGACGGCATATTGTAATTACACCGCTTACCGAAGACAAGCCTAGCACAATCTAACCTACGTTTAATGGTGCGCTTATTAAATTTAGCACAAAAGCGACACCCGACTACGTCGTGCTCAGGCCCCAAACAAGGAATACAGAGAGAGTGGTAATCCCTATGAGGTATCTGTTTCCCACAAGAAATACAATTATTCACTTTTTCTGACATCCGGATTTAACTGAGGCAAGAAAAGACAAAAATATTCCCCAACGGGGTACTTAGCCCAACTTGGTCTTCGGTCTGAAACTCAGAATACGAAAATTTCAGGACGCCAAACGGCACTTGCAAACGCTGCTTCTGCTTCGGACCATGCGGCAAGAAAGACTGAGGATATGACGTCGGTCATGCGCTTTAGTACCACGGCGTACTGACGTCAGATCTAAGCGACCATGACCGACGCCAGCCTAACACTTTGGTATTCGGGCCGACCGAGGACAGCGGACTACCCACTAGTTATGACTGCAGCAATGTGAGATGAAGAACATCAGAATTGCAGCAGATAGTAAAGACAACCAGAAGGCCTTCTATAGTTATGTAAAGAATCTCCATGTCAATTCCTAGATTTGCTCTGAGCTACTTCACAATGGTACCTCCTATACCGAGCCAACAGATATTACCAATATACTGGTTGACAGATTCTGTGCCAACCTTACCCCCCCCCCCCCAAGGACCAATCACAATACTAGTAGGTTGCCAGGCACCCAGTATTACTGCTGCACAGGTTAGGACAGCAGTGTCCAAGGCCAAGAATACAGCTTCTATGGAACCTGACAATATGCCTGGCTGTGTTCTACATGAACTATAGAGTGAAGTGGCACCTCACCTCAGGCTTTGTCCCTACTGAATGGCACACTGCTACAGTCATCCCTCTCCACAAAGGAGGAACGTCTACAGACCCTGGGAACTACTGTCCCATTAGCCTGACAAGTCTGATATGAAAAGCCACAGAAAGCATCATGATGGGCCTAATAAACAAACAAGGATATAGGGATTCTCGAAACTCTGGATCCCACACAGTTTGGTTTTATGAAGGGTAGAGCATACCTGCTCAACTTCATCGACTTCTTTCAGTCAGTCACCAGAGCTGTGGATGAAGGCAAGGTGATTCATACAGCCTACCTTGATCTGGCCAAGGCCTTTGATGCCATTACCCACTCAGGAATCATAGAAGAACTCACTAAGCTAGGCATCAACCCATATATCACTAGGAGGGTTGCAAGGTAGCTCACAGATACAACCAGACTGCCGACCAGTCAAGAATGAAGTCCCACAGGGATCGGTCCTGGTATCTCCTTCTCTGAAGTCCAGGCCAACACGAAGGGACTCTGGCTGACAAAGTTCACAGACGATTGCAAATTGGGAGCCATTATTAACTCTCCAAGTGATATTGACATCCTACAGAAAGGCCACACTGAGACCAACGACTGGTGTCAAAACCATGGCCTTAAGCTCAATGCCAAAAAATGTGCAGTCATCCCCTTTGGGAAAAACCCAGTTCCCATGAATTACCACATCGATGGTAGTCCACTGAACACAGAAGGCGTTATAAGAGATCTGGGAACATAGGTTGACAGCAACCTCTCTTTCGACCACCACATTGCCACTGTGGTCAGAAAGTCCTCCTATGTGGCACATCACATTACTAAGGGTTTTGCATCCAGGAAGAAAGAGGTCATTGTTTGTCTCCTCCTACTCTTCCCTCATTAGGCGGATCATCAAGTACAATGCCCCATTTGGCATATAACTCACTAGACACCTGCAACAACTGGAGAGGCCACAAAAGTACCTTAAACACTTGTCCTATATGGACAGACTAAAAAAACTCCAACTATTCTCTGTCTCATATCGCCTACTTAAAGGCAATCTCTGCTTGACTTACAAAGCCATGTCTGACCCAGCTCTGTTAGAAATGCTACATCTAAAGAAATCCCAATCCCTCCGCACCAAACCCTCAAGTGACCTCAACCTTATTAACACAATCAACAGAACGTGCTGGAGGGACAGGTTCACAACCCAGAGACTGCCCATGCTATGGGACAGACTTCACATACATGTCAAACAGAGCACCTCACTGGCCCTCTTCAAAAGAAATCTTGATGAGTGGATGGGAAATAGAAAATTCACCCTGGGGATCACTCCAGTGGCAATACTCGACAGAGACACTGGGAACTAAGTTCGCGTGGCACGATGCCAGGGTAATCCTATGGCCTAGGTTTGTAAAGGCTCCAGGGCCATTAGCCTAGTACACATCTATAAACCTATGAACCTATAAAGTTGTAAACATAAGAAGCAAATGATGTAATAAGAAAGTAGAATGTAAAGAATTTTGTGCAGACTATTAATATATAAATTTTATTTTATTTATTTTATTTTACATTTGATGACCGGGAAAGTCCAATTGGACAGAGGTCCATTTTCAGCAGAGGCCCAGGGAGAAAAGCTCCACTTGAAACAATCTAACAAATAACATTTTATGAAGTACAACACTTTTTTTCTAAATGCATACACTATTATACAAGAACATATTTTACATTTCTTCACAGATATATGTACAGATACAATTACTGTATTTTTGAGGTATACCAATTATGTAGGAATATATTTAACTTTTTTCACAGATGTATAAGTAGATACCAACAGACTAGAACATTGTTAGTTAAGAATTAATATCCAGAGGTTAGGCACTATTAGTTGATCCTTGGTAGAATAATTGTATCACTGCAAATGTAGTGGGTTTCCCTGGAGAGTCACATGGGCATAGCCAGTTGTTAAAATAGTGGGTTTTGAGTATTTTTTTTTAATTGTGGAGCAGAGCTTGTAGAAGTTATGTGTTTTGGAAGTGAGTTCCAGACTTTTGCTATTGAATAGGCAAAAAGAGATTTGCCAGCTTCATTCTTATATTTGAGGACATTTATGAGATTTTGGTCTGTTGATTTTAAGGCTTGGGTGGTGGTGTAGGATTTTATTAGGTCTTGTAAAATGGGGGTTTTATTTGGGAGTTAATATAGTTTGTGGGCTGTGGAGAGTTGAGTGGTAAGAAGTAATTGAGGCAGCTCAAGCCAGTTGAGCTGTTTGAGGGAAAGACAGTGATGGGATCTATTAAAGGCACCTGTGGCAAATTTGGCAATCTTGTTGTAGCAAGATGCCAGTTTGCTTTGTTCACTGTGGCGAAGAATAGTCAGGATTGGGGAGGCATACAGTAGGGTGGATAATAGGTGGGTTCTTTTAATAGTGGCTTTGGTATAATTCGTCATGAATTGCTTATTCCTATACAAGAGACCTAGCTTTTTGCGAACATTTTTGATTGTTTGGGCTATGTGTATGTCAAATTTGAATTTATCAACTACTACTCCAAGGAGTTTAGTGTGTGCTGTTGGTGTGATTGAGGTATTGTCCTTGGAGTTAATGATGAAGTCATTATTGGGTGCAGGGGATCTACCTGGGCTGAAGAGAATTAGTTTTGTTTTTTTGGGATTGAGTAAAAGTTTTATGGTAGAAAACCATGCTTCAGCCAGAGTGAAGTTGTGTTGTGTTATTGTCTGTAGTTTGCTTAAGACAGGGGCAGCGCAAATGATAGTGTCGTCAGCATATTGCACTACAGATGCAGAAGGAGAGGAAGCAGCTATCTGATTTGTAAATATGGAAAATAGTAAGGGACCAAGAATGGAACCTTGAGGGATTCCAACAGATACATGTAGAAGGGAGGATAGTTGGTCCTGCCAAAGAACTGCTTGTTGTCGGCCTGATAAATAGCTGCTGAACCGTGATATAGTGAGGGAGTTTAGGTTGAGGGTAGATTGAGTTTTGAGAAGCATACTATGGTTGACCATGTCAAAGGCCTTGGATAAGTCTAAGAATACAGAGGATACAAAAAGCCCATTGTTTCTGTGGACGTTGATTATGTTGTTATAGGATAATAGGGCTGTTGTGGTACTATGGGAGGGATGAAACCCATGTTGTGATGCTGATATAAGGTTATTGTCTAGAAGGTATTGCATTAGTTGTGTATGTACTACTCTTTCAAGTATTTTTGATAGGGGTGATAAAATTGCAATCAGGCGGTAGTTGGTGAGCTCAAGGGAGTTTCTGCCTTTGTGGAGTGGAATAATATGAGATATTTTCCAGAGGTTAGGTACTTTAGATTCAGATATGGATCTGTTAATGAGGATAGATACAGGGTAAGATATGGTATCAGCTGACAGTTGAAGGAAATCAGTGGGAAGTTTATCAGCAGCCAGTGTGGTAGGTTTCAATTTCTTGAGGAGTTTGGTAATGAGTTGTGTGGGTGCTGGAGAGAAGGAGAAGCTGGGGGTGAGGTTGTTGTGTAATAGGGGTAGTAGGGGATGGTGAAGGAGTGGGAATGGTGGTGCTATTTAGGGTGTTGGATAAGGCTAGGACTGTTTCGATGAAGAATTTGTTGAACTGGGTGGGGATGTCCTCCTTGTTGGTTGGTACTATGGGTGTGGGAGTGCTGGTTTTACCTGGGCGCAGCACTGTATTTATTGAGGCCCAGAATTTCTGAGGGTTGTGTGCGTGTTTGTCTTGCAAGGTTTTATAGTAACTGGTTTTATAAGTTTTTTGGTCTTCTTCCGGAGTGCTAAGAAGATTTGTTTTTTGGTGGTGGTTTTAAGTTTATGGAATTTAGCCCAGGCTCTATCTCTATCCTTCATTATGGTTTTAATTTCTTTTGTTAGCTAAGGGGCATAGTTAGTTTTAACTCTGATGGTACAGGCTGGTGCATGATGGTTTAGGATTTTGAGAAAAATTGAGTTACAGTAGTCCACTGCCTCATCTAGGGGTAGGTGTTTAAGGGGAGACCAGTCGCAGTGTTTTAGTTCGTTGTTTTGGTCCTTGGCTTTGAAGGTTTTTTTGTTGTGAACTATTCTGAGGATGGGTTGGTTATAGTGTTGGAATTTATTCCTAACAAGGTAGGTTGGTTGGTGGTCACTTAAAATGTCAGGTAGGCAGCCTGCCGTGTTTGCTAAGGTGTGGTCAGACAGAAGTATCCAATCTAAGGTGGATTGTTGTTTGGTTTTCTTATCAACTCTTGTGGGGGTATCTATGACTTGGGTAAACCCATGTAGGTTAATGTGGGTTGAGGGATTGTATTTGGTACAGTCAGACCAGTCAATATTAAAATCCTCTAAGAGTATGATCTCATGAGGATGGGAGATAGTCATCCAGTGTAGCAGGTTCTCCATAGTGTCAATATTGTTTCCTGGGGGGGTGTAGGCACCTGCTATGACTATGTGTTTGCTAGAGTTTAGTTTTAATTTAGCAAGAATGAGTTCTATATCACTGACATCTTGGGAGTTGTAGTTAAGCTGTTCTACTGTGAGATTATTTTGAAACAGAATGGCTACACTTCCTCCTTTTTCCCCTTGCCTATCTTTCCATATAATATTGTAACCAGGGGGTGTGATCTCATTATCATGGTGTTCTGGTCTAAGCCAAGTATGGCTAAATCTGGTTTGTATAATGCCAATAGTGCATGGAGGTCATGAACTTTGTTGAGTATACTTCGTACATTAATGTTTAAGAGCAGAAGAGAGGAGGTTGGCCTGTTATAAAGAGGGTTTTGGTGGCTTAGGTTTGGGTGGAGTGAAGTAATGGGTCCTGGTTTGGGGTGTATGCCTCCACAGCAAGAGAGTTTTAGAGTTAGGTATAGGTAGAGCTTAAGTAGTTTTTGTAGTATTTTATTTCGTTTCTGGGATAAGTAGGGGTTAATTTTGTTTGCTGGTTTATAATTAACATAGGAGTAGTGTTGAGTTGGGGTAAGGTCAAATGGAGATATATGGAAGTGTTTTAGCTTTAGTGCATTGGTTGTGGTTTCTGTTTGCCACTGAGATGGATAGGTGAGATGAAGTTGTGTGTGGTAGGATGCAAGGATGGATAACCAGAGAAGAACTGAAGTAGTTAATGTATAGCAAGCTACCTTTAAGTGTAGGAAAGCTAATGTATTATTTGTTTCTTCTCTTTTTATGTTACCTTTTGTAGTGGGAGAGGAGTGGTGAGTAAGAGTTTTTGAATGGGTGGCAGAGGAGCAGTTAATGGAGTTAGTGACAAGGGTGTGGTGTGGTATGTGTGAGTGAAGACTGATGGTGTGGTTAGATTGAGAGATTAGGTGTGTGAGTTGAGGAGGGAGTGGCTAGCGGCTATAAGTGTAATTGAAATGGGGGTGGGTGGGAATGGGGGCAGCACTGCCCTAGAGGAGCAGCAGCAGCAGTTATGGAAAACGATCAGCTAGGAGAGGGCTATGGCTTGGAATTCACTGAAAAGCAATTTACTTTCCTGGAAAAGCTATTCTACACCTAACTTTCTGGTATTTACCTTCCTCAGAAAGAGATGCTATGCCTAAAAATCTTTGAGGAGGGAAGCCTAAAATCTATGAGGAGTGAAGAGCACAGGATATCTGGGGCTAGACTATGGTGTTAGAATAACTACCTGTAGCAAGGACTAGTCGGATCTCCCTTAAAAGTACTCCCTAGGCTAGTGATCATTAAGTAGTACTATAAAGCATAAAGACTTGACTAGTCTCCCTTAAAATGGCCTGGAGCAAACAGCCTGGACTAGAAGCCCTTAAAACAGTCAGGGACATACAGACTAGACTATTTTCCCATGAAAACAGCATGGAACAGCCAGCGTATTATTTAATAGGCCAGAGTACTACCTGGTATGCAGGCTAGGCCGACGACGCTATTGCAAGTAGGTTGGTTATTTATTTATTTTACATTTGTTAACCAGGAAATTCCAACTGGACCAGGTCCATTTTCAGCAGAAGCCCTGGAGAGAAAAGCTCCGGCATCAAGTTATACAAATATAGTACATCCAGCATAATACACAAAACAGGTTACATCATGTATGCTGAGCACAGTAATATAACAAGAAATAAAGAATTGCTTAATGGTTGCTTAATGTACGGCTTCCTACGTGACTTCAGACCCTCCTCTTACAAGCAATCCCTGTGACTGGGCCCCTACCAGCTTGTAATGGAGAAATTAGTAGTATCGCAACACAAAGCATGCTCACCAAGCATATATTTAAGGTTGAGGTTCAGTAGCATGTAGACCGTGAGCTTTAACAGTCAACTAAGTCACCACAGTTACGGATGACTGCATAGATAAAACTATTCCTATCTAGTTCAAGTGCTTAACTTGCCTACGTCCTCATGAGGCTAAGGCAGACATAAGATGTGAAAGCCTGCTGTTATCTGAACAGTGCTGTAACAGGACGCCACAGGATTCAGAGCACGGCGGGAGTGCACTGAACAACCGAGACCTTTCCCCAGGTAATTCTTGATACTACAGATAGATCCAGACTGAGGAATAGTTTAGGGTGTCATTAATAGAGCGATATATGCTTTAAAAGAGAGCCGATATTGACAATAACATCTTTGAGGTCAGCAGCTATTGGGTACTGAACGGCAGAACATTTACGGCAAAACGTTTAGTTGCAACTACAAGTAGAAAACACTTATCCTGGTTGCAAATGCAAGTAGCAACAACACTCATTGAGTAGAGAGATCACAATTAATACAACTACAAGTGGAAAAAACACTAACCTAATTGCTAACACAAGTAGTTAAACTTATTTCAGCAGAGAGATCACTATTAATACATCTACAAGTGGGAAACACTTCTCATTTTCAGCAGAGTGATCACAATTACAGCTGCCAATACAAAGTGAAAGCCACATATACGGCAGAGAGATTACACTAAAGACAGCCGTTTACAGCATATGCAATGTTTAGGGCAAACTGTTATTTGGTACAAGCAGACAGACGTTTTAGTCACAAATACATCGTAAAGACACATGTGCAGCAAGAGATAATGCCATGTACAATGCAGTTTAGGCCCAGTAAGGGTGCTTACCTGGTCAGCATACAAACCACTGCGTAGGGCGCTATGGATATGGTAGGGAAATGCCGCTGAACCCCAAGTGTGAGTTTTAAACAGGCGCAAAGAATTCTGGGAGTGTGTGGTGATGTAATGCCTTAGGGGGATGGAGTAGTTGTTCCTGATTATGCCAGGAGGTGGCGTAGTACTGTCCTAGAGGAGCAGCAGCAGTAAAAGGAAATATGCCATATACAAAGAAAAGTAATGGAATATGTTTACATTGCTAAGAAGAAGAAACTACTGAACATTTGTTTTTGAAATGTAAAAGAGTAAAAACGTTATGGGGAAACTATGCAAAAAAGATTTTTTTCTGAGGATATAAAAGAAATGTGGAAAATAAACATGGATATGATTAAATATGGATATTATAAGAACAGAAGTAAATAACACGTTAAAAATAATAGAGAGTTATGTTATATGAACCAAAGGCGAGTGCGCTACCTTTTGCACCACCGACACTAATAGCAACTAGAAAAATGGTTTTCAAAGATAAAAACTATAAAACTACTTTAACCACTTGTTTAAAGGGGGGTTGTGTCAATGCCTGTACAGGCACTGTAAGATCCCAAGGAGGAGTGAAATTCTTAATAGGTGGTCTGAGTAGAAAGGTGCCTTTAGGAACACTTTGCACAGCATGAAATAAGCCGCCAGGGAGTAATGATTTCTGCCAAAATGAAAACTGGAAATTGAAGATAATTGTACCTTAGAATAACTTGCAACACTGAGGAAAACTGAAGCAAAACAATCTAAAACAGCTGGAATGCATGGAATGGGGACTGAGAAAGATACAAGTACCTCTCATAAGCTCAAACAGAGAAACATTTCCATTTGCTCTTCTTTTGGGAAGAAGTGAGGATGTGCAAAACCTCAGCAGAACTGTTTAGCTATCAATGGTAGAAGAGAAACCATATAGTGAGCTTGACAGCTTGGATGTCCAGTTGAGGCAGCCAGTATAGGTGAGACAGAAGATCTGGAAAAGGATCCAGTACCCAAGGAGGGCATATTAAGTGAAGTTCAATGAAAGGGAAATCATACCTGTTGAGGTCAGAATGGGGTAATGAGGATCACTGTTCTCTTTTCTTGACATGCTTCCTGTAGAAACTTAGGAATAATGAAGGTAGGTGAGTAAGCGTAGAGGAGACTGGGGGCCAACTGTGGATCAGAGTGTCTCTCAGTGGCTCCCCTTCTGTGGGGGATCAGTGCAAAAAAACTGCTGCATCTAGAGTTCTGGGGAAAGGTGAAAAGATCTCAGCGTGGTTAACCCTATTGACAAATTATCTGCTTTGCCACTGATAGCTTGAGAAACCATTTGTGAGGCGATAGATCTACTCACTCTGTCCACTAACATGCTACACTTCCGCAGAATATGAGTTGCTATTAGAAAGGGATATGAAGAGATCACCACTCCCACACACTCACTGCTTTACAACACAAGGGATAGGAGCAGGTTTTCCCCCATTTGCTGATGTATCATACTACTGACATGCTGTCTATCAGTAAACCAATCATCCCCAAATGAAGAACATCCTGGGAGGCATGCAATGCTAGGAGGACTGTTATCTCTAGAACAGTGATGTACAGATTGACCTCTAAGGGAAACAATGTGCCTTGAACTATCTGTCCAAAGCAATGCCCCCCAACCCCAGATGGGAAATGTCAGTGGTCACACTAGCGCTGGGTAAGGGTGGAAAAAAAAAGGAAGACCCTGAAGAACTTCTGGTGCATGAATCCACCATATACATACAAATATTTCAAGCACTGACATTAATGGCCTTTTAACCTGCCAATATAACAAATCTATTGCTCCCTGTTCTTATAAATACCTAAACTAGCGTTTGCTTTATTGTAATTTGGTAGTCTATTTCATGCATCAGCTGCTGTCTCAAAGAATCAATTAGTACACCTCTTATTCATACAGGATCTTCTACATAGGTTGTCTGATGATTCTCTACTAATTTTTGATAACTACAAACAATCCCAGAGATAGTTGTCCTTAAATGTCCAATACACCCGAATAAGATCTCAACTTAAATATCTATATGTTCCTGGCAAATCTTAGTGATTAGAATGGGAAACTTCATGGGATGTCATCTTATCGACCATTGGACACAGCCAGTGTCCATTGTAGCACTCTCATATAAAATCTTACAAGTGGTACAAGTGTTATAGAGGCATCCAAAGAGCTGAGGAACTTTAAAACTAACTTGACTGGGGGGTGATTGAACAGACAAGAGTTGTGCACCCTGATGCTGCAAGGTGGTCAGTCTGGACTGAGGTAGTCTTGCTACCTGGGAAACTACACAGGTGAGCAGTTATGAGCTCCAGGACTTGATTGGGAGAGAGATCTGATTTATTGTAATTGACTGATTCTCAAATCAAGTCACAGATTGAGCAGATAGTCCCTAGTGCGAGTCAAAAGATGCTTGGTGGGAGTAGTGAGGAGCCAGTCATCGAGGTAGGGAAACACCCTGAAACCTGGCAATGTCAAGTGAATTGAAACCACTGCCATACATTTGGTGAACACCCAGGGGGTGTGGTGAGACCAAAGGACAGGGCTCTGAACTGGAAGGGACTGGTTCCCAGCTGGAAGTGAAGACATTTCCCGACTGTCTATTTTTATGTGGTAGTATGCATCCTGGAGATCTATCGAGCACATTGTCCTTCCTCAGTAGCATTAGTATGGACTGAATCATAACCATTCAGAACTTTGTGTGTTATGTAAGCAGATTTAGATGACGTGGGACTAAAATTGTCCTGAGGTCCCCCTTTTCCTTTGGCACCAAAAAGAATCTCTAATAAGTTCTGAACCTGTGCTGATCTGGTGGGACCTTTTGGATTACTCTGTCAATAGCTTCTCGAATTCTAAGGGTGCAGCTTCTCTTTGGTGGGGTGCCACGTTGGGATTGTAATAGCCTCTGGTAATTATTGCTTGCATCTAGCCATCTTTGCTGATGGACATCCACACTCATGGGTACAGAGATAAGTGCCCCCTGACTGCCTCCATAGTGCAGCATTTGGGTAATCCTTCAGGACTGCTTATAAGGCTTCTTGGTAAACTCACCCCTGAAGCCTTGATTTTGCAGGCCTCCTCTGCCACATGAGAGACATCTACCATTACAACTCCTCTCTCTGCCACAGAGAGATCCATCTTCATAGGAATCCTGGGAAAAAACTTACAGTTATTGGAACCATATCTTCCTGCCCCTTTCTGGTTCCTACAGAAGGCCCTCTGAGGGGTAGAAAACCATATTCTCATGGCAGACAGTTTTCCCATCCTGTTGAATCCTGCAGAGAGACTCTAACTTTGGGCCCAAACAGTGTTGATCCATCAGCAGGAGCATTTATGAAGGATGTTTTGAAAAGCTCCACAAAAAAATCGCATAATTGCATCCAGGCATGCCTCTGAACTGTAATGCCTTAGCCTGCAGCTCTGGAACCAACCTCTGCAGCACTGACTATCAAACACATGTAGGCGTTTGAAACGGACTGAAGGGTGGCCAGAAGGGAAGACACTGTTTTCTTGTCCTCTATAGTCATGGACTCTGACAGGGACTTGGATAGCTCTACAGTCAAGTCCCACTGAAACCTTATTGTGTGCGCCAAATAGTTCAGAGGTTGGAAAGAAAGTTTCACTGAAGCATAGATTTACTTCTGAATCTGTCCAAGGCCCTAAACTTTCTGTTAGGGGAATGGACAGAAAGACTTTCCTTGGCAAGTTCCTTTTTAGTGGCTGCTGTCCTGCTCCAGCGGGCACAGTCCATGGGTGCCTCTAGATATTTGGCTGGCTTCTAGGGATTGAGATCTGCTGCACCTGGATCCTTTCATGCCCAATGGGAAATCAGATCCACAATTTCGTCAACCCCTCCCCTTCAGTGAAGTCCATGTCTTCGGTTAGTGACTCCTGCAGGGAGTATATGTGCCTCTCTCTTGCGCTTCTGGGGAGCTTCCATGGAGGGATAACTGGGGGTGAAAGCCAGGGTACCTTTTTGGCTAGGCTTGTATAGGCCCTTGGGCTGATAGCCCAGTAAATACCTATGAACCTATAAGACTCAGAAATCTTCAGGGAATCCTGTATAAGGGCCATCTCAAGACTATGGAACAGAATGAGCAGACTCAGGACACAGAGCACACAGATGGGGAGGTGAGGACATGAGGGGAGCAAGTATGTCCTTTCTCATTACATGGAGAAACGTCTCTCTACTGTCTTGAAGGCAGAAGCCAAGAGAGATCCCAAAACTACCCCAGTAGGAGCTGAAGCCACATGACTAGGATAACCCATGGAATCCCCCTGACCTTGTCTTGAACCAGAAGTTGGGGCCATGACATCTAATGCCAAAGTCCTGATGTGAAGAGATAGCTCTGAAAGTCTCAGAATTCAGCTCATACCCCTTGATCCAGCGACAAAGCTACGGCTCCAAGATCCTGCTGGCTATGACAGAGTTGGTGCTGGGAGATCAAAGAAGATGCCGAAGTCCAAGAGGACCAAACCTTCAGATCTAAAATGGACAATCCCAGAAATCCTGGATCAGATGCCTCAGAATCCGAGAGACAGATCAGAGTAGGAGTAACAGTTGAGTTCAGGGACAGTTTAAAGCTCACAGGTCCGGTGGGAGATGGAGCCAGAAGAACTTTCAATTGAATTTTGGTCTTGAGGAATTTTCTTATTCTATCCACATCCACTTTGGACTTGGACAAGCTCCTAATGGAGGATGAATAGGTTAACTGAGGTCTCAAATCCCTGAAGGGCATGCTTTGAAGGAATGAAGAATGTCATCTAGAAGCTATCAGCTCCAGGGGGAATCCAGGCTTCCTTCAAGAAGGAGATTTGGTGGAAGACTTTGGATGAAGTTAGATCCAAGGTCTTCTCAATTTTAGAAGTTGGAACTGGAGCCGAGTGAGGACAGCAGTCAGGGGAATGGTTCCTTGGCTCCTTAGACTTTTCTACAATCTTTTCCCCTTTGTCCCCTTTAGATTTATCCACGTGCTTCTTTGTGGAAGTTCCAGACACACTTGATAAAAAATGAAGGAAGTTAATTTTTTAACACCAATTTATTCCTGTGTTCTACCAGAGTTATGTGGTAAAAACCTGAGCAAATATCACATATGATATTGAGATGACTGGCCCCTAAGCAATATATGCACTCAGAATGACTATCAGAGTTGGGGATTTTATGGCTGCAGGAAATACACTTTTTGGCATGATGCCAGGGTAATTCTATGGGCTAGGCTTGCAAAGGCTCCAGGGCCGTTAGCCTAGTACACACCTATGAATCCAGTAGGCTTGTCCAGCACGTTGTAAAGTAAGAACAGCAACAGTAACAACAACAAAGGGAAACAGCAACAAAAGGCTAATGCCAGCAATGGTAATGAAGATTATCCTGTTTAAGGTGATAAAAAGGAAGGAATACCAGCAATAGTATGACAAACACTTAACTTCTAGTAAAGAAAAGGAGGAAGGCACAAGGCCTAAATGTATAATATAGCAAGACAGCTGTGTATATTTTTTTTACTAAACCACGTATCTGCCAACGCTTGAGCTACTTCAACCACGTCCGAATGCTGACAGCGGCAAATGAGGTCTTTGGTAATACAGGATTTGGAGGGGATTATGGGTAAGGGGGGAGCTTGAGCTATGGATCCCAAGTCTTAAAAGTGGCCAAAATCAGATCTGAGGTTGCATCCAAGACCATATTGGTTGAGGAATGGATGAAAAATTCAGCAACAGATTCAGGGGTTACGGCACCAACATCTCAGAGCTTTCTTGCCCCAGAACAAGGGAGGCTAGAGCCTTGCCAGAAAGGTATGTGTCAGGGGGGAAAAAAACACACCCTAGTGTTATTTAAAAAAAACAACAACAGAAAGCGGGGGAAAGGAGGGTGGGTGTTTGCACTGCAACAGTGATCTATTGAAACATCTATTGTTACTGTAAGTTTACTTACACAACTGTATGTTCATCATTAGATCATTGCAGCTGTAGCCTGAGCTATACGAGATGAATACCAAAGCTTGGAATGAAAGGGAGGAGGAAGAATGATCAGAATCCAGGAGCCATTATAGATTTACAGATTCACAGGGAAGTACATCGAACAACGAACCAACTCCAAAAAATCCAAGAAAACTGTCTCACAACACTGCATCCACACAACAGAATTTATTATAACTCAATAAAAAGATAAGCACTTTCATCTGAAAATGTTCAGACTTCATCAGATAAAACCATTTTCAAATCTGCACTCAAAATATGCTTTACAGATCACGTGAATCACCCATTTAAACGTAGACCATGAAATGTTTTAAGCAACAGTAACACAAGATATAAAATTATCTCTCATGAGATTTCCACTTTAACAAACACTTGATCAATATCATATTATTAAGTCCCAGGAACCAAAGTATTTACAAGCATTTCCCACCATAGTTCCCTTTCTTCAGTACATAGATTCCAAGCTCCACCCTTGGGATGTTGCTTAATTTTTCCAGTAATTATAAACAAAAATTTATACACAGGAAATTCCTTAATATGTCTAAACAAGACACTGGTGGTCTTTTCTTTTCTGACTTCATAGTTATGTTCATATCTGTCTGTGATCTGGTCTGTGATCACATGTTCAAATTTGCCTATATAAAAACTGTTGTGCTGTTGGCAAATTGCAGCATAAACAATACCTCGTTTGACAATTAAATTTTCCTTTTAGAAAGACTGTCTGATCTCTAATAGTAAGAGAATCAGCCTAGAGTAAGAGTATAAATGGACATTGTGGACATGCACCACATTTCTTCATACCAACCATAATACTTCTATTCTAATTTGAAAAGCCCATGCTACCACACACTTTTTTTTGAAACTATCTCCTTTTTTATACACAGTACTCGGGGCTTCTCTTAAATGCTTACTCAAAGTACGATCACTGGAAATAAACTGCTAGTTTTTCTTAATAATGTTATCCACATCTCAATGGAACTCCAGAAGACAGGAAACAGTTGATGGGCTTTACACAGTTTTAATGCAGTAAGAAAGCACGACACAAACGATACTCCTTGAAAATACGTTTGCGTCCTCAACTTCATCAGATACAACAAACTAAATTACATGCCTTAAATACTTCAATTAAATACAAATTCACCAATAAAAACTTTTAGTTATGTACTTACCATCACTTCAGATGTATGGGATCCATCTCGCCTACATTCTGTACTGATGGGTTCGGAGCCGATCCTCGGCTCCGACTCAGCACGCTATACTATAGAACGAAGTCTCTTATTGGCTGAGCTATCCCACATCCCAGGATGCACCACCACTGCTTCCCCAGATCTTGTCTGTCCGCACACATGCACACACACATAGACTGTTGATATAATATTACCAGATGTTTCAAGAGAGGAAACAATTGAACTCGGACTGTCCGGTCTCTTCTGATCTCCAAGGCAGGGGGAAGGAGGGTGGGTTATTAGGAATGTAGGCAAGATGGATCCCATACATCTGAAGTTATGGTAAGTACATAACTAAAAGATGTAATGTGATCCTATCTCGCCTACATTCTGTACTGATGGGACAGCGTCCCTAGCACCTGATTCCTGGGTGGCTCACTGGAAAACACTACTGAGAACTGTGGAACCAAAGGAAGCTTGCCCCCGAGATGCCACATCCAATTTGTAATGAGAAATAAAGGTGTGAGGAGAAGACCATGTAGCCAATGCACAAATGTTACTAATAGCAAGCTTGGAATGAAAGGCTGCCGAAGTAGCCATAGCCCTGGCAGAATGAGCTTTTACTGTAGCTATAAGCTCTTTGTTAGAAATGAAGTAAGTATGACTGATACAGTCTCTGATCCACTTGGCAATAGTGACTTTCGTGACAGCTTTGCCCAATTTATTATCCGAAAAGGACACAAACAATTGATCTGCTTTTCGTGTTTGGTGCGTTCTATCCAAATAGAAGCGTAATTGTCTGTGGACATCTAAGGTGTGAAAGATATACTCCACTCTGTTTGAATACTTTGGGAAGAAAACTGGAAGTTCCAGTGATTGCTGCAGACAAAAAGTAGAACAAACCTTAGGAACAAAGGATGGGCTCGGTCTGAGGGATACTCTATCCTTGTGAAAAACCAGATATGGTGGTTTGATACATAGGGCTTGAAGTTCTGAAACTCGTCTGGCTGATGTAATTGCAACTAATAAAGCAGTCTTCCAAGAAAGACATTTTAAGTCACAAGTTGCTGCTGGTTCAAAGGGGGAAGAGGTTAAAGCACCTAACACCACATTAAGGTCCCACGGTGGAGCGGGATGAGATATCGGGGGCCGTAGCAGCCCAGCACCTTTCATGAAGGCTTTACACAACTTGTTGCTCATCAAAGGTGGTTCTATGCTCTCATGAAAATTGGAAATAGCCGCCAATTGAACTTTGATGGTAGAGACAGAACAACTTTGGTTGAACAGAGAAGCTAAAAACTTCAGAACCTCTGACACTGGGGCTGTCATGGGGTCTAAGCCCCGGAGTTGGGCCCAAATAGCAAATCTCTTCCATTTGCTGTTATACATTTTCTTAGTAGAAGTCTTGTGGGCCGAGGATAAGATATGTATGACTTCCGGGTCCAAAGCATGGTTCCTGACTATGGTCAGAAGAGGAGGAGCCAAGCTGTTAACTTCAACAAGTGGAGGGACTGATGTAGCTGTCCCGACTGATGGGTCAAGAGATCCGGAACTTGGTCCAGGAACCATGGACCGTCCAGTGCATATTTGAGAAGAAAGGGAAACCAGACTTGACGAGGCCAGTATGGGGCAACTAAAATCATTTTGCTCTCCAAGCGAATCGCCTTCTGGATCACCTTGGGAAGAAGGGGAACCGGAGGAAAGGCGTATAGCAGACCGGTGGGCCAAGCTTGGACTAGGGCATCCTTGGGAATCTCCCCCGGAACTGGGATGAGAGAGAAGAACTGTTGGCATTTCGTGTTGAGGGGGGTTGCGAAAAGGTCGCAGCAAGGAGTTCCCCATCTCCTGAAAATCTGAGTTGCTACTCTGTCGTTCAGAGACCACTCATGAGGGGAGAGAATAGTTCTGCTCAGCTTGTCGGCTATCACATTCGATTTCCCTGGAATGTGTGTTGCTACCAGAAAACGTCTGGTTGCAATCGCCCAATCCCATACCTTCATGGCCTCTCTGCAAAGAGGGTAGGATCTGGTCCCTCCTTGCTTGTTCAGGTACCAGATTACCGACATGTTGTCGGACTGGATGGCAATCGTGCCCTGGGGGATTTAACTGTGTAGTGCTTGCAGCAATAGAAGCACCTCCCTCATTTCCAGTATGTTGATGTGGAGGAGACTCTCGTCGGAGTGCCACTGGCCTTGGACTGACCTGCCCAGGAAATGTCCCCCCCACCCCGTCTGGGAGATGTCCATAGTCAGTGTGGCCACTGGGGGTGGTGGAACGAAAGGTCGCCCCTGATCCAGGTTGGAGGAAAGAAGCCACCAACGAAGGTCCTGTTTGCACGTCTCTGTGATCAGAATGTGGTGACTGAGTGGGAGATCCTGATAAGACCACTGGACTGACAGGAGCCACTGGAGAATCCTCATATGTAAGAATAAACAACAGGAACAAGTTCCACCAGGATTTATTAAAAGCTCATATGTAACCTTGCTAAGGGGACTAGGAGAACTGTGGCCGACATGGACCCTAACAGTTGTAGGACCATCCTCGCTGGGGCTCGACGTCTGAGGAGCAAAGCTTGAACTTGAGCCTGTAGTGTTTCTATCCTCTCTGCAGGAAGATAGACTCGCATTTGCTTTGAGTCTATCTCTGCTCCGGTAAACCAGATGTGCTGAGATGGCAGCAACACGGACTTTGACCAATTGAAGGTGATTCCTAGGGAGTTGCCTAGAGATATAGTGGTTGCTAGGTTCTGCAAGAGTAGACGCCTGGAGGTGGCAGTTAGGAGCCAGTCATCTAGGTATGGAAACACCTGGAATCCTAGACTTCTCAGGTGAGCAGTCACCACCGCCAAACATTTGGTGAACACCCTAAGGGCTGTGGTGAGACCAAAGGGCAGTGCACGGAACTGGAAATGACTGTCTCCCAGGCTGAAGCACAAGTGTCTCCTGGACGCCTGATCTATCAGGATGTGATAATAGGCGTCCTTGAGATCTATGGAGCACATCCAAACACCTTTCTCCAGCAGCGGGAGAATGGATTGTAAGGTGACCATCCGGAACTTGGACTTTTTCACTGAACGATTTAGTTTGCTGAGATCCAAAATGGGCCTCAAGTCCCCGGTCTTTTTTGGCTTCAAAAAGAATCTTGAGTAAGTCCCTAATCCGGTCTGGCCTGCGGGGACAGGTTGGATGGCTCCTTTTTGAAGCAGCTTTGATATTTCGTTGGCTTCAAGATCCCGTTGACTGGGTGGCGGGTCCGGGATTTTCTGGGATGAAGGTGGGGGTTGAGAAAAGGGGATGGTGTAACCTCCGGCGATGATTCGGAGCACCCATCGGTCCTGAGTGATACTCTCCCAGGCCTTTAGATGCTTTGAAAAACGACCCCCGACTGGCTCCGGAGCTGCACAGTCGGGCACTCCTTCAGGGATGCTGGAAGGTTGAGGAGCCATGAAAGGACTCGCGGTCTCCAGTGTTGCGGGGGCCTCCACCGCCTCTGGGCGGCGTCTTCCTGAAAAATTTCCCCCTCCTCTGTCTCTAGAAGAGGGATCGCTCTGCTGCGAAGAGTAAGGCTTTTGAGATTTACGGAACCACATTTCCCCCCCTCTTCTAGCCTTGGGATAAGGCCTGAAGGGAGTGGAAAACCATGCCCCTACGGCAGTTAAAGTCTTACCCTCTTGTTCACAGTGAGTCAAGGTGTCCTTTACCTTGGGTCCAAACAGAGAGGATCCATCAAAGGGAGCATCAGTAAAGGAAGACTCAAAGGCCTCCGCAAAATGACACAGGCGGAGCCAGGCTTGTCTCCGTAGAGCAACGCCTATTCCCGCCGCTCTGCTCGCCCCCTCGGCTGCATATGAAATGAGCCTCATGGACGAGTTCGATAACGATGATAGGGTAGCCAGCTGAGAGTTAACCATCTGGGCCAACTGCTCAGGTAAGTTACTCGAGAGGGTATCTGAAAGTTCCTTGACCAGATCCCTCTGAAGTCTGGTGAAGTGCATCAAATAATTCAGAGACCTTAAAGTAAAGGCCGCTGAAGTAAGGGTGCGCTTCCCGTACCGATCCATGCTCCTAGACTCTTTATTAGGAGGATGAACGGACGTTGAAGCCTCTGCCACATCTTGTTGGGTAGCAGATGCCACCACCAGGACATCTACAGCCACACCTTTGGAGAGAAAATCCTTTTCAGGGGGTGCTGAGAGAAATTTATTGGGGCGAGCTGGCACCGGTTCCACAGAATCTGGTGTTCCCACGCCTTAGAGATCAAATCCAGGAGCTCATCGAAGGGCGGAGACACCCAGGAGGCGGAGGGCTGAGCCCCGAAGGCCTTGAGGAATACAGACTCCTCAGCGGAAGGGGGTTTGGACTGCCAGCCGCCTCGTTGCTTCAGGATCTCCAAAATGCCCGCAAAGGAGACATCATCCGAGGACGACTTGGGGGACCCCTCCGCATCATCGAGGTCGGTGTCCGAGGTGAGAGACTCATCCGGGGAGTCGACGTGCTTCCTCTTGCACTGTCTCTTCCTCGGAGGTTCCTCCGAAGAGGCTTCGGAGGGACCTTCAGGAAGGAGGGAACCCCTGATGGGGGTGGCCTCAGGCCCCAGGGCTCCGCTGTCTTGAGACAGGGGGACTACAAAGGAACCAGTCTCCGTGCCAAGGGAAGGTGACGGTGAGACGGTGGAGGTGGCCAAAGAAGATTTTGCCAAAGCACTCCTCATGGCCCTGAAGGCGGGACCCCCAGAGTCCTGGGAAGGTCCAACCCCCGAGGCCACAACAGTAGACGGCACTCCCGCAGCCGACGCACTGAGAGGGAGGCTCGGAACCGAAAACATCGGTCCCGAAGCGTCACCCCCGGGGCCGACAGAGGAGGTCCGAGTACCGAACTCCGACCCGAAGGGCGGGGTTGGAGTAAGGGTCGGAACTGACCCGAAAACCTCCACCGGCTCCACCAGCACCGACTCCAACGGAGCCGAGGCTGTTGGAGGAGGAACCAAGATGACAGGGTGGGCAACCGGCTCAGGAGCCAACTGGGCTGGAGCCGAAACCAACTTTTGAAAGACCGGAGACTGAAACAGCCTTTGAAGCAACCTGTCTATGTCCGAATCCGACATTCTCGAAGACCGAGAAGAGATCGAACGAGTTCGAGTCGACTTTTCCACCGGTTCCGAAGGACTGGGGGACCGGCTCCGAATAGTCTCGATAAATATCGGTGCCGAGGGAGACTCCACAACCATTGCAATTTCCCTCAGAGCCAAAGTGGACTTCGGCGCAGAAGGAGAAGAGTCTGAGCGGGCAACTCTCATCGGCTCCGAAGACAGTGGAGCCGATGAAGGTGACCCGCCTCTTGAAGCTCTAGCCATCGACTCCGAAGCCAGAGGAGTTGAGGCTGGAGGCATAGAGGCAGACCGTTCCGCCCTCGGCTCCGAAGTCCGTGGAGCCGACGGAGAAGCCTGCCGAGATTTCTTTGTAGCCGGTTCCGACGGGCTGGTCGGAGCCGACGATTTCTTTTTCTTTGAAGGTGAAGAGGAAGAAGATAAAGCCTCCTCAAAGGAAGGGGTGATAAGCCCTTTTAAAATCAATTTATTTTTCCTCTCTTGGAGGACACGGGAGGAAAAAGCGTGACAAACGCTGCATGACTCTTGAAGATGCTTAGGGCCTAAACAATAAACGCACAAAGAGTGGTCGTCCGTAATGGACATTTTGTAACTGCATTTAGAGCATTTTTTGAACCCTGATGCTCTGTGCTCTTTTGACATGTTGATACACAAATCACTACTACAGATATAAACTTTAAATACACCAAAAGTTAAAGGAAATACGTAAATTGAGGACAAGGCCCCTCCAACTTAAACGGGAACACTTGACCCAACTCTAAACTAGCACGGAAAGACTCGCACTAAAAACTTTCAACAACGCGCGAGGGCAAGGCCCCTCTAACTTAAACAGGATCCTTTCCCTCAAACTAAGACAATTTTACCACAAAAAAACTGAAATCTCAGTCACACAACAACGAATAGCTGTTAAAACAGCTTTTGGGTAGATTAGAAAAAAATTTCTGACAGAAATTTTAGAAGTAACAAACACTTAGCTCAGCCAAGTCCAAGACCACCTCTTTGCTGTAGAAGCGGCAAACGAGATCTGGGGAAGCAGTGGTGGTGCATCCTGGGATGTGGGATAGCTCAGCCAATAAGAGACTTCGTTCTATAGTATAGCGTGCCGAGTCGGAGCCGAGGATCGGCTCCGAACCCATCAGTACAGAATGTAGGCGAGATAGGATCACATTACATCAGTGTATTACTGTTTACCCACTGAAATGACTAAACAATGGTTTATCCTTGCCCCCAGTTTTAAAGCTGAGAGCGGCAAGATTATAACATTTACCAAAACTTAAACAAATGTGGCATTTAATTGTGATGAGTCCCTGGATAGTGAGATTCTGTCTTCTTCTTTCAGCTTTTTCCCGGTTAGGGGTCGCCACAATGGATCACCTGTCCGCTCATGATTGGCAGTGGAGTTTTACAGTGTCGAGTTGCCAGCCCGGCGCCCAACTTTCCACAGAGGGCACACACACACATGCACTCACACCTAAAGCCAATTTAGAGTGTCTAATCCACCTACTGCATGTCTTTGGGATGTCGGTGGAAACCGGAGCACCTGGAGGAAACCCACGCGACCACAGGGAGGACATGCAGACTCCACACAGAAGGCACACCAGCTGAGGATCGAACCAGAGGACCTCTTGCTGTGAGGCGACAATGCTAACCACTGCACCACCATGGCTGCACCATAGTGAGATTCTGTATTTAATTTAAATGTGAAGCAGCTATGAGTTTTACAGCCAGTAGACAGCACACAAACAACATTTTTGAATTTTATACAAGTATTTTTATGATTTATTATCCTTAAGGAGAGAATTGTTTCAACATTTATTGATGCAAGCAGTTACAGGGTTTATTTTACATTATGAACTGTATTAAAAAGAACTTTTAAAGTGTAGAATTATTGTTGTAAATGAAGTTATTTATGTTAGTGGAGGTGAAAAGGATTGTGGGTAAAGCCTATGAAATGTTAATTTTAGGGATACACTGTTTTTATTGGTGAATTTGTATTTAATTGAAGTATGTAAGGCATGAAATGTAGTTTGTTAGTTGTATCTGATGAAGTTGAGGACGAAAACGCATTTTCAAGGAGTATCGTTCATGTGTTGTGCTTTCTTACTGCATTAAAACTGTGTTAAGCCCATCAACTGTTTCCTGTCTTCTGGAGTTCCATTGAGGTGTGGATAACTATTTTCTAAGCTGCAATTGCACCTTTTTCTCCTTCATTGTGGTTGTTAATAATGTTACTAATCTCTGGACTGTCAACAGAGTATGTCGTAATAAGACTATGCTGAAAAACATTTGATGGCCCAGAACTTTCCCCTACAATAAAGATGCGCCCTCAGTCATAACATATAGGACTTGCACCTTTATCGATACACAGTGTACTTTCTTCATGATTTAATAAAGGTGTATAAACGCCTGAAAGCCTCCTCCTAACAGCTTCTGCCTTCAGCATCTTAAACAATGATATAGGATACCTCCCTGTTGAGAAACATATTCTGCAATAAATTATATTTATCCAAGAAATTACAGAATACTGTAATCATTCTGGCATCTCTGATGAGCTGCCCCTTTACCACTGCTCACTTCTGATGGAATGGGTGGCAACTTGTGTAATGTAGGAGTGTATTAGAATATAAGGGTTTCCTATACATCTTAGACACTATTCGCACATCCCCCTCAGCTATTTTTTTCCTAAGCTGCACATCCAAATATGAAATTGAATCATTAACAGTATTGTAGGCAAATCTAAGAAAATTTGCCATATTGTTAATATATGTGATAAATTCTTTTATTTTGGAATAATCAACCCATGCAATAAAAATATAATCAAGAAACCATGTATATAATTTCCAGGATGATTTAATATGACTATTAAAGATGAATTTTTCTTCCCACATTGCCTTAACTAAATTGGCATATAATGAGCCACAAAGCAATCCCCTAGTTCTGATGAAAATAATGCCCTTCAAAATAATATAATTATGAATAAGGACACATTCCTTCAAAGTACATAATGTATTAACTTGTGGAAAATCAGTTTTTGCCATAAGATATTCTGTGAACCATTCAAGATTGGTGCTATAGAGAATACAGGAAAAAAGATTATGCACATCGACAGCAAGAAAAATTATATCCCCTGGGTGTTCTAATTGATTTATCACTTATAAGAGCTCCCAGGAATGCTTGCATATGTGTTGAATACCATATACAACACTATTAAGAAATTTGTCTAAATATAGTGCTGCATAACTGGTTTTAGATGTCCCTGCATCAACAATAGGATGAAATGGGGGATTTGCTAAATAGCTATGAATTATGGGCACACCAAAAACCATAAGGATACTAGGTTCTTTTATAGATAAAAAATGTCATTCATCTATGCTGATTTCATCTTGCATAAGCATATCATTTTAGAAAGATTTAATTTTCTGATATGATACATGAACTTCATTTAAAGATACTTCAGTTTATGTATCATCGTACAATAAATTGAACATATTTTGCTCATAATGTAATTGGTGCATTGTTACTAGTCCACCACCTTTGTGCAGGCACATCAACCATAAATCATCTGCTTGTCTACGTTCTTTTAACAAATTGCTTTCAGACAGATTCAAATTCTGCCAAGGGAACTGTGGAATCAAAAATTTCAAGTACCTCACATCCGTTTCACAAGCTTGTTCAAAAGTTTTAAAGTTGAATGTGAATCAGGATTGTAGGTGCTCGCAATATGAAATAAGATGTATATTGAATACTGTCATTATTGTCCATTAAGAAATGTAAATTTAATTTGCGTGTGTGTAATTTCATTTCACTAATGGCCTTTGCAATATTCAATCTCTTAGCAGGAATGAAAGAATGTCCCCCACAAAATGAATCTGCCTGCTTACTGTTAAAAAAAATTAACTATAATTGTCGACTCTAAAATCTCTTGCATTGTTAAATACAATGTGAGGTGGCCAAAGTCAGGTCTGAGGTTGACCCTACTGGTTGGGGAATGGATGAAAAATACAGCATCAGATTCATGGGTTAGGGCACCATCCTCTCAGAGCTTCCTTGCCCCAGAACAAAGGAAGCTAGAACCTTGCCAGATAGGTGTTTCTCAGGATAAAAAAAGACAAATACATATCCTGGTATTAATTAAAAAAAAAAAAAAAAAAAAAAAAAAAAAAACAGAAAGCAGGGGAAAGGAGGTGGTCATTTGCTTTGCAACAGTGATGTATGCAAACATCTAGTGTTACTGCAAGTTTACTTACATAACTAAATTATGTTCATTATTAGATCATTGTAGCTGTAGCCTAAGCTATATGAGGTGAATACAAGGCTTAGAACGAAAGAGAGGAGGAAGAAGGATCAGAATCCAGGAGCCCTTATAGTTTCATAGATTCACAGTTAAGTACTAGGCTAGCTGCCCTCACGGGCTACTGTAAGCCTAAACAGTTTGCCTTTTCCTTCTCAAAATAATAAGCTTTTTTTTTACCCTATCCAGAGATGATTACCTTGTAGAAGAGTGCAAAAATACAGCAGTTGTCTAAACATGGAAAATGTGAATGCTCTGCAACCGACAATGGGTTATTAAAGGAGCCGGGCACTTTGTAGATGCTCTTGGAGTGATTGACAACCCACAGTGTAAAGCAGAGAAATGAACACGTAAATCACACACAGAAAAACTTAAGCAGCATCTGACATCATTTATAAACATCTTTACTAAATAATAACTAAAGCTGTGACACAGGTACACATACATTAAATGAAAAAACAAACCATAGTAAATTTTTTTCATTCGCTATACACATTGTTTCTTTTTAACAATTAACATTCACTCCAACATTACATAAATTACTTAATTCCTTCTTCCCTAAAACCTCTCTCCTCCTCCTGAATACAATTCTGCAAGTATTGTTCCAAGAGATTCTATTTACTTCTGCACAATTTGTTCTTTCCTTCTAACGATCTCACTTTCATTTTTTCACATCCATTCAGTACTTCAATTACAGTTGGTTTAGATTTTGTTTTCCAGTAATTAGTTTTTTGGCAGCCGGTTAGCATTACACTTAGCCTAGTACCTACCTATGAACCTATCGGCCCAAGGGCCTATGTAAGCCTAGCCAGCAAGGTTCCATGGCTTACGCCACCCAAGAAAGTTATTTTCCTGTGCCACTGTCGAGCAGAGACACAGAAGTGATCCTCGGGGTGTATTTACTATTTCCCATCCGCTCATCAAGATTTTTCTTGAAGAGTGCTAATGAAGAACTTTGCTTGACATAGATGGGTAACTTGTTCCAGAGTATAGGAAGTCTCTGGGACAGGAATCTATCCCTCCAGCATGTCCTGTTTATTGTGGTGACAAGGTTTAGGTCCCTAGAGTGTGTAGCTCGGAGGGACTGGGATTTCTTTAGGTGTAGCATGTCCAACAGCTCTGGGTTTGACATAGCTATAGGTTAGGCATAGATCACCTCGGAGTAGGCGATATGCTACGGAGTAAAGCTGGAGTTTTTTGAGGCGATCAGTGTAGGGCATTTGTTTGAGGCCAGTAATCCTCTTTGTGAGGTACTTCTGTGGCCTTTCCAGCTGCTGCAGATGTCTTGTGAGGTACATTCCAAAAGGGGCGTTGTACTCTATAATGGGTCTAATGAGTGACGAGTAGAGGGGAACAATGACCTCTTTTTTCCTGGATGAGAACACTTTTATGATAAGGTGTGCCACGTAGAAGGACTTCCTGACTACTGTGGCGATGTGACTATCAAAGGAGAGACTACTGTCCACCTGGGTTCCAAGTTCTCTTATCACGCATTCGGTGTTAAGTAGATTGCTGCCTATGTTGTAGTTCATGGGTACAGAGTTTTTACCAAAGGGGATGACACTGCACTTTTTGACATTCAGCTTGAGGCCATGGCTCTGACACCAGGCATCTGTCTCAGTCAGACCCTTCTGTAGGATGTCCACATCATTTGGGGACTTGACTATGGCTCCTAGTTTGCAGTCATCTGCGAAATCCATTAGCCAGAGGCCTTCTGTGTTTGGTATCTACTTCTCTGAAGTACAGGCTAGCAAGAGAGGTCCCAGGACGGAACCCTGTGGTACTCCACTTGTCACTGCTTTGAGGTCAGATTTGGCGTCTGCAACATTTACAGTGTGGGTTCTGTCAGTGAGCCAGTTGGCAACCCATCTTGTGATGTAGGGATTTATACCTAGTTTAGCGAGTTTAGCTACAATTCCAGAATGAGGGATGTTGTCAAAATCCTTGGCAAGGTCAAGATAGGCTGTGTGAACCACCTTACCCTAATCTACTTAGTATACCAAAGCAGTTCACGGCCTATATCCTAGCTCAAAAATTTCTTTCATTACAATGTTTTCTCAGAAAACCTTGGGGAACAAATCACTCTGTAGGGAATTATTAAACTCTACCAACTTGTTACATTCCCAGAACATGTTTCCAATTACTTCTCCTCTCTTTTTTTTTCATTTCTATCTACCTGAGGAAAATTTATCTGAAGTCTGCTTGTGGTATAAAATATTTATGCAAACATTTGCAAGCAAAAATCCTAAACCTTCTGGGCTTTGTAGGATACCTGGGAGCCATATAGATGTTCTTCCACTGTTCCTTGGTAAATTACCTTTCGAGTGTGTCTTCCCAATCGTTTCCAACCTCATGATTGAGTCTTAACATTTATCAAGCAGCATTTTATATGCCCTCCTAGTTATCTCCCTTCTGGTCTAGATTCAACTAAAAGCTCTACACCAACTGGTCTTGACCTTAACACTTCCCTACCCCTTACTCACTGCCTATATTCTGTTACCACTCTCTATTACAGAAGGCAGTCTCTAACCTGCAGTCTTAACAACTACTTGGCCTCATCCCATTATATTAACTCCCCTCCCCAAGTTACTCGCTTCCACCACCTTCTTTTATTGATTTTTCCCCAGTAGCAACCTCTTGCCTGCTTTTTTTTTTGTATCCTTACTGTCATCCCTACTGGCAAAATATTCTGAATATAATATCTTGTATACTTGCTATTATTCTTAAGAACCTGCATCCAAAATCCTACTCACTCATTTAATTCTCAAACTCCCCCCCTTCTCCCATTTCATTATTGTCTCATTCCACTTTGATTTATAATCCACTGCTTGTGTTATGTATAACTATATATAGTTATGAAGCATTCCTTCAATCAGGTAACCCTAACTCACCTTGTTCTATAGGGAGAATCAATTAATCCTACTTAACTCTTGTCCTCTTCACTTTCCAATTAATTTACTTCAACTCTATCATCCACAACTTCTCCTGTGGCCAATAAAAATATGCCGTACTTCTATTAAACAATAGGGAGGCACCAGGTCTTACTCTCGGGAGATAGCTCCTCAGGAATATCTAACCCTCCAAACATCTTACATTCCGTCAAAGCAAAATGTAGTAGCACACAAACTGAGTAAGACCAGGACTAACCATCATGAATGGAAATTTGATGAGGGGGCATACCAGGAATTTATCCAGCTGTGGACAACACCTCAAACAGATATGTTTGTTTCCCTTTTTAAAACAGACAGCTAAAATGCTGCACCAAGACTCCTTCAGGCAGGCCTGGAAAACAGATGCATTCTCAATCCCATAATCAGGGGTGTCCTTTTATACATGTCCACCTTTTCTACTGATTTCCAGGGTAATTCTGAAGATTCAAAAGGACTCTCCAAAATTCATTGTGATAACTCCCTTTTGGCCCACATGACATTGGTTCTCCTTTCTTTTGGAATTTGCCAAGGGCAATTACCACAAGCTTTCTCAAAGACTGAATTTTCTCACACAAGACAAAGGGAATCAGATACACCCCAGTCTCAAACATCAACTAACTGCCTGGATGATTCAATTTTGAGATGTTTTAGGCACCTCTTTCATGAGGACATGCAGCATGTGCTAAAGGAGACAAGAAAGCTTGCTGCTAGGAAATCTTGTACTGGCAAGTGGAAGAAATTTTCTAGTTGTTGCCTAGCCAATAACCACGGACCTATTAGGAATTGTATACTACTGATTGTCAGTTACTTTCCTCTGGCCTTTCATACTCCCCTATCAAGGCTCATCTAGTGGCCATTTCGGCATGTCTGTCCATGGATACTACCATTCCTTCTCCATTTTTGGTAAACAGTTTCTAAATGGGGTCTTACATCTTGGGCCACCTAGAAAACAGGTGGCTCCTCCTTGTGATCTTAACTCTGTACCAGAAAAGTTAACTATGTCTCACTCTGAACTATTTCATCAGGCTGATTTAAGGTTAATCACATAGAAGTCTGTGCTTCTTGTTCTGACCTCTACAAGAAGAAAACCAGAGTTGCAAGCTCTCAAGGTGTGTGAATCTTTTCTGGTCTTCCACAGAGATAGGATCACATTAAAAACAAATCCCTCATTTATGCCCCAAGTTGTTTCAGAGTTTACTTTGAATCAAGCTATTAATCTCCCCTATGCTCTGTCCAGATCCTCAGAACCAGGGAAAAAAGATTCTACATACTCTGGATGTGCACAGGCAGCTCAGAGACTATAAGAACAAAGTCCTTCAGAAAAGCAGATCAGTAATTTACATCTTATGATGGAAGTAGAAAGGATAACCCATGTCAAAACAGATGATTTTGAGATCACTGTCCTCAGCTATTGCTTTTAGTTACTACCACTATGGCAAATCTATTCCACACAATGTCAAGACACATTCTACTTGAGCCTTGGCTTCTATGATGGCACATTGGAAAGGAATGGACTCTAGAAGCATGGCAGACACACATCTGCATACTTTCACAAAGCATTACAAACTGAATTTATTTCCAGGGACACAGCTAGCTTTGCTACTATCATTTTCCAGGGACTCCTCACCCCTTATCCTTCCTCTTCCCTGTCTTGAAGATGTCTACACTCTGACTGCTGATTTCCCTCCAAGGGGCTAGCCAATCAGCAGTCAGAGTGTAGGTGTGTGAGGGAGACAGAACTTTGTGAAGTTGGCCAGTTGTATCTCAGGCAAGATAAAACCCAATAGTCAAAGGCTACTGCAGAAGTGAGAATAATGATCATCTACCATCGTCCATGCTTTATCATTTTGCCTTATTTTTCAAACCTATTTGCTTAAAAATGTTTACAGCTTAAACCAAGGACATTAACAAGATACTCATTCCTGTAAAACAGGGACGATTATCTTATTTCTACATAAAATGTTATCAATTCACTTCAACATCTCCTACTGCAGCAGGCCAAGATCACATTATATTAACTAAATTGCTTTTTTGGAGCCCCTCTCATTCAGTCACAGTGAACGTCCTGGATGCACTTCAACTAAGAAAGTTTGCAAATACTCTTACCATAACAGTACATGTCTGCATGAAAACTGCTGCAACAACCTTAGCTATATGGGTTATATCCTGGCAAGAATGGATCTAACATCCGGTCAGTTTTCAAAGCTTCAGGGCACCGTCCATCAGACCAGACTGTTAACTATCTCAAGCATAGCTAAAGAAGAGCAATTTGGGTGACAAGCCTTTCAGAGCTTTCATGTTAACAGAGACTAGGAGGCTACAGCCTGGAAAAGGACAATACTAGGAAAGATCTCACCCTGGCAACCAAAACATACAAAAAAAGGGGGAGGGAGTGGTTTCTGTAGCAGTATTCATTTGAACATCCACTATTATGGAAACTTTACTTAAACAACTGGTATGCTACCATATCTTATACTAATTGGAAGAGGAAGGTAAAGGTCCAAGAACCCTAGAAAAAATGGTCATACAAAGCCTGCACTAGGTCTGGAGAATGAATCTAGTTTGTGGGAGGTTGGCACAGTGGTTAAGGTGTTCACCTAAAGGCACAAGGTGCACAGTTTGATTCTCACATGGGGTAATTGGAATAGCCCACAAGGACAGTTAGCCTGGTACTAACTTGTGGTACTCTGTAAAGGTATGTACAAAGGACCAAGTTGCTGCTCCTAGAGTGCCTCTAGAATTTAACCTTTTCCAAAAAGCCACATATGAAGTGAAGGCCTGTTAGAGTGAGCCTTGACGCTGCCTTATTGTGGTAAGTATAACAAAAGATAATAGCATCAGTTAACCATTTGGCAATAGACTGTTTTGATGCAGGTTGTCCTTCCTTCTTACCATCATAAAAAATGAACAACTGATCAGAGATTCTGAAAAGTTTTAGTTCTGTCAAGATGATGTCAGAGTGATCTGTGGAGATTCAGAGTATGGGGCATCTTTTCTCCCTTGTTTTAAGGCTCTGGAAAGAAGACAGGGAGATGGACAGTTGGTACAAACTAAGCTCAGATACTACTTTAGGCATAAACAAAGATTGTTTCTCAAGGAAACCACATCTTTGTGGAAAAAGAGGTATGGTCCACAACAAATGTTTGCAATTCAGAAACTCTTCTTGCAGAATTCAGAGAAATTATCAGAACTGTTTTCCATGTTAAGAACTTTAAATCAGGCTGTTGAGCTGGTTCAAATACAGCAAGTGTGAGTTTTTCTAAAGCAAAAGTAAGACCCTAAGGAGCAGTCACCTGTTTTCTAGGAGGTTTGGTACGTAACACTATTTTCAAAAACATTTTGACATGGGAACGCATTTAAAGGGGAGTATCCATAGGCAGATATGATGAACTGCTTCACAAATGAACCTTGATGGAGGAATAAAAAAGGCCAGTGGATAACAACTCACAAAAGACTGCAGACCCAAAGAAAAAAAAAGTTATACACTTACCATAACTTGGTATCTGTGTTATTCTAGGTCATCATTCATCACGATAAGGTCTAGAATCTGACCTCGGATCCGAGCCAGCAACATAATACAGACAGATCCAAGGCTCTAGCTCCTCCCTCTTCCATAATGCCCTGCTGCCCTGTATTCCCCAGATCGAGTTTTCTGTTTTAATTCTAAAGAGTATTCCTACAAAAATTCTGCAAGAAAACAGACCAACTTCCTCCAATATTCACAGAGTAGGGGGATGGCGGGAGGGACAAAAGTGATGAATGATGACCTAGGATAACACAGATACCAGGTTATGGTAAGTACATAACTATTTATCTGATGTTATCCCTGTCATCATTCATCACAATAGGGTCAGAGTCACCAGCTACCAGATATCCCGGGAGGCCTCAAGGAAAGACACTACGGTGTACATGGGAGCAAAAGGAAGCCATACTCCTAGAAGCCAAGTCTCTTATAATGTGAAATAAATGTGTAAGGACTAGACCAAGTGGCAGCAGCACAAATGTCATCAATGGAAACCCTGGCCAGAAAACCTGAAGAAGCAGTCACATCTAGTAGATTGAGCTTTGATTTAACCCAGAAATCTCAAGGTGCATGTAGTCAGACTGGAGATGCAACTAGAATTCCAATTAGAATTAGTGATTTTAGACACTGGGAATCCACACAACTATTAGGGGAAAAGGCAACAATAAGCTGTTTCAACTTACAAAACTCTTTGGTCCTGTGAAGGTAGAACCGCAACTGATGGTGAACATCCAAGGTATGAAGAATGTATATTCTCCCTTGTTTGAGTAATTAGGAAAGAACACTAGAAGTTGAATATAGTGGTTCAAGTTGGACGTCAAAGCAACCTTTGGCAAAAAAGAGGGGATTCATCCTGAGAGAAACCCTATTTTTGTGAAAAAACATGTAAGGACGGGTAATGGTAATAGCTTGCAGTTCCGAAACCCTCCTGGCTGAAGTAATGGCCACCAGGAAGGACGTCTTCCATGATAGGAACTTGAGATTACAGTAACTAGCAAGCTCAAAGGGACTGGTAGTTAGAGACTGCAAAACTAAAGTAAGATCCCAAGGTGGTGTGGGGTCCTTTATTGGTGGTCTAAGAAGAAAACCACCCTTCATGAACACTTTGCAAAGCCTAGAAGAAAAGGCAGATTCGCTGTTCTCATAAAAATTAAAAATCAATGCCAACTGGAGCTTGATACAAGAAAAGCTTGCTCCCACTTGGAAAAGTGAAGACAGAAAAAAGAGAATGTCAGAAACAGAAGTGGAAAAAGGATCCAGAATCCGGTCCTTGGCCCAAATTGATAACCTTTTCTACTTGCTGTGGTAAACCTTTCTAGTGGAAAGTTTCTGGGAGGGGTTGGGAGGGTGGCCTAATGGTTAAGGTGTTTGCCTTACAAACACAAAGTGCAGGGTTTGAATCTCACAAGGGATAATTGGCTAGGCTTAAAATGGCTCGCAAGGGCAGTTAGGTTAGTACTAATCTATGAACCTATGTTTAATGGGAGATGGAAGCCTAGACTGCTTTAGAATCAGTGGAATTGGAGAAACCATGCAGTTAACTGCAAGGTCCGATGATTTGGCAAAGGAAGCACCAATGGATGAGAAATCAGATCCTGACTGGCATCCAGTATCCAGGACGGATACTTCAGATGAGACCTGATGAAGGGGAACCACAGTTGATGAGGCCAGAAAAGAGCAATGAGGCTCAGAGATGACCTCAGACATTGTGCTTTTTGTAGAACCTTGGGAATTAATGGAACAGAAGGATAGGCATAAAGAAGACCTGGAGGCCAATCGTGGACTAGAGCATCCCTCTGTGACTCCCGCTGAGGGGGGATCAGGGAGAAGTACTTGTTGCATTTGTGACTGACTGGGGAAGCAAACAGATTCCACCAAGGTAGACCCCAACTGTCGAAAATCTGCTTCGCCACAGAAGGATTGAGAGACCACTCATAAGGGATCAGTATACTGAGCCTGTCAGACAACATGCTCATGCTCCTGGGTACATGCATTGCAAAATGAAAGTGCCCTGAGGACATCACCCATTCCCACACACTCATGGCCTCCCTGCACAAATGGTAAGATACTGTTTCCCGTTGCTTGTTGATATATAAGACCACAGTCATGTTGTCCATCTGAAGTGCAATCATCCCTCGAGGCAGGCAGTCCTGAAAGGCTTGCAATGATAGGAGAACTGCTCTCATTTCTAGGATGTGTATGTGCAACCTAGTCTCTGCAGGTGACCATACACCTTGGACTGTCTTCCCCTGAAAGTGCCCCCCCACCCCCCACCCCAACAGGGAAGCATCCGTGGTCACCATGGCCATGGGCAGGGCTAGAAGGGCCTGCTGAGGAAAAGATTTTGGGAGTGAAGCCAACAAAGAAGATGCTGTTTGCATAACGGTGTCAGCTTTATGGTCATAGACATGGGATGAAGGAGAGATGACCAGTGAACCACCAAGGTCCACTGCAAGACCCGTATGTGATACCTTGCCAGAGGAACAAGATGAATGGCAGAGGCCACGGACCTGAGGACCCGAAGAATCAAGTGCACTGGAGGATGAAATAAATACAATAGTTGAGTCACCTGATCCCGGATCAACCGAACCCTGTGCATGGGCAAGGCTGCAATCTCTGAAGTTGAATCCAACCGGACCCTTATGAATTCCAACTGTTGAGAGGGCACCAGATTGAATTTTGAATGACTGACAGTGATTCCTAGTCGATAGAACAAGGGAAGAATATAACTATAGCTTGTAGCAGTTGATGCCCTGAAGAGGCTGTGAGGAGCCAATCATCTAGGTATGGAAAGACCTGAAAACCCTGCAAGCACAGGTGAGCTGCTACCACTGCCATATCTGATAAACACCCAGGGGGCTGTGGTGAGATTGAAGGGTAGCACTCTGAACTGGTAATGACTGCCCCCTAGCCAAAAGCTCAGAAGTCTCCTGGACCACCTGTCTATCTTGATATGGTAGTAGGTGTCCTGGGGCTCTACCGAGCACATCCAGTCACCTTTGCGTAGGAGCAGCAGAATAGACTGAGCATTAATTATCTAGAAATTTGGCTTCTTTACTGACAGATTGAGCTTTCCGAGTCCAGAACTGGATGCAGGAAAAGAAGCGAGAATAAGTACCGGATCCTCTTTTCCCTGCTGGAACCTCTTGGATGGCTCTTTTTTGAAGAAGCTGAACTTCTTTGAAGGCCAACTCCCTCTGGGTGGAACACCGCGGAGGAAACTTCTTATTGGAGGGTGCTCCGAAAAGTGAAGGAAATAGCCCCTGGATACGATGTTTAACATCGACTGATCAGAGATTATATCTGTCCAGGCTAGTAGGTGTAGAGAAAGATGACCCCGACCGTCTCCAAGGCAGAGCAGTTGGGCAACACTTCAGGAGCATTTTGGGGGCTACTCAGAGAAAAGTTCCCTGGAGCCCTGATTTTGTGCCACTCCCCCGCTTCGAGGGCAGCATCGACCATTGAACCTTCTTACCCTGCCTCTAGAAAAGTAATCAGTAGCATCCTGAAAGGAGGACTGCATCTTGCAGAACCACATCTTCCTGGTTCCCTGTTGGGTCTTACAGAAAGACCTCTGGAGGGCAGAAAGCTTGATTCCAACCACAAAGTCTTTTCTTCCTGCTCACTGCAGGTCAAAGTATCCTTTACCAAAAGTCCAAATAAGGTAGAACTGTCAAAGGGTTGGCGTTAGTAAAGGATGCCTTGAAAGGCATAAGCATAACCAGGCATGACGCCTCACAGCAATGCTGGTACCTGCTGCCCGAGAGGTAGCTTCTGCAGCATTGGAAATTAACCTCATCAAGGAGTTTACCATGGAAGTCAGAGTGGGTAGCTTGGGAGATACCATTTTAAAAGCCTCCCCCTGCAATAACTCTGTTAGTTAGTGGTGAGTTCTTGGACCAAATCCCTTTGAAGTGGGTAAAATGTGACAAATAATTAACCACCCTTAAACCGAAAGTCGCTAAGGGCTACTCATGCTTTCCAAAGTGGTCCAACGCAAAAGACTCCCTGTTTGGAAGATGGACCGTAAAGCTCTGCTCAGCCAGCTCCTTCTTAGTGGTGGCAGCCACCACGATGGCATCAACTGGGACACCCATGCTCCACAACATGGTCTGTACGGGGGCTAAGAAATCTGTCTACATGCTTGGGGACTGGCTCCACAGTGTCTGGTTCCTTCCACACCCTGGTGGCAATTAAATATGCCAACTCATCAGCAGGGGGAGACACCCAGAGGTAGATGGGCCCATTCCAAAGGCCTTCAGAAACAAGGCCTCCTCCGAAGATGGGGGTTGGAGAAACCATCTGCCCTTTTGCTTTAAAATTTCAAGGATGTCCCCAAAGGAGACATCGTTGGGCAGAGATCTGGGGGACCCATTTCCTTCCACGAGGTCTATGTCCTCAGTCAGAGACTCCAATGGGGAGTCCAAGTGCCTCCTCTTGTACTTTCTCTTACAATGTACCTCCTCGGTGGGTGGCTCCAGGGAGGACTTGGAAGAGACAGGGACTTCCAAGAGGGGAGGAAATCCCCTGAAGGCTCCAACGGGAGGGCTGACCCTGGACATTATGTGAGGTCTCACCAGCCATCATAGAGAGAGGTGGGGAGGAACCAGAAACAGTAGCCAAGGAAACTCCAGACCTGGAGAAGGTCCTCTCTACCACTCTGAAGGCCGAGGGACTAAAAGCAAGTCCATCCCCCACATTTGAGGGGAAAGGTCCCCCAGAGAGGATTAAGGAGCCCAGAAACAGCACCACGACCTCCAGATAACACCGGCGCAGAACTATCAAAGGTCAAACCACTGAGGGGAAGGGACTAGTCTGAAAATACGGTACCAGATCCACCCCCTCCCACAGAGCTGGCATCAACTGCACCAGAATGGGGCTCACCCCACTCCAAGGGAAGCAGAGCAGAGTAAGCCAGAGACCCCGATGGAGTCGAGAAGGAGGGGATACTCATCCCCACTGGAGCCTGGCAGCAGGTGTCCTGGTCCCTAGGTTCCAAAGCCACAGGGTTGGAAGAGGAGAGTGAGAGGTTGGGAGGGGCAAGGCCCCCTAGCCAGATGGGCTGAAGAAACCAAGAGCCCCAACTCTATTTGGGCCTTGAGAAACTTCCTCATCATTCTGCCCATATCCGAAGGTAAAAGGCTACTCAAAGACCTGGAGGAGGCAGAAGAGTGGGTGAACATGGTGGGAGATCTTCCCGACCTACTATGACATGCTGGGGTGCGTGTCTGACATCTTGTAGCTGGTTGTGAAACTTGTTTGGAGGTACAAGGAGTGACTATTTCCATGATAACAATGATCAGATCTGAAGATCCTGTCTCACCCAAAGGCTTGGCCAATGCAGCCGCCAGATTCAAGGCTGGTCTGGCCTCTGTTGGATATGGAGTTCTCAGATCTGAAGAGTTCCTGGAACCGAGGGACTGCTCGACGGGTCTCAGCTCCGAAGGCCTCGTATCCATTGAGAGCGAGCTGGAATAGAATCCGGGGTCCTGAGATCCAACAGTCACAGTTTCTTGGTGGGAACAAGCTGAATGGAAGGGGACTTCCTCTTCAGACTGGAAGAAGAATCCTACCCTGGGGAGAGAAAAGGCCCCCATGAGGTATCCCCTTAAGCAAAAGTTTGCTGCGGTGGTCCGCCAAGGCCCTGCAGTTGAATGTACCACAAATGTCACATTCAACCTCCAGGTGCGGAGACCCAAACAAATACAAGCACTTCTCGTGTGAGTCAGAAATAGGGATCTTCCGACTGCACAAGGAGCATTTCTTAAAGCCAGTGTTCTTATTGGACATACCAAACTCAAGCACACAAAATAACCAAAAGGAAAAAACAGCCGTTATGGCTAAGAGAAAAAAGGGGAGGGAGGTATACAGCTAAATCTACTATAAACACCTACACTAGACACACTACTAAGCTAATAAAACTACACTAACCAACACTAGAAAAACTTAGAAAGAAAGTACTTATCTGCTAGAGCCAAAGGAACACGTCTGCACTGAATGTACGGCAAACAAGATCTAGGGAATACAGGGCAGCAGAGCATTATGGGTGAGGGAGGAGCTAGAGCCTTGGATCCATCTGTGATATGTTGTTGGCTCGGATCCTAGACCCTATTGTGATGAATGATGACAGGGATAAGATTAGATTATCAGCTATAAAAGGGGTGTGATCCTTGTTTTGGCACTAATTAGAAAAAGCTTCCACTTGCTAATATAGGATTTCTTAGTGGCAATTTGTTTGCCACCTTTAATACCTCTTGCATGTCCTCATTCAGGCACTCAGTTGAAGTTATAAGCAAGGATGTATCAAATGCCCAGAACTGTGTGAGTAGGTCCAGTCTGTGAGGAAGACTGTGTTAATTGCCCTAGCCACTTCCAAAACAAGGGAAAACCATTGTTGCCTGGGCCAGAAAGGAGTCACCACAATGATCTTTGAAGAGTCCTCCTGAATCTTCAGAATAACCTTGGATTATCAGTGGAAAGGATGAAAAAGCATATAGGGACATTCTTGCTCAAGGAATTGTTTTTTTGGGACTTCTTTCATGGGATCCAGGAGCAGAATTTCTTTAACTGTCTTTTCTTAGAGGAGACAAACAGATCAACTTGAAGTGTCCCCACAGCTGGATCAATTCCTGGACCACTCCCATGTGCAGTTTCCATTTGTGAGGGTCTGTACAGGTCCTTCTTAGCTTATCTTCTACAATGGTTTGCTTGGAATGTATGGAGCACAAATAGTCAAACTGAGTGAGTTGCTAACTCCCAGGCTACCACAGCAAGTCTGCAAAGAGGGTAAGAGCTGGTACCCCTCCCATTTGTTTATGTACCACATCACTGTGGTGTTGTCTGTGAAAACTTGTACAGGTCCTGGAAACCACAGAATAGTTAGGTCTTCCACAGGATTTGTAACTCCATACTTATCATCCATCCTTGAAAACACTGTGCCCAAAATTTGGAAGAAATTGTATGTTATTCCTCTCCACAAAGGAGGAAACTCTACAGACCTCTCCAACTATCACCCCATTACCATAATAATGGAAAAATGTATACATAAACAAATCCTTGAACACCTTTTTTGTTGTTGTTGTTGTGTCTTTCAGCTTTTCCCGGTTAGGGGTCGCCACAGTGGAACTCCGGTCCGCTAATGATTGGCAGTTGATTTTTATGTGCTGAGTTGCCAGCCCTGACGCACAACCTTTAACGAAGGTACGGCCATTCACGCATGTCTCCATGCAGAAGACGCTCCAGCTGAGAATCGAACCGGACAGCGTCTTACTGTGAGGTGACAACGCTACCGCAGCGCAACCTGTTACAGGAAAATCTCCTATCACCTACACAACGTGGTTTTCATCCCCATCATAGCACTGCCACTGCTCTCATTACTTTCAGACAGACCATTGTCAAAGCTCGTGATGAAAACAAACTAGTTTCTAGTCTCTTCCTCGACTTATCCAAAGCCTTTGAAACTGTCTCCCACAATCTGCTTCTATCTAAACTTAAAAACCTTAATCTTTCACAATCTACTGTACTCTGGTACACCAGCTACCTCTCTGATAGACTCCAGTCTGTCAGATGGCTATCAGCTTCCTCTCCTTTCCTTCCTGTTCATACTGGTGTTCCAAGGTTCAATACTAGGTTCCCTCCTCTTTAACATCTTTACAAATAGTCTTCACACAGCTTGACCCCCAACTCCTATCTTATCCAGTATGCCAATGAGTCACTATAATATCTTGTTCTGACAATCTTCCCCACCTGCTATCCCTTATCCAAGACTCACTTCTGTCTGTTGAAAAATGGCTAACCAGCAATGAACTCTTACTTAATTCTAAAAAAACAAGACTTCTTCTCATTCTCCTTAAATCTCTACAACATTATAAAAACTCCATCTCAATTGCTTCTCTCAACAATACTACTATCTCAGCCAAAACTCATACCAAACTCCTTGGTGTTGTTATTAATGACCAACTTATGTTTAACATCTACATTCTACAGGCCATCAAAAAAACTCACCAAAACTAGGCCTACTTTACAGGAGTAAAAATACCTGACTAAGGACACAAAACGTTCTCTGGCCCAAGCTTATCTATTGCCTATTCTCTTTTATGCTGCACCTATACTCACCAATTCACAAACCAACCTCATGGCCAAACTTGAATCCACCTACAATAAAATTGCTAGATTTGCTGCAAATATTCCTTACTGCTCTCACTACTGTAATGCCTTACAAAATCTTCTATGGCCAGAAGTTATTCTTACTTCCACAGCTCAACCTCACACACACTATTCTATCAAATCCCTCCCTCTGCCCTGCTGTATTCACCCTAATCTCTCCCTATACTCCTACGCGATGCCTCCGTAGTGCAGACCACCATCTCCTGGAAGTCTATAAACCCAGGAAACAAAGTGGCAAACTTCTAGATAGTCATTCAGTTGCTAATTCCTGGAACAAATTTCCCCCAGACATAAGAGATACCACTACCAATTTCGGTTTCAAAAAAATGCTAAAAGATTACATGCTCAAATCATGCTCTTGCCCATGCCCCACTCCAATTTGACCTCTCCTCCTCCTCCTCTTCTCTTTCGCCCCTTATCTCTGATAATACTATGTTATGGCAACTATACCCCAATATCTTTTCTTTCTTCCTACGGATAATCTACCCAAGTATCTAAAAAACTGCTTATTGACAAACGTTAAAACATTGCATATTTTAATCCTGTTGTTATTGCCAGTTGTTAACTGCACTCTAACTTTCTGTTGTGTATGTAACTATGAAGTTTTTTGTTTAGAAGTCTGTTTATTGTTGTTATTCCATAGAAGTTAATCATTGTTCGTGATTGCTACTCTCTATATTTGTATATGTTTTGTTTTTATTATATGTATTTGGAGATTTTCTCCTCAGGTCTCTGGTGAAAAAGGGTTTCTTGCCCAGTCAGACTAACTGTGCAATGGTGCAGTGGTTAATGTTGTCACCTCACAGCAAGAGGTTCTCCAGTTCGATTCTCAGCTGGGGTGCCTTCTGTGTGAAGTTTGCATGTTCTCCTGCGTTTGCATATGTTTCCTCCGGGTACTCCGGTTTCCTCCCACATTCTAAAGACATGCGTCTGGAGCATTTCTCCCCAGGCCTCCGCTAGAAAGAGGCTCTGTGAAGCCTAGTCGGTCTTTCCCGGTCAACAAATGTTAAATAACTAAAAATAAAATAAATAAACCCGGTCAACCAATGTCAAATAAATAAACAGCCAGCATCTCTTTAACATTTATACGTTTGTCTATCCTGTTTGTTCCACAAACCTTGTACTTTCACCCTTTTGGGCATAGTTCCTTATACTAGGTCTATATCTTTTGCGACAGACAGAAGAGGAAAAGAAGGGAGACCAGGATTACAAGAGAACTGGTCTGCCCACCACAGGACCTCTCCTCCTCACAAACACCAGAAATGGGATGTGAAAAGATAAAAGATGAAGATGTTGATCCCAGACTGACCTGAGGTACCACTGAATTTTTTTCATGTGAGGTCTGGTCAAGAGATTCATAAGAAATAGAAGCCATGTACCACCTAATCCTGAGAAATTCTCTGGGAGATATCTGGTTTTGATTGAAAAAACTCAGGTTCATAGGTATTTACTAATCTACTGTTCCTTAAGATTACATTTGCATGAAGTTTTTAGTCCTTATATTTTAAATACAAATATCCCAGAGATTAGCAAAACATTTAAATGTTGCCCTTATCTATGATGGACAAGGGTGCTAAACTAGGGGTGAATTTGCAGTTACTCATCCATTCATTTAGATTACATTTCAATAGTGTAAAAGAAGTACTTTGCCTTATCTGGACAAAAGACTGTTTCAAAGAAGTAGTATTCTCCGTGCTACACATCTCTCTCTCCAACATGTTTTATTCATGTTGCAAAAGAGCTTTAGATATCATGACAGGGTGTTGATGCCCACATTGGACTTGTGAATGCGCAGTAGGTCTGACAGAATAATGTCTGTTGAAGCCCTGTATGTGAGGCAGAGCTTGCCACTCGGTAGCCTGTATGACACCAAGAAGAGGGACAAGGCTTTGAGACAGACTACACAGTTTTTTTATGATTTAGGCTATTGATTTTCTTATTAAGAAAGTGCTGTGGGCATTTGAGTTGTGTCAAATGTTTTTAAGGTACACATACCTCTCAACCTTTTACTGCAAGAAATCTGGACAAAGCCTGACAAAATGGGGCGACAAAGGCCCAACAATAGGGGCAGACAGGGTTTGTGTTAACATACATTTTCTGAAGGATTTGAAATCTGAAACTCAAATGCATGTCATTTAGTGACTTCAGTCCTCAGATCATTCCAGTGATTTGCCAGAAAACCGCAAATGTTAAGAGGAACAGAATAAAAATATTAGGTAAAAATCTGGACATTCTGTGGAAACATGGGTAATTGAGAGGTATGCAGGTACATACCAAAGGGGCATTATGCCCGATCTGTCTGATGAGTACAGTACAGTGGAATGATGACATCTATGGACCTAGGTGTCCCACCCTTAGTAATAAACTGTGTTATGAAAAAGCGCTTTTTTGCAACAGTGAACACATGGTTATTTAATGGCAGTTCTTTGTTTACACAGGTTCCCAGGCCCTTAACCAATGGATCAATTTTTTTTGGGGGGGGGGTGTTGTCAATGTAATAATTATAACAGACTTCTTGCCTGTCAAAGGATTTTACTATACACTTCATGGTGTTCAGTTTTAGTCCATGGGACTTTTAGTCTATGGGACTGACAGAAACTATTGGTTTAGGAAAGACCCACTTGCAGGATCCAGGTATCCATAAACCCTTAACAGTAGCTCTGACCTCCAAGAAAAAAATGCAAAAGAGGAGTGGTCTAAGGACTGAACACTGGAGTACACTGCTAGTGACATGTATTTTGGAGGAGGTAGAGCAGCCCACTCTAATTTCCTGGGTTACATTTGTGAACTAATTTGTTATCCAAGTTACACACACATTAATATTTAGCTGGGATAGATGATCTATTATACGGGAGTGTGGGACAGTGCTGACTGCTTTTGAGAAGTCTAGATACGCAATGTTTACTGATTTGCCCTAATCTATTGCTTCAGCAACCTTCTCGAAGAAGTTAACCAGGTTAAGTAGGCAGGATCTGCCCTTAACAAATCTGAACTGGCTTGAGTTGAGAGTTTGTAGGTTACCTATGGCCTTATTTATTAATTCAATAATGATCCTTTTCATACTCTTACAGATGAGGCTAGTCAGACTTATGGGTCTATAATTTCCTGGGTCTATGGACTCCATACCTTTGTGCATGGGGATGACAGCTGCTGTCCTCCATTCATCTGCACAAAACCTGTTTGTAGGTCGACCCTGAATAGCTTCTGCAGGGTGTCTGACAGGTCCTGTTTCAGGGTGGCCAGTAAACAGCCTGATGTGTTATCTGGCTCCACAGACACAGTGTTCTTGGCCTTGGATAGTGCCTTGAGGACTTGTTTATGGGAGATTTAAGAGGGGAGGTGCAGATGCAGGTATGAGATCTGGAAATGGAGGGGGGTTGGATGGGGGGTTAAATTGTAGCTAAATGTATATACTAGTACACTGACTATGCACTCTGGGTTTCAGTATATGAGATAATTTTCTATTAGATTTGTACAGTGCGAGCATTGTTTCTAAAGTTTCTAACATAACCAAAGAAGGCTTTTTGGTTGGCCTTTGCCTAGGTGGTAATTTTTACCTCATATCTGGCTTTAGTTTATTTTATCAGGGTCCAGAGATACTTGTTAAGTTTAGCGACAGCCTGTTTTTTTTTTGCATGTACTGACTTTTTCTTTTATTATATAGTCTGTTTATATTTGGGTACCACAAATGGGGGTTATTTTTTGAATTTGGCACTGTATTTACTAAGGAGGGAAACAGATGCAGCTACATGCATAGAATTTGGCAGCTATTCACCATAAGCAGTGGGTTCAGAGTTGAGATGGTGTATTTAAACTGGTCATTATTCAGTTTCAGTAGATTAGCTTTGGCAAAATCTCTGAAAACTGCAGTATTAGAGGATACTTCTGGAGTCAGTCTTAAGGTGAATGTGACGGATTTATAGTCTGACGTGATTTAACCAGAGTGGAGTTACAATTGGTAGGGAGCAGAGTTGTCCCATATGGATGAGGACCAAGTCCAGAATTTTATCTCCCCTGGTTGGGGTGCAAACTAACTGGTCCGGACAGTTTGTATTGATGAAGTCCTGAAATCTCTGGGCATATATGTTAGGGGACAAATATGTCACCCAGTCAATGGAGGGACAGCTGAAGTCCCCTAGGATAATGATGTTTGATTAATGCACAGGGATTCCATACTAATTATGTAGGAGTTATAACCTGAGGGGGTGCTATAGTTAGCTATGATACAATAAGGGGTCTTGTTAATGGTAAACTGAATATGGAGAACTTCCAGATTATCTTCTCTAACTAGTCTGGAGGTAAAGTGTTTTCTTCTACAAATATGGAGACACCACCACCTATAGCGCCTTTTGTCTAGTGAGGTGTACCTGCACATGTGGCAGGAGTTGAAACCCTGCACTTTTGGTGGGCTCTCAATGGTCTTGAACTAGGTCTCCATAATGACATATATATCAAAGTTTTCCAGGGAAAAGATTTCCTACTGTTGAGTATCAAAAAATGTTACTTGGATTCTACTTTGTAACGTTGAAAGCTTTTCAGGACTATTGTCACCTAAAAGGCACTATGAGGGTGGACAAAGTTTCAGCCAATATATGAAAGACTTGGAGGACAGATACAGGCCATCCCTGGCAAAGCAGATAAGATTGTCTACCATCAGAAGCTAAGCCAGTTGGTGAAGCCAATAACCTTTTGTTCATACTGCAGCATAATTCTTTGTTTTGGTAAAACACTGCTCTAGGCTATCATAATAGCTGCCTCACATATGTCTTTCAAGAGTTCCATCATGTCTCTGTTTTTATAGTCCAGGAAGGTATGTCTCAAGATATTTACACTCATGTATAATATGACAAGGTCATTGTGTACTTGTGATGCAATGACTGGAGTACCTGTGTGATGTAGTGAATCCTGGCACCTGATTAAAAAAATGACAATGACCCTCTCCCTTGCACAGACTGATAACTAGTGTATCAGTATGTCTCACAATGGAGCCACTTATGACTAGGATGGTGGATTATCTGGAGGACTGCCTTAAGGGCTTTTGAAATGAGACAGTGGCTCGTTGATGTAGGTTTCAAGGAGGGTGCTGCCTGTGTTGTGCATTTCTGAAGTTGCTAAGGGTACTTATTTCTTAGGTTATAGTTGGTGGCCTTTGTGATTTAGATAAGGTACTTTCTGAGCCTCAACATATGTAGATTTATGCGTTTTCTCTGATCTGTATGTGACAGTACCACACAACACCACACTAAATCTAACAAATTGCTTATTATTTGCATTGTCTTCAAGTGAAAGTTTTTTATTTTATTTGACATTTGTTTACCGGGATAACCCGTCTGGGTCGCAGAACCCGTTTTCAGAGGAGGCCTGGAGAGAAAAGCTCCACATACAGACATACCAGAAACTCAAAAAGATTTACATTTTTACAAGGTACAGTTAATTTAAGTGTAGAGCACACAACATGGTCAAAAAAATATTTACAATGTACAGCTACATAATACCTAAAAAACCTACACATGTGGTTAACGTAATACTTTTTAGTACAATAGCTTTTGTGAAGGATATGAGCAATAATCAGGAACATGTAAATCAGAACATGTAGACAAGGAACTCTGTTAGAATATAGTGAGATTTGTGGGGGTTGGAGATTCAGAAATTAAGTTCCATGTTAGCAGCATGGTTTGGATGAGATGAGTCTAGGCTTGTCATATATATAAGTAAATGTCATGTTTGATGTGAATGTAGTGAGGCCCACTCTAGTTCATTGTTGGTTTACAAATGAGAGTAATGGCATATGAGTTTTAAAAGTGCAGATACAGTGGGAATTGGGAGAGGCTGGGGTGACAGAAAGACAGTTTAAGGGAACAGAAAGAGAAGAAAAGAAAAAGGGGGGCCAAATGCTGTAGCTAAAGGAAAATTGCAGACATAGTGGGAGTTGAAAGAGATTGGGGTGACAGAAGGAGAGTAAGTGATAGGACTTTGAATGCAAATAGGGACTTTAGGAAGACAGAAAGAGGAAAAGGAAAAGGAAAAAAAGGGGGGGGTTAGCCTGGAGTAGTACATGTGCAGAGTCATATGTCATTCAGGTGTTCTTTTAAAGAGGCTTTCAACAGTGCCAAGCCTGGGATTGAACTGATGGACAGGTGTGGGGAATTCCATAATTTTGAGATGGAATAGGAGTACAGGCAGTGGCCTGATCATTCTGAGGGTTTGGAAATTGCTAGCAGGTTTTTGACCTCTAATTTTAGAGATCTATTAGGTATTTAGGGTTTAACTAGCTTGTCTAGAGTGAGACAGGCTGTGGATTTATAAATTAGGTTGTGCTTGACAGACAGCTGGATATATGTGAGTTAGTTAGGGATTTCCAGCCAGATGAGTTCACCTAGTGGCTTACAATTGTGCGTGTGGAAAAAGAAGTTATGTACTCACCATAACGTTACATGTATATAGTCCATCTCGCCGAACATTATTACACATGGGGGCTCGAAGCTGATCCTCGGCTCTGACTCGGCCGCTTAGAAAACCTGAAAACTTCTGATTGGCTCATGGCTAATAGGTATCCCATGATGCATGCACACATTTCCCAGATCTTGTTTGCTACTAGTCTACCAGAATCAGACATGAAAAAGGAATAAAGGTCCAGAAGAATAAACTGTAATAAAAGGAGCCCTTGTGGCAAAACAAAACACTATAGAAAGGGGAAAAAAACTGTATCCAGATCCTCCAGGAAGGGGGCTGGTGGGTGGGTTCGTAATAATGTTCAGCGAGATGGACTACATACATGGAACATTATGGTGAGTACATAACATCTTTATGTTATGTAGTCCTATCTCGCCTCCATTCTGGACATGTCAGGTTCTCTTCACCCCAGTCTCCACACACTCAAACTGACAGCATGGCTGCTCCAGTTCCATCACTAGTCAGGCTTCATGATTTGTCTCCAGCTGTAACTCATATTATTACCTCTTCTCACAAGCCTTCAACCAGAAAATTGTATCATAGTAAATGGAAGAAATTTTCCATATGGGCACACAATAGAGAAGTTTATGTGTCTATGTTTGCTCCTATAAAAGTTATAGACTGAGTGGGCAAAAAAGAGGATTTTTCCCAGTTTATCGAGATTCCCAACTGGGAACGGAGTTTGATAGTGGAATCTCTTGATTGAATTAGGTGATGCCTGGAGGTGGCGGTCAGGAGCCAATCGCTCAGGTATGGAAAGACTTGGATTCCCTGATGCCGCAAATGAGCTGTGACTACTGCCATGCACTTAGTGAACACCCGGGGGGCTGTGGTGAAACCAAAGGACAGTGCCCGAAACTGGTAATGATTGGCTCCCAGCCGGAAGCGTAGGTAGCTCCTTGATGCTTTGGTCCATCCTTATGTGGTAGTAGGCATCCTGGAGATTTTATAGCAGAAAGTCAAATCCAGGAAAAAGTCAAGTCCGGTTAAATTGACACAATCGGTTATCACAATAAGGCTAACAGCAATAAGAAAAGCACTTCACAAGAAGTTAAAAAACTTCTAACAATCATAATAATAAAGAACTAAATCACTTAGCCACGGCCAACCAAAAGAAGCTTCTGACTGAAGACGTGGCAAATGAGATCTGGGAAATGTGCACATGCATCATGGGATACCTATTAGCCATGAGCCAATCAGAAGTTTTCAGGCTTTCTAAGCGGCCGAGTTGGAGCCGAGGATCGGCTCCGAACTCCCATGTGTAATAATGGAGGCGAGATAGGACTAGATAATATTTTGGCGTTTGTAGTGAACTTTGCTATCTTATTATAGCATTGCTCTAATTTGGACCTGGAGGAGTTTTGAAGGTTGGTGAGTACAGGAGCACTGTAGAACAGGCAGGTGAGCAGAAAAGTTTTAGCCAGGGTAGTCCTGGTTGCAGTGGTTATGAATTCAATATTTCTATATAGGAGTCCTAATTTTTGGTGAGTTTTCTTTATGTTTTGTTGGCTATGGGGGTCAAAGGTAAGTTTTTATTGATAATGACACCTAGTAGTTTTGTTTCCTGTACTCTTTCATTTGTGTTATCAGCTGAGTAAATGTTAAATTGGTCAGACTCAAGGGTGGTGTTTTTGGGATGAAAGACTATAAGTTTTGCTTTTTGGGGGTTTAGGAAAAAGTTGAGCATTTGTGAGCCACAACTCAATAGCAGTGAAGGATTTTTGAGTACTAGAGAGATGTTCTGGTAGGATGGTTGAAGTGCAGATAATGGTGGAATTGTCTGCATACTGAATTAGGGTTCCAGGGAAAGAAGAAGTGTGCACGTTGTTTGTGAATATATTAAACAGTAGGGGACCTTGGATGGAGCCTTGGGGGACTCCTGTAGGGTTATGAAGAAAGGGAGAAAGTTGGCTAGACCATTTTACAGCTTGCTTCTGATCCTGTAGGCAGATTTGAAACCACTGAACTACCTAGTTTGTCTATTGTGTCTAGGAGTAGGGGATGACATACCATGTCAAAGGCTTTAGAGAGGTCGAGAAATACTGAAGAAAAAGTTTCCATTCCCTCTGGCTCGGTTCACAGGATCTGTAAAGGATATTAATGTTATGGATGTACTATGCCATGGTCAGAAGCTGTGCTGAGTTTGAGTAAGAAGATTATTCTGCAATAGATGGTCATTAATTGTTGGTGGACACATCTTTCAAGGATTTTGGATATAGGTGAAAAGACGGATATGGGGGGAAAGTTGGAAATTTTGGTGGAGTTTCTACCTTTGTGGATAGGGATGACATGAGTTAATTTCCAAATGGTATGAACTAGAGATTCAGATAGAGATCTATTTATTAGGATGCTGATAGGATAAGCAATTGATCTGGCTACAAGTTTTAGGTATTGTGGAGGGAGATCATCATCTGATGTGTAGCAAGGTTTTAGTTTAAGTAGTTGTTTTTTGTGGTTGCTATGGGTAGAGGTTGAAATGAAAAGGAGGTCTGGTTGTCTTTGTGTTGGTTCTGTGTGCTACTGTGGGCAGGGTATGGACTAGCTAATGAGAAGTTTAGGTGTTTGAGGGTGGGAGAGACTTTGGGTTCCTGTGTTGGAATTGTTTGCAAGTCAGTGACTGATTTTATAAAATGCTTGTTGAATTCTTCAGCTATAAGAGAAGGAGGGGCATTTGGTGTTGGGAAGTATTCTTTGTTTGCATCTGCATTTAGAAGGGTAGATATTGAGTGTCAGAATTTTTTGGGGTTGCATTTGTGCTGTAGTTGAAGATGACAGTAGTAGGACTTTTTTGTTTTTGTTTAAAGAGTGTTTTGAAGTGGATGAGATTTTGCTCTGTTTTATCTTGTTTCCATGTTTTCCAGGCTTGGTCTCTGTTTCATCAGGTTAATGCAGTCTTTGGTAATCCATGTATTTTTTTTTTATTCTTTTTGTCCGTATAGGGGCTAGGCCATCAAGTATTTTTCGAAAAGTGCTATTAAAGTAAAGAGACCGCATCATTTAGAGGTAGTAGTTTTAGGGGTGTCCCGTTAATTTTTAGGAGTAGATCACTGAATTCTTTATTGAAATTGGATGAGTTCCTGACTGAATTCAGTGTGTGTGTTTTTATTTTGTGGGTGTTGGCTTTAATAGCAAATGTGGGAAGATGATCACTCAGTGAGAGACTGTGTCACTGCGGAGGAGAAGTTGGTTGGGTGAGATACTAGGATCCAGTCTAGCATAGATTGGTGAGTAAGGTATTTTTTGTACCTAGCTGGGCTGTTAAAATTGGTTATGAAAAAACATACAGGTTAATACTATTATAGTGGGTGTCAGCTGCAATGGAATGCCAGTCGATGTTCATATAACATAGGATTATTGTCTCACAATTGATTTTTTGGGATGTCCAGGCTATCATATCTTCCAGGGTTGGCATACTGCTTCCTGGTGGGATATATAGTATTATGATACATATTCCTTTAGATTTGTTGAGATGAAGGATAATAGTAGCTCAGCATTGTTAAAAGATGGGTATATTGTTTCAGATGGGTGTAATGTTGAATACAGAGGGGTATGAGAAGGGCTATCCCTCCACCTTTCTTTTTGAGTCTATCTAATCTAGTAATGGCAAACTTGGAAGGTGTTATTTCAATATATTTTATTTTGGGGTTTAACCATGTTTTAGTCAGAGCTAGTATTATCAGGTTTGTTTTGATCTATCCATGTGTGCAATGGGATTTCTTTGTTGCATATACTCCTTAGGTTCAGTATTATATTTAGATTTTTAGGGTTAATTTTGGGATTAGCATTTGTAGCTGGGCCTGGGTCTGCGTATATGTCTCCACTTTGAAGCAGAAAGGAGATTAGATATGTGTTAAAAGTGTGTTGTAATTTGTTTTTGGAGAGAAAAGTATAAAGTGAAATTTAATGGACATAGTGGTATATAGTTAAGGGCTGGAGATATAAGGAAGGATATAGTGAAACAGCTGAGGAGAGATGTTGAGAAATTAGTTTGATTAAGAGGGTGACTGGCTGTAAAGGTTACTGTTTAATTGTTTGTGGAGATTTCAGACGGAAGTGCTGTGAAGACTAAGAATTACTAGTAATGAGAGTAGACAGGATACGAGTAACACTTTGGAATAAGAAAAGGTAAAAGTGTGTAGTGATGTTAAGAACCTATCTAGGATAGGCTGGGACAGTAAGACTTGTGATGGGATTAGCAACAGTATGTGATGTAGTCGTATAGGAGGTTGTTTGTTTAATTAGTTGCTTGTTGATTATCAGTGGGAGGAAGTAAGTTACATGTGGTGGTGTATGTCCAGTTGCTTGGTTTGTGGGTGGAGCTTGTAGAGGTATAAAAGTAAATGTAGTAGGGATGTATGGGAATTGGGGGTAGGGTAGGGAAGTGCAGTGAGCCCAAGCGGAGCATCAAATAACTGCATCACTCACACACTGTGTCAGTTTAAGTAGATGATGGTTGTCAGTAAACATGAGAGAATTACTACATTGTCTCAGGATGTCCATTTCAACCAAACTGGTTACAGAGACAGTTGGAAAGTGCAAATCCATGGTTCCAGGTACTTACTAATGTGGGCTGAATGGGGAGTAGAACCTTTGAGGGTTGAAGTTGATTATGGGAGGTCTTATCTCTGGTGTCAACACATAAGTATGCAACTAGAAGTAAATTATCCTTAGCTTCTTCTTTCATAAGAAGTAAAACAACATTGATCTCAAACTGCTTTCTGAGCATAGTATTAACCCAGATGTCGCAATGTTTAGTACACCTGCTACAGTCTTCCCTTGGTAGGTACTCTGGATAGAACTTACAGTAGCCAGTCACAGACAGCCAATTTGCACAAAGGCCTTGAAGAGGTTCTCATCAAAACTGCAACCAGACAACTCAGGGAAGTCCTATACCCCCTGCCCAATTAGAGATCAACAAGAATCAATGCCCCTCTACTCCTTCTCTCACCAAAAGCAAAGTAGCAGCATTGATCCCAAACTTGCTCATAAAAAGTAATTTGCTTGCTTTCTGGTGACTGGTAATCTCTATAAATGAAATTAAATAATCCTACTGATTCTTCTCTCACCAGAAAAGAAACAGAAGAACTATTCCTAAAATGATTTCTGAGAAGCAGTTCCTAGAATCTCCAGTGACTGGTAGTCTAGTCCCAGATGTTACAGATTTTAAATGCAGGAAGGGAAAGGGGGTTAATAACCTGAATTGAAACAACGGCTAACTCAAGCTTTAAGAGTGTAAGGGAACAGCCTTCCCAGCTGGATCTCTTAGGACCCACTAGAATGAGCAGATGAAATAAGAAGGAACTTTTGGAAAGACTGTAATTTGCATGGAGGAAGAAAAGCTCTTCACAGGGAAAAATCTAGCAGGTATCCCAGGAAAAGTATTCTGTGAAAAGAGGGAAGATGTTTACAATATAAAATGTTGAAGTTTTGCTAAGGACTCCCGACAACCTGCAAATATAAGATAATCCAAATATGGAAACGTGAATGCCTTGAAGGCTGCAATAAGCAATAACTTGAGTCAGACATTTTGTAAATACCCATGGAGCAGCATACAGTCCATATATAACGCAAGCCAGATACAGAAAATTTAAAAAAAGTCTGAAATGTTTGCCAATGGGAATGTGATGGTAGGCATCCTAACCCTAGTATTACAATGAAGGTTACTAAAGGGGCAAGAGGTGCCAGGGTCTGAAGAGATAACATTTTGAACACTGGGACTTTGACAAAAAAATTGAGAAAAGACAGAGCTAGCACAGGACTACAGATCCCTTCTTTCTTTGGCACCAGAAAAAAACTCTGACTGAAACCCACTGGCTATCTAGCAGGTAAGCACTACTTCTATGATTCCTCGAGGTAACAGCTGCTTGAAAACTGGAGGGAAAATGAGACATTTGGTTTACTAGGAAAGAAGGTAAGGACTCACATTGCCAAGTGTACTCCTAATGAATGACTTTCAGAAGCCATTTGTCTGAAACAATCTGCTGCCATTAAAGAAGTCTATATATCCAGATAGAGGAAGAGATTGCTAGGGTGGGGGTATGAAGAGGCAAACAGTTATTCTGACTTTTAGACTGTCCTTGACTTTGAGATGCTTTTCCATTCTTCTTCAAGCTTTTTAGCTATGGCTTGTTAAAATCTTGTCTGCTGGGACCTACTACTTGAACTGCCTTTGAAAAAGGGAGTTGAGGTGGAAAGAACATTTCTGTTTGCCTTAAAAAAGAAAGGTTTGAAGATTTAAGTCACCTTTCAATCAGTTTATAGGTTCATAGGTTCGTACTAGGCTATCTGCCCTAGGGCATTTATAAGCCTAGCCAGAGTGTGTGTGGCTTTCACCACCCCTTAGGATGAGAATACTACGCCCTTTTAGGGTTTAGTTTACTGTGCCTCTGTCTAGTAGTGACACAGAGATGACTTCCGGGGTAAACCTACGATCTCCCACCCACTCATCAAGATTTCTCTTGAATAGAGTCAGTGAGGGGCTTTGCCTAACATGGACTGGGATTCTGTTCCAGAGTATAGGGAGCCTCTGGGTTATGAATCTGTCCCTCCAGCACGTCCTATTTATTTCTGTGTTGAGGTTTAAGTCTCTTGTTCTCGTGGCTCTGATGGATTTGGATTTTCTGAGGTGGAGCATGTCCATTAATTCCGGATTGGACATGGCCTTGTACGTCAGGCACAGATCACCTCTGAGTAGGTGGTATGTGACTGAACAGAGCTGGAGTTTTTTCAGTCGGGCAGCATATGACATATGTTTAAGACCCTTTATCCTCTTGGTGAGGAACCTTTGGGGTCTTTCCAACTGCTGCAGGTGTCGGGTGAGATACATTCCAAATGGGGCATTGTACTCAATCATTGGCCTGATAAGAGAAGAGTACAGGGGAACAATGACCTCTCTTGATCTAGATTTGAAACCCTTCATGATAAGATGGGCAATATAGAAGGTCTTCCTAACCACTTTGGCAATGTGAGTGTCAAATGAGAGGTTACTGTCAACCTGGGTCCCTAGGTCCCTGATTACCTCTTCCGTACTTAATGGATTACCACCTATGTGGTAATTTGTCAGTACCTTGTTTTTCCCAAAGGGTATGACTATACATTTTTTGGCGTTCAGCTTAAGGCCATGGCTCTGGCACCAATTATCCATTTCTATGAGGCCTCTCTGAAGGATGTTTGTGTCCGCTGGAGTATCAATTATGGCCCAGTTTGCAGTCATCTGCGAACTTTGTCAGCCACAATCCTCCTATGTTTGCCTGTACCTCGGAAAAATAAATGCCGAACAAGAGGGGTCCCAGGACTGAGCCCTGTGGGACACCGCTTGTGACTGGCTTAGAGTCTGACATAGCTCCAGCAACTCTGACCCTGTGGGTTCTGTCCTTGAGCCAGTTTGCAACCCATCTTGTGACATATGGGTTTACATTTAAGCTGGTGAGTTTGTCTATGATGCCCGAGTAGGGTATTGTGTCAAAGGCTTTTGCAAGGTCAAGGTATGCTGTGTGAACTGCCTTACCCTCATCAATGGCCTTAGTGACTGTTTCAAAAAAGTTGACCAAGTTCAAAAGGCAGGATCTGCCCTTGACAAAGCCAAATTGGGTAGGATCCAATGTCTGCAGGTCCCCAATGTCTTTGTTTATGAGTTCCATAATGATCCTCTCCATAGCTTTGCAGACCAGGCTTGTCAAGCTTATGGGGTGGTAATTTCCAGGGTCCGTAGAAGCACCGCCTTTGTGAAGTGGGACCACTGTTGCCGTACGCCACTCTTTGGGTACGTATCCTGTAGTAAGGCTAAGATTAAACAGCAGCCTTATGTGTGGGTTTAGTTCCTCTTGGAGTTCATGTAGCACACAGCCCGGGACACCATCCGGTCCCATTGATGCTGTGTTTTTAGCTTTAGAGAGGGCGGCTCTCACCTGGGCATCTGAGATGTTAGGGAGGCTACACTCTGCTGGGATAGTTATTTCTCCTTTTGGGGAGGAGGGGGAGGAGAAATTTGCACTGAACCCGTCTGCCAGAATGTTGGCGATGTCAGTGGGTTCAGTGTATTTTGTGTCATTTTGGACTATCTGGGAGTTTCCACCCAGGTTTCTAACATAGCTAAAGAAGGCCTTGTGATTGTCTTTTGTGTCTTTTGCGATTTTTCTCTCAAAGTTGGCCTTGGATGATTTTATGAGTGATTGTAGTTTTTTGCTAGTACTGATCAGAGATGCCTTCCCTTTTAGGGATTTTGCTCTGTCATGTAGTAGCTTCCTCCTCCTGTTGTAAAGTTTGTTTATGGCTGGGGTCCACCAGACCGGGCGCCTGCCTTTGGGGGAATGGGTCTTGGTTTTATTTGGGATTGCATGATCCATGCATTCTTGAAGGTGCCCATAGAAGGCATCTGCAAAGGATTCAGCAGTGTGGGTTGTGGTTTCCACTGGCCCAGGGGCCTTGAAGGATACCACTTCAGTCTTAAGAAGTGTGAAGTTGGCTTTTGAGAAGTTCTTCACTGTGGTCTTTTGTGCAGGGGTGGGGCGGATGTGGATTTCCAGTGAGATTAATTTATGGTCTGATCTTACCAAAGAGGGATATACTTCCGGTGTGGAGCATTTTGTCCCCATGTTTGTGATGATCAGGTCTAGTATATTGTCTCCTCTTGTGGGAATGGTGACTAGTTGTTCCATTGCATTTGAGTTTATGAATTCTAGGAACCTTTGGGCTAGGGTATTGGGGCTTGAGTAATGTTCCCAGTCTATGTTTGGGTAGTTGAAGTCTCCCAAAATGATGGTATTTGGAGAGACATTCATACTTTCCAGTGTCTTCAGGAAGGCTGTGTGGGGTTCCTGAGTTTGAGAGGGTGGTCTGTAGCATGCTACAAACTGTAAGGCAGTTTTGCCTATGGTTAGTTGCACCTGGATGGTCTCTAATGCTTCGTGCATTGCCACTAACCTGGAGGTGTGGGTATCTTTGATGAAAATGGATACTCCCCCTCCTTTTGTGGTTCAGTCCAAGTTTTGGGGCTGGAAAGCATGATATGAGGTAAAACCTGATAGTGCTGGGGTGCTCTCAGGAGCCTTGAACCAGGTTTCAGTCACTGCACAGACATCAATGTTCTCCATACTGAGGAGGGCTTCGAGGGGGTGCATCTTGAGGTTTAGACTTCTGGCATTGAGCAGCATTACCCTTAGTTTTTTCCACTTGTGTTTTCTAGGGAGGTAGGTTTGTCATTTGAGCCTTGCCTAAAAAACGCACTATGGGGGTGGCAAGAGCCTTGGCCAATATCCGGAAGCCCAGGGGTGACAGGTGCAAGCCATCCCTTGCGAAGCAGCGTGGCTTGTCAAGCATGTCATCCCAAGCAGACAGACATTGGATCCCCTTAGAATGAATCTCTTCAACACCTCAGTTGTAGAAGGGCCAAACATAACTTTCTTGCCTATGACAGAATTTATAATTGCAGTTTTAACAACTTCAGATTTCAGTTTTAACAACCTTAGAAAGATTCGGCAAGCATAACCCGACAAAATGTCTATTACTGACCCAGAAGCAGCAGCCTTGGAAACAGTATCAGAAGGCATGTTTAATTACACGAGAACCAGATACAAGAGAGGCATTCAAAGAATTTTCACATCAGAACAGGTAAAGTTAACAGTCAACTTTTCCAGGTTTTCAAAAGCCAGAAGAAAAACTTTAACATTGGGCCTGCTAGTTTAAAATTCTATATGTTAAAGTGGTGAAAGAATAAACTTTCTTCCCAAACTTGTGAAAAACCTTCCCATCCTTGTTAGAGGGATATTAGTAATCTGTAAAGTAGAAGCAGTTTTGGATAGAGGCATCACCACAGGGTCTGTTTGGGGTTAGATAAGTATTTATGAGCCTGAGGTACCCAGTATAACCTATCAGACATCTTATGGGCAAAAGGTTGGCTACAAGGTAAGCTACAAGCTGTCAGGAGAACAGTATTTAAAGCAGAAAAAAAGAGGAGGAACAGCTATAGACATTTTCTTGGACACAAATTCTAGTCTAATACCACTGAAAAACAAATCATTTAACTAAACGTTTTGAAAAAGAAAGTTCTTCTGGAAACTTCCAAGATGGCTACACACTGAGTATCAGTTTCATTTCAGCTTTCCCAGTGTGAAAACAGAAACTCAGAAAAACAGAACCAGTGAACTTGTCTTTTTGTGTACATTTCAGTAACTGGCTAGTAAGTGCACTACCTAGATGCCAGCAAAAAAGAAATTCAGAGAACCTGAAAAAATTCAATCACAAATGGTGAGGAGAAAACACAGACTGGGACGAATTCTGCAGCTCTTTAGCAAAAGGTTCAAGACATGACTTCCAGTACCAATAGGTAAAAAATAAATGGCCTCAGAGCTGATTAAAATAAAACTAAACACTGAATTAGTGTATCAACTCAAATAAAAGGCTGGAAAAAATGGAAGAAGCTTTAAACAGCTATTCAGATGAGGTGATAAAACTGCAAAAAGCAGAAGTCAAACTGAAGAAAAGGCTGGCTAAGTATGAGACTGCTCAAAAAAATGTTTCAAAAAATAACAGTTAGAGGACAGATCACATGGGGAAACCTCAGATGTTTTGCTGTACCAGAGAAGCTGGAAGGAACAGACTGTATTAATTTTATGAAAGCACAAATAAGCAACTGGACTGGTATCGCACAGCAGGAGCTGTTAATTGAAAGGGCACATCATGTGTATGCTCCAAATCTGGCCATGAGAAAGCAATCTCAACTTTTAATATTAAAGATGCAATCCTACCATGAGAAAGATTTGATTCTGACAAAAGTGGGAGACAGTAGAGTGATTGTGGAAAATGATTATTCACTGTACACAAGGAAAACAAGTACATTTATTCCAATAATCAGGGAATGCTGAGGAGCAGGTGTGAGATTCAAGCAGCTGTATCCAGCTATTTTTAGAATATTCTTTCCTGGAGGGTCAAAATCATTTTTGATGTACAACATGCTAAGGAGAAAATATAAAATGTCTCCAACAAAAGTGAGCAATCAAACATAAGGAGATTCTGCTACTTGTTCTTTTGGTAATCAAGCCCATAGAGAGGTGTGACAGTGAAACCTTTTCCAATGTTTCAAATGAAAATTATTGAGAGACAGATTAAAGCACAAGAGTTTCTACAGAACCAGGGGTACATTGGAAATGAAGCAAAGACTGGATATGGGAGATGAAGATCAACAGGAAGAAAATCAGTAACTCAAAAATTGACAAATAAATGTGGGATTACAAAGCATTAATTATATTTGTGAAAAAGGGGCGGCCCGTGCTATTGGACTGCCGGACTGCAGCCCCCCCCCAGCTGTAAAAAATAATAAAAAGGAAAGAAAATAAAGATAAAAAAGAAAAATAAAAAATTGCAGACTTTCGCGCATGTGCACTAGTCTGGACTGCTGCTGAGACAGTCTGGAGCATGCAGACTGTCTCAGCAGCAGTCCGGATTAGGAAACACTTAACAACAGACATCCCAGAAGTCTATGCAGTTATAACTGCATAGACTGTCGTAGAAAATGGTGCCAACTCGGACTGCAATGTCGGCAGGCAGACTGGAGTCTCGTCAGGGGAATCTCACGTGGTGGCAGACTGGAGTCTCATCAGGGATGCGCGAAGGGATCATGGGCTGGATTGGCACGAAGGGATCGTGGGCATGGATTTAATGGCACAAAGGGATCATGGGGATCACTCCAGGTGTGTGTGTGTGTGTGTGTGTGTGTATGCCCCAGTTGCTATATACTGGTGGCTACAACATACTCATGGTGGTGTGGTAGGGAATACCTCAGGCTTGAACCCTGTCCCTTGTATGCAGGTGTTAAGGACCTGAATTCTCTACCCACCACCATTTGTAAAAAATTTGCAGATTTTTGCCTCATATTTGATCTGATCTGTTCCTCATAATATCTGTGGTTTCTAAATGTTGCAATGCTTTATATTTGATGGTGCAGTGGTAGCATTGTTGTCTCACAGTTGCAGGTTCTCAGGTTTGATTCTTGGCTGGCGTGCCTTCTGTGTGGGGTCTGCATCTTCTCTGTGTGTTTGCAGATTTTTGCCTCATATTTGATCTGATCTGTTCCTCATAATATCTGTGGTTTCTAAATGCTGCAATGCTTTATATTTGATGGTGCAGTGGTATCATTGTTGTCTCACAGCTGCAGATTCTCAGGTTTGATTATTGGCTGGGGTGCCTTCTATGTGGGGTCCGCATCTTCTCCCTGTGTTTGTGTGAGTTTACTTTTGTGTCCTCCCATGTTACAAAGACATGCCTGCATTATTTATTCCTGGGCCTCTGCTGAAAATTTTTTTTGTTCCAAGTCAGACTGTCCTGATTAACAAATGTTAAATAAAATGGACATGCATTTGAATTTCAGACTTCAGGTTTCTGAATGTTTAACTCCTTACATATTTGATGGTGCAGTGGTAGCATTGTTGCCTCACAGCTATAGGTTTTCTGGTGTGATTCTTGGCTGGGGTGCCTTCTGTGTGGAGTCTGTGTTTGTGTGAATTTGTTCTAGTGTCCTGCCATTTTACAAAGACATGTGTCTGCATTATTTCTCCCTGGGCCTCTGCTGAAAATTGTTTTTGTTCCATCAGAAGTAAAATTGACAGGCATTTGAATTTCAGACTTCATATTCTTCAGAAAATATATAGTAACACAACCTTTTATTCTAGCAATTTTCTAAGTTTATAAGATGAATATTTGAAATTTGTCCTTATTTTTGGGACTGTATTACCCCATTATTGGCTTTGCCCAGTTTTTTTGTGCTGAGGTTGACAGCTATGGCAAGAACTGAATTCACTGAATATGTTTGAGGGCTGTATTCCCTCATTACTGGGTTTGTCCAGGTGTTTTGTGCTAACAGGTTGACAGCTATGGTGAGAACTGAATTAATTAAATGATAGCCATTTAAGTTTCAGTCTTCCTCTCTTTCACAAAGCAGCTGATTTGGCGTAGTGGTACGTTGCTCTGACTGTTTTACACAGGGACCTTGGCAGTAAAATATATGGTGGCAACACAGCATTTTTCTTTCACAAAGCAGCTGATTTGGCATAGTGGTATGTTGCTCTGACTCTTTTGCACAGGGACCTTGGCAGTAAAATGTATGGCGGTAACACAGCATTTTATTCTAGCAACTTTCCAAGATTATACAAGCAATGTTTAATGTGTCCCTGGTTTTTGGGCTTTTGACCCCCCCCCAATAAATTTGGCTTTTTCCAGATTTCTTGTGCTGCGAAGTTGAGATGCAGTTAAGTATTGAGTAGATTTTACAAGGAGCTGAGAGCTGCAGGAGAAGAGAAGTTTAGTGCTGCTTATGCTAAGTCAGCTTGCATTGTTAATAGCCCAACAGGTTGTGTACTTGCTTTTGATGCAGAAGGTTGTTGGTTCTACTCCCACAAGGGGTGGATGCTGCTGTACTGAAAAAGTTAAGATACTATGAGCCTGTTATCAGTTTGCCATCCATTTCCTATTGCAATATTACTAGCTTATCATACTTCAGAGATTGTGCATATTTACTGATAATGGTGGACTGTAGAATTGTGCATATTTACTGATAATGGTGGACTGTAGAATTGTGCATATTTACTGATAACGGTGGACTGTAGACGTTTGAGTAGACTTTTATGATGGAATTGTTCTGAACTGGGCAGTTTTGTCATTATGGGTGCATGCATTTTGTTTCATTGTTTACTGGAAAGATGTTCTGAATTGGGCAGTTCTGTCATTATTGATGCATGCGTTTTGTTTCATAGTTTACTGGAAAAATGTTTAAAACAATAGGAAGGTGTATCAAACAGCACATGTATGTTTCATATGCAAGGGGCCTATGATTTGAAAACAGCCCAGAATTAATCTTTATCTGCCACTGGTAAAATGTATTTTCTTTGAATGTGGGTTTCAATGCTGTTTCAATGAATGTGAGTTTCAAGGGCAGAGAAGTTTTAATGCTAAGTTTGTTTAGCAGATGTCTTAGTGTTTGTGCTGTAAAATGCTAAATAAAACTTTCAAATGAAGTCCAAATCATCATAGAAGTAATGGATCATTGGAATGGCTGCAGGGGGAGGCACTATTCGACCATGATTTTGTGAGGGGGAAGGGCGGCAAACTTAAAGACAGCCCCAGCTGAACTATACCTCCCAACTGTCCAGATTTTCAAAGAATTAATAGATTTTTGCTTTTTATTTTTGGTTTGTTCCTCATAAAATTTGTGGTTTTCTGGCAAATCATTTAGGAATTAAGTCACTAAATAATGACACACTGAGTTTCAGACTTCATAACCTTCAGAAAAATGCATGCTAAAGTAAGACCTGTTCTATCAACTGTCTCAGTTTATACAAGAGCAATTTTTAGTACTGTTTATATGTTCCCCAATATATTTGGCCTTGTCCAGATTTATTGCATTAACAGGTTGAGAGGTACATGCAAATAAATTGCTTTATAGAATTAGGCATAGCCAAACCTCTCAACTGTCCCTGATTTTGGCTCAAAATGTTGCTCTTCCCCCTAATAATCCCTCCGCAAAACAGCAATTTTGGAAGAAAACATGGAGGGTTTACAATTAAGAAATGACTGTAATAATCAAAGTTATAGATTACTTTTATTTCAGAAATGCATGTAGATTATGTTATTTTGTCAGCTGCTCAAGTTAGCAGTACTGATATTAGTGTCCCTTCTTTGACAGGTTTCCCAGCTGTATTGTGTGGCTATTTTATATTTTTACATCACATTTTTGGTCCATTTTTCATAAAATTGTGTTTTTTTGGCAAATTAGTGACAAATCATTAAAGACTGAAGTTAGAAAATAATGACAGACATTTGAGTTTCAGATTTCATACCATTCAGAAAATTCATACTAATGCAAGACCTATTCTATTATCTTTCTAAGTTTATAAGACTGTTTGTTTGCACTAGGTAGACTGCCTGGATGTAGCTGCCAATGTTTTAATTAGCGACTGCCTTCCTCGCAGAATCTCTGTCGCCGTGCTTTTTGTCCTAAATGTTCTTTTTTCAAATTGCGACTGCCTACACAGGTCAAACGCTATCTCTGCTTCCTAAATTGGTTTATATAGTTAACTTTTCACTTTTTATAGTTAACTTTTACTTTATCTCTGCTTCCTAAATTGGTTTTTATAGTTAACTTTACTAGTGGTTTTACCTGTATTCAAGGCTGTTACGCTAAATGTTAAACAGCGACAGACTTGTGAAAGTTATTTTCTCTTGCGACTGCTTTATTATTTGCCTGACGGCTGTTTACTTGTTACTTTCAACAATAATTTAGGCTGTATAGTTAACTTCACCAGTGGTTTACCTTTATTCAAAGGCTGTTATTTTTTTGTTGAATAAGCGACTAAGGCTTATGAATGTTATTTATACTTGCGACTGCCTTATTGGTTGCCTGATAGCTATTAACTCATTATTTGGGATATTTTCACCACTCTGTTTAATTGGTTGTATGATAGCTGCCTAGATTTTGTCGTTCAATGTTTTATTCAAATAGCGACTGCCTTCCCAGGTACACGCTATCTCCGCTCCCTTGAATTAGGTTTTGGCCATAAAGTGTATAGATAACTGTACTAGAGGTTTCTTCCTTTTTAAAGGCTGTTTTGTTTAAAATTAGATAGCGACGGACTTGTGCATGTTTTGTTACACTTGCGACTACCTCTACCAGATGTCTGAAGGCTGTTTAGCTACTGCTATGGGATGTTTTCACCACTTTGATGCATTTTGCTGTATGTTAGCTGTTTAGAAGGCAGCAACTATATTTATTTAAAACAATGTGCTTCCCTACACGTGCTCTGTAGAACGCTGCTGTGAGATATTGTCTATTAGACCTAGCTCTACTTACATTACTAGAATATGTAATATATGCTCATGCCTTATCTAGCGTCACTAGCCTCATTTACATGTTCTACTGCCTCTATGTGGATTGTATAAACACACTAGCCTTCTATGTAGACTGTACATATATACTAGTGTCACATATACTTGTAGCCTCCTCCTTACATAACTATAGTAGAAGATACAGTAATAGTAGATAAAGTGCTTCTTAAATGTTACTAACTGTGTTTTTGTTCTCCATCTTTTCTCTCCTCCAGCTTTTTGCCCTGAATCTCTTCCCCCTGTCTTCTTGCCTGGGTGGATATTTGGACCTAACTAGGGCCATACTCCCTATTGCCAAGGAAATACTCTCTGCTGCTTCAGCTCCCTTCGAAGACAAAGTATACCTAAGAGACTCTATAAGAACATAAAGTACGTACACCTGCTAAGCTAGTACTACTGTACTCTAGCTCTCCTAGCAGTAGCAGTATACTCCCTGTCAGGATTGCCAGCAGCCAAACCCACTCTACTATACTCCTCCATCTTCCATACATCTCACTGCTCTTTGCTACTATTGCTCCCTTCTCCTTCCATCCCATTAGTCCAAGTATTACACTGGTGAGCCTTGGATTCCTGCATAGTCTACTAGTACACACCCCTTCTCCATTCTTTCTGGGCTTAGGGTTTACCGCACAATTCTCCTTGTGCTAGAAGAAATTCTGACCCTAACTACTCCCTCGTCCATTCCTTTAGCCCACTTACACTCTGTCCAGACCCACTCCACCTCACCTTCTACTACTTACACTTCACTCTTATTGCTTCTCTGATAGTCTCTCACTCATCTTCTGTTTGGGCTGTACTCTGTTCGCCCTCTTGGGCTCACTCCGCTCCCTACCCTGCCCCCAAATCCCACCCCCAGCACCTCTACATTTATCCCTCCAACAATCCACTCCCACTTCCATTCTACTCCAATCACTACTCAGTTCTCTAACCACACCTTCCCTCCTTTCCCGCCAAAACTAACTATTTCTCCTCCTCATTCTAATCTAATTAACCAATCGCTCCATTCCTCTACTAGACCACACCCTCTATAGCTAATACCACTCTCCTTTCACATCTAACATATCATACACTCTCTCTATATAACACTAGCTCCCTTACACCAACATCAATATTCTATCACTGTGCTACTGTTACTTTTCACAACATGCTCTCTAAATACTCCTCCATCTTCCCTTCACTATTACTTCTCCTCTCCTTATCTTACTTACACCATCTCTCCCAACCTACTACTTGCTTCAACTCCCATTCCCTTCATATAACTAACCACCACAATTCACCTCCACTACAATCATACTCTCCCATTTCCTCCTATCTTTATCACTCAGACAACCTACTTCTTTTTCGATTCAAACTTATCCACCATCACACAATCTCAATTCCTATAGGCACTAGCAAATCCCTACACTTCACAACAAACCCCAGTCTCACAACCCTGCTGTCTATTAACCTAAACTATTACATACAACACCTGATCAGTACTCTCTCGTGACATCCATCCCAACCCAGGCCCTGCCACTTCAACCAGCACAACTAAATCCTTACTATTCACCTCATTAAACTCACAAAGTATCGTTAACAAAGTCCCCAACCTTCATGCTTGGCTTATACACAACAAACCTGACATCTTGACTATTTCTGAGACCTGGTTAAAACCACATATTAAGGACTCTGAAGTAGTTCCCCCAAACTACTCCATCATAAGAAAAGACAGACCTCTCAAAAAAGGCGGAGGAGTAGCCCTTATATATTCCTCCTCCCTAGTAGTTTCCCCCTATAATAAACCTATCCCACACTTCAACAACGCTGAACTTCTCCTTACTATATTACAAATCAATAACCACAAACAAATATGTATAGCCTCCCTCTATATCCCTCCAGGTGACAATATCTCTACACTTGAACTTATCCTCTCTTGGCTATCCAGTAACATTAGCAATGAAACCATAATCCTTGGAGACGTAAACATTAACTGGACCCTTATCCAAACTCCTTCAAACAACACTAATATCAACCTCTACCATTTCTCACAACTGATAAACGTGCCTACTCACCCAGCCAAAAACCCCTCTAATGGGAGTATACTGGACTGGATCCTAGTCTCCCATCCCCATTACTTTACCAAAAGTGGCATCCTTCCCGACCCACTAGGTGACCACTTACCCACCTTTACCCACCGACTTCCAACTATCCTTCAACGGACCCACAACATCATTACTATCCGCAACCAAAAAAACTTCAACCCAATAACCTTTTCAAACTCACTAAATGCTGTAAATTGGACATGTCTGAAAACATTACCTCTAGACAACGCAGTCTCATTCTTCAACTCTACATTCTTAAAATTACTAGACTCACAAGCTCCCCTACGGACTAAGAGAATAAAAACCAAATCAGCCCCCTGGCTATCTAAAACTACTCTATCCTTCATGAGACAAAGAGACAAAGTATGGGCACGCTACCAAAAACATAAGACAACCCCACTCCTCAACGAATACAAACTGCTCCGCAATAAAGCTAAGAAACTTATCTCTTTCGATCGACAAAACTATTTCTCTACACTCCAAAACCAAAACAAAAACAACCCTCAAAAATTCTGGAAAGGAATCTCCACTCTCCTCCACCCCAGCAAACCAGATACTCCTACCCCAGATCCAAATGCTCCAGAACTAGACTTAGCCACCCAATTTAATTCCTTCTTTATTGACTCTATTTCAAAACTAACCTCTTCATTCTCCACCTCCTCCCCATCTTCTAATACCCCATCACTCATCCCCACAATCTCAATCAACTCCCGACTTCCAATCCACTAATACCTCTTCCACACAAATTCTACCCTCACCCATACCACCCCAAAATTCAACACCACACAAATGCACTATCTTCACTTTAAATCCCATCCCTACTACTACTATTAAGAAACTCCTCCAGAAACTGAAACCATGTACCAATGCTCCTGATAATATCCCTTCTTACTTTCTTAATATAGCTGCCGAAAGTCTGGCCTACCCAATTAGCATCCTGATTAACCGCTCCCTACTAGAAGGCACTGTTCCCCAAATTTGGAAACAAGCCTTTATTATACCATTACACAAAGGAGGCCACAACCAATTTTAGACCCATAGCCATCCTGTCCCCCATTTCAAAAATCCTTGAAAAATGTGTGCAAATCCAACTCCTCCCTCATCTCCTAGACAACAACCTTATAACCCCACACAGCATGGCTTCAGACCTAATCACAGCACCATGACTGCCATTCTCTCTTTCCTGGAAATAGTGAATAAAGCCCGAGACTCTGGACAAATTGTTTCCACCTTACTCCTCGATCTTTCCAAAGCCTTCGATACTATCTCCCACAACCTGCTCCTAACTAAACTCTCAAAACTCTACCTATCCTCCTCCTTTCTGAACTGGTTCTCCAGCTATCTCTCCAACAGAAAACAAGCTGTAAAATGGAAAAAAGCAACTTCCTCCTTCCTAAACACCCCTACCAGAGTCCCACAAGGCTCCATATTGAGCCCTCTTCTCTTTAACATCTTTAGCAATGACTTCCACAAATCTATCCCCTTCTCTAGCATTATCCAATATGCAGATGATTCTACTATCATCTGCTCTGCCTCTTCTATCTCCACCCTACAAAACTCACTCAAGACGCTTCTCTGCCACAGAGCAATGGATGCTATGTAATCATCTAGCTCTCAATGCCACCAAGACCAAATTAATGTTATTTACTCCTCCAAACTCCCTCCCCAACTTAAACTCACTCTTAGTTACCAGTCAAAACAACTCTCCCTTGAAATAGTGTCAGAGACCAAACTTCTCGGGTCCTTATTGACAACCAACTCAAATTTAATTCCCACCTACAAAAGAACATCAAAAAACACATCAAAAACTTGGCATGCTATATAGACAAAATGCCTACCTCACACCTTCCACTTAATTCACCCTTGCTACTTCCTTCCTCATTCCCTCCCTCCTCTTTGGTGCCCCACTACTTACTTTTCTTCTGTGCTCCTTTAAAATAGCTCACCTCTTGTTATAACAAAATTGCTAGATTCGCTACCACCCATAAGTCTTCCACTCACCACTGTCTCTTCCTCCATAAACTAAAATGGTTAGAACTTCCCAACTATCTTGCTTATACTCAACTAAATCTAGCCCACAAGCTTATTCTAAACCCTCTAACTGTCGCTCCCTCTCCTATGCCTTTAAAATGCACCACCCAAATAGAGCTCTAAGGTCTAATAATCAAAATCTACTAGAGGTTCACAAACCAAATCATCCCCCAGGCAAAAACCTCCTTTCCTTCAGCCTTGCTCGCCTCTGGAACTCCCTACCACCAAACATCCACTACTTCCAACCACTCTGCCTTCAAGAAGTCACTTTTCTTACACCTAGCATCTCAATGGGAATGCTCTTGTACCCCACCCACATAACCAACTCTACCTTCCCTGTACTAGCACTCTACTCTAATTATCCACTATGTCTGTTCATTAAAATGCATTTATGTTTTTTGCTTTTATTCCCTCATTGCCTGTACCAAGATTGTCACTGTCAAATGTTAATTACATTTATGTTTTGTTTTTTATAGTATGTACCTTTATATTTACTGTAATGTACATTTTTCTTTTTGGAGCTCATGCTCCTTCATTGCATGTGCCTATATATTTACTGTAATGTACATTTATTTTTCTTTTTGGAGCTTTTCTCCCCAGGACTCCATTGAAAAAGGGTTCTTCAATGGCCCAATGGACTATCCTGGTAAACCAACTGCAATAAATAAATAAATAAATATAAATAAATAAGAGCAATATTTAAAAATTGTCCTTATTTTTGGGCCTTTGTCCCACGTCTTTGTATGGCTTTGTCCAGATTTCTTGCTTTGAGGTTGAGAGTTATGACAAATGTGCCAGGGCCATCACAGTCAGCCAGAGACATTTCAAATTGTGACATACTTGTTGCACCCACTCCCCCATGTAGTGACTCTGGATGTGTCGAAGCAAGGCAAGGAGTAGTTATGCAGTGTAAATGTGCAGAGTATCCCCCCCATCCAAGGTAGACACAAGTACTAGAGTAGCTTTTCATCTGTCCTTGATTTTTGCAGAATGGTCTGGTTTCTGTCATATTTTTTGTACTGTTGATTTATGCTTATGACTCAAAGTGCCTGTTGCTCTGTGTAGCAATACTTTAATGACCATCAGGTAAGCTTGGCTGAGATTGTAAGATGCAAGTAAGCTTTAATAAGCATACTGTTAAAGAATTGCCAACATTGAAAGCCTTTCTGTTGTTGCCGTGCAGAGAATACTTAACTAGATAATGTATAAGCCTTGGGTATTGAAATGCATATGACAGTATTTGTAATAAAGGACAGGATTACATTGTTTTAAGAAGCTCATTACACTTGGAGACTTCCAGTCATCTCTGCAGGCTTTACCCGTAAAGTAAACAAAATGCCAATCGTGTGGTCCATAACCTGCACAGTAATCCTTTTAAGCAATGTATTTTGAGCTTATTTCTTGTTTGCTTTTCATTTTTTACTTTGATCATGTTTTCCCCATGAAACAAGTAGATAGTTGTCAGGCAGCAGGTCTTTTTTTGGATAAGAAACATTTTTACAAGTGGGGGCATCAGAGATTTCTACTTTCAGCATGTTACTTGGTACTTTAATAAAGGTGAAATATAAATTATAATTAGAACTGCAGTGCAAGAAGTGGTTTGAGTTGAGTGCTGCTTGCTTTTCTTATACTTGATTTTGACTGGCATTCCATTAATGTATTTAAAAAGTAATTTATTTTTTTATGCCTCACAACCTTTCTGTTTCCATCTAGATATTAAGTAAGCTGTCATGCCAGCCAATGCATTGAATATTGTTATTCTTCTACACATCATTTTGTCTTGATTGGACTCTCATAATGACGGTTTGGCACTCAGGGCAGAGTATTTAGTTAGTTGTTGTGGTTTTGAGCATAGCTCCTCCACTTTCGAGTTGGCCACACCCCTTCCCATTGACCCCACCCATTCAGCTGTCTCCTGCAGCCCCCCTTTGATTTGAAGTCACCAGCCACCACTGTTGTGAAATATGAACAAGAAAACCTGGAAATACTGGACTTCTTTGACTTTGTTAAACTTGCAGGGGACTCCAAACCATATGTCTTACTTCTTGGTGGGGACTGGAATTTGATTTGCAGCAGTCAGTATGTATCTGTGGGACCCAGAAGGGAAATATAACAAACAAGGGTAGATTTTTAAAGAAAATTATGAAAATATTTGGCATGAAAGATGTGAATTAAGCAGTAGGAGATCAGAGTGAATTTATATATTATTCTCCAAGGTACAAAAATCTGGATAGGCTAGTTAAAACTTATACTTCATTGGAACATGAGCATTTAATTGAAAGTTTTGATATGCATTCAATAACTATTTCAGATCATGTGCCAGTAATATCTACCATAAAAATGCAGGGCTATGAAATAAAAACAAGACACTTTCCCACCTATCTGTTGAAAGGAGACAAATTTACGGAATGGGATCTGGAAATTATTCAGTAGTTAGGGAAATAGAAATTTCTTTGGAATATACAGTTAGGGAGTGGGATACAACTAAAGTGGAGTTTAAGAAAAGGGTGGACATAAAAGAAAGACAGATATGGTTAAGAAGTATCAAGAATTATTTAGAGGAACTAACAAAGGATAAAGTATTTCAGAATAGGGAGAGTCTCACAGAACAAGAGGAGGAGCAACTGCAGAATGCTAAACAGAAATTAGAAGTTATGTACTTACCATAACCTTTCATCTGTGTTGTACATTTTCATTCTTCCTCACTAATGGGTATAGGATCTGATCCTTGGATCCGATTCTGCTGCATCTACAATAATTCTAATCCAAATCTCAAGCTCCTCTCTCTACCCATAATGCTCTATTCCATCCCCAATTCCTAAGATCGAGTTTGCTGCATTAGCCCCAGTGTGTTATAGAGACAGTAAAGACTGGGTCTCAAACCATGACCATGATGGTTCCAATATCATCTAAAGGTTCTCCTACGAGTGATCGGGCCAGAGGATGGCTGGGATGGAAGGTGAGAAAGACTGAAAATGTATTTATTTTTATTTATTTCACATTTGTTTACTAGAGAGGTCCGATTGGACTAGTAGCCCATTTTCAGTGGCGGCCCGGGGAGAAAAGCTCCACATATAAACAATACAAAGTTTTTCAAAAAAGTTTAAAACAGTACAGCTTTTAGACAAACAATCAGGGACAGGTACAATTATTACAGTAGTTATAGGATCACTACTTAAAACAAACTGCTTGTTTTCGCAAAATTAAACAACAAAGACATACTAGGATTTATAAAGTTAGTTTACAGAAGTCAGTGATCATCATTAAAGAAAAAAATTCTAAATAGCAATGAGATATTCAGAAAAGTATCACAATGTTCAATAAAAAGTGTGTATGCAAGTATTAACACAGTCATGGACATCAATCAATTTGGAGAAAACATTGTGCAGTTTACCTAGTCTTCTGATGTGGTTTAAGATAAGTAGAGAGGAAATAAGAAATAATAGTGGAAGAGAAGATAGATGAGTAGAAGCTAGCGAATATATAACTGTGGATGAGGTTTGGAGAAGGCTACAAGGTCCCAGGGGTAGGTTTGATGGTTTAGGAAGAGTGGATGTGAAGACAAAATAAAGTGTTGGGGGAAAGAAGAAGAAAAGAATATCTGTTCAGCCAGGTGTTGAGCAGGAATATAGCCAAGCGTTATTTAGATAAGTCTTAAGCAATTTTTTTTAACAAGATGGGGTTAATGGTAAGGATAGTCTGAGGGATAGAATTCCGTGTTTTAGAGATGTGGTTTGAATAAACAGAGTCCGCAGAGCTGTTACTGGATTTTGAAACTTTTAACAGTAATTTGTTAGAGGATCTCAGGGGTCTGTTATTAGTATGGGTTTGCATTAGGGTTTGGAGGGATAGAAATTTATCAGGCTGATGTATGACTGAGTGGGTTAGTATAAGTTGGTCGAAGAATAAGAGAATGTATAGTTATCGGAGAGCAACACAGTGATGGGTTCTGTGAAGCAGGTTTGTGACGAATGTGGTGATCTTGTGGTAGCATGTTTTCAGCTGTTTTTCTGAGGTTTGTGAATATAGGGGAGCCATACATTAGTGTAGATAATGGGTAGCTCCTGGCAATAGCTTTTTTGGATGAATTGGCGAGGTAAGTCTTAATTCTATAAAGAGAACCTAATTTTATGTGGGCTTTTTAAATAAGAAGTGAGTTCTGCTTGTCAAATCTCAAATTGTTATCAATAATGACACCTAGTAGCTTGGTTTCAGAGATTGGCTCTATTAATGTGTTGTGACATGACGTGATTTTAAAGTGCTGACCAAGGCTGTTGGATTTGTGAAAGTTGTTAAGAAAAAGCATTAGTATAGTTTTGTTAGGGTTGATAAGGAGTTGATAGCTGTATAGGTAAGATTCAATGGCAGAAAAGGAGTTTTGTGCATCTTCTAGTAGTTGTGGTAGGGAGGGTGCAGCACAGATGACAGTGGAGTCATCCACATATTGCATAATAGTGGCAAAGTTGGTAGTGGTGTGATGTTTGTTTGTGAAGATAGAGAAGAAAAGTGGGTCTAGTACTGATCCTTGTGGGACACCTACTGTTACGGGTAGTAGGGATGAAAGATCATTCTGCCACTTTACAGCCTGTTGGCAATCGGAAAGATAGTTGTGGAAACAGGACAGGGTGTCTTTAGATAAGTTAAGTGATGTCAGCTTATATAATAGCTTTTGGCAGGTCATTGTGTCAAATGCATTTAACATATCTAGAAAGATAAGAGGAGACAGGTTGCCCATCATTTTCCAGTTGATTTACAGTGTTGGTGAAACTTAATAGAGCAGTTGTGGTGCTGTGACTGGGTTGAAATCCATGTTGTGAACTGGCTAGAAGATTGTTAGTTAATAGATGATCCAATAATTAAGAGTGGATGCATTTTTCCAAAATTTCTGAAAGGGGTGATGATATGGATATTGGTCTATAATTGGAGAGTTCTAGTGAGAAGCCGCCCTTGTGGGAGGTATTACATACAAAATTTTCCGGATCTTAGGGATGCACTGTTCAGAGATGGATCTATTGATCAAGACAGATGCACAGTAAGAGATGGCATCAGCTGCTAATTTGAGGTATTCATTTGATAGTTTATCAGTGGCAAGTGATGTGAGTTTTAGCTTGGTTAACAGTTTTTTTATGTTGTCTATTTGGATGGGTTGTAGTGAGAGTGTAGTAGTAGGGGTAAATGTGGTTTCTGGTTGGGTGACTAGTGGATTATTATTTTTGTTGTTTATGAAAAAGGAGTTGAACTGGGTGGCTATACTTTTTTTTTTGAGTTAGCGGTATTGGGTGTTGGGGTTGAGGTTTGACCTGGATGTAGAAGTTGTTTAATGGTACCTCAGAATTTTTGTGGATTATTTTGGTGTTTGTGTTGGACTGTGGTACAGAAAAGTTTTTTTTATCATTCTTGATTTGTTTTTTGGATATATGTCTTAGGTAATGATAGTTAATAGTTAACAAAGGAGGCTTTGCTTTTGTGATACTGGAACCAGAGTTTGTCTCTCTTTTAGTAGTCTGGTTTCTTTAATAAGCCATGGGCAGTAGTTAGCTTTAGTTCTAGCATTCCTGATATGAGCTAAGCTATTTAATATATCAAGAAATTTACTGTTGAAATACTGAACAGCTGAGTCTAGTGGGAGGTGTTTTGGAGGGGACCAGTCCAAATTCTGGAGAAGCAATTTAAAAGCATATGTGGAAGTTTCTTTTATTGCTTACCTTTTCGCATATTACAGTTTTTATGGGACAGTTATGGTGCCTCAAGAAATAAGTTGGTAGGTGGTCACTTAGACTGTCTGGAAGACAACCTGAGTAATGGATCAGTGAGGGTTTGCTGGTGAGGATCCAGTCAAAAATTGACTTTGTTGCTGCTTTATCTAAGCGTGGTGTATCATTTGTGTGAAACCATATAAGTTAATGTAGTAGGAGGGATTATCTAAGATGCAAGTTGGCCAGTCAGTATTGAAGTCTCCTACTATTATGCTTTCTTGGCTAAATGTGATGGGTGACCATAAAAGAATGGTTTTCTATTATAGATGGGCTGTTGCTGGGAGGGATGTACACCGACAGTAAGATTGTGTTTATTGTGGTTGATTCATAGGTGGGAGGCTAGTAGTTCAGTGTTATTTAAGTCTGGGTAAGTGTGTCCTTATATATTATTGCTACTCTACCACCAAGCTTTTGTATTCTATCTAGTCTAAGATTGTTGTAGCCAGTGGGTAGGATTTCATTATTGCTTATGTGGGGTTTAAGCCAGGTTTCTGTTAGGACTTCTATGTCAGGGGTGCACAGGGAGAGGGTGGCATGGAACTTATGTGTTTTATTTAGTAAGCTTCTGAAATTCATGTTTACGAGAATGTCTGAGCTATTTTTAGGTATGTTGGTAAAGGTCAAGCAGTTAAAAAGATTTTGATGGTCGAGGTGTTGCTGTGTGCTGAGGGGATCTTGTTGGATAAATTTAGGGCCTGGGTTAGGATCTATGTCACTACGTAGGATCATAGAAAGTTATTAAGCTAATGGCTCTAGGAGCCTTACAAGCCTAGCCAAGTTATACCCTTATTTCCATGATCAGCACCTATTGCTCCTGTCCAAGAGGGACACAGGTGGAACCCCTGGGGTGAATGTATGGTTACCCAGCCACTCGTCCAGACTGTGTTTGAAGAGGGCCAATGAGGTGCTCTGTTTGACATGAAGTGCGAGTCTGTTCCAAAGGTGTGGCAACCTCTGGGAGATAAATCTGTCCTACCAGCAGGTTCTATTAATGTTGCATACCACGTTAAGGCCTTTATAGTGAGTAACCTATGTATGATTCGACTTACAAATAAATAGCATTTCCAATAAAGGAGGGTCAGAGATTGCCTTCTATGAAAGGCAGAAATCGTCTCTGAGTAGTCTGTATGAAACAGAATAAAGTGACAGTGATTTCAGATGATCCACACAGGACAGATGCTGAACATCTTCAATTTTCCTTGTGAGGATCCTTTGTGGTCTCTCCAATTGCTGCAGGTGCTTGGAAAGGTACATACCAAAAGGAGCACTGTGCTCAATTAATGGCCTGAGGAGGAAAGAGTACAAGGAGGTTATAGGATCATAGGAGGTTACTAGGCTAATGGCCCTAGGGTCCTTACAAGCCTAGTCAAGTTCTACCCTTATTACTTAGTTGTAAATCAGACTTTTTATGAGAAGATGGGTGTATGAGCTTAGCTGTTGATTGAGAGTGTTTAAGCAATGTATCTAGGGAAGCAATAAGTATTTGTATGAAAATAGTTCTATTTTAGATGAGTTTAAGAGTTGTAGTGCTATACAGAAGTTAGTGTATGAAGTTTTAGGTGGGGTGGTGGAAGGGAAAGTGGGAGAATGTGTGGTGATAATCCAGAGGTTGTGAAAAGTCAAGAATCTAAATGGCAATGCTCAGATCTGCTCTGAGCTACAACAGAATGGCATTAAATATACTGATCCCAAGGATATTGCCAATATCCTGGCAGATTGATTCAGTGCCAACTTCACCCCCTCTCACCCCCTAAATGGCCCATTTCAATACCGGAAGATTGACAAATTCCAGTAATAACGGCCACACAGGTAAAATAACGCACTCTTCAAAGCTAAGAATACAGCATCCATGGGTCCAGATGACATCCCGGGCTGTGTACTACATGAACTACAAAATGAACTGGCACCTCACCTAAGTGTCATGTTTAATTATACCCTCACCTTAGGCTTCATGCCCACTGAGTGGCGCACAGCTACAGTTATCCCACTCCACAAGGGGTGATCCACCTTGGATCCCGGGAACTACCGCCCCATCAGTCTGACAAGCCTGATCTGCAAGGCCATGGAACGTATTATCATGGAACTTATAAACAAAGACATTGGCAACCTTAAAACACTGGACCCCACCCAGTTTGGGTTTGTGAAGGGCCAATCTTGTCTCCTGAACCTGACTGACTTCTTTGAATCAGTCTCCAGAGCCGTGGACGAGGGTAAGGCAGTCCACACAGCCTATCTGGACCTCACCAAGGCCTGTGACACCACCCCCACTCTGGAATCATAGATAAACTTAGTAAGTTGGGCATTAATCCCTACGTCACTCGATGGGTTGCCAACTGGCTTACTGACAGAACCCACACTGCAAAAGTAGCTGACTCTAAATCTAGCTCCAGACAAGTGACAAGTGGAGTATCTCAGGGTTCAGTCCTGGGACCTCTCTTGTTTGGCATGTACTTCTCTGACGTACAGGCCAACACTAAGGGACTCTGGCTAACAAAGTTCACAGATGACTGCAAACTGGGAGCCATTACCCAAATGATGTGGATACTCTACAAAAGGGCCTTACAGAAACAGGTGCTTGGTGCCAGAGCCATGGGCTCAAGCTCAATGCCAAGAAATAAGAAGTTATGTACCTACCATAACGTTCCATGTTAGTTGTCTTCTCTCGCCTTCTTTCTTGCTTGATGGGTTCGGAGCCGATCCCTCGGCTCCGACTCGGCACTTGCTAAGCTCGAGAGTCACTTTTACCAGCTCGAGGCAGCCCCATATCCCATGATGCAAGGCGGTAAGTACCCAGATCTCGTTTGCTGACAAAGGGCAATAGCACCAAGCATAAAATACTTCCCAAAGGAAGAAAGAAAACTTACAGATGGAAGAAGGACCAGGTCTGAATGGTCTTCAGCATAACAGTTTCTTATACAAGGTCTGTCCAGGCCAGGGGGAAGGAGGGAGGGTCGCAAGAAAGAAGGCGAGAGAAGACAACTAACATGGAACGTTATGGTAGGTACATAACTTCTTAATGTTAAGTTGTCAATCTCGCCTTCATTCTTGCTTGATGGGACCGTCCTAGCACCTCTATCCTGGGTGGCTCAATGGAACAAACTCTTGAGGACTGTAGAGCCAAAACTGGCTCTGTCCCTGGAGGCCAAGTCCAATTTGTAATGGGAAACAAAAGTGTGAGGAGTAGCCCAAGTGGCCGCTGCACAAATAGTGTCCAAAGGAAGTCTAGCTTGAAAAGCTGTAGAAGTAGCTAAGCTCCTAGTTGAATGTGCTTTAGGTTTTGAGCACAGCTGTTTTCCCCTGAGCGTATAAATTTCAGAGATGACCGAAGAAAGCCATCTGGACAAGGTCACTTTAGAAACAGGAAGGCCTTTTTTTATTATCCGCATAGGAAACAAAAAGTTGATCAGATTTTCTAAATTTTTTTGTTCTGTCCAAATAATATCTAAGTTGACGGTGGACATCAAGATAATGTAGCTTTGTTCAGCTCGATCTGAATAGTTAGGAAAAATACAGGAGATCAATGGATTGATTCAGATTGTTCTTTGACGCGACCTTAGGTAAAAAGGTTGGATTAGTTCTCAAAGATACTCTGTCTTTGTGAAAAACCAAATAGGGGGGTCGAACCGAAAGAGCATGAAGTTCAGACACCCTCCTGGCAGATGTAATAGCCACTAGGAATAAAGTTTTCCAAGAAAGATATTTCAGGGAACAAGAAACAGCTGGCTCGAAGGGGAAGAATCAAGGATGTCAGCACTAAATTTAGATCCCACTGAGGAGGAGGATTCCTGATTGGAGGTTTTAGTAGGAAAATTCCTTTCAAGAAGGCCCTGCAGAGCCTATGGGACATAATATTATGATCTGCTATCCCGACATGAAAATTGGAAATAGCAGCCAATTGAACTCTGACTGTGGAAGAAGAGGAGCCTGCATGAAAAATCTCTGCTAAGAAGTCCAGGACTGCCTGAACAGGGGCAGTAAAAGGATCAATATTTTGGGCCTTAGCCCAATAAGAGAAACGTTTCCATTTGCTCGTATAAATCCTCCTGGTAGAGGATTTTAGAAGTTACTATGATGTCTCTAACTGGGTTAGAGATCAAAGGAAGCCTGGCTAAGGAAGGAAGTGGAGCAACCATGCTGTGAGGTTGAGAGAAGGGATTGACCGGTGCAGTTGACCCGATTGGTGAATCAGAAGATCTGGCACTGGGTCCAGATGCCACGGCTGCACCAAAAGGTGATGATGGAGGAACGGGAACCAAACTTGTCGAGGCCAGTAAGGGCAATGAGAATCAATTTGGCTCTCAAACGGTAGCTTTCTGGATCACCTGAGGGATCAGAGGAAATGGAGGAAGGCATAAAGAAGTCCCTGGGGCCAATCCTGGGTCAGAGCGTCTCTGGGGGATGGCCTGATAGAGGAAGAGGCTGAAGAAGTCTGGACATTTGCTGTTTTGGGGAGTAGCAAAAGATCGCAACATGGACGACCCCATTCCAGAAAAATCTCTTCCGCTATAGATTGCTTGAGAGACCACTCGTGAGGCATGAGGATAGCTCTGCTCAATCTGTCCGCTATAATGTTGGTTTTCCCAGGGATATGCGTTGCTACCAGAAACCGATGAGAGGAGATCGCCCATTGCCATAGTCTGAGCGCTTCTCGACACAAGGGGTAGGACTTGGTTCCGCCCTGTTTGTTGATATACCAAACTACAGACATGTTGTCTGTGTGGACTGCAATTGTCCCTACGGGAAGAAAGTCGTTGAGGGCTTGCAGCGTTAAAAGCACTGCTCTCATCTCCAGGACATTTATGTGCAGATGGTACTCGAACGGCTGCCACGCCCCATGAACCATCCTGCCCTGATAATGACCCCCACCCGATCAGGAGGCATCCGTGGTGACAGTGGCTATCGGGGATGGGGGTACAAAGTACCTGCCTTGGTGAACCTGAGACGATGTGATCCACCAAGCAAGATGCTCTTTGCATGTCTGTGTCACCAGAATCTGGTGACGCATTGGAAGTTGCTGGTATGACCACTGTGTGAACAGCATCCACTGAAGAAGGCATGTAGAATCGAGCCAGGGGAAGAAGAGTAATGGCCGCAGCCATGAGACCTAATACCTTTAGAACCATTCTGACCTGTATTTTCTTGCTGGCCAGAATGATCCTGACATGAGTCTGAATGTCTGAAACTCTTTGTTCTGTAAGGGTAGCTGACATCCGAACAGTGTTTAAGTTTGCCTATGAAGGTAATAGACTGGCAGGGCGATAAGGATGACTTTTCGAAGTTGATTGAGATGCCCAAATGAGAACAAAGGTCTATTGTGTAATCCCTGGCTTGTATAAGCTGATGCCTGGTGGTGGCTGACAGGAGCCAGTCGTCGAGATACGGAAACACCTGGAATCCTTGGCATCTCAGGTGAGCCGTGACCACTGCCATGCATTTGGTGAACACTCTGGGGGCTGTAGTGAGACCAAAGGGCAGGGCTCTGAACTGGAAATGACTGGACCCCAGCCGAAGCGGAGAAATCTCCTGGGCGTCTGTGAATTTTGATGTGATAGTACGCATCCTGAAGATCTATTGAGCACATCCAGTTGTCCTTCTGTAAGAAGGGCACTTTTGACTGCAGAGTGACCATTCGAATCTTGTCTTCCTGACAGACTTGTTGAGTCTGCTGAGATCCAATATTGGTCTCCAGTCTCCCGTCTTTTGGGGACCAAAAAGAACCTTGAGTAGATTCCGGCTCTGAATGGTCTATTGTAACTGGCTGAATGGATCTTTTTTGCAGTAGTTTTGAGATTTCTGACTCTGCAATCTCCCTTAGACCGGGTGGTACATCTGGAAGGGAACTTGAGGGGAAGGAACTTTCCTCGAAAGGAATTATGTAACCCTTGGATATGATCGACTGTACCCATCTGTCTTGAGTGAGGGAATGCCAGGCTTCTGGGTACAGTGATAATCTTCCCCCGACTGCCTCCAAGGAGGGACAGCCGGGCAACACCTCAGGGATGCTGAAAGGGCTTATCAGAGAGAGGCTCCCTGTTTCCCTGGTTCTTGGACCCCTCTGCCTCTAGAGCGGCGTCTGTTGTTGTTACCCTCTGCCTCTAGGGGTAAACTGACCACGTGAATCGGCGTGACTCCTTGGGATTCTGAACCACATTTTCCCACCTTTCTGTCCTTTGGGATAAGGTCTAGAAGGGGTGGAAAACGGACTCCAACAGCAGAAAGAGTCTTGCCGTCCTGTTCGCACCTGGTCAAGGTTTCCTTCACCTGAGGGCCAAACAAAGCTGACCCATCAAAGGGAGAATTTGTGAAGGGCGCCTTAAAGGGATCCGCAAAATCACATAGCCGCATCCAGGCTTGGCATCTAAGAGCCACACCTGTACCTGCGGCTCTACTCGCTCCATCCGCAGCATAAGATATTAGCCGCATGGAGGAGTTTGCAATGGAATTGAGGGTTCCTAGCTGCGAAGCAATTTTTTCTTGAGCCCCTGCAGCTGTAGGATCCTGAACTACTTCACCCAGCTCCTTAAGGATATCCCTCTGGAGTCTGGTGAAGTGACATAGGTAATTCAGCGAACGCATAGCAAAGGTCGCTGAGGAAAACATCCGCTTACCGTACCTATCCATGGTCCTAGAGTCCTTATTAGGAGGATGGACGGGCACGGAAGGATCTGCAAGTTCCTTTTTGGTGGCCGCAGCCACCACCATGGCATCAGCGGGGACACCCTTAGTAAGGAATTGTTTGTCACACGGGGCAGTGATAAATTTTGAAGGCCTCCTAGGGACTGGCTCTACAGAGTCAGGAGCTGCCCACGCCTTCGTGCAATAAACAGCATAAAGGGGGCGGAAGGCGGAGACACCCAGGAGGTGGAGGGGCGAGATCCAAACGCCTCTAGGTATACTGACTCATCCTCAGAGGGATTGTTGGTGGGCCAGTTTCCCTCTGTTTCAGGAGTTCTAGGATGTCTGAGAAGGAGACATCCTCAGAGGGGATCTAGGGATCCCTCTGACTCATCAAAGTCAGTATCCGAGTGACAGACTCGGGGAGTCTACATGCTTCCTCTTACAAGTCCTCTTCCTAGGAGGATCTCCCGAAACATCAGGAGAATCCTCGGAAGAGGGGGAAATTCCCAATGGGGAAACCTGAGGCGGAGGATCTCTGGGTCCTGTAGCAAGAGAAGTGGCAGAGATGTCAACAGGTACTATAGAGGGAGGAGCTACGGGAACAGACTGCTGACTGATACCAGTGGCCAGTACACTCTTCATCACCTCGAATGCTCCCTCCCAGGCAGGTCCGAGAGAACCCGCTCGAAGAGCTAGGAACTCCAGGGACCACCGAAGGGAAGCCTCCGAGGCAGATGTCGGAGCCGAGCTCACCAAGGCCGAGGCTCCAAGGGGAAGAGCGGGCTCGGACAAGGGTCCGATGCCACTCACCCCCTCGGAGGAGACCATGGAAGCCCGACCACCGAATCCCTCTAAGGAAGGTCTCAAGAGGAGATAAGAGTAGAGGCTGAAGGAACAGAAGGGGTATCCGTCCTCCAGCCGTAGCAGTAACCATGCCCGAAGACTCCAACTCCAAGCTCTGGGGTAGAGTTGAAGGAGGAACTGTAACGGGGTGTGGACCAACAGTCGTCTGTTGAGACGGACTATGTAACATTTGGGCCAGTACCTGTGACTTAAGTAATCTACTGACCACCCTCTCTAGGTCATGATCTGACAATCTGGATGACCTTGAAGATCGGCTCCGATGGCTCCGTTCCGATAGAAGAGGTGGAGCCGGGGGCGAAAGTATCGGCTCAAGGAAGGAGACCCCGCCCTCTCCCGGGAATGAGCCACCGGAGCCGATACCATAGATCCTGGCGGAGCCGACCTCTCGGAGCCGACAGGAAGCCTCGATGTATCGGCTCCAGCCGGAGCCGATACAGCCACCAAAGTAACGGTGTCGGAGCCGATCGGAGCCGACACCGATGCCTGCCACATGGGTGTCGGAACCGATCGGAGCCGACATCGAAGTGGTCGATACAGATTCGGCACCGATAGCCATCGGTGCGAAGCTGTTAAGCCAGAATCGGCTCCAGCCGGAGCCGATCTCGACTCGGGCGGTCGGAGCCGAGGCCGCAGGCTTAGAAACAGAAGCCTGGGCCTTGGATGATTTAACTGATTTTGACGGAGCCGACTTAGCCGGAGAGCCCTCCGGCTTAAGAAGGCCCCTAAGAATCAGTTTATTACATCTTTCCTGCAGGACTCTGGCTGAAGGAATGACAAATAGCACAGGAGTCCTGCAGGTGAAGAGGCCCCAGGCAATACAGGCAAGAAGTGTGACCGTCTGTCAGAGACATCTTCTGACAGCACGAGTCACACTTCTTAAAACCTGAGACCCTCTCCTTTGACATGGTGCTTAAACACACACACACACCAGTCAAAAAACTTAAAGAAAATACCAAAAGGTATTCCTAAAAATAAACACACACACACCCTAACAGGGAGGGGATGGGATGGGTAAAGTTTGACTAAAAAATATTAAGGGAGACAGGGATTTTCTGTCAGGAAAACGAAATAATTAACTTATAACTAATAATAATAAGTTTTTTAACAAAAAGGGGCTTGAATATTAGTAAATTGAATCACTTACCAGGAGCTGGTAAAAGGAGGACCTCATAAGCGAAGCGGCAAACGAGATCTGGGTACTTACCGCCTTGCATCATGGGATATGGGGCTGCCTCGAGCTGGTAAAAGTGACTCTCGAGCTTAGCAAGTGCCGAGTCGGCTCCGAACCCATCAAGCAAGAAAGAAGGCGAGATTGACAACTTAACATTGTATAGTTATCCCCTTTGGGAACAAAACATGTACCCATGTATTACCACATAGATGGCAGTACACTAAACACCAAAAGTATGATAAGAGACATAGGGACACAGGTGGACAGTGGTCTCACCTTCAATAACCACATCGCCAGAACAGTCAGGAAATCCTTCTATGTGGCACACCTCATCACTAAGGGCTTTTCATCCAGAAAAAAGGAGGTCATTGTCTCACTGTACTCATCCCTCATTTGACCCATTATACAATGCAACGCCCCATTTGGTATGTACCTCTCAAGACATCTGCAACTGGAAAGGCTGCAGAAATACCTCACTAAAAGAATCACAGGCCTAAAGCAGATGCCCTATGCTGACCATCTTAAAAAACTCCAGCTATACTCTGTCGCATATCGTCTACTCCGAGGTGATCTCTGCTTAACAGACAAGGCCATGTAAAACCCAGAGCTGTTGGACATGCTACACTTAAAGAAATCCCAATCCCTCAGAGCCACACGCTCCAGGGATCTAAACTTTATCATCACAATAAACAAAACATGCTGAAGGAATAGGTTCCTGACCCAGAGACTCCCCAGACTCTGGAATAGACTGTCCATACATGTCAAGCAGAGCGCCTATTTGGCCCTCTTCAAAAGGAACCTTGATGAATGGATGGGAGAAAGGAAATTCACCCCGGGGATCACGTCAGTCACCTTGCTAGATAGGGGTCCAGGGAATTAAATAGTGTGGGAAGAAATAGCCAGGGAATTGTTATGGCTAGGCTTGTATAGGCCCTAGGGCCGATAGCCTAGTACCAACCTATGAACCTATAAGGTAAGGACAGCTTTGTAGAAGTACAAGGTTAAAATATGCTATACTTTACCGAGTTATGACTGGACAGATGTATTCAGCAATTAGCAGCAGTATTAATACATTAATACACAGAGCTACCCAGCATTAATTACAATCTTAGCAGATACTTTATACTTAAAACATACATACATCTAACTAGCATGAGTATCAATCTTAGCAGTTTCTTTCTTTCAAATAAAAAAAATAAAAACGAGATAGTCGTATAGTCGTAGCTAGCCTAGTGTAACATATCAAGGTTTCTAGTTGAAATACAGCACAACAGTAGCAGGATTTGTCTTAGAAGATTACTTTACGTTCAAAGCATACATAGAACTATTTAGCATGAGTATAAAGCTTAGCAGCTTCCTTCAAAACAACAGAAATAAAAACAAGATGGTCTTAGCTAGTTTGGTTTAACATATCGTGGCTTCTAGCTGATATATAGCACAAGAGTAGCAGGATTATTCTTCTAACAGTGACAAGTGTAGACATATTAGTGGTAACTTCTTCAGAGAGCTATGGGAAAACCAGCACTGATAGACTACAATACACAAAGGCAGAACAAATAGCATCAAACTGGGTATAAAATAAAGTTGGAATCAAGTTGAAGTATACAATAAGCAACTAGAACATGGGCTTTGAGAAGCACAAAAGAAAATGTGTGCGGTAAGCACACTAACTACTGAACACCCTAGAGTCTCAGCCAAGGTGGCAAATGCACTATTTTAAAATATGGTGACGGCCACAACCTAGGTAATATATCACCTCTGTGCAAACGCTGATTGTGTGTGTGTGTGGGGGGGGGGGGGTAGTTAGAGACCCAATAGTAGTTACATGTACCAGGTTGAAATGGAGGTAAGCACAGTTCAATAGACAAATATTATATGGCTGTAAAGCCATGAGAAGTAAACTGAGCAGCCTGCAAAAAACTATCTGCAAAGGAGTGTCTTGCCTCAGAGGTCAGTGCCAGATTTTGTTATTTAACATCAGACAAAAAATGAGTCAATCATCGAGCTAAGGCACATGGTTTCTGTGTTGCAGATGTCACAGTATTTTTTTTGTTTGTATGTTCATTTTAAATTTTAACAGCCCAAAGGCAATAGGTGAAAGTAACTGCTTAGAAAAGTGAGAGGTATACATTTCTATAGTGCTAGCTTGGTAACAGGGGATGAAGGGGCTTAACTACAAGCATTGCAGTAAAGTGTGTGTGCCACTACCCTAGTTTGCTTAAATTCAAATATAAAGCCAACAAAAAGCACTAAAAAAGTACAGGCGAAGATACACACTTGAAAAGGTAACTTAAATGGCACTACTCTGACGGGCAGTTCTGAGCGACGCTCGTACTACAGGCAAGAGTTATCCAAGGCTGCCATTTTCCTCAGTGGGAGGAAACACTCACACATGTGGTGTTTTGCATAGTGGCAAGCACACTAACTACTGGACACCCTGGAGTCTTGGCTGAGCTTCTAAATGTACAAGATAGATTCCAAGTTATGGTAAGTACATAACTTCTAAATCTGATGTTATCCTTTTCATTCTTCCTCATGAAGGGTCAGACTCTCCAGTTATGTAACTCTCAGGAGGCCCTCAAGGAAGGACATGCGAAGCACTGTCAAACAAAAGGAAGCTCTGCTTCTGGAGACAATGTCTAACTTGTAATATGTAACAATGGTAGGAGTCCTTGACCAAGTGGCTGCAGCACAGATTGCGTCAGTGGATGTTCTGGAGGAAAAGGCAGATGAAGTAGCCATAGATCTCATAGATAAGCTCTAGAAGCACGAAGCAACCCTAAATCTTTTTGAGAATAAATCACCAAAATACAGTCAGTAATCCATTTGGCCAAAGTAATTTTGGAAACTGAAACAAGCAGTTAGTTAAAAACACAAAAAGACAAATTTATCAAAGCTAGAATTTCCATTGTGTGATACCTTAAACCTCTTGAGTCAGAGGCAACATGGGATATATGTAAATTAACCTTTTAAAGATATCAGGTGTTTCAGCTAAATGGCATTTCTGAATGTCCATAACTTTTTTCTTTTACTTTCAAGTCTTTTCATGGACAATTTCAGGTCAATAAAGCCAACCCCCTCTGGCTGTGGACATGCATGTTTCTGCCTTCTTATGACATCATCAGCACATTGACTTTTGGAAATACAGGGTAGTCATATGCAACTGATATCCATAAACCTAAGGGTGTCTACAAAATATCCCAACACACAAACTAAATGAGTAAAAAGGTCACACAGGAAAATCAATTGGTTAAAAACACAAAAAGAAAAATCTAGATTTTTCTTTTTGTGTTTTTAACCAATTGTTTTTTTCTGTGTGACCTTTTTACTCATTGTTTTAGTTTGTTAGTTGGGATATTTTGTAGACACCCTTAGGTTTATGGATATCAGTTGTGTAGGACTACCCTGTGTTTCCAAAAGTCAAACATTCCTCTTATCCTGTGCTGATGTCGTCATAAGAAGGTAGAAACTGTACACAGCTAGAGGGGTTTGGCTTTATTGGCCTGAAACAAGCAATTAGGGTAAAAGGATACAAAGAGCTGATCAGACTTCCTGTACTGTTTTGTTCTGTGAAGGTAAAAATGTAATTGTCTGTGAATATCAAAGAGGTGCAACATACATTCACCCTTATTAGTGACGCTTGAGAAAACTGGTAACTGTAGGGACTGGTTAATGTTAGCCTCCATAGCCAGAAAGGAAGGGTTAGTTTGAAGAAACACTCTATCCTTATGGAAAATAATGCAAGAGGGCCTAGCTGACAAGATCTGGTGCTCAGAAATTCTTTTTGTTGAAGTGACAGGTACTAAAAAAGACTGTTTTCCAAGAAAGAATCTTCATACTGCATATATCTGCTGGTTCAAAGGGTTTCTGAGTAAGCCCCTGAACGACCATCGTCTGATCCCAAAAAGGTGAGGAATCCTTCACTGGGGGTCTAAAAAGGAAAACTGCCTTCATGAAAGCTTTATCATAATCTGGAAGATGCCAGAGATAATGACCCGTTTCCAGTGTAGGGGTTTGATATGGCTGCCAACTAAATATTAATTGTTGAAAACTAGTCCCTTCCTTAAAAAGAGTAGTGGGAAAATGAAGAATGGCCGAAGTAGGTGTGGAAAAGGGGTCAATATTCTGCTTGGAAGCTCATACAGAGAATCTTCCCCATTTGCTTCTGTAGACTTTCTTGGTGGATGCCTTCTTGGAGGTCAAGACAATGTCACGAACTGGAGAAGGAAGCCTGGACCATCTTACTATCACTGGAAGTGGAGAAACAATGTGGTCAACTTGAAGGTATGGATATTGGGTTGCTGAATTCCTTATGGGTGAGATAAGAGATCCTGAGTGGGCTCCAGTATCCATGATGGATATTTCAAGTGAGACCACAGTAAGGGGAACCATACCTGCTGATGTCAGTAGGGAGCAATAAGGATGACTAAGCTCTTCAGCCTGCTTGCTTTCTGTAGGAACTTTGGAATGAGAGGAAGAGGGAGATAAACACAGAGGAGACCCGGGGGCCAATTGTGAATCAAAACATCCCTCAGTGACTCCCACGAAGGGGGATCAGAGTGAAGTATTTGTTGCATTTGTTGACAGGCAAGGTAAACAGGTTGCAGCAAGGCTGACCCCAGTGGTTGAAGGTCATATTTGTTACTGTCTGACTGAAGGGCCACTTGTGAGGGATAAGAATGGACCTGCTGAGTTTGTCCCTCAGCTCATTAGTTTTACCCAGTATGTGCAGTGAATTAAGAAAGTGGTCTGAAGAGATCTCCCATTCCCAGACCCTCATGGCCTCCCTGCACAATGGGAGGAATGGGTTCCTCCTTGTTTTTTGATGTACCAGACTACTGGCATGTTTGTCCATGTGGATTGCAATAGTCCCTAGAGGAAGGAAATCCTGAAAGGCTTGGGATGTTAGGAGGACTGTTCTCCCCTCTAAGGCATTGATATGCAACTTGGTCTCCGAGGGGGACCACGTGCCTTGGACCATCTTTCCCAGGAAATGTCCCCCCACCCCAGTGGGAAAGCATCCATGGTCATTATGGTGATTGAGGGAGGAAGTGACAATGACCTGCCCAGGAACAGGATGTCTGACTGAATCCACCAGCGAACATGAAGTTTGCAGACTGGCATGAGTCTTACGGGGAATGATAGAGGCTGGTAAAGAATGGACCACTGCACCGCCGATGCCCACTGAAGGACTCGCATAAAGAATCTTGCTAGAGGAACTAGAAGAATGGCAGATGACATCGATCCAAGAGCTTTAGTACTAGTTTTGCTGGAGGGGATAGATGAGACAGTTTGGCCTGCACCTGATTTCTCAATGATGCAATGCAATGAAGAGGTAATGATGCCACTTGAGTCGTAGTAGTCATTTGAGTTCCTATAAATTCCAGAGTCTTTGCAGGCATCAGGTTCGATTTGGTATGATTTACTGAGATGCCCAAGTCACTGGAGATCTGGAGCAAGTAATCCCTGGCTTGCAGAAGTTGATGCCTAGATGGTGCGGTGAGCAGTCAATCATCCAGACAGGGAAACACCTGGCATCCTTTGAGTCTCAAGTGAGCTGACACCTCTGCATGCATTTGGTGAACACCCAGGTGGCTGTGGTGAGCCCAAAGGGCAGCACTCTGAACTGGTAGTGATTGGCTCCCAGCTGAAAGCACAGATGTCTCCTGGAGAACCTGTCTATTCTGATGTGATAGTATGCATCCTGGAGATATAAAGAGCACATCCAACTGTCCTTGTGCAGAAGAGGTAGGATGGACTGAACAATAACCATTCAGAACTTTGAATTCTCTACAAGCTGGTTCAACTTGCTCTGACCCAAAATTAGTCTTAGGTCCCCGTTTTCTTTGGCACTAAAAAGAAGTGGGAGTAAGTTCTGAATACTAACTGTTTGAGTTGGACCTCCTGGATGACTCTCTTTTTGTAGCAGTTATTGTATTTCTCAAGCTGTGTACTCCCTCTGACTGGGTGGAATGTCGGGGAGTTTCTTCCTTTGGGCAGGAGGCAAAAAGGAATAGGTTATGTAATAACCTCTATATAAAATTTTTAGCACCCAGGAATTGTTTGTAACGTTTGTTCCGGCATCCAGATACAGGGAAAAATTGATCAGTGACTGCCTCCAGAGGTGGACAGCCAGGCAACACTTTAGGAGAGCTGCTAGGGCCCATCAGAAAAGGAATCTCTGAAACCCTGATTTTGTGGAACGGCTCTGCCTCTGGGGTGATGTCTTCCACTGAAACCTCCTCTGGAGGAAGTATCCCCACGCGAATCCTGAAAAGGTCCCAGAGATTTATGGAACCACATCTTTTTACCACCTCACTGGTTCCTAAAGAAGGGACACTGAGGGTAAAAAATTTGATTCCAATGGCAGACAGGGTCTTTCTTTCTTGGTCGCTGTGAGTGAGTGTATCTTTCAATGATGGTCCAAACAAAGAGGCGCCATCAAAGGGGACATTAAGAAACTCCTTAAAAGGCTATGAAAAGTCACATAGCCTCATTCAGGTATGTCTCCTAATTGCTATGCCTGAAGCGGCTGCTTGTGAGGTACCTTCCACCTCATGGGAGATGAGCCTCATGGATGCACTGGAAATGGACGAAGGAGTGGCCATTTGAGGAGAGACCTTCTTGAGGTCCTCCTCAGACATGGACTCAGAGAGAGAGTTTGAGAGCTCATTGATCAAATCTCTCTACAAACAAGTAAAGTGTGTCAGGTAGTTCAACAACCGCAGCGTGAATGTAGCTGAGGTGGACACATGCTTTCCAAACTTGTCCATCACTCTGGACTCACTCTTTGGTGGATGAAAAAAGTTGTTTTGTTCCACCAACTCATTTTAGTGGGTGCCGTCACCACAATGACACTGATAGGGATTCCCTTGTTCCAGTGAAGTCTGTCTACAGGGGGAAATAAGAATTTGTCTAGACACTTGGGGAAGGGCTCAACAGTGTCCAGTTCCTTCCATGCCTAGCAGGAAACCAGGTCAATAAGTTCATCTGCCATGGGGGTCACCGAGGTGTAGATGGACCAGCCCAGAAAGCCTCCAGGAACACAGATTCCTCAGGAGGAGGAGATTGGGAAGATCAGCCACCCTCCTGTTTGAGGATTTCCAGGATGTCTACAAAAAAGACAAGTGGAGATCACAGATATATAGATCAGTACTATGTTAACGATCCCTGTGGGCCATTTTAAGCCTAGCTAATTGCCGTATGTGAGAATTAAATGCTTCATCTTGTGTCTGTAAGGCAGACACCTTAACCATTATGCCAACCTCCTCAGAAGAGGGCTGAGGGACGTAAACCCTGTACTACAGGAACTAGAGCTCACAGCCTTGGCCCAATGCACCAACTGCCTCATGACTGGAGGGGAATCCTTCTCCCTCATCAAAATTGGTGTCTTTCATGAGAGACTCCATAGAGGAATCTATGTGCCTCCTCTTACACGTTTCTCTTCCAAGGTACCTCTTCCATGGGCTGTTGAGGAGAGGTGTCCAAAGAGGTGGGGAATCCCTTTGTGGAACTTGTGTGGAAGACTCCCGGAACTGGCTGACCCTTAGAAGCAGAATTAATGGGTTCAGAGCTTGGACACGGTGAGGGGCAAGAAACAGGAACCAAGATCATAGAGGACGGCTCTCTATGCAAAGACAAAGCCATTTTCACTACTTAAAAGGCTGATGGACCCAGGGAAACCTCTCCCCCTTCCTCGGAGCTGAAGCAGCCAAAAAAGCAAGGTCAGGGCCAACCCCGGATCTGGGCCCTCCAGACAGAATCAGATCAGAGATGTCCAGGGCAACTTAGGCACCAAGAGGAAGGGATGGAGCTGACAAAGTAGGAGCCAAACCCAACCACCCCAGACCTGGCACCAACTTCTTGTATCCAAGATCTGCTCTGATCCGAACAGCTGATCAGGGACACCATCAGAGTCGAGGAGGGAAGGTTCCTCGTATCAGACACCAAACCTCTCAGGGATCTTCGATCCTGGGACTCCACAACCGCATGTCAGATTAGAGAAGGAGAAAGAATTGGCTGGGCAGGAGCAATCATGGATCCAAGAGAGAATGGAGTTGGGAAGACCCCCATCTGGCTCTGAGCCCTGAAAAATCTCTGCATCACTCTGTCCATGTTAGCCTCTAACTCCTCAATGATCTGGATGGGAGCCTTGAACGCTTACTCGGTATCTGGACAATCTGCGATAGCAAGGCTAGAGAAACTGGCCTGAAAACTAATTCAGGCAAGTGTCCTCTGCTGGTCAGATCTGAGGATTTAGGATGCAAGAAGTAGATGGATGGAGCAGGAGAACTGACAGCATGGAATGAACCAGTCGAATCCAAAGTGTGTTGTGGCTCCAAGTCTCGCCCAAAGGTCTTCGGATCTAAAGAAATCGGATCCGAGAGCTTCTTTAACTTTTCTGTGGATTCCGAGGAACCCCTTGGAGATCTCGAAATGGTCTTTTTCCTAGACTCTGAGGCAGGCTGCTAAGCCCTTAGGATTGAGAGAGAGAATGTGTGCATGCGTGCAGGTTTGAGTCCCAGTGTCAGCTGGCAAAAGCCCTTTAAAAGATAAATGTATTTCTCCTATCCGAGAGAGCCCTAGGATTAAATGTCGCACAAAGGCACAAGTCGTGTCAAGGTGGGCAGCTCCAAGACAATATACGCACTTCTTGAGGGCATCAGAATTGGTGATTTTATGCCCATAAGAAGTGCACTTTTTGAAACTTGTAGGCTTCTCCCATTTTTCAGACATCCTGAAGAAAGGAAGGATTGTATAGAACCCCGAAGAGAAAAATGGTTTAAGAGCCAAAACACTAAACTTTACGAAAAGTTATACCAAAACAGCAAAGTTACACTAAAAACAAGGATACGTGTGTGTGTGTGTGTGTGTGTGTGTGTGTGTGTGTGTGTGTGTGTGTGTGTGTGTGTGTGTGTGTATATATATATATATATATATATATATATATATATATATATATATATATATATATATATATATGTACACACACACAATGTATATATATATATATATATATATATATATATATATATGTGTGTGTGTGTGTGTGTATATGTGTATATATACGTATGGGCCTACTTCACGTGACTGAACATTCAAAATACTGAATTTCATTTGAATGAGACCACAATACTTATTTTTCAAAATACTGAAAATTCATTTGACTGAGTCTCATTATACTGAAAACTTACAATGATGAATTTCAAACTACTGAATTTTAAACCATAGATGTGATGCGTCTTTGCCTTCACCTGTGACCTGCTTGTGATTAAAAAAACATTACTGTAACTTAAAATGTTGACTGTCAGAATACCTACAGCAGCATTCTAAATCTGGGTATGCCTCTACATTTTTATGGGAAGTATCTAAAGTAATATGTCGGACATTCTGTGCGCTCCCAGCAGTAGTGGCAGTGTGTACAGTACTGTAAGGTAAATAAAACGCACATGTCCTTTTCCCCACTGTAGCATGATCCTGGTGTTAGTACATATAATTAGGGGGGTGTGGAGGTGTAGCCCCCCCACGTAGTTTGGTTTTATGTCGTCTGGTTTCTGTTAAAGTGTAAGTAAGTATTTTTTATGTTTTGGAAAGTTAATCGGTGTTTTAAGTGTGCATGTCTATGGCTTAAAATTCAGTATTTTGAAATTCAGCATTTGTAAGCTTTCAATATAATGAGACTCAGTTAAATTAGTTTTTATCATTTTGAAAATTAGGTATTGTGGTCTCAGTCACATGAACTTCAGTATTTTGAGCTCTCAATCATGTGAAGTAGATCTATATATATATATATATATATATATATATATATATATATATATATATATATATACAAACTAAAAATATAAAATTACAGAAGGCCAAAGTACTAGGAACGGTCCCAGAAATTAAGGAAAGAACAACAGCAAAGAAATAACCCTCACACCAGAAAAAAACTGGAAGAAGGAAAGAAAGTACTTAAAATGTTAACAATAACCAGAAGAAATAGCTATTACCAAAAAAGGCGGTATAAAACCACAAAGAACTCTTACTGCTGGAGTTATGGATTGTTCATCCTATCTCAATGGCGGCAAACGGAATCGGAAGAGTTGGGGATGGAATAGAGCATTATAGGTAGAGGGAGGTGCCCGGGATTTGGATCCAAAGTCTTGTAGATGCGGCCGAGTCGGATCCTAGACCTACTCGTGAGCAAGAAAGAAAAGGACAACATCAGACACAAGGGATTACCCTTGATAATATGCATGAGTTTACGAAGAGTGCTGTTAAGCAACTATTTCTTGAAAATAACTGCAGAGCACAAAAACTTTTAGCACAACAACTCAGGCAACAGAAAGTAGAAAGGGTTGTGTCTAGGGAGCCTATAACAAGGAAGATAATAAGTGATCCTCTAGAGGTACTAGAAATATTTCAGAAACGTTATGAAAATCTGTGTAAAGCAGAGAAATATAGAAATCAAGAAGCTCAATTGGAAACGTTATGGAATAATTAAATACACAGAAATTAGAGGATCAATTGCTAACAATTAGGATAGGAGAAGATGACAAAAATGATGTATAACCAATCTACAAGAAAGTCTTAAGGAGTAAATGGTATTACGGTGAAAGTTTGGAAGCTAGGAGGGAAAAATGATAAAGATCTGAAAGGTTTTGTTTAACAGTGATGGCGGGTGTAATACCAAAAGACAGCAAAGACCCATCAGATCCAGCTTCATATAGGCCCATTTCAATTCTAAACCATGATTATAAAGTGTTTGTGTCCATAATGCTAAAAGAATGGCAAAGGTGATGTGAAAACTGATATATGTGGATCAATGTGTTTTTGTGGAGGGGAGGCAAAATTTGACAACATTAATAGAACAATGACAATCCAAAAGGAAGCAGAATGTAAGAAAATACCACTGTTGTTGGTAGCTCTTGACAGAGAGAAAACATTCAACAACGTAAGCTAGGATTTTATGAGCAAGGCAATGGAAGCATTTGCATTCCCAGATAAAATTATAAGGTTGATTAGTCGGATATATGGGGTATTGCAGGTGAAAATTAATATGAGTGGGTTCCTCTCTGATACGTTCTGTTTGAGTCTAGGAACCAGGCAGCAATGCCCTCTTTTCCCCTTTGTTATTTGTATTATATTTAGAACCATTGGCAAAGAAAATAAAGGACTTCGAAATTCAAAGATATAATTGGTATGGTAGTCAAGAAAAAACTGGCTTCATCTATAGATGATATTATTTTATTCCTGATAAAACCAAAAAAGGACACTTCTGTGTTTTGAAACATTTTGAGACCGTTTCAAGTCTTTCTGGGATACAAAATTAATGAAGATAAAACAAAGGCAATAGCTGTAAACTATGTACCCACACAAGAATTGGTTCAGCAATACCCATATTTATGGTGACATGATAAAATGAAATACTTAGAAGCATGAATTGAAAAGGATTCTGTTGTGGCAGCTAAGGATATGAGGGATGAGACTAAACAAAATATATTAAAACTGAGAACTTGGAAGCTCTGTTTTATGGATAGCATAATACAAGCAGTCAAAATGTTTTGGTCCCTTTAGTTTTATACACGTCATGCATATTTTTATCAAACAGAGTAGAACTTATGGATAGCAATTAATGAAGAGATGAAGGATTTTATCTGGGAGTGGAAGACGCCAAGAGTCTATGGAGATAAGTTGATTCTTCCAATATAAGACAACAAAACAAGATGGTTTGGAAGGGTCCCTATTAATTACTGGAACGTTTTAAAGTTCGAATGTCATATGGTCAACACCATATGATCGAACTTTAAAAAGTTTGAAGGTGAAAAGCAATGGCTCCGTACGGTGCAGAATGGGGGAATTCCCCTTTTCTGCACTGAAGTGTGATCTTGGAGTTAGTATATTTAAGTAGCAGAGTGTGGGGGTGCAGGAGGGCTTGCCCCCCCCCTCAGAGGGTTGAGGTAAGTTTTTTTTTTTTCATTTTTTTTTATTATATTTTTGAAGTTTCAAACTTCTCTCATATGTTGTTGAACATATGAGGTTCGAAGTTTTGAAACTTCGAATATATAATATAGAACCATTTGAGATTTTCTGATTTGAAGGGGTATTTCAGAGTTACACAGTTAAGGCTCCTATATATAGCACAGGCAGAAAGCTACAATTCAAAATGGAAAGGGATGATGTTGAAACAAGGGGAAGCTCAAGAAACAAGGGGGGAGTGGGATTTTGAATGCAGATCCTCAAGTAGAATAACAAAAATCATACAGATTATTATATTCAAAAAGTAGCAGAAAGTATTCTAAGATCTAAGCCAACAAGAGAATGGAGAAAGGAGATTCTGCTGATAGGGATGACTGCAATTAGGGATGCAGACAACAGTCAAGAGGGGAGCTGGTGAGCTGGAATTTTCTGGAGAAAAATGGCAAAAGAACCAAGGCATTGGGAGCAAATAATTTGAGAGGGAAAGCTAATCGAATGGGAAGAGGCCAATAATTTATTTGGACTGCAGTCTAGAGATTGCCTTGCCTACATACCTTGCAACAGTACCTAATTCCTCTGTATTTACAGGTTTTGAGGACAAAATAATGGGGTGCCATGAATTTCTGAAAGGCCCCTTCAATTCCTGATTTTTTTTTTTTTATATTTATAAACAATTTTAAGTTATGGCTGACATCATCACACATCACCAGCATATCCAGCAATGTCATCAATGTGCAGGGGTGTGCATGATGACATCAGCTTCATGAGGCGGTGCCCGACTGCCTGCTGGACTCAGAGACAGTTCTGTTTAGATGCATTAAGTGTGCGCTGCACCCTCTCAAGACACTGGTCACTACTATTTAAGGTTTTAAGCAAGCCAGTGTTCTACTTTGAATCTCAGGTTTCAGGCGTATCCCATGAAAAGTGTCAGCTTCTGGCATGTAGGAGTTAACACTCCAAGCTGAAGTGCTGCTGTGGCCTAGCCTCAACTGCACATATAGTTTCTTAACCAGGGCTGTTTGTTGTATATCCTTTTAGAAAGCAAGTAATTCCTGCAGAATAGTGCCCTGCTTGCTTTTTGCTGCTAAGTTTCTGGTGACTAAATAATACATCACTCATGTCTCTAGGGTGCTTGTGGAGGGTGGGTGTCCTTAGGAATGCAAGGACCAATTATTTACGATGGGGTGTCTTGCACTTCTATGTACTGACTTTTTAAGTTAAGAGATGCAACCTTAGCATCTTACTAGGTGGGTGGGTGCATCACTTTAAAACATTACAAGCTGTTAGAAAGAATGTATGGGTTTGCATAACCCAAATGTGCGAGTATGCACTCATATATTTATATATATAGTATTCATCAATTCATAAATCACAGCTTGATGATAATACATAAAGTTTAAGCTTAAGTTGAAAGTGATAAAACAATTCCTTCACAATCATTTTCGGTCTAATCTTTTATGGTACATCACCACCAAACAGTAACAGCAGAAAGCTTCTGACCATGTTGATGTGGCATTTGAACACTTCTTTATCAGTGTGTTTACAGGCTGGTGGGTGGTGGTACATCTGATCTACCAAAACATCCACGGACAGGCAGCAATAGCATCCCTGTATGTGGTAATTAAATATGACGTATGGCAACAGACATTGTCATTTTACATATCTAAATCAAGACTCATACAAAAACAATGAGTAGGTGCAGAAAGAAAACCTTTCAGTTCTGTATACTGTTTGTGCACAACAAGAGCAATAGCCACTCTTCGTCTCCTAGGTGGATATACTTATAGTTCCCAACTGTCCACTTTTGCACAGACTGTACAGATTTTTCCTCATATTTTTTGGTCTATTGCTCATAAAACATTTGGCTTTCTGGCACATCAGTGAGAACTGAATTCACTACATAATGACAGAGGTTTTAGTCTCAGACTTCATATCCTTCAGAAAATACATGCTAACTCAAAGACTTTTATTTTAGCAACTTTCTAAATTTTTACGAGCAATATTTAAAATCTCTCCCTATTTTTGAACCTTTGTCATCCTTTATGTTTGGCTTTGTCCAGATTTGTTGAGAGCTATGAATATATTGTACAGGGTATATGCTTCTTTCCACTCACTGAACAGCTGCAGAAGTAACTCAGCTAAGCAAAACATAAGACAGCAGCACTGAAAAAATAAACATTTCATGGTGAAAAAGAAGGCTGTGTAGTAGAAAATATTTACAAACTTATCAGCCCTGTCAGGAAACTACATGTAGAACACATGTAGAGGAACATATAAAACACACTGTTAAAGCACGGTTACCATAGTGCAGCTATACTGCCGCACCCAACAGACAGATGCAGGTTTTCATTTCTCCACACTATACCATATAGGGAAATATAGGTTACATTGTAATAACAAAACAAGTTAACTAAAACCTTTCACAGGCTACGGTGTCCTAACAAAACAAGTTAACTAAAACCTTTAACACTAATGAGCTGCTGCTGTGTTATAGATTTTGTGAAGCACAAAAAGATCTGATTATACAAAAGTCTCCTGTTTACAAAATATCCTAAGGACAGACACTCTTCCCCCGATGCTTAAAACAACAAGTTGCCACTCGTAAGGAGGGATGTGATCTAGAGGGCATCGCGCGCTCGTGGGTGTGTGCGTGAGAGAGATTGAGAGAGACAATGTGTGCATGCATGTGGTGTGTCTTTTGAGTTATGTCTGATACCTACTAGGATGGAATAAGATCCTCTATGCAGATAAATACTACTACAGTGGAAAAAAAAATTATTACTATTCTGATGTACCTATTTCTGTATCTTGGACTGTGAATTTTATGTATTATAAACTGTAACTGGAGCTTTTCTCCTTGGGTCTCCAGTGAAAATGGGTTTCTAGCCCAGCTGGATTAACCCGGTTAACAAATGTCAATACATAAATAAATAAAATAAAATACAGGACTGTGTACACATAGCCAGTGGGATCTAAAGAACCTTCTATATTAAAAACAAAAGAAACCCAGAAGCTAGAAAAAAACATATGTTTTTCCAGGGTACTGCTTAACAAGTCTCTTCTTGTTCTCTTACAGGCAACTATCCATCAGGGAAACTATGCTAATGAGAAATAAACTTTTCATTTGCGAAAACGTCTGAAGCGAATATTCACACACTTTGCAAACTACATGGGGACATGACTGTAACTTATTTGCATTTTGTTACAACATTCATTATGGGCAAAGGAAAATACCGAGATAAAATCAGGAAGAATGCAGACATTTGGCAAGGTGGGGAAAAAATCTGCAGCTTCTTCTGCAATCTAAAGATTACTGTTAAATCTAGGCTAAAAATGATACTAACATCTTACAGAAGCTGTGCACAGCAGTGGTTGTTATCCCAGCTACATCTCATAAAGATCAACAACCAGCAGTGTAAACTTGGACCAATTGACCTTTGTAACACAGCAAAAGACAGCTATGGACATGTGGATTTAAGGAACCAGGCCTACAGAACTACAGCTCCACACCTAAGTCATTCAGAAAATACAGAAAAAAATGCCTCGGGTAATTTTCTCTTCAGTTTATGACACTGGGAAAAATAAATCCATGTTAATTAACTGGCTCAAATAGTAACTGCAGTGGCTATTTTACCTCCAGTCTGCAAACTAATATCCTATCCATTTGTACAAGACCAGTGGCGAGAAGCTTTTTACTCCAGTCCCTTTTCATTTTGCATTCAGATAACAGGCCTTTCTTTAGTCTTCATTCTATGTAAAATGAATCCAGGTATGGCAACATCTGTTTGCACTACCCAGCTTTCCCTTCTTATCTTAAACTTCACTTAAATACTGTAAGTCCGTATCCCCAACACAACACTTCAAACAGAGTAAAACCAACAAAGGTTGCAGCGTCAGTCAAAACTTTCTAATATCCAGGTACAGTAAGTGCTCCTTTACTCCTCATACCTCAATCACTCAGATCAAGAAATCTGGACAAAGACAAAAATAATGGTGGGACAAAGGTCCAAAAATAGGGTCAGATTTTAAATATTGCTCCTGTAAACTCAGATAGTTACTAGAATAACAGGCTTTCTATTATTATGTATTTTCTGAGGGATATTAAGTCCGAAATTCAAACATCTGCCATTATTTATTATTTAGTGACTTCAATCTTCATGTTGGTATCCCACAATTCCAATGGAGTGGGCAGGGTTGCATGATTATCTATGCAACATTTACGTTAATCAGCATCCCAGTATTGGCCAGTTGTACCTACTTTTCATGGGCCTCTGACCACATTTTTGATGTTTCCAGGTTGACAGGCATGCTTGCCTATCAAGGACTGATATCAGAGTATTGGCAAAGAGAGAAACAGGGAGACCCTAAGCAAAAGACCAGTACTGGCAGAGTTTTTAGAAGAATCTAGAAAAGAAGCTGCTGTTAAAAAAGGGATAATTAGTAGAGTATATAAAATACTGTATGATAACTATAAGAATCAATGAGAGGAGGTGGGAAAATATTTGTAAGAGAGATTGGATAAGCAATTCACAAATAAACAATGGGGGGACATATGTATGTCTCCCAAATATGCAATAAAGTGTAGAAGATTTAGGATCTTTGCTTGAAGTGTTTACGTAGGTATTTTTATATCCTAAGTAGACTCCAAAGAATTTTTCCTCAGGTGGATAGCAAATATTGGATGTGTGACGGGGAAGAAAGTGGTAATTTGAACATGTTTTTTGGGAATGCAACTAGTTGTCAGACTTTAAAGATTCCCTGCAGACTACTCTGTCAGAGATACTGGGTGATGATTTTTTGAGCTATGACACAGAATCAGAATTGCGGAGATATAGTAAGGTCTTGCTGAGTCTCATTATGGGTGGCTGGCAAAAAGGCAATTACTAGAAAAAGGAAATCAAAATGTAGACCAACTGCAATAGAAGTAGTTAATATAGTAACAGACCTAAAACAACTGGAAATGGCCTCTTTAGAAAAGGGTACGAGCAAATTACATCGAAAAAATGGGAATTGTGGGAACAGTACAAGCACAATAATGTTTTGGAGAAGGAATGAGGCTTAAGAGAAGGAAGGATTTGAATGAGCTATGTAATGTTTGACAAAATGACTGGATAGATTATAAGTGATGTATAATATTTACAACTAAAAATATGTGAATATGGTTTGTGTTCATTTATATAAATACTTTACTGCCTATGTCACAAGTGATAATTAAATAACAATGATGCTTTTGTTTTTTTTTTGTTTTTTTTTTATAAAGAAAGGTCTTCTGGAGGAAGATCTGAAGCAACACTTTTGTCAGAATCAAATCTTCAAGTTGTGAAGAAAAGAAAATCTTGAAGCACTACATTCTTCCTCCAATTCCTGCTCTTCTGACTGCAAATATGAGTCAGAACACTTTCTTTTCTTTCTTGAAGCAGGTAAAGAAAAAGCAGAAATTAACTCCATAGCAAACCTTCCTGTTCCCTTAAAACAGACACAGGAGAGGCCACATTTTTTATGCTTGATTTCTTGGGAAACTCAATAGAAAAGGATGACACTAAAGCATACACACTATCTTGTGGCTTAGGCTCCCTTTCCCAGCTATGAGGAAGACCATCACCCATTCCCTCCCAAGAGGCAGATAACAGTGGTTTTCTATTTTCCACACAGGACAACATCAAAGAGAATGTTATCTATCTATACCGGTTCTTAGTGGCTGAAGGTGCTACACCATAGCGACTAGGAGAAATGAAGAGCAGACCAAGGAACCAAATCTGGCCACAGCAGAGTCACCCAACAGTGGCTGAGGCAAAATTGGGCCTGCCCTTATACCTAAAGTCTCCATGACAACTTTCTTCTGCCTGTGGATGGGGGAAGGAAGAACCAAAGGGACCAGTAAACTTCTCCACAGGTCCAGATGCAAAGGAAGACATACGGATGGTTAGCAGAGATATAGGAGTCTGTAAATTCAGTGCCAGATAAAAAGGTTGTTTTGAGGTTAAAAACACCCTGACACTAAAACCACTAAGTCCTCTCCCCTAGTACATAGATTCTACACTGGAATATTAGAAAAAGTTCAGAAAGCAGATTTAAACACACAATATGTTTACATAAACATTCACAATAATGAAATCTTCTGGTAGCGTATGACAGCACAAACAATATTAGTTTCACAGAAAAAAAAAACATTAGTTTTACTCAGAAAAACAAAATAGTGGAGGATCTTTCTCATAAGGGCACTTATTTACCCAGTCTTAAAGGATTAACAGCTGACCATCAATTCCAGAAAACCCATAGAAAGAGTAAATTTCAGTGGCAAGAAATTTCTGGAGCTTTTGGCACTCAACTGGTTTTTATACGCAATTTGCTAGAGCTCCAGACAGTTAGAGCATGTGGAAGGCACCCTGTAGCTTCAATACGCTGGAGACAGTTGGTCATATCCTTGGCAGGATATAACCTGAATAGTTTAAATGTATTGCTTTTTTAGCATATCCTTGTATCTTTAAATATGTTTTGTACATTTCTGTGATCCTAGTCAACCCGGGCTGTGCCTGCAAATGGTCTGTTGAGATCAGTGCACTTAGCTTGGTACTTGAATTCTTGCCTCGACTATCTGAATCTCTGTTTTCTTTTCCCAAGTAGGAAAGAAAAACAGCTAACTTTTCCAGGGTTTCAAAAGATAGAATTAAAAACAGTAACAAGTGAGCCTGGCACTGTAATGGCTAATAAAGCTGGTGATACTAAAAAGGTAAAACCAAATATGTTAAGCTTACTGTTACTTCCCAGAAGGCCAAGAAAGTATAACTGTTGCCTGTTCTGTAGGTTGAAACAGCTCTCTTTGTCTTTATTATCAACAAAGGGAACATAGGTTTTACTTTCTGAGGTATACAAACACTAGAGCTAAACATTTAGTAAATACTCTTCTGACTGTGAACAGTCCAAATGGCACAGATAAAACTGAAAACATTGCTGTGCTATGTGGATTCTGAGGTGCTTTCTGTTAGTCTCTGTGGAATTAGAAAACATCCATCCAAAACCAAGAATGCCATTTAAAAGTTTTGTATTATGAACGGAAGTAGATTTAACGTGACCATCCTGATAGCTTTTGTATTTATGAACTTGTTCAAGATTTGGTAAGTTTAGAAATTATCTTGAAATCTTGTGCTTTTCTGGTATTATGAGTGATCTGCAGTAAAAACTTATCTTTGATCTATAGGTCTCTCTGTAAGTTTACTGCCTTATTTAACAGAAAGTGATCCATGAGCTAAAGTCTTGTACTTACTGTAGAGGTATTCGTGTAACAAACTGCTTTTGGAGTATCTGAAAAAGATATTCCATAACCTTGCTAAAACAGCAGAACGAGTCTGTCAACATACATCTTTTACAAAGCAAAACAATTTTCTGAAGCTTGTCTCTTCGTGGAAAGGGGGGCAGAAAAGGTGGCAAAAGAAAGGTAGTAGTTATTTTGGTTTTTATTGCATCTTTCTCTTTCCACTTAGCTTTTCCTTTTCTTTAGACAGCTGATGAAACCACTGAGGAGTTTCTCTTCTAAATAATACACACACACATACATATATATATATATATATATATATATATATATATATATATATATATATATGGAGAGAGAGAGAGACCTAGTATTACTTTTCTGTTTTGATCAAAAATAGTATGAGCTGCTTAGCCAAACAAAATAATTATTCACTAGAGCATTACGTGGTTAGTCTCCAACATCCTCATTTAAACACTCTGTTCTAAGCCACACTAATCTTCTGTAAATTACTTATAACAAAAGCAGCTTCTGAGATAGCATCTACAATAAAGCACCACATAGATTCATAGCTTAGTACTAGGCTAACTGCCCTTGTGGGCTATTTTAAGCCTAGCCAATTATCCCATGGGAGAATCAAACCCTGCACCTTGTGTCTGTAAGGTAAATACCTTAACCATCATACCAACCTCCCACCTCAATGCTGGAGGCAGACTCAAGTAAATACATATGGTCTTGGTAATACAGTGGTTGTGAAAATGCCCTGTATCCCCAACCCAGTCACTTAAACCAGCACAAAGGTTGCACCATGCCAGTGTAAACTGAAATGAGCACAATCAGGTACTTCCCAGTCGACAGGCCTGTAATTTTATCATCATCAAGGTGAAGGTCGACTGGGAGGGCCTATCATTCAGACAGACGTCTGGGTGGTTTGAGAGGTTTTTCGTATGCCATAATGCCCCCCACTCCCATGATGCCTGTCTTACTGAATGGAAATGGGATGTGCAATATGCTGACTGCATTGGCCATCCGTCACTTCCACAAGGGACACTAATAGCAAGCAGCCTCACACCTTCCCTCAAGCACAGGATGAAGTTCCATGGACTCCATGGCAGGAACTACCTCCCTACTTGCTCCAGCTTGAGCATGCACCACCCTCCTCCCCTCCCGGAGAGAGGTGAATGGGCCATGCCATTTCATTCCTCTCCCTCCGGCCTGACTCCTACAGTGCCAGGGTTGCTATCTGAACCCTAGTTGCCTGTTTCTCAGTAAGTGCTCCATCCCTTTGTGCCATTCAATGAGGCTCCATGTTATGATTTACTGGTAAAGTGAGCCTATCTAACAAGCAAATAACTGAAGTGTGGGTACCACTTTTACAGCAAATGCAGTCACAACTCTATGAAGCTTGGGCATATGGATTAGTAACTTCCCTGCAAAATTCACTAACCTGCCTGGTTACGGGACAGAAAAAAATGGGTTGACAAAACCACATAAAACTCACCAAATTAAAAGAATGTACAATACACACTATAAACACAGCATCCAGCAATGCCTAGCCAGTATACATAATCTAAAGTTATCTACTTACTGGCTTGGAGTGCTCAAATTAGCAAAAAAAGATGTTTAAATGTTAACCACATTTGAATCTGCTACATACTACAGTTTTGTTTCTGAAAGTAAAGCAGGTCACAAAAGCAGGGTTTCTCAAGTTGTTTTTTTCTGGTCACCAGTAGTGCCAATGAAGAAAAAAGCATGAAAACAGAGCTAACGTGCAGTCTGCTGAATAGTCCAGGGTGTAATTTTCCTTGGTCACTGTTTGCTAAATGTCAAAAGTTGATCTTTGTTTTATTAGCAAACACACCCTTAACTTCCCATTTAAAACTTTCACATCAGATTTTTATACACAAGTCTCCAGCTAATGAACTGAGGAACTGTCATTGCTCAATGCTAACTATAAATGTAACCTTGCAGACGCTATCTGAATGACGTTTGGATAGAACTGCACAATCACAGCTGCATAGCTCATGAGATGAGCACCCTGAGAAGCTGGTGGGAACCTATTAAAAATGAAGTTAAGTGTTTCTGTTCACCTTACAACTGCACCACAAATATGTTAGAAATTTGACTAACAGTTATTTTGCAAAACATTTACAGATAAAAATGTGCAAGAACAGATGCAAAGTACATGAGATTAGAACTTAACAGAGAGTACGCAGAAATTACTGCAGTTATACAAAACATATGTAAACGCTTTAGAGATGCTGGTTAATGGCACTGCGTCTTATCCCTTGACTGCTGTAAGCTTTGCTTTCTGCCATAGTATTTTTGTCTTTTGTAGTTGACTTAACAACATGATGGGAGGGGGTGATTTAAAATTGAGTTCTTGCATAATATAGACCGCCTTTCTAACTTTCCTTCTGTTAAAATACTTTCTATTACACATTGCTTTAGCAACCAACATTCCTAACAACCAGGCACAATGCCTATCTATACTTTAGCATCTAAGCAAGCTATGTGTAATAAAAAGCCATAGTAAAGTTTTTTTTTTCCTGCTGTTCCTCACTGGAATATGGGTGTCTGAAATGTTTTTTACATTTTCTTTTGAATCTTATGTTTCTGTAATACTGCAATAATGCTGTAACCACTTGTTGCTGTTAGTACTGTACCCTATGTAATATTTGTTGTATGTAATCTATTGTTTGTTTGCAACTGTGCTAGCCCTAGTGGCCCAGTCTGAAGCTGAAAAGGATCTTTGGACCAGTTTACTTACCTGATTAGCAAAAATAAAAAAAAAATTGTTATGAAAATATTAAGAAATGTGATGTCTAATTGTTGAAGAAATACTTCATATACCTAAGACACAGTATAAGGGACTATATTTTCTTCATCAACATGACAGAAATTATAAAGCACTGCATGACACAATAATAAAGTTAGTTAGGTGGATATATGAAAGATTAGAGGCAAGAATTAAAGTGAGAGGCTCCTCTCTGAAACTATGAACAGAAGATCCAGGCAGGTGTGCCCTCTTTCCCCTTTATTTTCTTTATAGTCGGAGCTACTCGCAAAGAAAATGAGGGACTCAGAAATTCTAAAATATAATTGTTACAGTAATCAATAGATGTTGGCTTTATTTGCAGATGATATTGTTTTGCACCTTATAAATCTAGACAAGGAAATATCACTGTTGTGGAACATTTTCAGACAGTTTCAAGTCTTTTCAGGATACAAAATTAATGAAGATAAAATAAAGGCGATAGCCATAAATTATGTGCCCACATGTAAGTTGTTTGAGTAATACCCATAGTGTACTTAGGAGTATGAATTAGAAAATCTTCTACTATAGCAGCTAAGGATATGCGAGTAGAAACTAAACAAAAAGTAATATAAAAACTGAGAAACTGGAGGCTCTTGTCTATGGATATTGATAGTAAGATACAAGCAGTGAAAATGTTTTAACCCCCTTTAGATTTATATACGGGTTAGACATATTTTTATCATCCAGAGGAGAAGTTGTGGACAATAATGAAAAGAAGTGAAAGAATTTATCTTGGAAGAGAAGAGGGCAAGAATTAAGTGTGATCCGTTGATCTTTCCAAAAGAATATAGTAGTGTAGGATTATCTGATTTGAAGGGATATTTTTGAGCTACACTTCTATGGATCATAGTGTATATGCGCGCACGTGTGTGTGTGTGTATGTATGTATATATTTATATATATATATATATATATATATATATATATATATATATATATATCTGTGTGTGTGTGTATGTGTGTACACACACACATATATAACGTGTGTGTGTATATACATATATATATATATATATATATACACACACACACACACACACATCTGTAGCAAAAGCAGAAGGTTATAACTCAAAGTAGAAAGGGATGATGATGGGGGGGTCAAGAAATAAGGCAGTGGGATTTTGGATGCAGATAATAGCAACTTTATAGAATATTTTATTCATAAAGTAGCAGAAAGTATTCTAAGAACCAAGTCAACATGAGAAAGGAGATTTTGCCAACAGGGATGACTGCAAGTAGGGGTTCTGAAAAGACAGGTTTGGAATTTACTACAGAAAACTGGCAAAGGGACCAATGTTTTGGGAGCAAATAATTTGAGAGGGAAAGGTAATAGAGTGGGATGAGGCCAAGATGATGTTTGGTCTGCAAGCTACGGTCTTCCCTATCAGCGCTTGATATCAGAGTATAGGCAAGAAAATGGGATAAGGGAATCCAGACTGAAAGATTTGTACCGTATTTATTTGAATTTAGAACAGAAGCTGTTATTAAAAAGGGGATAATTAGTAGGGCATATAAAATCTTGCACATTAACTATAAGAATCAATCAGAGGTGGTCAGAAAAGATTGGTAAGACAGAATGGAAAACCAATTTGCATGGGAAGAATGGGGAGGACATATGTATGGTTCCCAAGTATGCAAAGTCAAAAAAGTTAAGAGTTTTTGCTTGGAATTATTTGCATAGTTATATTATACCCCAAGCAGACTTCAATAGATTTTTTTCCTCAGGTAGATAGCAAATGGGGGTGAGATGGGGAAGAAAGACGTAAATGGGAACATATATTCTGGGAGGGTAATGAGTTGGCAGATTTTAAAAATTACCTACAGACTACTCTGACAGAAATAAGGGGGATCAAATTGCTATAACTAAGAAATAAATCTTCTGAGCTGGGACACAAGATCTGAATTGCCTAGACATAGTAAGGCCTTGTTAAGTTTAATTCTGTTGGCTGCCAAAAAAGCAATTACTAGAAAATGGAAATCAAAGTCAAATCTGACTATTTGAAACAGTGAAAATTATAACAGAGATAAAAGAACTGGAAAAGAGGTCTTTAGAAATAGGTATAACATATTACATAGAAATAAATGGAAATTGTTGGAACAATACCTGCAAAACAATGTTCAGGAAAAGTAGGTGTGAGGGTTAAGGGAAGGCAGAAATTTTGCAAATTATGTTGGACTGATGACAGCTATAAAGAAAGAAAAGATATGTGATGCTTAATGCATGTAAAATAAAAAAAAAAAATGTTAATGTGGTTTACTTTTCTTGTCTGTTAATATATGTTTGCCGACATCTCAAGTGATAGTTTAATAAAGGTGTTAAAAAAGAAAATTATAAAGAAGCAATACACTAAGACAAATACAAAGATCATTTTATAACTGCAAGCTGCACAGTTCAGGGGACAGGAACTTATAGATGGTAGGCCTACCCTATGAAATTGTTGAGAAAATGTGATATCAGTATGGATGTCTGCAAACATTCTTTATGTAAATACAGTGGCAGTAGCAGAGATGGCTAGAGTACTTTTCTGCAATTTACTTATTTACTTATTTTTAATACCAAAATGCATCATCAGCATTACTCAACTTCAACAAATGCATGAATGAATAAAATAAATACATACATGGACTGCCGTATCCTGGCCATGCTTGCTACCCCCCTGGACAATAACATGTATACTATGGCAGAAGTGATGTGCAGCCATCAATTTACAAAGTTTTCCACTCCTTGCCATGTCAAGATCTACCCGATTCATGGGATAGCAAAGAGCAGAAAACCTGTGAATATTAGCAAAGAGGAGAAAGCAGCTGGCAGAAGCATGAAGTATTTTTTTAATCCTGGCAGGCAACTAGATAATGGCAGTAGGCTGTGTGCAAGGTAGAAAAAATTCCCCTCTCTACCTATTTATGAATGATGAACAACTGAGATCTACACAGAAAAAGTAGTTACAATTGCTGCATTTTCTGTGGAGGAAAAAAATTAACTGATACCATTTGCTTATTATTTTTGCTTTGCAAGACTAACTAATTTTTCTGAAACAGTTTGGAATAATTTACTGTATGGCTACCGTCTGCGTGGAATAAAGTTGAAATACAAAATGTGGTCAGTATTTTTATGACAATCAGATATCTGAAGTGTGCATAGTCATCTCTGTATTAATCCTGATTTTACCTCATATTTCTCACCTGCTCCTCATATACTTTGGGGTTTTCTGACAAGTCATTGAGGATTGCAGTCACTGAATGCAGAAAGACATTTGAGTATCAGACTTCATATCCTTCAAAAGGGGCATGCTAATGCAAAATGTGTTATTCTAGCAACTTTCTATGTATGTGTAAGCAATACTGGAAATGTGTCGCTTATTTTGGCCTTTGTCCCTTATTTTTTTGGCAGTGTCCCCGACTCTTGGGCTGAGAGGTTGAGAGCTAATATGACTATAACTAATGGGCAAGGGCCGGGCTATCTGTGGACCTTGTCATTAGCTTAGTTTAAACAGACAGTAAACTGGCTGTGCAGGACTTGTATACATTTGTGTGAAGATGGAATATTTTGTGTGCTTGTGTGAAACTAGCTTGAAATAAATTAATGTGACTGTCATTTTCTTGTTGCCCACTATCAGATGTCTGCGGTGTATATACACTGTAAAGTAAGCTCAATTTATGGGAACATAAGTCATGTCTCATTAAACTAAACAAACAACTCGGAGGACAAGCCCGAAATATGCAGATCCACAGCTAGTGAGGTTTGGCTTTATTGGCCTGAAATTGTCCATTGAAACAACTTAAAAAGAAATAAGTCATGGGCATTCAGAATCGTCACACAGCTGAAACACCTGATGTTTATAAGGGTCATCTGCATGTATCCCATGTGCCTCTGATACAAGAGATTTGAGAGGTCACTCAGTGGAAGTTACATATATATATATATATATATATATATATATATATATAGATTCACTTTATAATCTCAAAATACTGAAATATCGAATTTCAGTATTTCAAGACTATAAAGCAGAAACATCAAAAAAACGAAAAGCACACAAACACAACTACACCTACCTCCGCACAACCCCCCCACACACACATTTACTATAAGAAGAGGGGCAAGTCCCCCTTCACCCCCATGTAGGGCACACACACACACACACACACACACACACACACACACTTACTATAAGAAGGGGGGCAAGTCCCCCTTCACCCCCCCCCATGTAGGGGGGTTGTGCCCCCCACCCCCCTACTTATATATACTAACTCTGAGGTTGCACTAAACACCAACACACACAAACAAAACCCACCAACATACATTCCACACACCCCTTGCACAAACACACATCACACAGATACAAACACCACCACTCTCAACACTGACACACACTCTCTCACCTAAGTAACCTAACCCACACCTACCACTCCCCGACACACTCACAAACACAAAAACCATTCCCAAAACCCTTAAAAACACCACACTCACCTAACGTGCAGTCAGTACTGTGGGTTCGACATTTCTGGGTTCGATATTCTGCAGTTTCGCGCATCTGCAGATTCAACATTTTGATCTCGAGATACTGAAATTCGACATTTCAATATGTTTTACTTATAGGGTGGGAGGATGGCACAATGGTTAAGGTGTTTGCCTTACAAACAGAAGATGCAGGGTTTGATTCACACAAGGGGTAAGTGGCTAAGCTTAAAATGGCCTGCAAAGGCAGTTAGCCTAGTACCAGCCTATGAACCTATATACATACTTAAAATATTTTAGGTGAGAATATTACAGTCATACTGTTGCTGATTTACAATTATTCAATTAGTGTGTTTTTAATTATTAATTATTCATTGGAAGGCTGTGTCATGTGATTTGTAATGGTGATATTTAATGGAGTTGATTTTATACTTTTGTATTTCACAGTAATGAAGAGTTCAGCGGAAAGATTTGTGGTTAATACATTTGTTGGCTTGCATTTCTTCAGTACGTTTTTTTATTTTATATCTGACAATAGCAACTTAAAGCATATGACTATGGCTATTTGTTCCTTCACTTGCATCCCCATTTAACACCAGAGGGACACACAGAAAGCGACTATCTTTGTTTTTTTTTTTTGTAGTTGGGGGGAGGATCAGGAGGCACGATTCCTATATATGATTTGTGGGTCCTCACAAGCATTTGTATTCTCTGTTTTTGACAATTTACATTTTCCCATAACAAAACTAACAAATTTTAGATACACTCATGCTACACATACAGATTCATATATGATGTAGTAGTCTCCGTATACTAACTGTACTGTGCCCATCTCTAACTGTCTTTTTGCATTATCTTCAGGATTTAACAGTTTGTCAGTATCCAAACATGGATAAATCCAGTTCAACTTTAACATTATGCAATTTTTCAGATATTTACCACAAAAACTAAAAACAAAAGACACTATACTTAGCAATACAATCATATCAAATGATATTACAGTCCAGATAACTATTTACGCTTTGATTTACTATGACCCTATACATTCTGATTTATGTCAAACATTGTTGTAAAACCTTTTCTCCCCACGAAGTTGTTTATGTAAGAGATGCCCTTCTACAACTGCTTCAAAATGCACATAATATACTGTGTATCACAACTGTTTACATTGAATGTCCTCAGCAAGTTATCCATTTATATACTAAGCAAGTTCTACTGTCAATTATTTTCACTGCATAATGACATTGTACTCTGCATATTTCTATCACTAAGAAATGTTATTTATATTTGTATGGTTTCTTATTACTGTAAATCGTATCCTGTTCTATAATAATTTTTGTTATAGTTGTTTGCTGTAGTATTTTTAATTTGTTACTGGAGCTTTTCTCCCCGGGCCTCCACTGAAAATGGGTTAGTGTCACCCAGTGGACTTTCCCAGTCAAAAATGTCAATAAACAAATAAATAACTAAATAAATAAAATAAACTGTACACTTTTGTCTAGTCCTACTTTACAGTTATAGAGTCCAGTCCCATTTATTCCATTTATTATTCATGAAAGTCCATCTTCCCTTGTTTTCTTTTCCCACTCTTTAATATCATCCATACTTTTTATGACCTCATAAATTGTTGGTGCCTCTGCTGGTTACAGCTTACATTGTTACAATACACAAAGATATTAGCACTATGACACATTTTGGGTAGGGTGCTTAAATTCGACTTAATCATCTCTTTAGTGAGAGCTGAATGCCCACCCATTATTTTGTCTATCAGCTCCTGCAGCCCTTCTTTTAAGTACTGTAACTTTTGTCAGTTGTATAAAGCATGTTCCCCATCTACCGTTTCACATTTTGCATATCTCCAACATAAACCTTCAACTTATGTGAACATGTCATTTAGCTGACATCTCTGAAAGCAATTCCATGCAAATATTCTGAATTTTCTAGATTTTGTTTCATACCAAGAATTAACACATTTCCTTTAATTCTTCCGCTGGAATTTGTCTATTTAGCATTCGACTCCAGTCACCCCTAATATTGTGTGTCTCATAACGTCTTACTTGTGCCCTTCCTCTGCATGCTCTGCTTATTAGTCTTTTTCCAAATGTGTTACTCAATCTGGCTTCTATAAAATGACCAACAGTTGTTGTGGCAGATTTTATCCCTCCTTGTCTTCCTAGCATTTCTTTACAGATTATCTCAAATCCCATATAAGTTAACCACTTTCTAACAAATAAAATTCCCTTTTTGATTCTTTCCAATGTAATACTTTACACCATTTTCCTAAAATGTGGGTCTTGGTTTTCCCGCTTCCATTTGTTAGATATATCATGGCTTTTCATGCTTCTTGTTCCTATTCTGTATTCTGCTGAGGGTAGAATTCAGCATTCCCACTCCTTTATTTTATTTTCCCTTGGGCCTTTATTTAGCTAATAATCTGATTTAGATATTTCTGAACATGTGTGATTTTGTTACATCTCTTGTGCAAACTTTGAACCCTTTTTTATTAACATAGTTTTCACTTAGCACACTGCATCCATTCAGTGCTGGGATCGGCTCTGGCACCTCTGCTTCACTGACAAATATTTGTTTGTCTGTTTGTTTTATTCATTTATTTATTTTACAGTTTGTTTACCAGGATAGTCCACTGGGCCAAAGGACCCCGTTTTCAGTGGTATCCTGGGGAGAAAAGGTTAAACAAGTTATAAAGTAATTAGACAAACACACCAACAAAATGTTACAAAGTACATACAATTTGTAGTATACAAATAAGAGATGTAGTATAAAATGCTTTTACAGGGCAATCAAAGGTACTATCTATATGTGTGTGTGTGTGTGTGTGTGTGTGTGTGTGTGTGTGTGTGTGTGTGTGTGTGTGTGTGTGTGTATTTACATAGTCTACACAAGTCAACTTCTCAAGTCAGATTACAAAAGAAACAGAGAACAGGGAAACTAACGACTAATAGGTAGAAGACACAGGTATAGAAGGAAGAAGTAAGGAGCACAAATGTAGGTGGAAACTAGACAGTGAGAATCAGAGTTGTGAAAACTGAAAAAGAGTGGTAGGTAGGGTGTGGAGAAGTAGAGAAGAGGGCTCAGAGTTATGAGAAATTAGAGAAGAGAGAGAGGTAGGATATGGTTAAGTAGAGGAAAGTCAGGAGGGGTGGGAGCAGAAACATTCCCAGAGGGATGAGAGGTGGGAATGGAGTAAGGTTTTAGAGATTCATAAGTGTGTACTAGGCTAATAGCATTGAAGCCTATATAAGCCTAGCCCAAGAAGATTCCCTGGCATCATGCTGCCCAAAGTTAGTTCCCAGTGCCCCTGTCAAGTAAGGCCACTGAAGTCATCCCTGAGGTGAACTTCCTACTGCCCATCCACTCATCAAGATTTCTCTTAAAAAGGGCCAGTGAAGTTCTCTGCTTGATGTGAATGGGAAGTTTGTTCCAGAGTATGGGAAGTCTCTGGGTTAGAAGGTGGAGTGGCTGTTGGTGGTACGAATTTGTGGAGGAAGGGAATTCCTGAGTCGGGATAGAGAGAAGGACAAAAGGAATTTGCCTGGAGTTCGAGCAGGTTTGTGTACTTTGAGCAGGTTTTGATTGTTTGATCTGAGTAGTCTATCAGGTTGATGTAGCTGGAGGGAGGAGTCAAGTGAAGGACAGAGAAAGGGTTTAAAGGTGAGTTTATGTGCACAAGAAAGTTGGATGATGGAGAGATGATGGGGTAATTGAAGCCAATTTAGTTTGCGAAGGGCATTACAGTGGTGAGTGGAGGATTTGGCACCAGTGGCAAACTTTCAGATTTTTGTTATAGCAGGAAGCTAGTTTAGTCATTAGACTGGACTGGAGATTAGTAAAGAGGGGAGCACCATACAAGAAGGAGGGTATGAGTTAGGTGGTAGAAAGGACATGTTTGGTTGAGGGAGTAAGGAAGCGGTTGTGATGGTAGAGTAAGCCTAGTTTTGGTGGGTTTTCTTTATATTTCTTTGGAGATGCATGTCAAGTTTAAGCTGTTCATCGACAGTGACATCCAGTAGCTTTGTATGGGATATGATTTCTATAGGGGTCCTGTTTTGGCTAGTTATGGAGAAAGAGTTCTTGCCAGTTTTAGTATACTTTGAGAGGGTGAATATCATAATTTTGGATTTGGAAGCATTTAGTGCTAGATGATTGTTTAACATCCAGTTCTCAGTTGATAGGAAGACTTCTTGGGTTAGTTTCTGTAGTATGGGGAGGGTTTCAGCAGAGCAGATTATCATAGAGCCATCTGCATATTGGATGAGCTTGGCATTAGTAATACACTGGTGGAAGTCATTTATAAATATATTAAATAGTAGAGGACCTAATATAGACCCCTGTGGTACTCCTGTGAAGGTGTTAATGAAAGGAAAAGTACAGTTTTTCTGCTTAACTGACTGATGCCTATTGGAGAGGTAACTGAAGAACCAGTTGATAGAGGAGGTGGACATGTTAAGATGAGAAAGTTTAGACAAGAGGAGGTGGTGTGAAATTGTATCGAAGGTCTTGGATAAATTGAGTAGGGGGTAGATACAATACTGCCCGAGTCATGTGCGGAATTGACAGTTTTGAGGAAGGAGAGTAGAGCAGTGGTGGTGCTGTGTCCAGGGCTGAAACTGTGTTGTGTGGGGGTAAGCAGATGATTATCAAGTAGGTAGGGTAGCAGTTGCAGATGAATGCATTTTTCTAAGATTTCTGAGATGGAAGAGAATGGCAGTTGGCCGGAAGTTAGAGATTTCAGTATTATTTCCTCCTTTATGAAGGGGGATGATAAAGGCTTTCTTCCAGAGTATTGGTACATAGGATTCTTGGATTGACCGGTTTATTAGGATGGAGATGGGGAAGGCTATGTCATGGGCAGTTAGCTTAAGGAAGTTAGATGGAAGGTCATTGGGGCATTTGAGCATGGCTTCAAATTATGTAGGAGTTTTTTTATGGTAGAGATAGGAACAGGTTGGAGAGTGAAAGGATGGAGTTGAGAAGTTTTGTTGCTCAAAGAGGGTGAATTAGGGGAGATAGAAGATTGTGGGCTAGGTATATTATTTGTAAAAGATGTAGTGAGTTTAGCTACAGAGTCGATGAAATAGGAGTTAAATTGGGTAGCTAAGGAGAGGGCAGAGGTGTGACGGGTTAGAGCATGGGTTTACTTTTTTACCAGGATGAAGGAGGGTAGAGATGCTATTCCAGAACTTTTTAGGGTTAGTTTTGTGGTTGTTTTGTAGTAGAGAGTAATAAGATTTTCATTCACAGGCTATACGTTGTTTGACTTTGTTTCAAAGTGGCTTATAGTCACTTAGGGAGGAGGAAGATTTGTGTTTCTGGTAATTTTTCCATGCTTTGTCCCAGAAGTGCATGAAGGTTATAGTCTCTTTGGTTAACCAGGGGGCTGTATTGTAGTTAATTCTTTTAATTCTAATGGAAGCAAAGCTATTTAACAGGTTGATGAAAGTAGTACTGAAGTAAATCACTGCGTCATCCAATAGGAGTGATTTTAGAGGAGCCCAGTTAGCATGTCTTAGTGAGTCAGAGAAGGATTGAAGGTTGAAGTTTTTAAGAGAGCGAGTGGAAATATAGTTATGAGGTAGGTGAGCGACGAGTGAAGGCAGGGAAGTAATCACTATAAGAGTCAGGTAGGGTACCTTTATCAGAGATAGCATGGGGTTGAGAAACTAGTATCAATACAACTCATTTCTTTCATGAAAAAAAAACTGAATTTCTTTCCCTAGTCAAGATACATGTTCACACCTTCATTACATGAAAAGATTGTTTTTGTAAACTCTTAAAATGCACCTCAGAGCATCTAGAGCCCCATGGCTTCTACAGGTCTGGTAGCTTCCAGACCCCTAACTTAGTTTGGTCATTTCCTCCACAGTTGCTATAATGCAGTTTTGATCAGTTAGTGTGTGTTGAAAGGGTGCAGGAAAAAGCTGAAGAGTTACGACAGAATATAAGAAAGCAAAAGTTAAAAAAACAGACAGCCGAGAAAGGGCAATGGGTTGGGGAGGGGACCTAAAGCCAGTCTTGACAGCACAGGGCAGGCTTAGGCTACCAGTTATGGTGGGGGGAGGTTAGCAGTGTATAACTTTAGAGTACAATTTAAAACATGGCTACAACTCTGGGTATCAGTGCTTATTAAAATAATCCATAACAAACAAAATTTATAAATAAAGTGAGGAACTAAAGCTAACATACAAAGGGGCTAAACTATTTTTTTCTCTCGCAAACATGAAAATAAAAAAAAATCCAGTATATCATTTCACTAATACAAATCACAAAGGTTATTTTCTACATGCAGTGTGCCCTCTTCTGGGTAGGCATTACAGGGAAAGAACAGATCCTTTCCTCATGGCACTAAGTCTCAAAGTACCCTTGTGTGGTCTCTTTCATTCAATCTCTGATCAACCTGCTTAACCCTTGTCATAGAAGCAGGGGAACAAGTGCCCATTGCAGCACTCAACACATGTAAGGCAAAAAAAAAAAAAAAAAATCAAAAAGCAATTTGTATCCTCATCAGTTCACCTACACCTCATCAGTTCACCTACACTACATTGCTATGATATCTACCTGGTCGGACACTATTGGCAATAACAAAATGACCTACTAAAGGAAAACAGAAGTTGGCCAAAAATGGTTTAAATATTTTTGGACCCTGGAATCTTTAAGGACTCCATTCTGATTCTTCCCCACACCTTCTTCCATCACTTCAGTATGTGATTTATCCAAGAGGACACATCTCCACAGCCAATGTAACAAAGGTTATTGCTCAGCAAGTACTTCCACCTTTTTAGTGTTCTGCTGTACATCACTCTACATCACTTTATTCTGTTGCTTCTTCTAGAATCAATCTCAAAAAGGGGTTATTCTTGCAGCAAAACTCCTTACCCCAAGGAAAAGCAACATATATCCAGCCACTTCAGCCTTGCTCAGCTGATACCTTGGTTGTGAAGACACTAGTCTAACTGAGGTCACAAGCACCTTTGATGAGAATTGCCCCTCTACAGCAACACATTGGCTTCAGAAGACAGGAAATTCAGCTAAACTCCTTCAGTCTCTACCTCCCACCAACTAGTGTAGTCTCGCCTGCGTAGATTTTTTGTGACCATTTGTACTGGACAGGTTACTTTGTGGCCTGCCTCCAACAACAGCTACTTTTTTCATGCTCACAATACACTATTATAGTTCATAAACATACACTACAATAACCTTAAGCCAAGACCCCAGAGATAAGCCATCTCTCCATAAATGTGATATGTACCCAAGTGGTTAAATAATAAGCATTTTCTATTTTTATTCTCTAGCATTTTAAACATAAAGTTTTAAACTACTGATTTGACAGAAGTATCCATCTTTTTTCCATTCAGTCATTAATCGAAAGGAATGATTAGTTGTAAGGCTGTTACAGTAATTAATCTTCTCCACAACTGAAACTTAAAACATCTGTTTGCATTTTACCACAGATCCACAACAACTGAGTTGTAGATCAAGTATAGCTTATAAAATTAATTGACCACTCAAGCCAGATCAGAAACCTCATCAGTTGAATTAATAATTAATTGGACAGTTAATCACATAGAGAGGTACCAGCTGGTGCTTAAATATGGTCCTGTTATCACTGAATTATTCTGGCAATTGTCTAGACAGGACTCGCACTTAATTCTTGTTGGTTAATGTTCCAGAGCTTTAAGTAATAACCCCAAGGTTAGAACAATAACAGTTCAACAATTTTTCTGCTGACAAATCCCTTTAAGCCAAAATGTTTTCCAGTCATTCATCCTGTGATCCCATTTAATCCAATTTCTGGGTTGTGAGGGAGACGACTATTTTATCAAAGAAGAAGAACAAATCCTGAATGGGACACTAATCATACTTACTCCAGTTTCAGAGGTGTGATGGAACCTATTTTACCATTCAGTCATTACAGGTAAGAAAAACTGATCCTGAATGGACACACGGACACACACACACACACACACACACACACACACACACACACACACACACACACACACACACACACACACACACACACACACACACACACACACACCTCTCTCTCTCTCTCTCTCCCCAGTGGCAATTTGGAGGAATGTCAATTCATCAATGGTACATCTTTGGGATATTGGAGGAAAATAAGAGCACCAAATGAAAGCCATTGCAGATACAGGGAGAAGTACAAACTAGACACAGAAAGCTCTCTAGCAGAGAAAATACAGTTGGGATGATGACATAATAATTAAGTTGTTTATCTTGCACACAAAAGGTGCAAGGTTTGATTCTCACATGAGGTATCTGGCTAGGCTTAAAATGGCCCACAAGAGCAGCTAGCCTATTGCTACTCTATGAACCTATGTAACAACTTATAACAGTATATGTCTGACTGGTCAAACCTCAAGCAGTAGACCTGTATCAAGTGGAGCCCCCCAGGGTTCGGTCTTGGGGCCTCCGTTACTCGGGATATACTTTTCTGAGGTACAGGCCAAATCCAATGGGCTACAGCTGACCAAGTTTGCAGATGACTGCAAGCTGGGAGCTATCATCAATTCCCCTAGTGAGGTGGACATCATCCAAGAGGGTCTCACCCAAACAAATGACTGTTGCTAGAAACATGGCCTCAAGCTGAATACCAAAAAATGCGTCATCATCCCCTTTGCAGAGAGAGATGTCCCCACAAATTATTACATTAATAACATTCTAAGTACGCAGTCAGTCATGAGGGATTTGGGCACCCAGATTGATCGCAACCTGACTTTTGACCACCATGTTGCTTCCATTGTATGGAAAACTTTCTACACGGCCCACCTCATAAGTAAGGGTATCTCATCCAGGGACAAGGAGGTCATAACATCCCTGTGTTCTTCCCTTATAAGGCCCATTATTGAGTACAATGCCCCATTCGGCATGTATCTCACAAAGCACATGCAGAAGCTGGACAGACCACAGATGTTACTCACCAGGAGAATCCAGGGCCTCAAAAATCTACCATACACAGGCTAAAAGCCCTATCCCTCTACTCGGTTTCATAAGGTTCCTCAGAGGTGACCTCTGTCTGGCATACAAGGCAATCTCGGATCCCGCCTTGATGGGACTGCTGCATATCTGCAAGTCAAGCTCTACTCGAGTAACCCGCACATGTGGCCTCAACCTGGTCTGTGACATCAATAGGACTTGCTGACAGGATAGATTTGTGTCCCAGAAACTCCCCCATCTATGGAATAGACTCCCTCTCCACGTCAAGCCGAGTACGTCTTTACCCCCTTATTAAGCACAATCTGGATAGCTGGATGGGAAATAGAAAATGCATCCCTGGGATTCCACCAGTGTCCCTGCTGGACAGGGGCATCAGGTGCTGATTTGTCTATGCATCGGCTAAATTCTTGGCTAGGCTTATAAGGGCCTCAGGGCCATTAGCTTAGTAATTTCCTATGATCCTATGGTGTATGTTGCAGTATTACTAACAAGAGGGATATCTCACCAGGGATAGCCATACATAGCCTGCTTCCTCCTGTTCCATATATCTCATGTATGACTAAAGTGAACCAAGGCTAAGAGGTGCATAAGGGATGTATGGTCACAAAGTACCACAGAACTTAATTGCCCCAGACCTGAAATCCAACAAGGCAAAAAAGAAAAGATGCCACAAAGAACATAACTGGAAGAGGGCAAAAGGAAAGGATGCCACCTTGGTCAATAAAAGAAACTAGGAAAAAAAGAGGTAGGAAGGTGGGACATAATACTGCAAGAGTGATCAGTCAGACATCTACTAAGTTCTTACATAAGTTCCTATGGTCACTGTTGCAGTATTACTAAAAAGTGGGAAAAGTACCAAAGCTAAGTCTCAATTGGTGAGGAACGAAGATTTCAGTTGGAATCTATAACTCCTTGTAAGATGGACCTAGCAAATCCAGCCTCAGCTCTAGAAAAGGCATCAATCATGTAATGCTTATAAAGATATATATGGAGGACCAAGTAACAGCCTCTAGAATGGATGTAGAATCTAGACCTTTAAAAAAAGGTACTTAAGGAAGGAAAAGCTCTGGTAAAGTGAGTTTAACCAAACTTGGAGGCACCTTTCCATGGCTGAACAACAAAATGAGAGAGCACAAGATATCTGTTTGGAAATTGTCTGTTTAGATACAGGAAGACCCCACTTCTTGTTTTCAAAGGATATGAAAAGCTGGTATGATTTTTCTGAAAAGACTTGATCTTGTCTAGATAAACCCTAAGCTGCCTGTTAACATCTAAACAATGTAAAATTATTTATCCTTTATCCTCAGTTTGCAGATAAGAAACCCTTTTGGCAATGATGCACCAATTGGACAGTCTTCCAAGTGCAAACCTTCATGCAAGAGAATGAAGCAAGCTCAAATGAATCAAGGGTTAGCTTTTTAAAGTATACAATTCAGGTCCCAAGAAGAAGGAATATACTTCTCGGGTGGCCTGAAATGAGAGACCCCTTTTCAAAGCTGTTTGACCTCAAAATATGAAGACAAAGTTGGATCAAATGGAAGGTAGGCAGAAATGGCTGATAAAATGAGATTTAGTAGAAGAGTAAGTCAAGCCTAAATTAAGAAGGCACAAGTAAAAATGTCAGATATACCCACTAGATAATGGTCATGATTTTTTTTTCCTGACACCAAAGAGAAAATCTCTTCCATTTGGAAAATGAAAGTTATGTACTCACCATAATAATCTGTGTTCTCTGCTTCTGTTCTTCCTCAACAGATGAGTCTTGTATCTGACTTCGGCCACTCAAGACTTTGGGTCCAAAGCTCAGGCTCCTCCCCTTGCCCATAACTACATGCAGACTCTAACATAACGTCAGACTGAGTTCACCCAAGAGAAGCAATACAGAACAATGAACTTCACTCTCACAAATCAGGAAGTAACACAAACACTTAATTCAAAAACTGGTCTGGTGCTCAATGTACGTAGAAATAGCCCTAGGAGCTGTCCAGTTAGAAATGGAGTACTAATGAATGAGAAGAGGAGGTAGGTAGTTGAGGAAGGATGGAAGCAGACAGCACAAATCTATTCTTATGCTGAACACATAACTTTTGTATCTGATGTTGTCTCTTCTATCTATTCTTTAATGGATGGGACAGTCTTTGAATAATGAAAAACTCTTGGATGGTCTTATGGAAGGATATTTCAGAGGATAGCTAAACCAAAAGCTGCTCTGTTTCTACAGAACAAATCCATTTTATAATGGGAAATGAAGATATGAACATTTGTACCAGGTCACTACCACACAAATGTTATTAATGGAGGCCCTTGAAAAGAAAGTAGTAGAGATAGCCACAATTTTAGTCAAGTGAGCTTTGATGAGCTTGGATAGGGTCAAACCCTTTTCTTTGTACACATATGAAATACAAACAGACAACCACCTTGATAAAGTGACTTTAGAGACTCCCTGACCCAATGTGGATGTTGAGAAAGACAAATAGGTGGTCAGATTTCTTAATGTATTTAGTAAGATGAATATAAAAATATAGCTGGAGATGGATGTCGGTAAGATGTAGCATATATTCTCCTTTGCTGGAAAAATTTGGAAAGAAAACTGGTAGATGGATGGTGTCATTTATAATTTTTGTATTTATCTTTGGAATAAAGGAAGAATAAGTCAGTCAGTCACAATACCCTGCCCTTGTGAAAAATAAGGTATGAAGGTTTGCAGCAAAGAGCAAGAAGCTCTGATATCCTCCTAGCAGAAGTGAATACTACCAAAATAAAACGTTATGTACTCACCATAACATTCAAACTGTGTTGTCCATTTTCATTCTTCCTCAATTAATGGGTCTCACATCTGACTCAGGTGCTTCTACCAGAGCTTCAGATCCAAACTCTCAAGCTGCTCCCATTACTCATAATCCCCTCTGACCTAACACCTAAGCACCGAAGAAGGGGTAACCTGAAAGCTTTGCTTGTTCTAATTTGTTTTAATAAATCTTAGAGCATTTCTTTGGTTCATTTTATTTTGGTTATAATTCTTTGCACCCAGGAATCTTTTGTTATGGACAGCCAGGGTCTTTGCTGCAGAGACAAATGCCCCCTGACTGCCTCCATTGGAAAGCAGTCTGGCTCTTTTCAGGACTGCTGATAAGGTTTTTCCGAGGAGGAGTCCTGGAAGCCCTGACTCTGCAGGCCCACCTCTGCCATGGAGGTGACATCTTCCGTTTGAGTTCCCCCCTCTGTACCTGGGAGAACTATCTCCTTGTGAGTCTTGAAAAGGACCCTGGGATATGAGACCTCATCTTTCTACCTCCTCATTGATTCCAGGAAAAAGGTCTTTGAGGGGTAGAAAAACATATCCCTATAGCAGACAGGATCTTTCCTTCGTGCTCACATCTGGAGAGCATGCCTTTCACTTTAGGGCCAAATAAGGAAGAGCCACCAAAGGGAGCATTGACCAATGAACACTTAAAGGGCTCTGCAAGTCACATCCAGGCAGGTCTTCTAATGGCTATGCCTGAACCTGCCGCCCATGAGGCACCTACTGCTGCATGGGAGATCAGCCTCATGGAGGCATTAAATATTGACTGAACGGTGGACAGTTATGAGGACAGACTGTTTTGGTCCTCAGCAGACATGGACCCAGAAAGAGATTTGGAGAGTTCTTTAGCCAAATCCCTTTGTGATGTTGAAAATGCACCAGGTAATTCAAAGACCACGCAGCAAAGACAGAAGTGTAAACATGCTTACCGAATTTGTACAAGGCCATGGACTCCCTGTTAGAGGGATGGACAGAAGAGCTCTGCTCCTCAAGCTCTTTTGTTTGCTGGCTACCACAACCGTGGCATCAACTGGAACCCCCTTGCTCCAGTGTGTCCTGTCCTTGGGATGGGCTAAAAACTTCTTCAGACATTTAGAGATGGACTCTGCAGTATCCAGTTCCTTCCATGCTTGGCAACAAATGAGATCTAGAAGTGCCAGCCGAGGGAGTCACCCAAGACGTAGCTAGGCCAGAACCAGCAGCCTCCAGGAATACCAACTCCTCTTGGGAAGAGATATTGGAAGACCAACCACCTTTTTGTTTTAAGAGCACCAGAATGTCTTCAAATGAGATGTCTTTAGGTAGAGATCTGGGGGACACTTCCCCTTCAATGAAATCAGTGTCCTCTGTGAGACATTACTGAGTCGAATCTAGACGTCTCCTTTAACACATTCTCTTCTGAGGGCCTCATCAGTTAGGTGGGCTGGAGAGGTACCAGAAGAGATGGGGTGCCCTGAGGGACTGACTGAAGACTTGATCAGGTTGGCTGTTACAGTGGAACAGAAGAACAAGGCTCAGAGCAAAGAACCAAAGGAGGCAAAGTTATCTGAACATAGAAAATATTATAAGTTTTAGAAAAACGTACTATTTTCCTAGGAAACACCCAAAAACTCAACATAGAGAGGATACACATGTGCAGCTACATGGAAGCAAACGAGATCTGAGGTATGTTAGGTTGGTGGGGCAATATAGCTAAAGGGAGGAGCTCAAGAGTTTCGAGCCAAAGATCTGGTAGAAGTGGCCAAGTTGGATCTGAGACCCATCAGTTGAATAAAATTGACATCAGATGCAAGCCAAAACTCAAAGGTGCTTCAGAATGAGAAAAAAAATTATAAATGCAAGAACTTTTTGTACAAGCCAAGCCAGAAAATCAACGGACTCTAGGTGTAAATTAATCAAGCACTTTCGTTCTTTATTCAGCTAGAACTTCATCAGAATGCCGAACATCAGATGCAATGTTTTCCGAGTCAGAAACTTGATATCCACCTTGGCTGCAGCTTCAAAGAGAGGCTTTGTTAGAGCTTGAGGCATAATAGTAATGTACCACTTCTTGTGGTAGTTTACATCCTAAAGATCTATCAAGCACTTCCAAGCATTCACTCTCAATAGTGGGAGAATAGACTGAATTGTTACCATCCAGAACTTTGTCTGTTGGGCGTGGAAATGTTTTGGAAAGTTCTTTACGTCAAATCTCTCTGGAATCTTGTGACATGTGTCAAGTAATTCAGCACCCTCAAAGTGAAAGTAGCTGAAGCATACACCCACTTCCCAATCCTGTCCAACACCTGGACATCCTGTTGGGGGGTGGACAGACAAGCTCTCCTCTGCTAGCTCTTTCTTGGTGGTGGCTGCTACTACCATGGAATCTATTGACAACCCTTACTCTATTGCTGACAATTCTTTGGAGATACTAAATATTTTTCCAGTTTGTGGGGAAGCAGATCAGCCACATCTGGCTCCTTCCATGCCCACTTGGGGGATCCACCATCACCTTAACTGGAGGAACCACCAAAAGATGTAGCTGGGAGGGTACAAATGCCTCAAGAAACACTGACTGCTCTTGGGAGGAGCCTTCGCTGGACCACCTGCCTTTCTATCTCAAATGTTTGAGGATCTCTTTGAATGGCATGACCTCAAGAGGGGATCGGGGGACCTCTCCCCTTCATCAAAGTCCGTGTCTTCAGTTAATGACTCCTGGGAGTGGTCAATGCATCTCATTTTACACATATACTTCTGAGGAGCCTCCATGGTGGGATGTTCCAGACAGGACTTGGTGGAGGTCTGGAAGTCCAAATATGGACTGTCTCAAGGCTCAACGGACTCTGTTGTCCCAACAAGAGTGAAGTAGCAGGCTTAGGACCCAAGGGTGCTCTATAGAGAATGGGTAGAACCAAATGAGTGAGAGAAGTCTGCTCAACTGACAAGGAGAGTGCTGTCTAGACAGTCTCAAATGCCAAAACAAAGACAGAACCTGACATTTTTCCAACTGAGCCGAAACTACCACTCCAGGAAAAATTCTGCTCATCTAAGATGTTGATGCTGGAGAGTCAAGGTGTCCAGCACCAAAGCACCGAGAAGATGAGATGGCTCCAAAAGCTTCAGAGTTGAGCCCATTCCCCCAGACCTAATTGTTGACACTTCGACCCAGAGATTCCTCTGCATCTGAGGCAGCTGAACCTGGTAAGATCAGATATCGTGACAGAGTGGAAGAAAGCCGGGTCTTTGTATTTGGCACAAAAAAACTCTGGGTAACACTCAGATGTGTAATGCATGAACCAGTAAAAATGGATCAGGATAGGAGCTACAGCATGATAAGGGGAAAGACCTAATCCCCAGGATCTAGCAGTGTCAGGAGCCAGGAGTATCCCCAATTGAATCTAGATCCTGAGAAATTTCCTCATCATCCAATCTATGCCTGCTTCAGAAAGGCTTCCACTCAACCAGACTGACCGCAATGGAGAAGCAGTAGAAGTTGTTCCTGAGAAATTTCATCATCCAGTCCACATCCACTTCGGATATTCTTCTGGTTAAGTGGACTGACCGTAATGAAGAAGCACTAGAAGGTGGCCTTTATGACTGGTGAAAGGGCCTCTCTTGTAAAAAAATGGGGAGCAAAGACTGGATGAAATTGATTTCAGGGAAAACCTCAGCTCCGTGAGCAGATAGTACTGTATCAGACCAGAATAGGTTCAGAGAAAGGTGCCAGATCCAACAGCTTAGACAATTTAGGCTATGGGGTAGAAGAAACAAAAGAAGTGGAAGAACAACCTGGGGAAAGCTTTTCTGTACTCCATAAGCTTGTCTGTGACTATTTTCCCTTTTGATCTAGCAGTAGGGGAAGCTCCAGGAGCAGCAGAAAGTTTTAGATGCATCACCGACAGGGGCAGGGAGAAGTCCCTTCAATTTCAATTTGTTCTTATGCTCAACAATTTCCTGGGGACCAAAAGCAGTGCAGATAGAGCAGTGTTTATTCAGATAGGCAGCACTCCGACAGTATAAACACTTTGAGTCAATGTCAGAGTCTGGGATCTTGTGGCCACAGAAAACATTTTTTAAATCTCGAATGTTTATCCAACATAGCAAAAAAAGAGATCAGAACAGCAGCAATAACACCACAACAAACCTGAAGAAAAAGGCAAATGGCAAAATTCACTAAAAGGTACTCCTACAAACTATTTTATCTAAAGAAAAACTTTTTTTTTTGTAACTAACTAGAGAAAGGAGTCAATGACGAGAGACAGAGAAAGAAAAAGTAAAAGAAAATGCACATATACAATAGTAGAGGGAGAAAGCACACCACAAAGTTATAAGATAAGATACAATTATTCCAATAAGAAAAAGTGCAAAACAATCTCACTGTGGAAAGCCTTTGAATAGAGGAGATTCACGTCTGCAGCAAAGCTTCAGGGTCTGTACAGACTTATGGATAAGGGGAGGAGCCTGAGCTGTGGATCCAAAGTGCTGAGTGCCCAAAGCTGGATATAATGTCAGATCAGTAGACCCATCTGTTGCAGAATGGAGAGAAGAGACATCAGATCATAAGATTTTGTAGTAGCAGGTCTTCCAGCCTACTGTAAGACCTGCAGCACATCCTCAGAAAAAAGGTGCTTAAAAGAAATCAAAATCTGATTATCCACAGGGTTAGATTCAGAGTCTGTATGATTAGATGAATGAGTGAGTGCATTTTGCTTTGTGAGCAAGTTCATCCTGTGAGGTAACATGATGACTGGCCTGGGCCAGGTAGAATAGAAGGGGAACCAGTGCTGTCTGAGCCAAAAGGGAGTCACTAGCAACATTTGTGGTTTGTACTTCTTGACTTTGAGGAGAACCTTGGGAATTAGAAGTAAGTGAGGGAATACATACAGGACTCTCCACTTCTAGGAAAAATACATCATATCCACTTTCAGAGTCTCTGAGCATAGGAATCTGGAAGAAAAAAAGCCTGACAGGTAAATTACAAGATGACCTCTTTGCTGAACATCCACTTGTGAGGGTCTGCCTGTGATCTGTTAAAATAATCTGCTGCAGAATTGCTCCCCAAGGGAATGTGAACTGCTAGTATGGACTCACAGTGCTATATGGCTACATCTCCAGTAGTCGTTGCCAGTCTGCAAAGATGGTAGGGATCTTGTCCTACCTTGTTTATGTACCAGATAACTGTGGTGGATCGTCAGAGCAGACCTTCAGACCACAGGTGATGCAAGGACAGTAAGGCTAACACAACCACCTTCGTTTTCCAGATATTTCTGTAGTCCCTCCTTTCCTTTCTGACTCAAACACAACAGACTTTTACATTCATAGAATAAACTTCCAGGTTTGAATATCTGTGTAAAGGTATTGGTGAGGGGAAAGAATCAGAAAGAGCACTCCAGGATTGAGTGATACTTGGATGACCCCTTTTCTTGAATGGTAAGAGTTGAATTGGGAAGCTCAGAGGATGACAATGCTGCATCCAGATTAAGATGAGATACCACTGCATCTTCTTGATAAGGAGTTTGTCCCAGGGAATCTTATGAATAGTTAAAGCCATAAATCCCAAGGCCCTCAATATCACTCTTGCCAAGGTCAAATCCAAGGGGAGAATATACTGGAAGTAATTAAGATAACCATTTTGTCCTGAGGTAGAAAGCTGTCATTGACAAAAAAACAGAGCCTGCAGCCCAGAAACACTAGATCCTGGGAGTGAACCAGACTGGACTTCTTGAAGTTTAAGGCAAACTCAGAAAGTAAAGAAGTTTTTTTGTAAAGCTGAGGTCCAAAAGAAACTTTTCACTTGTAGGAGCCTGAAAAAGTAGGTCATCTAAGTAAGAGAAAACCCATATTCCATGCAGCCAGCAAAAAGCAACAACAGAAGCTAAGCACTTGGTAAAAACCCTTGGGTGATACTGTAAAGCAAAGATCCTTCCTGTGATCTGACCGGATTGGGACATGAAGGTACGCATCCTTTATGCCAAAGGTTACCACAGGTTCATAGATGATTACTAGGCTAATGGCACAAGAGACTTCACAAGCCTAGCCAATAATACCTAGCACATGACAATATTATATCTTAATTCCCCAGATATGGGATGGGGTAGTATCAGGGTAGTGAGTCTTTGGCTGTTGAAGCCCTGAGTCATTTTAAAGACTGCCTCTGTCCATAAGGGACATGGGCAGTACCCTGGGAGTGAATGAGAAGTTATGTACCTACCATAACGTTCCATGTTAGTTGTCTTCTTCTCGCCTTCTTTCTTGCTGGATGGGTTCAGAGCCGATCCTCTGCTCCGACTCTGCTTATGCCAAAGCTCGAGAGCTATTTTTACCGGCTCGAGGTAACCCTGTATCCCACAATGCTAGGCGCTAACTACCCAGATCTCGTTTGATAGCAAACACCATAGCAGTTTTGCCCCCAGAACAAAGGAGAGAATGGCATACCCATGTAGATAGCCATCCCAAGAAAAGGATAACCACTGGAGAACATAGTGGGAGAAAAGCAAGGCTCCTTAGGATCCTAACGGTCTGTCCAGGCTAGGGGGTTGGAGGGCGGGACACAAGAAAGAAGGCAAGAAGAAGACAACTAACATGGAACGTTATGGTAGGTACATAACTTCTCAATGTTAAGTTGTCAATCTCGCCTTCATTCTTGCTGGATGGGACCGCATCCCTAGCACCTTAACCCTGGGTGGCTCTTTGGAACAGACTCTTGAGGACGGTGGAACCAAAGTTAGCTCGGCTTCTGGAGGCCATGTCCAATTTGTAATGAGAAATAAAAGTATGGGGAGAGGCCCATGTGGCTGCCGCACAAATTGAATCTAAGGGCAACCTGTCCTGAAAAGCTATAGACGTGGCTAAGGCTCTAGTTGAATGGGCTCTAGGTCTTGAAGGAAGCTTTTGACGCCTCAGTTCATAGATGACAGAGGCCAACCATCTAGAAAGGGTTACTTTGGAAACTGGAAGGCCTTTCATCCCTTCAGCAAAAGATAGGAAGAGCTGGTCAGATTTCCTAATTTGCTTGGTTCTATCCAAGTAGTAACGGAGTTGGCGATGAACATCCAAGAAATGCAACTTTTGTTCCGCTCTGTCAGAGTAATTAGGGAAGAAAATTAGGAGATCGATAGTCTGGTTTAGATTTGCCTCAGAAGATATCTCGGGTAAAAAGGAGGGGTTTGCTCTGAGGGACACTATCTTTATGGAAATCAAGATAAGGAGGACGAACGCAAAGAGCGAGAAGTTCTGAGACTCTCCTCGCAGAGGTTATGGCTACTAGAAACAAAGTTTTCCTTGAGAGTAACTTCAAGGAACAGGAAGCCGCAGGTTCAAAGGGAGGGAGAATCAAGGAGGTTAAAACTAAATTCAAATCTCACTGCGGTGGGGGATGTCTAACCGGGGGCTTGAGTAAAAAGATACCTTTGAGGAATGCTTTACAAAGTTTATGAGACATAATGGAGGAGTCTGCCAAGCCAACATGAAAGTTTGAAATGGCCGCTAACTGGACTCTGATAGTGGAGGAAGAAGAATCCGAATGAAAGAGTTCGGCCAAAAAATCTAAGACCGATTGGATAGGAGCTACAAATGGGTCTATGTTCCTAGATTTTGCCCAGAAGGAAAAACGTTTCCATTTGCTGGCGTAAATCCTCCTGGTAGAAGATTTGTGAGAAGCTAAAATGATGTCACGTACCGAATGGGAGATAAAGGGAAGCCTGGCTAAGGTTGGAAGTGGAGCAACCAAGCTGTGAGGTTGAGAGAGGGGAGAGATTGGTGCAGCTTGCCCGACTGATGGGTCAAGAGATCTGGAAATGGGTCCAGATGCCAGGGCTGCTCCAAGAGGTAACGGTGCAGGAACGGAAACCATATTTGTTGAGGCCAGTACGGAGCAATGAGGATCATCGTGGATCTCAAGGCTGTAGCTTTCTAAATCAACTGAGTGATTAATGGAAAGGGGGGAAAGGCGTACAGGAGACCCCGGGGCCAATCGTGGACTAGAGCATCGCTGGGAGGGTAGCCGGGAAGAGAGTGAAAAATTCGTGGCATTTGCTGTTCTGGGGTGTAGCGAAAAGATCGCAGCAAGGCTGACCCCATTTTTTGAAAATTTCTTCCACTACTGACTGCTTGAGAGACCACTCGTGCGGCATGAGAATGGCTCTGCTCAGCCTATCCGCTATGACGTTGGAGTTCCCGGGGATATGCGTTGCTATCAGAAACCGTTGAGAGGAGATCGCCCAATGCCAAAGTCTGAGTGCTTCTCGACATAAGGGATAGAACTTGGTTCCGCCCTGCTTGTTGATATACCACACTATGGACATATTGTCCATCTGAACTGCAATTGTCCCGATGGGAAGAGAGTCCTGAAGGGCTTGCAACGCTAAAAGAACTGCTCTCATCTCTAGGACATTGATGTGCAGGTGGCACTCGAAAGGTTTCCAAGTGCCCTGGACCGTCCTGCCCTGAAAATGCCCCCCCCCCACCCGATCAGGGAGGCATCCGTTGTCACTGTAGCAACCGGGGGGGGACGAAGGGTCTGCCCTGAGACACTTGAAGGGAGACCATCCACCAAGACAGGTGTTTCTTGCATGATTGGGTTATCAAAATGTAGTGTGACATCGGGAGCTGCTGGAAGGACCACTGAGAGAAGAGCATCCATTGCAGGAGTCGCATGTGTAATCGAGCTAAGGGAAGTAACGTAATGCCAGCAGCCATGAGACCTAGAATCTTCAGTACAAACTTGGCCTGAATTTTGTTGTTCTGAAGCAGGATATGAACATGTTCGCGAATGTCTGAGATTCTTTGAGCCGTCGGTTTTGCAGAGAGTTCGACTGTGTCTAATATGGCGCCTATGAAGGTAATAGACTGACAAGGTGACAAGGCAGACTTTTCGAAGTTTATGGAGATACCTAGCTCTTCGCAAATCTGAATGGTGTAATCTCTGGATTGAATAAGTTGACGCCTGGTGGAGGTGGTAAGGAGCCAGTCGTCTAGATATGGAAACACCTGGAATCCTTGACACCTCAGATGAGCCGTAACCACTGCCATGCATTTGGTGAACACTCGGGGGGCTGTAGTGAGACCAAAGGGCAGGGCCCTGAACTGGTAGTGACTGGCTCCCAGCCGGAAGTGGTGAAACCTTCTGGAGTGTCTGTGCATTTTGATGTGGTAGTATGCATCCTGAAGGTCTATAGAGCACATCCAATGGTCCTGACCCAAAAAGGGTAAAATGGACTGTAGCGTGACCATCCGGAATTTCGTTCTTTGAACAGACTTGTTCAGTCTGCTGAGATCCAAAATTGGTCTCCAGTCCCCTGTCTTTTTTGGTACTAAAAAGAACTTGGAGTAGATTCCAGATCCTTGCTGGTCTGCTGGGACTGGCTGGAATGCCCTTTTTCTTAGCAGTTTTGAGATTTCTAATACTGCTTGTTCCCAACATCTGGAAGGGGCCTGTTTGGCTGTTTTGGGGTGTGGACAAAGGGAATTTTGTAACCCTCGGATATGATCGACCGTACCCATGTGTCTTCGGTAAGGGAAAGCCAGGCTTTTGGGTACAGTGATAATCTTCCCCCGACTGCCTCCGAAGGTGGACAGTCAGGCAGCTTCTCAGGAATGCTGGAAGGGTTGGCCAGAGACAGCTTCTCTGCTACCCTGATTCTGCAGACCCCCTCTGCCCCTGGGGCGGCGTCTATTGTTGTTCCCCCCCTGCCTCTAGGGGGGAACGTGCCTCGTGCGTCCGGCGTGACTCCCTGTGGTTTGCGGAACCACATTTTTCCACCCTTCTGACCTTTGGGGTATGATCTGGATGGGGTGGAAAAACAGACTCCCATGGCAGAGAGAGTCTTGCCGTCTTATTCGCATCTGGTCAAAGTATCCTTCACCTGAGGTCCAAACAACGCCGAACAATCAAAGGGAGAGTTGGTGAAGGACGCCTTGAAGGGGTCAGCAAAGTTACAAAGCCGCATCCAGGCATGCCGGTCTTAAGGCCACACCTGTGCCTGCAGCCCTACTCGCCCCATCGGCTGCATAAGAAATGAGCCGCATGGAGGAGTTAACAATCGAGTTTAGGGTTGCCAGCTGGGAGTTGATTTTGTCCTGTGATCCCGCAGCTGTTGGATCGTGTAGTGTGTCACCCATTTCTTTGATCAAGTCTCGTTGAAGATGGGTGAAATGACATAAGTAATTCAGCGACTGCATGGTAAAGGTCGCTGAAGAAAACATTCGCTTGCCGTACATATCCATGGTCCTAGATTCCTTATTAGGAGGATGGATAGGTACCAAAGGATCAGCCAGCTCCTTCTTAGTGGCTGCCGCCATCACCATGGCATCGACAGGGACACACTTGGTCAGAAATTGTTTATCAGCAGGGGCTGTGATAAATTTTGAAGGCCTCTGCGGGGTTGGTTCCATCGAGTCAGGGGCCGTCCATGCCTTCCTGGCCACCACGTCCATAAGAGGGTCAAAGGGCGGAGACACCCAGGAGGTGGAAGGGCGAGAAACAAACGCCTCTAGGTAGACCGACTCGTCCTCGGAAGGGTTGAGGGTAGACCAGTTCCCCCTCTGCTTGAGGATTTCAAGGATGTCAGAGAAGGAGACATCCTCAGAGGGGGATCTTGGGGACCCCTCCGACTCATCCAAGTCGGTATCAGATGTGACGGACTCAGGGAAGTCCAGATGCTTCCTCTTACATTTCCTCTTCCGAGGGGGCTCCCCTGACGGATCAGGGGAGGCCTCAGAAGAGGAGGACGCTCCCAATGGGGGCCCCTGAGGCGTAGGATCTCTGCTTTCAGGGTCGAGAGGATGAGTAGAGACTGTAGCAGGCACTACAGTGGGAGGAGCTGAGGGAGCCGACCGAGGAACAGGCACAGGGGCCAGCACACTCCTCATGACCTCGAAAGCACCCCTATCAGGTAGAGAAGAGGGTCCCCGCTCCGAGGAGATAAGGACCCCTCCCGGCACCGAGAGGGATGGCTCCGAGGCCGATGTCGGAGCCGAACTCACCTGCGCCGAGGCTCCAAGAGAGTGAGAACAGGGTCGGACAAGGGTCCGATGCCACTCGCCCCCTCGGAGCCGACGAGGGAGTTACGGCATCCAGATCCCTCTAAGGATGGCACCATAGAAGAAATCGGAGCCGACGACGGAGTCGAAATGGGTGGCATCGGCTCAGACGTGTCGACTGTCCCGGCTCCGAACTCAAGGGAAGAGTCGGAGGAGGAATCGATGATGGAATGGGAATAGCCACTGTCTGTTGAGAAGGGCTATGAAGCATCTGGACCAGTGCCTGCGACTTAAGGAATCTACTAACCACCCTCTCGAGGTCATGGTCCGAAAGCCTGGAAGACTGAGAGGAATGGGACCGGTGACTGCGCTCCAAAAGCAAAGAAGATCTCGGAGCCGAGTGGACAGACTCCAAAGAGGAGGACCTGGAGCTCTTACGGGTCATAGTCGGTTCTGACAAAACTATCGGAGTCGACTGAGATTTTGAAGCATCGGCTCTGGCCGGAGCCGATGCCAAAGCAGAAGTAGCACCACTGGTCGGAGGCTCTAAACTCGGAGCCGACGATTTAGTGGGCTTAGAAGGCTTGCCCGATGAAGACTTGGCCGGGGAGCCTTCAGGCTTCAATAAGCCTCTCAAAATCAATTTGTTCCTGCGTTCCTGCAGGACTCTTGGACTGAATGCATGGCAGACGGAACAAGAGTCCTGCAGGTGCAGAGGGCCCAGGCAATACACGCAAGAAGTGTGACCGTCTGTCAGAGACATTTTCTGACAGCACGAGTCACACTTCTTGAAGCCTGAGACCTTGGATTCCTTAGACATAATGGAACACACCCAAACACCACACACACTACAGTAAATAAAAAAACTAGTTCAGTCACAACACTACACCAAAGACTGAAACTACAAGTAACACAGACTTTAACAAATTTACCCAAAAACTAACTTGGCCCTAAGGCCTAGAAGTATAAGGGGAAGGAAGGGCCGGGGGGGGGGGGATAGACCCAGAAGGGGACTATACAAGGCTGGTTACTCTAAGTAGGGGACAAGGGTATAAAGAACACTAACCTGAAATAAAAAGGGAAAAAATCTTACCCAAAAAGCTGTTCTTTTTGAAAAAATTACCAGAGCTGGCAAAAACGCAACCTCGCAGCTAAGCAGCAAACGAGATCTGGGTGGTTAGCGCCTAGCATTGTGGGATACAGGGTTACCTCGAGCTGGTAAAAATAGCTCTCGAGCTTTGGCATAAGCCGAGTCGGAGCCGAGGATCGGCTCCGAACCCATCCAGCAAGAATGCAGGCGAGATTGACAACTTAACATTTTATGTTTCCCCATCCCTTTATCCAAATTTTTTTGAAGAGAGTGAGGGACAGGCTTTGTTTTACAAAGCTGGGAAGTTTACACATAGACACGGTAGCCTTTGGGATATGAATCTGTCTCTCCGGCAAGTTTTGTTAGGGTCACAAACAAGGTTCAGGTCTATGGAATGCCTGACCCTCATGTAATTTTTCTTGCAAATATGTAAGATTTTCATCAGGGCTGGATCAGAAAACAGCTTGTAGCTCAGGCATAAGTCACCTCTCAATAAATGACATGAGAGAGTAAAGGGCTTTTAGTTGGACTGCATAAGACACGTGTCTTATGCTTTGTATTTTTTTTGTGAGAAACCTCTGCGGCCGCTCTAGTTGGTGTAAGCCCCTGGTTAGGTACATGCAGAATGGAGGACTGTACTTGATTATGGGCCTGATGAGGGCCAAGTATAATGGTACTATAACTCCTTTGAACTTGATGCCATGCCTTTACTTATAAATTGAGCCACAAAGAAGGATTTCCTCACTACCGCAGCTACCTGCAGTCAAAGTTTAGGCTAGTATCTATCTGTATTGCTAGGTCCCTCTTCACTGGATCTACTTTTAGGGGTGTGCTATCATTATAATTTGCAAGGATATCTGATTTACTAAAGGGTATGATTACAGATATCTTAGCATTTAGTCTCAGACCATAGTTTTGGCACCAGCCATTTGTCATTTTTAGGACAGTTTGTAGGATGTCAACATCTTCTGGGGATTCAATGATTGCACCCAGCTTACGGTCATCTGTGAACTTGGTAAGCCAAAGGTCCCCAACATCGGTCTTCACTTCAGACATACCAAACAGGAGGGGTCCCAACACTGAACCCTGTGGAACACCACTATTAACGGATGTGGATTCACCTATCTGGACATGTGCCCTGTCAGTCAGCCAGTTTGATATCCATCTGATGATGTAGGGGGTTATGCCTAACTCGGTAAGTTTATCTATGATCCCTGAGTGAGGGACTGTGTCGAAGGCCTTGGCCAGGTCTCATAAGTGGTGTGCACCACTTTACCCTCATCCATGGCTTTGGTGACTTTCTCAAAGAAGTCCACCAGACTAAGCAGGCAAGATTTCCCTTTGACAAAGCCAAATTGTGTCTGGACCACTGTTTGGAGATGTCCTACGTTATTACTGATCATGTCCATGATAATTCTCCCCATGGCCCTACAGATAAGTCTGGTCAAACTTATGGGTCTGTAATTCCCTAGGTCAGTTGGTAGGCCCCTCTTTTGCAGAGGTACAACTGCTGCAGTCCTCCATTTCCTCTGGGACAAAACCTGGTTACAGAGGATTTTAGTGACCCTGACATATTCTACCTTAAGCTATTTAAGAAGCATCCTGGAATGTTGTTAGGACCCATGAAAGCTGTGTTTTAATTTAGTGAGAGCAGTCAGGATGTGCTCCCTCATAATGACTGATACGGGGATGGTTGCAGGTGTTTCTTTGCGTGTGCTAGGAGGTGAAGGGTGAAGAAGAAGAACTTGTTAGCCAGCAGGTTTGTTATAGTTACAGACTGGGTGTAAATGTTGCCATTCATGAATAACTTGGCACGCTGCTCAGCATTTCCCCTGAGATTAGGAACATAATTAAAAAAAACCCTTATGGTTATCTTTCACCTGGGAGGCTATTTTTGTCTTGTAGTTTGCCTTGGCAGATTTGACCAGCTCTCTAGTCTGTTTGTTTAGACTGGTGAGTGTCTTTCTGCACTGTGTTGTCTGTTCCTTCTTGGCTTTGGAGAGGATTTCTTTTTCTTTTTGCTGAATAGTCCATTTATGCTAAGGGTCCACCAGGGTGGTTTATTTTTGCCAGTAATGATAGGTTTGACCTGGACAGATACCGCCTCCTCTATGCAGTTATGAATGTGGCTATACAGTACTTATGTGTACAGCACAATGTAGGCCTCAGTGTCATCCAGGTTTGGAAAGGCTTGGAAGTTTAATAAATTTGAGGTAACTGGCCTTAGCAAAGTTCTTAACAGGCTTGGAGTTTGATGGGGATTCAAGGTCAATTTTAATACTAAAGGAGATCATTTTGTAGTCAGATCTTATCATGGAGAAGTTAATATAGCTAACTAGTTCCTCCAGGGTGTTTGTATTGATGAAGTCCAAAAACCGCTGAGCAAGTGAATTATATGCTCTATAAATCTTCCAGTTTAAGGAGGGGCAGTTGAAGTCATCCATAAGTATGGTGTTAGGCTGAATGTTAAGAGATTACACTAAGTTTAGGTGCAGTCTTCCAGACTCGTGTTAAGGGATCTGTAGCTAGCAAGACACCCTGGTGGAATCACATCATCAATAGGCTGTATAACAGAAGGAAGAAAATCATGGCAAAAATTAGGAGTTGCAGAACCCAACAGGATAAAAGCACACTAATCAAATTAAACAAGCAACTTGCAAGACAAAGTCTACCAAAGCCAAATTTGAGATAAATTTGGCCTCTCAGGCCAAGGACAACCACAAGGCATTGTTTAGATACATCTGCAACCTCAAAGGCAATGCACAATTGTATGCTGAGCTCACTGTAAATGGAGCCACCTATACTGAGCCAGAAGATATAGCAAACCTACTGGCCAAGAAGTTCAGCAACAACTTTACCCCTGTCTCTCCATCAACTTTCCCTGAGGAAATACCATCAAATATAACTCCCCCCTGCTACCACTAGGAAACAGGTCCTTAATATTCTCTCTAAGGCCAAGAACACTACATCAATGGGCCCGGGCAATAGCCTTCTAAACAGTATGAAACATGACTCATCAGGCCCTCTGGAATTGCTATTTAACTGTAGCCTCCAAACAGGCTTAGTGCCCCATGAATGGAGAACAAGAACAGTCATCCGTCTGCACAAAGGTGGGCCATTTACAGACCCTGGAAACTACAGACTCATAAATCTCACTAGTGTCATATGCAAAGCCATGGAAAGAATTATTATGGAAACAATCAATAATGACATAAGAAACCTCCAGACACTGGACCCAACTCAATTTGTTTCATCAAGGGCAGGTCATGCTTAAGCAACCTGGTGGACTTCCTTGAGAAGGTCACCAAAGCAATGGCTGAGGACAAAATGGTTCACACTGTCTACCTTGACCCGGCAAAGGTATTTGACACAATCCCCCACTAAGGCATTGTTAACAAAGTTAAGAGGTTAGGTACAAACCCTTATGTCACCTGGTGGGTAGCGAGCCAGCTCACAGACAGGACCCAGGAAGTTAGAAATGGGGAGTCCACCTCTACAAAGAGGCTAGTCACAAATGGAGTCTCCCAGGGATCGGTCCAGGGACTGCTCCTTTTTGACATTTACTTCTCCGAAGTCAAGACAATATCAGTGGCCTCTGGCTGACTAAATTTGCAGATGACTTCAAATTAGGAGTTTTAATTGAATTGCCCACCAACACAAATGTTCTCCAGGAAAGGCTGACAGACAAATAACTGGAGCCAGAGCCATGGACTAAAACTACATGCCAAGAAATGCATAATGGGTTCCTTTGGGAAGTTATACACCCTTGGTAACTATAATATTGTCAACATACCCCTAGGAGTTGATCCAGTAGTCAGGGACTTGGAGATGCACACAGAAAGTAATCTAGCCTTTGACCATCATGGGTCTACAGTAGTGAGGAAATCATTTTATGTTGTGCAACTTGTAAACAAAGGTATGGCATCTAGATCCAAGGATGTCACTGTTGCACTTTATTTGGCATTTATCAGATCTATCATTGAGTACATTGCCCCCTTTGGTATGCACCTAACCAGGCATATCCAACAACTTTAACATTCACAACACCTCAAAGCCCTATGCCTATATTGTCTCATAAGGGCTGTTGAGGGGAGATCTCTGCCTGGCATACAAGGTATTGTCAGACTCCACTTTGATAGACCTCAAACATATCCATAAAACAAACAGCACCAGAATTACCCATTTTAAAGACTTAACCTTTGCCTGTGATATGAACAGGACCTGCTAGAGACACAGGTATGTATCCCAGAGTTCCCTTCTCTGGAACAGGCTCCCCCATCCATGTGAAGCAGAGTCCCTCCCAAATGCAATTTAACTGTAACTTAGGCAATTGGATAGGGAACAGGAATTTCATCCTTGGTCTGGCACCTATGTCTGTTATGGACACAGGCAGCCTGTATATGGTTCATCTTCCAGGCTCTTGCTTGTAAATGTTTCACCTTCCAAGCCTCTGCTTATACTTATCAAGGGTACCAGAACTTGTCAGAGATTTGGGATGCATGGTTAGGCTTAAAAAGGCCCTTGGTTGTTGGCCTTGTATGAACCTATATGATATAGGGTTCGCACCTATGATTAGAACAATGTTGTTGGACAAATCTAGCAGTGTACGTGTCCTTTATAAACACTGAAACACCTACTCCTTTTGTTTTATCCTGAACTGAGGGACATTGAAATGTATGAAAGGCATTGCAGCCTTTTATAGCCGGTGTGCTTTCCATGGTTCTGAACCATGTTTCAGTGACTGCACTTCTGCATTCTCCAGGGTGAGGAGAGCCTCAAGGGAGTGCAAATTTTTTTATTTAAACTCCTAGCACTGTGCATCAGTACCTTAGGTAGCTGTGAGCGATTTTTGTTATGTTGAAGGATTTAGCAAGTTGGCACAGCCTAAAAAAAGGCACTATGGGGATAAAGGTTTTGCCAGTATCCAGAAGCCAAGTGGCGACAAGTGCAAACCATCTCTGGCAAAGCATTGTAATTTGTCAGTTGTGTTTCCCCAGACTGACAGATACTGGATCAACTTGTTGCGACACAGAAACTAAGCCAATTGTTGAAGTCAATAATTTTTTTCCTGGTACTATGGCATCATCATTGGTGAAGGTAGGATGTTACTCGAAGCTAAATTCATGCCCACTTAGGGAACATATTCACAGTGCTCCAGGATGTTGCTCTTTATTTAGTCCAGTGAGGTACATCTTTGATCGTTTACGCCCGCACGGACTATGACCATGTCATACTGGTACTTGTGGTTTAAAGACCTAAGTGCATGCATGTTCTGGCAGATTCTGATTCCAGATAGACTGCTCAATGTGATCTTCTCCTTGTTTACCCTGGAAAGGGGGACATCAAATTGTTTTACAATGGAATCCACAATAACTAGAATGTTTGGCTGTGTGGTGTGTTGCCTTATGGGGTTGGAGGCAGGGCTACAGTGATTTTAAGAGTTATGTGATGTGTGAAGTGCTGTTTTTTTTTTTTTTTTGATTGTGCATGGGGCCACTGAGAGATGCTTTTAGGAGGTCTTGGAGGTCTGGGTAGATTACATGTGAGTACTTCCACATATGTGGGCCTATGTGTATGTTCCTTAGGGTTATTATTGAGAGTTCTGGGTGCAATGCTGACAATATGGATTGCATTTTCCCTGTGTGTATATGAGATCTTTGCCTCCAATGACACTTTGCTTCTACATTTCCCACACACACCGTTTGTCTGTTCTAAAATTAAATGGCTGTCAGTGAACATAAGGCAGTTACTACACTGCCTCAGGATGCCTGTAATCACCAAGCCAGAAGTAGAGATGACAGGGAAGCACCTATCCATTGTGCCAGATACTTAGTAGATAGGAAGGAGTAGGGGAGAGTCATTTAAAGGTCTAAATGAGAATGTTTAGTAGTATACTATAAGAAGACATGTAGTGGTACTGCCCCCGTGCAAACTGGAAGCTCTTAGTGTAGCTATGAACTGTGGGAGACTATGGAAAGCATTTCCTACATAGGATTTTAAATTGGAGAGGTTTGCTTATATACATGTCACAGGTAACAGCTTATGTACTTCACGCAAATGCCAGGCTTTGACAACAATAGGATTAAACACTTTTACACAGTTAGGCTCACTCAGATAAACACACAATAAGCCTCCCACCAGTAGTTCCCAACTCAGATGGGTTGAACCAGCCCTCTGCACCCAACAGAGCGCAGAATAAAACTCGCTTAATGTAAAACAAACTGGTCTTGAGCTCAGGTGCAGTAACAAATGCTTTACAACAAAATACAGAACTCCTGCACTATCAGGAATTCTTGAAAGTAAGTTCACAAATTTCTATAAATACAGAAAAACTTTGCAAAACTAAGAAATATTTTGGTAAACTCAGAACAACTTTTGCAGTATCAGAGAAAGTTAGGAAATGTCAAACTACTATTAATACTTCCTAAGATCAGTAAAGTAACAAACAGATGGCATTTGTTTAACAAGTGCAGGCTGAAAAACAGTGATAAATTCAACAAAATCAATAAATGCAGCAAAGAACTGTTAAATAGCACTGACATAGTTACAGCAAATGCAAAAGAAAAATAAAACATACTTGCACATCAGCTTTGTAGGTCCACAGATGGTTTTAAAAGTAAACCAAGGTCTTGTAGTCTCAGGTGTCCAAGCCAGACACAGGGAAGATATGAATAAGTGAGCAAGAATGCTTTAGAAATAATCATGGGTAACAGATACAGCTGGGTAAGCATTTTGAATTGTGAAACTCTTAGGACTATGTTAAAAAGGAAAAAAATCCATAATGGGTTGCCATTTCCCCTCTTTTCTAAGAACCAGGAAAACATCTTAAACAGAAGCCTGCTAAATAGGAAGTACTAATTCTACTGTACCCTGAAGAAACAATTCCTGTTACAATTGGGAGGGATTAAGTGCAGCCGGTTTGACGGAAATTAAGCCTGATCTGTGTGGTAGAGAAAGCCATGACATTCTGCAACTGCTTTGAATTACTGCAAGAATCCAATGGTCTGTGGTGATTTAGTCTCAAATTGGAAAGGACAGAGAAAGCTTCTATGACAGAGTCAAATCCATGTCAGCCTCTGATGGGGACGCAGCAGAGGAATCCGAGGCAAACACTGGACAATCTTCTGAGCTTTCACTACACTCAAGAAAGACATATGGGGGAGGCCGGACAGCAGCTGTATCAGACCTAAGTTTTTTTGGGATGGGAAAAACACCTTGAGCCAACAGCTTAAGATGCTGGTTTTCAAGAGAAACAGATAAAGGAGAGATAACGACATGATCTTAGGGACAAAAGCATGGTAGACTGAGTATGGTCATGTAAAGTACCCAAACAGAAAATATACTGGTTGTGACAGTCTTTTAGGGTATCTGCCTCCCGCACTGACATTTAATCTTTCCTAGATTACACAAATCCAACATTCCTAATAAAAAAGAAAGATAAGAGACGCTGGTTTTCAATGGAAATAGATAAAGAGGAGAGATGATAATGTATTGTGTTAGAGACAAACACCTGGCAAATAGAAATGAGTATGGTCGTGGAAAGTACCAAAACAGAAGGGATACTAGTTATGACAGTCTTTATATGAAATCTGCCTCCCACATTGACATTTAACCTTTCTAAATGACGTGAACCGAACAGCACTAAATAAGAAAGAAAGAAAAATATGTACATGGCTGCCATGAGTGTCAGAAGTGAAACTTCTCTAATGAAGTGCAAAAATGTATTTATATAGAAAACCATGTGTGTGTTTGTGTTCATTCTTGCATTTCATTACAGAAGGGTCACTTCTAACGTATGTGGCAGCCATGCACATTTTTTTAAACTGTTCCTGATTTTGCACCTTTGTCCCATACTTCTTGTGATGCCCTTGCCCTGGCCGAACAATCAAGGAGCATCCATCCTCGACACTAACACCAGTGAGGGGCGTACATATAAGGAAAGGATAATAAATACACACGCAGTAAAGTAAAATAAGAAGTTATGTACCTACCATAACGTTCCATGTTAGTTGTCTTCTTCTCGCCTTCTTTCTTGCTGGATGGGTTCGGAGCCGATCCTCGGCTCCGACTCGGCAATACTAAAAGCTCGAGAGCTAATTCCACCGGCTCGAGGCTCCCCTATATCCCACAATGCTAGGCGGTAACTACTCAGATCTCGTTTGGTAGCTATACCAAGCAATACTAGTCTCCAAAATGGAGTAACAAGTTTCGGAAGAAGAGACACAAAGAATTCCGGTCGGTCTGTCCAGGCTTGGGGGAAGGAGGGAGGGACGCAAGAAAGAAGGCGAGAAGAAGACAACTAACATGGAACGTTATGGTAGGTACATAACTTCTTAATGTTAAGTTGTCAATCTCGCCTTCATTCTTGCTGGATGGGACCGGGTCCCTAGCACCTTATCCCGGGTGGCCTATCGGAACAGACTTGAGAACAGTGGAACCAAAATTGGCACGGCTTTTGGAAACCATGTCCAATTTGTAATGTGAAATGAATGTATGAGGAGAAGCCCATGTGGTTGCTGCACAGATTGAGTCTACTGGCAACCTGTCCTGAAAGGCAATGGATGTAGCTAATGCCCTGGTTGAGTGAGCTCTAGGTCTTGAGGGTAATTTCTGATGTCTAATCTCATAGATGAAAGTAATTGTAGAAGTTAGCCATCTAGACAGAGATACTTTGGTAACTGGAAGGCCTAATCTTCCTTCTGCATATGACAGAAACAATTGATCAGATTTCCTGAGTTGTTTAGTTCTGTCTAAGTAATATCTCAGTTGGCGATGAACATCCAAAAAATGCAGCTTTTGCTCTGATCTATTTGAATAGTTAGGGAAAAAGACGGGGAGATCAATAATCTGGTTTAGGTTAATTTGAGAAGAGATTTTGGTAAAAAGGTTGGGTTCGTCCGAGAGATACTCTGTCTTTGTGAAAAACTAGGTAAGGAGGACGACTGCACAGGGCTTGGAGTTCTGATACTCTTTTCGCTGAAGTTATAGCTACCAGAAAAGTGTCTTCCAGGAAAGCAATTTTAGAGAACATGAAGCCGCTGGTTCAAGGGGAAGAATTAAAGACGCCAGAACCAAGTTTAAATCCCATTGAGGTGGAGGGTCTTTGATCGGAGGTTTGAGGAGAAATATACCTCTTAGGAAGGCCTTACAGAGCTTGTGAGCCATAATGCTGGATTCTGAAACACCCACATGAAAATTTGAAATGGCAGCCAACTGAACTCTAATGGTTGACGCAGAAGATCCTAAATGAAAATGTTCCGCCAGGAAGTCTAAAATGGACTGGATAGATGCAGTAAAAGGATCAATGTTTTTCGATGATGCCCAAAGGGAAAAACGTTTCCATTTACTAGTATAAATCTTCCGGGTAGAGGATTTATGAGAGGCTATCAATATATCTCGGACCAAGCGAGATATTGAGGGAAGCCTGGCTAAGGTAGGAATTGGAGAAACCATGCTGTGAGGTTTAGGGAAGACAGAGATTGGTGCAGCTGACCCGACTGATGGGTAATCAGATCTGGTACTGGGTCCAGATGCCAAGGCTGCTCCAAAAGGTAACGATGAAGAAAGGGGAACCATATCTGTCGAGACCAGTAAGGGGCAATGAGGATCATAGTCACTCTCAAAGCGATGGCTTTCTGAATTAGTTGAGGTATCAATGGAAAGGGGGGAAAAGCATACAGAAGTCCCCGGGGCCAATCGTGGACTAGAGCGCCTCTGGTGGGATGGCCTGGTAATGGGAAGAGCGTGAAGAAGTCTTGACACTTGCTGTTTTGGGGAGTAGCAAAAAGATCGCAGCAAGGATGGCCCCATCTTAGAAATACCTCTTCTAGAAATGATGTCTTTAGAGACCACTCGTGTGGCATGAGAATTGCTCTGCTCAACCTGTCTGCAATGACATTGGATTTCCCGGGGATGTGCGTCGCCGTCAGAAAACGTTGAGAAGAGATCACCCATTGCCAAAGTCTGAGTGCTTCTCGACATAAAGGGTATGATCTGGTTCCGCCTTGTTTGTTGATGTACCACACCACGGACATGTTGTCCGTTTGAATTGCGATAGTCCCTATGGGAAGAGAGTCGTGAAGGGCTTGCAATGCTAAAAGCACTGCTCTCATCTCTAGGACATTTATGTGCAAGTGGCACTCGAAGGGTTGCCATGTGCCCTGGACTGTCCTGCCCTGATAATGCCCCCCCCACCCGATCAGGGAGGCATCTGTTGTCAACGTGGCAACTGGAGGGGGGAGAATGAAGGGTCTTCCTTGGAGAAGTTGAGGTGACATGACCCACCAAGATAGTTGGTTCTTGCATACTTGAGTTATCAGTATGGTATGGGACATTGGGAGTCGTTGAAAAGACCATTGGGTAAAGAGCATCCACTGGAGGATCCTCATGTAAAAGCGAGCTAAGGGGAGAAGAGGAATAGCTGCCGCCATGAGTCCTAGTACCTTTAACACCAGTCTGGCTTTGACTTTGACCAAATGCAACAGAAGGGAAACTTGGTTCCGAATGTCTAAAACCCTCTGCTCTGTGAGTGTTGCTGAAAGAGTCTGATCTAATTTGGCGCCTATGAAAGTAATAGACTGACAAGGCGACAAGGCAGATTTTTCGAAATTTATTGATATGTCTAGAGCTTGACAGGTTTGCATGGTGAAATTTCTGGATAGTAGAAGCTGATGCCTGGTGGTGGCCGTAAGGAGCCAATCGTCCAGATATGGAAACACCTGGAATCCCTGTTGTCTCAAGTGAGCCATGACCACTGCCATGCATTTGGTGAACACTCGGGGTCTGTAGTGAGACCAAAGGGCAGGGCTCTGAATTGGTAATGACTGGCTCCCAGCCTGAAGCGGAGATATCTCCTGGAGCGTCGGTTCATTTTGATGTGATAGTACGTCCTGAAGATCTATATAGCACATCCAATTGTCCTGACCCAAGAAGGGTAGGATGGACTGCAGCGTGACCATCCGGAATTTTGTTTTCTTGACAAACTTGTTTAAATGACTGAGATCTAGAATGGGCCTCCAGTCCCCTGTTTTTGGTACCAAAAGAATTTGGAGTAGATTCGGATCCTTGCTGGTCTGCTGGGACTGGTTGGATGACTCTTTTAATAGCAGCTTTGAAACTTCCAATGCTGCTTTTTCCCTTAGACCGGTGGAACATCTGGAAGGGATTTTTGGTTGAGTTGGAATGTGAATAAAGGGAATTTTGTAACCCTCGGATATGATCGACTGCACCCATTTGTCTTGAGTTAAGGAAAGCCAGGCTTCTGGGTACAGTGATAATCTTCCCGACTGCCTCCGGGCAGACAGCCGGGCAGCCCCTCAGGGGTGCTGAAAGGGTTATCAGAGAACACCTCTCTGCTACCCTGGTTTTGCGGACCTCCTCTGCCTCTGGGCGGCCGATTATTGTTCCCCTCTGCCTCTAGAGGGAATCGACCCTGTCGTCAGATGAGACTCCTGAGATTGTTTCGAAACCACATCTTCCTCCCTCTGACCTTTGGGATAGGGTCTAGAAGGGTGGAAAATGGACTCCTACGGCAGAGAGAGTCTTACCTTCCACCTCGCACCTGGTCAATGTATCCTTCACCTGTGGACCAAACAAAGATGATCCGTCAAAGGGGGAGTTGGTGAAGGACGCCTTGAAAGGGTCCACAAAGTTGCACAGTCGCATCCAGGCGTGCCTTCGTAAGGCAATGCCTGTGCCTGCAGATCTACTCGCTCCATCTGCTGCGTATGAAACCAGTCGCATGGAGGAGTTCACTATTGAATTTAGGGTTGCCAACTGGGAGTTCATTGTGTCTTTGAACCCCTCAGCTGTAGGATCCTTCATCAGTTCACCCATATCCTTGAGTAAATCTCTTTGGAGACGGGTGAAGTGGCATAAGTAGTTCAGCGACCGCATGGAAAAGGTCGCTGATGAAAACATCCGCTTGCCGTACCTGTCCATGGTCCTAGATTCTTTATTAGGAGGATGGACAGGAACAGAAGGATCAGCTAGTTCCTTCTTTGTGGCCGCAGCCACCACCATGGCATCAACCGGGACACCTTTGGAAAGAAACTGTTTGTCTGAGGGAGCAGTGATAAATTTGGATGGTCTCCTCGGGGTGGGTTCCACTGAGTCAGGAGCCGTCCAAGCCTTCCTTGCCACCACTTCCATAAGGGGGTCAAAGGGAAGGGACACCCAGGAGGTAGAAGGGTGAGAACCAAATGCCTCAAGATACACTGACTCATCCTCCGAAGGGTTAAGGGCTGGCCAATTTCCCCTCTGTTTGAGTATTTCTAGGATGTCCGCAAAGGAGACATCCTCAGAGGGGGAACGGGGGGACCCTTCGGATTCCTCCAAGTCAGTGTCAGAGGTGACAGACTCAGGGGAGTCAATGTGCTTCCTCTTGCACTGCCTCTTCCTAGGGGGATCTCCTGCAGGGTCAGGAGAGACCTCGGAAGAGGAGGAAATTCCCAATGGGGAAACTTGAGGAGTTGGTTCTCTACGGTGTGAGACAAGGGGGTGAGCAGAAATCTCCGCAGGCACTGTAGAAGGAGGAGCTGATGGAACCGACTGCGGGGCAGAACCCGGTTCTAGCACGCTCCGCATGACCTCGAAGGCATCCCTGTCAGGCAAGGTCCAAGACCCTCGCTCCGAAGAGACAAGGACCCCTCCCGGCACCGACAGAGACGGCTCCGAAGCCGATGTCGGAGCCGAACTCACCAGCCGAAGCCCCGAGGGGGAGAGGGGGGTCGGACAAGGGTCCGATGCCACTCGCCCCCTCGGAGCCGACGAGGGAAGCTCGGTGCCGAGATCCCTCCAAAGAGGAGATCGGAGCGGACAACGGAGCCGAAAACGATGGTATCGGATCCGACGCACCGACAGTGATGGGTCCAACAAGCCTTGGCTCCGAACTCGAAGGAGTCGGAGGAGGAATATAATGAGGGACGGGAATAGCCGACGACTGATGAGTCGGGCTATGGAGCATTTGGGCCAGTGCCTCGGACTTAAGAAGTCTACTCACCACCCTCTGCAAGTCATGGTCTGACAACCTGGAAGACCGAGAAGAATGTGATTTGTGGCTCCGCTCCGAAAGGAGAGGAGATCCTGGTGCCGAGTGTACGGAACCGATTGAGGGGGACCTGGATCTCTTCCTGTAAGATGGCTCCGATAATGGTATCGGAGCCGATGGGGACTTGCTAGCTTCGGCTCCAGCCGGAGCCGAAGTAATAGTAAAAGTAGATCCTATGGAAGGGGATCTTGATCTCTTTTTAGAATGTGGCTCCGATAGTATCGGAGCCGATGAAGCCTTAACAGCCTCGGCTCCAGCCGGAGCCGAGGTAATAGTTTTAGGCCCAAGAACATCGGCTCCGGCCGGAGCCGATGTCGGAACCTGCTTCGACATTTCTACAGTCGACTCAGGAGCAGGAGTCAACTGTTTAGAAGCCTTAGAAGGTTTTCCTGAACTGGACTGAGTCAGGGGGCCTTCAGGCTTTAACAAACCCCTTAAAATGAGTTTGTTTTTGCGCTCCTGCAGGACTCGAGGGCTGAAACCATGGCAGACAGCACACGAGTCCTGCAGGTGCACAGGCCCCAGGCAATACACACAAGAAGTGTGACCGTCTGTCAGAGACATTTTCTGACAGCACGAGTCACACTTCTTGAAGCCTGAGACCTTTTCTTTAGACATCGAAGGTAATGCCTGACAACAACAAAAACATACAGACACACCCTGAATAAAAAAGTTATTTAACTAATAACTAAAGGCTAAAGGCCACAAACACACACACACACACACACAAAAGCCCTTATTATACAAAAAAAGGGAAGACAGTCACTAAAGGACTGGGGGAAGGGAAGGGGCTGAAGGCCTAAAGATAAGGGGAGAAGGGGGAAATAAATATACTCGACAAAGAAGGGGGTCGAGAGATCTAATATCTAAATTAAACTAAAAGGTGCTATATATAATCACAAAAAACGAGTTTTATAAGTACCAAAAAGGTAAAAGTTAAACCAACCTGCCTGAGCCGGTAGAAGAGCACCTCGTCAGCTATAGCGGCAAACGAGATCTGAGTAGTTACCGCCTAGCATTGTGGGATATAGGGGAGCCTCGAGCCGGTGGAATTAGCTCTCGAGCTTTTAGTATTGCCGAGTCGGAGCCGAGGATCGGCTCTGAACCCATCCAGCAAGAATGAAGGCGAGATTGACAACTTAACTTTTTCCCTTAAGAGCACACAGAGATCACAGTGAGTCTGGAGCTGGTTTCTCCCTTTCTCTCCAAGTCCCCAATAAGACTCCCCACTGGCACAGCTATAGGGTCCAGATCTCAGCCTAGTGGACAAGCTAAAACCTCCAGCACCCTCTCTCTCCAACCAGTGCTTCGTGTCCCTGCCCAAGTAGCTGACACACACACACTAAGATAAGAGTTCATACAACCACACAGACACTCCTGGGGAAGGCTGGCACAGGTTCTCCAGCTGTGCCCATTTTCTGCCTAGTCTAAAAGGTAGTACTAGCTGCCACCACCCACTAATATTTATCAGCTACTGAAAGGCCCTTAAAAGGGTGTCCAATTATTACTGTGCAATATTATTATCCAAATGGTAAGTGTGACCTAACAGTCAAGACTTATTTGGAGTGACTTGGTACAGCATCACTATATACATGCAATGTACTCTTAAGAGCTTAAATTAACTCTACATAAAACAGCCACACTTGGAAGGTTTAAAAATATTTAATAATAAATAATAAAAACACAAAACAATATGTCTTACTACACAGTGCTAGTCAAGAGTTCAGAGATCACAGAGAAACAAAAAAATACAGCAGAAAAGTTTCTGACATCAACACATAAAACACTTAGTCTAATCTTCATAACTCTTAGCTATTTCTAAGAGAAAACACAATTCTAAATAACTTGCATATAGAACAAGACAGTGCTGGTGATGTTGGATGTTCTCAAAACAAAATGCTCTGAGCTCTCTGATTCTCTCTCTTTAAATTGATGACACAGAGCTGCTTCACATGACATCATTCTTCATACTTCTCTGGTGTTCCCAGGCCAACAGAAACTACATTTGCATTCTTTATACCTGGTCAGAAACCAGAGCAATAAAGGACATTTATACATGCAAATTCCAGCCATTAACTCTGGTCTTAAAACAATAGGCAGGATGTCTTGCTCTAGACATATCGGCTCTGAATTTTGACATCAAAGACAGTCATGAAATGCTTGACTTAGCTTTCTTACAGCAGAATGCACTGTTGTTACATTTTTGTAGTTCAATATCCAATGCAGTCTTTTCACATTTAAGAGAACAAGCCTGTGGCTTACATTAACATTTACAAATGACAGAATTATCTACATAATTCTATCTGGCTAGGCTGGCAGCCTTCACCTATTTTCACCCCCCCCCCCCCGGAGAACTCACGCTAGTTTTTCAAGTGACCCTTGAGAAACGCTGCTTGAGAGGGGTAGGTATGTCTGAGTATACCTTACCCCATTCCCTGTCTTGAGAGCCCATCTGCGTTGACATTGTTAATCCCACTGTGGTGCTGTACTGACATATCATATGCTTGCAACCCTTGGCTCCATCTTAGCAACTTGGCATTTTGCTGGCTGGCTTTGTTAGGGGATTGTGATCTGTCACTACAGTGAATTTTCTTCCATACAGATAAGGCTGAAGTTTCCGTAGTGCCCACATTATGGCAAGACATTCCTTTTCTACAGCTGCATAGCATTCCTCCCTGGGTTGGAGCCTACGACTGAGATAAACCACTGGGTGCACTTCTCCCTCTGAAGAAATCTGACTAAGTACAGCCCCCACCCCATGGCTAGAAGTATCCACCTGCACAACAAATTCCTTGCTGTAATCTAGACTGGCTAACACAAGGGGTCCACCCAAAGCTTCCTTAAGCTCCTGGAATGCCTGCTCACATGCTGTGGTCCACACTACCTTATCTGGCCTCTTCTTCCTTGTCAGGTCTGTGAGGGGAGCAGCTATGGTACTATAACTGGGGATGAACTTTCTGCAGTACCCTGCTGTCCCTAAGAATGCCCTCACCTGTTTTTTGGTAACAGGTGCAGGCCATGCCTGAATGGCTTCTACTTTGGCAGGTTCTGGCCTGATCTTACCACTCCCTACTCTATTGCCCCAAGTAGGAGACCTCTGCCACAACCACCTGACAGTTGCTCGGCGTAATGGTCAACCCTGCCCTCTGTAGTTTGCCCAGTACCTCCCTGACATGCTGAAGGTGCTCTTGCCAGGAATGTCTGTAGATGGCAATATCATCTAGGTAAGCAAGGGAAAGCCCTCCTGCTAGGATATGATCTACCAGCCTCTGGAAAGTCGCTGGGGCATTTTTCATCCCAAAGGGCATCTTTGTGAACTCATACAAGCCAAAAGGAGTCACAAAGGCTGACTTCTCTCTAGCAATGGGAGTCAAGGGCACCTGCCAGTAACCCTTGGTAAGATCAATGGTTGTAAGATACTTAGCACCACCCAGCTGCTTTAAGGCCTCGTCTGTCCTAGACATGGGGTAAGCATCTGACTCTGTGTGACTATTTCATTTCCTGTAGTCCACACAGAACTTGGTGCTGCCATCCTTATCTGGCACCAGCACCACTGCGGAGGCCCAGGGACTGTTGGACTCTTGAATTACCCCAGTTCCAACATCTTATGTATCTCCTCCCTCAGATTCTGTTTGACTCCCTAAGGCACCCTAAAAGGGGCCTGCCTAATAGACCTTTGGTGCACCCTGGTTTCCCATTGAACATGTCCCCAAACACCTGTAACATTGCTCGGATTTCTCAAAATTGGGTAGGAGATAGCTGCTGGGACATTGCTACCCCTTCCACTGAGGTGTCAGTCCGAGCCTCACTGAGGAGATCAGTCACCAGATCTCCCTCAGACTCCTGCAATCCACTGCAAATGCTCAGCACAAGTGCCTCCCTATCATGGTAAGATTTCATCATGTTAACATGGTACAACTTGTGCCCCTGCATCCTGCCTAGCAGTTACACCATGTAGTTAACATCACTTACCTTTCTTGCCATCTTGTAGGGTCCCTCCCAAGCTGCTTGCAGCTTGTTGTGTCTGACAGGAACGAAAACCATTACCTGCTGCCCCACAGCATACTCACTAGCTTGATCATTCCTGTCATACCACATCTTTTTCTGTTGTTGGGCATCTGCCATGTTCTCCTGGGCCAAGCCCATGAGTTCCCTGAGCCTTGTCTTGATGTTTAGGACATATGCCACAACAGACTCCTTGTGAAGTTCACACTCACCTTCTCACTCATCTCGAATTAAATCTAGAGGTCCCCTCACCCTATGCCTATACAGCAACTCAAAAGGTGAAAAAACTGTGGATTCCTGGGGAACCTCTCTGTAAGCAAACAACAGATAGGGAAAGTATTTGTCCCACTCCCTCTAGTCTGCAAATGCCTGTAGCGTGGACTTGACTGTAGAGTTTAACCTCTCAACCAGACTATTAGTCTGGGGATTGTAGGGGGTGGTCTTCAGGTGCTTCACCCCACAGTACTTCCACACACAACCAGCAGGTCTGACATGAAATTGCACCTCAGTCAGTCAGTATTTCTTGGGAAACCTACATTGCTGAAAAATCTCTAACAAAGCATTTGCCATCTTTTCTGCCTCAATGGAGGACAGAGCCACTGCCTCAGGGTATCGTGTAGCATAATCCACTACCACTAGGATATACCTTTTTCCCTGTGGAACTTGGGGAACTCAGAGGCCCCACAATATCCATAGCTACCCTCTGAAATGGCTCCTCAATCACAGGTAAATGCAAAGGAGCTCTCACCTTGTTTCCTGCCTTGCCTACCTTTTGGCACTGCTCACAGGTCCTGCAGTACCCTGTTACATCTCTGGAAATTCCAGGCCAATAGAAGTTCTGCATAATATGTCTCATTGTACATTTTATGCCGATATGACCTGCAAAGGGAATATCATGGGCTACGGCAAGAAGTGCCAGACGGTAGGCTCTAGGCACGACCAACTGCTGTACCCTCTCACCTTCTAGCCCTCCCTCAGGGGTCCACTCTCTATACAGTAACTCTTTGCACCAGTATACAGATTCCCCCTTCCCTTGAGAATCAGGTGCCTCACTAGCTACCTGCCTCAGGCATTGCAATGTAGGGTCTGAGAGCTGAGCCTGTCTCAACTCTCTCTTTGTAACCTTTCCCAGCAACCCTTCCACAGGAAGTCTGGCATCCTCTGACAGTGGTGCCTCACTGTCAGCCTGGGTACTACTACTCACCTCTACCTTTGAAGTCACTTTGTCCAAGGGAACATCAGTACCCACAAGCAGCTGTGGCTCACCTGCAGTCTCACTGCTACAGCATAGCTTCCTCCCTGAAGTAACCACCTCACCAGTCCTGGCTGCAAGTATGCAGTCTATCTGGGTTCCCCCAGGCTACCAGACCCACATGCTTGTCTCCAAGCCTGACTGCGTGTAACCACACAAGCACATGGTACTGCACTATCAAAACCATTCTCTATCAGGACATCTGCAGGGATATCCTTAAACACACCTACTTGCTGGCTTCCTTTTCCACCCCCCCCCCCAGTCAAGGTGAACCCTAGCCAAAGGTATTTGGAATGGGTTCCCTCCTAAAGCTCTGACTGGAGTAGACTGCCCAGGGAAGTAGTGCTCCTCTGTATCCATTGCAGACTTTACAATGGTTATATCAGAGGCTGTGTCTGTCTTAGCAATGGCCTCTTTGCCATTCAATATAATAGGATATAACCTCTTGTGGTAGTTTAATACCCTTGTTGTCCCAAGACAACCTACTATTGGCATTTTGTCTTTCCCACTTACTGGCTCTCTCACCTTTTGTTCCCCACCTTGCCTTTGTGGACATCAGTATGCCACATGGCCCCACTGGTTGCATTCAAAACATTTAACCCTAGGTCCTGGACATGTACCTGGACTAGTGGCTTCCCCTGCTACTGGCAGATTCTGTTGCGGCAGTCTTTGCTGCCCACCATGGGTTCCTTTAGACCCATGAGCAGTGCTGGGGGTCCCTTTCCTGTGCAGGGATGCCCTGCTTGCTAGATTTAGGTCTCCCTTCTTCCCCAACTCATTTGAAGTAGCACATTGTCTATCAGCTAACCAGATCCTCATGTCCTCAGGCAAAGTGCTAAGGGCTTGTTCCCTCACCAAAAGGTCTGCGAGCCCTTCAAACGTTACCTGACATCCACTCACCCACCTATGAAAATAAGTGCTCGGTTCAGCAACATATTCACACACACTTTCATCTGCCTTGTGTCTATGCTCATGATAAGTTTCAGGTGTTATCCTAAAACATTCTAACAAGCAATGCTTAATAACAGTGTAATTAAAACAGTCAACGTCAGACATTTAGACAACACAGTTAGAGCTTTACAATGGAGTAAGGGGGTCAGGAAACGTACCCAGAGCCTTTGGTCAACATCATACTGTTTATATACCCTCTCAAACATATGAATGAAACTATTAAAATTATCACCCTCTTTAAACTGCAGAAGAAATTTACTGACCTTCTGTGCTTCTGGGGTCCAGTTACTCCCTTCCGCATTACTTCCATGACTCTAGCAAAGAGTCAGCATCACTCTCTCATGCTGCCTCTGACTCTCCTTTTCCTCAGCTTCCAGGCATAGCAGCTTCTCATTCTCCTCAGTGTGCAGATGTCTCAGTCTCTCAGCTGCTTTTATTTCCAAATGTCTGGTCTCCAACTCAAGTCTCTTTAGCTCCAGATGGATTTTTTAAGTCCTCTGCAGAAAGGTTGAGCTGTCCATTCTCTTGAGGTTGGTACATCTCCACTGCCAATCTCCTCCTGGTTGCTGCTTTCTGATCCAGCTGTGACCAAAGCTGCAATCATGTCTGCCTTAGTCAGGTTTCCATGCAGAAGTCCCCTAGCCTGGCACATCTCAGCCAGCTGGCTCCTTGTCAGCTTTCCATACTCCTCTGCTGACATGCTGCCTGCTCTCCCTGACTAACTAAGCTAACAAAAGAAACAAAACAATTGTGACCTGAACTCTGAGTATTCAATGCGTGGCTGATTTAGAGTACAAAACACCTTCAGTGATCACTGTGCACAAGCTACAGGAATTCACTCTACCCACACCACTACAATCCAATTAGTATTTTCCAACCAATTAATATGTGGTATGGATGTCCCACCACTACCAAACAATTATTATGTGACACCCGTGCCCTGGCCCAGCAATCAAGGAGCCTCAATCTTCACCACCAACACCAGCAAGGGGCATCCATATAGGGAAAGGATAATAAATACACAGTAAAGTACAATTTCCCTTAAGAGCACACAGAGATCACAATCAGTCTGGGGCTAGTTTCTCCCTTTCTCTCCAAGTCCTCAATAAGACTCCCCACTGGCACAGCTATAGGGTCCAGATCTCAACCTAGTGGGCAAGCTAAAACCTCCGGCACCCTCTCTCTCCAACCAGTGCTTCGTGTCCCTGCCCAAGTAGCTGACACACACACTTTGAGATAAGAGTTTATACAACCACACAGACACTCCTGGGGAAGGCTGGCACAAGTTCTCCAGCTGTGCCCCTTTTCTGCCTAGTCTAAAAGGTAGTACTAGCTGCCACAACCCACTAATATTTATCAGCTATTCAAAGGCCCTTAAAAGGATGTCCAATTATTACTGTGTAATATTATTATCCAAATGGTAAGTGTAACCTAACAGTCAAGACTTATTTGGAGTGACTTGGTACAGCATCACTATATACATGCAATGTACTCTTAGAGCTTAAATTAACTCTACATAAAACAGCCACACTTGGAAGGTTTAACAATACTTAATAATAAATAATAAAAGCACAAGACAATACTTCTTACTACACAGTGCTAGTCAAGAGTTCAGAGATCACAGAGAAATATCTAAAATAATGCCATAGAAAAGTTTTGACATCAACACAGAAAAACAGTCTAATCTTCCTAATTCCTAGCTATTTCTAAGAGGAAACACCATTCTAAATAACTTACATATAGAGCAAAGCAGTGCTGGTGATGTTGGATGTTCTCAAGACAACATGCTCTGAGCTCTCTGATTCTCTCTCTCTAAATTGATAACACAGAGTTGCTTCACATGACATCATTCTTCACACTTCTCTGGTGTTCCCAGGCTAACAGAAACTACATTTACATTATTTACACCTGGTCAGAAACAAGAGCAATAAAGGACATTTATACATGCAAATTCTAGCCATTAACTCTGGTCTTAAAACAATAGGCAGGATGCCTCCCTTTAGACAAATTGGCTCAGAATTTTGACATCAAAGACAGTCATGAAATGCTTGACTTAGCTTTCTTAACAGCAGAGTGCACTGTTACATTTTTGCAGTTCAATATCCAATGCAGTCTTTTCACATTAATATTTACAAATGACAGAATCATCTACAAAATTCTATCTGGCTAGGCTGGCAGCCTTCACCTATCTTCAACACCACTCAATATTTGGCATATATTTTGGTGTGTTCCACATAAAATGTACAGTTTTCTGGTAAACCAATTAAGATTGAATGCCATGCATTTTAGTTGTAGAGTTCACATCCTTCAGAAAATGCATGCTAATACAAAACCTCTAATATTCTAGCAAATAAGTTTATAAGAGAAATCTTTAAAATATGTCCTTATTTTTGTGCATTTCTCTCTCCATTATGTCTGGTTTTGTCTGGACGTCTTGCGCCTAGAGGTTGAGAAGTATGCTCCCTCCCCATTATTTTTGGGTAAGTCGAGAATTCTTGAAGTTGAAAGGTATGATACACCTTTAGTATTTCCTTAGGCTCTGCCTACCAATTATATAATTTATTATATGGGATTATTAAAGAATTACATGTCTCTTACAGTGTAATTAGTGTGATTTTTGATCATTACAGCCCTTGTAGGGTGCCACCACCACAAAGAGGTTAAACATGCTTCTAGGTGCATAAGCAAGATCAATACATTTGTAGCTGAAGATAAGTTTCTGTCTTCATATGCATTAACCATACTTCAGATAATGGTGCTAACAAACCCATTATACAACTGTGGCAGTTCCAAAAAGCTTTCAAAATATATTTGGATTTCAAAACGCATTTCTCTCATTTTTTTTTTTTTTTTTTTTTTTTTTATAATGATGCATATACCAGTTAGCTAGAAAGGGGGTGGAATGGTAATCTGTATATGGCTCCCATGTGCCCCTTCCTGCTGTTTGCTTGTGGGAGGCAGGGTCAGTTATGAGAGGTCTTCTGACACAAACCAGGATTGATGAAAGTAACAGCTTACAGTAGATGAAGTGACCCCTCTACCATACCTATATCAACCATCCAGATTTTCGCAGAATGTCCAGATTTGTGCCTCATATTTTTGGTCTATTCCTCACAACATTTGTGGTTTCCTGGCAAATCACTGAGATGATCTGAGGATTGAAGTCAATAAATAATGAAATACATTTGAATATTAGACTTCAAATCCTTCAGAAAATGTATGTTAACCCAAACCCTGTTACTCTAGTAACTCTAAGTTTATAAGAGCAATATTTTAAAATATGTCCCTATTTTGTGCCTTTGCTCCCCATTTTGTCAGGCTTTGATCAGATTTAATGCACTAACAGGTTGGAGAGGTATGCCCTCAGCTGCCTACTTACTGAGTGGTCAGATCTCATATTTGCATAGTGCCGACTCTTGACACTACTTGTGTGATATCTGTGTGGGGCAGGGTCTAAAGCTGTCAGACAATGTAACGGAGCTCACCTCCAGCAGCTCGAGGCAGTTACTGCAATCCCAGTGCTGCATGGGACTTGCATGAGCGGCTACAAGATTCAGTGAACTTTTATAACAAATAATTGTTGGTGTGTGTGCTCTGAAAGACACTCTGGGTACAGTTGTCAGACCAGAGGACTAATAACGGATATGATAAGTTTAGGAGAGGACAAAAGTAGTGGAGAAGTTGAAGGAACTGAATGACATGAGGTAAGTAGATGAACCACAAACGTTGGTGAACATCATTTTAGATCTTTTCAGTGTTTAATGTAATGTAGAGTGAAAAGTTTGCAAACATTTCAGAATACTATAAAACTGCTACTGAAATATTAGAAATGTTAAAATATGCCCATTACTGCTTTTGGTTGTAGATGTACAGCATCGACCTTCCTCAGTAAACTGACTGGTAATACCTTTTTTTAAATAAAGGTTTAACATAAACAGTTTTGTTCACAGAGTGGAGCTTAAACAGGACAGGCTTCTTTCTGCTGTATAAAAAAAGAGCAAAACAGAAGTTATGTTCTTACCATAACGTTCCATGTGAATTGTTCATCTCGCCTTTGTTCTTACACACACGGGTTCGGAGCCGATCCTCGGCTCTGAGTCGGCCACATCACCAGCTTCGCATCTTCGAGAAAGCTCGAGGCACAGTGCTATCCCATGATCCTCCGGTGTCAACCCTCAGATCTAGTTTGCTAACACTCGAAGAATCCTACTAGTTTCTGCGCCCTAGCGCACAGGAAAGCTACTACACTGTCTAATACTTTATCATAAAGTAGAGGAGAAAAGATGCCATACCTGAAGTACAGTAGGAAGCTCAAGAACACCCACATGTAGAGAAGACCAAACTGAGCTCAAGACATGCCCGTTCTCCTAGGCCACAGGATGGGGGATGGAGGGGGGGAAATGTACGAACAAAGGCAAGATGAACAATCCACATGTAACGTTATGGTAAGAACATAACTTCTTTATGTGAAATTGTTCGATCTTGCCGTTTGTTCTTACACACACGGGTAGCGTCCCTAGCTCCTTTATCCTGGGTGGCTCAAGGGAGAACATTCTTGAGAACAGTGGAACCAAACGTAGCCCTGTCTCTGGAGTTTTTATCTAATTTGTAGTGGGTAATAAAGGTATGTGGTTTCGCCCAGGTTGCCGCCGCACAAATGGTATCTAATGGTAAGTGAGCGGCATGGGCCAAGGAAGTAGCAACTGCCCTCGTAGAATGAGCTCTAGGATTAAAGGGGAGCTGTTGTTTTGATTCTGCATATACGAAATTTATACAATCCGATAGCCATTTGGATAAAGTAACTTTTGCTATCGCTTGTCCCTTTTTTTTGGTCAGCATAAGATACAAATAGTTGGTCTGATTTTCTGTATTCCTTAGTTCTGTCTAAGTAAAATCTTAGCTGCCTGTGGACATCCAACTTGTGCAGCATGTATTCCAGCTTATTAGAGTGATTTTTAAAGAAGGTGGGTAGTTCAATGGATTGATTAATGTTTTGAACTGAACAAATCTTTGGAAGGAAGGATGGATTGGTGCGCAATGTAACTCTGTCTGGGTGAAAAATCATGTATGGGGGCCGGACAGACAAAGCCTGCAACTCCAAAACTCTCCGAGCGGAAGTGATGGCAACCAGAAAGAGCGTCTTCCATGATAAAAATTTGAGAAGAGTTGTGGCGGCTGGTTCGAATGGGAGCAGTATGAGCCGTGATAACATCAGGTTAAGATTCCATGGGGCGACTGGATCATGAAAAGGAAGATGTAGGTGAAAGGTACCTTTCATAAAGGCTTTGCAAAGTCTGTGGGACATGAGAGAATTATCTCCTAGATCAATATAAAAATTGGATATAGCCGCCAGCTGTACTCTTATCGTGGAAGTGGAAGCTCCTTCCTGAAAGAATATGGAAAAAAACTCTAATATCTTGTGTACTGGAGCCCCTGATGGATCTATACCCTGTTGTGAGGCCCAGTATGCAAAACGCTTCCATTTGCTATTGTATAACTTCCTCGTGGATGTCTTATGGGAAGATACAATGATCTGCTGAACTACAGGGGACAGCAAGTTTGACCTGGCTAAGACGAGAAGCGGAGCAGCCAAGCTGTCAGTTTGAGGGACTTGAGAGATGTGTGGGGAACTCCCGACGAGTGCGTCAACAGGTCTGGCACTGGGTCCAGAATCCACGGTTCGTCCACCTGATGAGTTTGAAGAAAGGGAAAACAGATTTATCGAGGCCAGAATGGGGCTATCAAAATTATGGTCCTTTCCAGACGTTTGGCTTTCTGCAAGAATTTGGGGATTAACGGGATAGGAGGAAAAGTGTAAAGGAGACCCGGGGGCCAATCGTGTACCAGTGCGTCCCAGGGGGCGCCCCCCAGAGGGGGTAGTAGGGCAAAGTAACTTCTGCATTTGGCATTCAATGGGGATGCAAATAGGTCGCAGCAAGGCTGGTCCCATCTGTGGAAAATCATTTCCGCTACTTGAGGTTTGAGGGACCACTCGTGGGGCAACAGGATGGCTCTGCTCAACCTGTCCGCAATCATGTTGGATGTCCCCAGGATGTGCGTTGCTATCAGAAAGCGTCCGGTGGACACAGCCCATTGCCAAATCCTGTGGGCCTCTCTGCACAATGGATAGGACCTGGTTCCCCCTTGTTTGTTTATGCACCAGACTACTGACATGTTGTCTGTCTGAACTGTCACCGTTCCCAGAGGCAAGGACTTGTGAAAGTGCTGCAACGCTAGAAACACTGCCCTCAGCTCTAGGACATTGATGTGCAGATTGTATTCCAAATTGGACCATTGACCTTTGACTGTTCTTCCCTGAAAAAGCCCCCCCACTCTATCAGGGAAGCGTCCGTGGTCACAGTCGCTGTAGGACTGGGCAATATGAATGGTCGGCCTGTTATTAGATCCTGACTGTGCATCCACCAAAGGAGGTCTCGTTTGCAAGAGTCTGTGATTAGGATTTGGTGAGACAGTGGGAGCTGTCAGTACGACCACTGGGCAAAGAGCATCCACTGAAGAATCCTCATATGCATTCTGCCTAGGGGAACTACAATAAGGGCGGCTGCCATCATTCCTAGGACTCGTAGGATTTGTTGTGCAGGGACTTTCCTGCTCTGAAGAAGGATAGAAATTTGAGTTCTGAGGGCTGATACCCTTAATGGGGGGAGATTGACTCGAGCCAGGGTAGTGTCCAAATCTGCCCCTATAAATGAGATACGCTGTGAGGGCGATAGTGCAGACTTTCCAAAATTGATTGTTATGCCTAGAGAGGAGCAAAGGTTGATGGTGTAATCCCTGGCTTGCACAAGGCGATACTCGGTGGTGGCGGAGAGGAGCCAGTCGTGTAGGTAAGGAAACACCTGGAATCCCATCTGTCATAAGTGAGACGCTACTACTGCCATGCATTTGGTGAACACCCTGGGGGCTGTGGTGAGACCAAAGGGCAGAGCACGAAACTGGTAGTGACTGGCTCCCAGCTGGAAGCGCAGATGATCTCTGGACGCTCTGGCCATCTTGATATGGTAGTACGCGTCCTTGAGATCTATAGAGCACATCCAGTCGACCTCCTGTAGGAAAGGAAGTATCGACTGAAGCGTGACCATCCGGAACTTTGCCTTCTCCACGAAGGTGTTGAGTTTGCTAAGAACCAAAATTGGTCTCCAGTCCCGTTTTCTTTGGAACTAAAAAGAACCTTGAGTAAGTTCCGGATCCTATTTGGTCCGCCGGGACTGGATGGATGACTCTGTTTTCGAGCAGCCTTTCTATCTCTACGACTGCCTGGTCTCGCAGACTGGGTGGAACATCTGGGAGCTTTTTGGGGGCGGGCGGGGTTTTTATAAAGGGAATATTGTAGCCTCTGGTAACTATGCTTTTTACCCAGGAATCTGATGTGAGATTTAGCCAGGCCTCCGGGTATAAAGCTAAGTGACCCCCGACTGCCTCCAGAGTAGGACAGTCGGGCCTGCACTCAGGAGTACTGGAAGGATTTTCCCAGAGAAGGTCTCTCTGTCACCTTGATTTTGCGGACCCCCTCTGCCGCCTGGGTGGCGTCTTCCATTTCTTGCCCCTCCTCTGCCTCTGGAGGGGGTATCACTCTGAGTGGGCTGAAAGGATCCCAGAGTCTTTCGGAACCACATTTTTCCGCCTCTATTCCCTTTGGGGTATGGTCTGGACGGGGTGGAAAAATGGACCCCTACGGCAGACAGGGTCTTCCCTTCTTGCTCACACCTAGTGAGGGTGTCCTTTACTTTGGGGCCAAACAAGGAAGCACCATCAAAGGGGGCGTTTGTAAAGGAAGACTTGAAAGATTCTGCAAAGGAGCATAGGCGCAACCTCAGAGCAATCGCTGAAGCTGCCGCCCTACTCGATCCTTCGGCTGCGTATGAAATAAGCCTCATGGACGAGTTCACTATGGAGTTGAGGGTATTAAGCTGTGCTGTCACTTTTTCGAAGACAGCAGCATCTGTGTTACCCTGGAGAGTATCTCCGAGTTCCTTAAGGAGATCTCTCTGTAGACGCGTGAAATGCGTAAGGTAGTTGAGCGATCTCATAGAGAAAGTCGCAGAACTAAATACGCGCTTCCCGTACCTGTCCATCATCCTAGAATCCTTATTAGGAGGCTGGACAGAGGAGGATGATTCGGACATCTCCTTTTTAGTGGCTGCCGCCACCACCATAGTATCCATGGGAACTCCTTTTGTAAGGTAACTCTTGTCTTGAGGGGCCGTGATGTATTTGTTAGGTCTACGGGGGACCGGTTCCACTGTATCAGGTGATTCCCAAGCTCTACGGGCTATAAAATCCATAAGCTCGTCAAACGGAGGGGTCACCCAGGAGGTAGAAGGTTGAGCCCCAAATGTCTTCAGCAGTACCAATTCGTCTGCAGAAGGGGTAAGGGATTGCCAATCTCCCCTCTGTTTCAAGATTTCTAAAATGTCAGCAAAAGAGACATCTTCAGAGGGGAACCGTGGGGACTCTTCTGCTTCATCCAAATCAGTATACAATGTTAGAGATTCCTGTGGGGAATCTATGTGCCTCCTCTTGCACAATCTTTTCCTCGGTACATCCTCAGAGGGGGCTTCTGGGGATGCCTCCGAGGAAGTAGGGGCGCCGTCTGGGGCTTGCTGAGGCATTGGGTCTCAACGCTTAGCAGGGACCGAAGGTACAGAAGCAGGACATGGACCTTTTGGGGAAGGAGAAGAAGATGTCGATGATGTAAGTGTCTGTTCAGACAAGACCTTCCTCATGATGTCGAAGGCACCGGTGCCCCGGTCCGAGGACGCCATCGGTTCCGAAGAAACCGATAGCCTCCCGGGAACTGGAGCCACGGTCTACGACCCTGAGGACGGAACCAAGCTGATCTGAGCCAGGGCCCCGAGGGGAAGAGTCAGAACCAAAAGTTCGGTTCGACTGTCCCCTACGGAACCAAGGAAAGACCGTCAGCTCCGAGACCCCCCGGCTGGCTCCGAGGGTGTCGAGGTTAAAGGTGTCGATAGCACAACTGGAGGCTTCGGCACCGAGGGCTCTACACTCATCAGCTCTTCGATTCCTGGCTCCAACGACTCGAGAGATCTCGGAGGAGGATTGGTCGAAGGGGTAGGAAGGGTCTCGAGTTTCGATACCAACTGGGATGAAACTTCGATGAGTTTGGACAGAGCCGAGTTCTCCATTAGCTTCTGTACCACTCGGTCGACGCTGGAATTGGAAAGCGGCCTCGAAGAATGGGTCGAAGGGGCCGAAGCCTTCACCAAGCGAAGGATTGAAGGTGGTGGTATCTCCGATACCGGCTCTAACACGGTAGTCTCGATCAGAGACAAGGACTCGACACCCAACCCAGAGGCCTTTGGAGCCGGCATCCGAATCTGGAAAGAAGTGCTCGGAGCCGAGGACTTAGGCTCCGACATTTGTGAAGACTTCGACCCCTTCGAAGACTTGGACACTTGTTCGGTCTTGTCCAGGGCCTCTTAAAATTCGGGTTTAAGCAACCCTCTGTCAACCAACTTCCTGCGTCTTTCCAGCATGACCCTCCCACTGAAGGAATGACATATGGAGCAGTCTTCCTGCAAGTGGAGAGGGCCAAGACAGTAGACGCAGGAGGAATGGTTATCAGTAACGGACATCTTTTGTCCACACTGACATCTCTTGAAGCCTGATTTGGCTTTCTCAGACATTTTAAACAGAAAGTTATGAAAATATATATATATCAAAAAACACAGCACACTTATATATAGAAACACGCACAATATATATAAGTTTAAATATTTATATATATATATATATATATATATATATATATATATATATATATATATCTATAATAATAATAGACAAACAGTATCTAACTATGTTATAAGGGAAAAAGGGGGAAAAAGTTAAGGCAAAAACTACAATAAAATATAAAAATTACTGTCAATCCTGACAGAAAAATCCAAGGCCTTAACTAAGTAAATACTAAACTATTTCTTTTTTTATATCTAATAGAAAAAAAGCACACTCTGTTAACTACAACTACACCTACACTACTATACTACTTCTAAAACTATTTTAATCACTAATTTAAACTACAAATTCAAAAAAGATGAAATATAAAGAAAATATACTGGCCCGAGCCTCTCAGGATGCCATCTGCTGCTAGCGGCAAACTAGATCTGAGGGTTGACACCGGAGGATCATGGGATAGCACTGTGCCTTGAGCTTCTTGAAGATGCGAAGCTGGTGATGTGGCCGACTCAGAGCCAAGGATCGGCTCCGAACCCGTGTGTGTAAGAACAAATGGCGAGATTGAACAATTTCACATTAAGTGTTAAAACAAACCAAACTACAAAGCCAGCGAAAAAGATGCCACCAATCTTGTATTAAATAGTTTATTCACACTGAATAACACTCTGGCGCCTCGGCACAGCCTTCCTGGAGTTACAAAATATGCCACACCATACATCCATATATATATATATATATATATATATATATATAGCTATATATGTATATATATATATATATATATATATATATATATATATATATATATATATATATATATATATATATATATATATATATATATATATATATATATATATATATATAGATATCTATATATATATATATATATATATATATATATATATATATATATATATACACACACACACATATATTCACTTAAATACAATTTTTTCTGCTGTAGCCTTTCGAATTAAGGTCCAACATGATCAGAGGATTTTTCAGAAACCTTTGCCCCTTTGGTGGATGTAGGTCAGATACGACTCCAGGACACTGATTAGAGCTTAGGGTCAAGTAATGGAAGCTCAGGTCACTGACATAAGACTACTATCATTATGAATTAGACCTTGGTATATACTGGGAGCTGTGGTCATGTTTTGGGTATGTGTTCAGCATGGGAACTTTATTTAATCTAGTGGTTGAAAAAGAACTTTTTTGAACTACTAGTGAGGTGAATGCAAGAACTCCATGCAGGCACAGCATGGCACTGTTAAAACGTCTCAGCTGGTGTGGCAGGGTAGTGCTGCTCTATTTTTGGTCCTGTAAATCTTCAAAGAGAACTTAGGATGGGAGAAGGTTACTCCAGTGGACTGCTGTGCTCTGCTGTTGGACAGTGAGAAGTGAGTTGTGGCTTGGATTATCCCTTTTGGAGCATGTGGAACCTGCATTTACCCTTATGTAGCAGGGCTTTGCATTTAAACAGTAGAACATTCGTAGGGGAATAGACAGCCTGTTAATTATATGTTGTGATGTTATGTTATTTTTTATGGTGTGCCTAGGTTTCTAATTCTTTGTAAAATTTGTCCCACTTGTGTGTGTGTGTGTGTGTGTGTGTGATCGCTCGCTCTCAGTCAGTCTTTGCTGTCTGTGTGTGTGATCGCTCGCTCTCAGTCAGTCTTTGCTGTCTGTGTGTGTGATCGCTCATTCTCACTCTTCACTGTGTGTGTGGAATCGCTCACTATCTCTCTCTCACTCACTCTTTGCTGTGTGTTTGTGTGTGTGTGATCACTCACTCGCTCTCCCTCTTCACTGTGTGTGTGTGTGTGTGTGTGTGTGTGTGTGTGTGTGTGTGTGTGTGTGTGTGTGAGATCGCTCGCTCTAAGAAGTATGGAAGTCAAACTACACCCTTAAGGGTGGAGTTTGACTTACATACTTTGGTTTCACTTTTCTGTTACACTCCAAGCCCTCACACTGTCCCACAAGAAGTTTCACTTCAATAAAGAGAAACCCCAATGGGACAATTATATAAAACACAGGCAAGCAACCAGTACAGCAGAAAGGCATTCAGAAAGACATTCAATGATGGCATTCAGGCTGGTGGCAAAGTAGTTCTGTGTGTGTGCATCCATACTTCACCATAATGCCCTATGCCTTGTGTGCAGAGCGAAAATGTGACATACAGCTCCTGAAAGTATTAAGTGCTTTGGTGCACTGGCCGTACATTGGGCTATCCTTGCAGGAGATCCCTTAGGTTATAAATACTGCAGCAGTGATATGGAAGGACATCTACAGACTATGTCCCAGTACAATATATGCATATCATTACAATAGCGATAGACATATTTCTGCGACCTTCTGAGCTTGTTTTTGACATCAATTAAGGGTTTCCAGAATTATACATAGTTTTATTTGGTGCTAGCAATAGCATACATTTCACTATCTGGAATGTGTGAATAACTTGGCCTGAAACACATAACTCTACAACACAGACATCAGTGTCATCAGATAAGTAAAATATAAGACAAAAAGGCAAAAAAACAATGTGGTATCCAGCCATGCCCCAGGAAAACAAGTAAAATCCAGTGTAACAATACACTGGAGCACTGAGGAAGGAGAGTTGAGTTGGTTTAGAGTCCCAAGCACTTCCTAAAGCTCAGTAAATGTTAATGATTCACAGCTTCATAGGTTCATAAGAGGTTACTAGGCTAGTGGCCCTAGAGCCTTGACAAGCCTAGCAATGTTAATCCCAAGTATCCCCATTTGTTCTTTTTTGGTAGTTTGCAGAACAAATTTATGAACAGAGCATGTCTGTGATCAACACCGGCTATCTCTGTCCATGATGGAAATGGGTGCCACACTTGGGGGGAATTTGTGGTTTTCCATGCAGTTACTGAGGTTGCATTTGAATAGGGTCAGTGAGGAGCTCTGTTTTACATGAATAGGAAGTCTATTCCAGAGAAGCGTCAGTCTCTGGGAGACACATCCATCTCTTCAGCATGTTCTGTTAATGATACAGGCTAGGTTAAGATCCCTGGCTCTTGTACCATTTGACTTGCAGATGTGTAGCATTTCCATTAGGGCAGGGTCGGAGATTGCCCTATAGGCCAGGCACAAGTCACCTCCCAGCAGCCTATAAAATACAGAGTAAAGTGGCAGGGCGGCTTTCAGCCTGTCCATGTAGGTCATGGCTTGGAGTCCCTGTATTTTCTTAATGAAGAACCTCTGAGGTATCTCCAGCTGCTGCAGGTGTCTGGTGAGATACATGCAAAAGGGTGCATTATACTCTATTAGTGATCTGATGAGGGTCAAGTACAGTGGAGTTATAACATCCCTCACTTTGAGGTCTGAACATGTGGAAGGCATTGTAGCCTTACACAGCCGGGGTGCTCCCAGCTGCCTTAAACCATGTCTCGGTAACTGCACAGACATCAGCATCCTCTAAGGTGAAGAGTGCTTCCAGGGAGTGCACTTTCATGTTTAAACTCCTAGCATTAAGCAGCATGACCCTGAGTTTGTCTTGATTAGATTTTGTTACACTGGAAAATTAGTTGTTTTGCATTGCCTAAAAATGGCACTATGGGGGAGGCAATGGCCTTTCTCAGCATCTGAAAGCCTAGGGGAGACAGGTGCAGACCATCTCTAGCAAAGCAGCTAGGCCTGTCTACCATATCCTCCCAGGCTGAAAGATACTGTATCTCCCTGGACTGGCACCAGAAGCTAAGCCAATTGTTGAAGTGAATCTTTTTTTTGTTTATATTGTTGCAACATCCTGGGTGAAAGAAGGATACTGCTTAGGGCTAGTGACATATCTGTCTGGGACAAATAATTAGAGAGTGAATCATGTTTCTTCATATAGTTTAGAGAGGTACATCTCAAGTCATTCACTCTTTAAAATACAGTATTGTAGGACTATAGGATCTCTCAGTGTCCTCACAGTAGCTTGCCCACCCACTCCCTAACTAACAAAATGGTCATTCCAATTGTAGTGTCACATAGCCTCAAAAAGGACCAGGAACGCCAAGCTCAATCAACCAACTTATTATCCTGACCAGTGTACGTGTGCCTTATAAGTTAAAATCATTTATGTTAGACTTGCATTCTCCATGTTATAAGTGGCATGCACACTTCTAGGACCCTTTCAGTATATTTTGCAATAGTCACCTATAAGCCCCCTCCTTATCCTCTCCCCACTGCCCTTCCCACCTTTATTGGGACTCCTCCCCTACAAAATTACTGGTCATTTTATATATTTTAATGTTATTTATTTTTCTACACTCTCATTGTAAAATGCGATAGCATATATAATGCAACCTGTTGTCTTTTCTTGTTTGCACACTGATCCTGGCCAAAACTCTTGTGCTAAAACAATGACCTGTAGAGTCTGCAGCAGAAGGTAGCTGTTGCTGTTCTTAAGAGAGACACTGACCTCCAAGGCGCCTGGGTCTACCCAGTCCATTCACCCTTGCTGTGCTCAGTCTCACTCCACTCCCCTACCCTACCTCCATTCCCATCTACCCCTTCTTTCCATAAATTTATACCCTTTAAACCACACCCTCCAGTCTACACAATCCAAACGCTGTTTTCTCTCAATAAGGAATTACACATTCCCTTGTCCACGCCTCTGCCAACTCTATACCCATCTCAAACCACTACCTAAACTATCAAGCTTTAAATTACCTGTTTAAAAACACTAACCATAGATTATTCTCCTCAACTTACAGTACTCAAAACACTTACACTTAGCTAAAGACACATTTAACTGTAATCTCACTCCCTCCTGTAGCCTAAACAACAAAGCTACGGCATGCTCCTCTCTCTCATCCTAACACTCTCAACTCTTACTACACTAACATGTTACCTCCTACCACCATACTAAGCCAATATCAGCTCCTCGCCATATCACAACTACTGCTCATACTACAAACTGTACTTCACTCAAACACTGCATGCACCTAGCTCTTTTTCATACAGCAACCTACCACCACATTGTATTAAAAACTCCACCACGCCAGCACTCAAATAAACCATCCTTACAATACAATAAATACTTCACCAAAATCATAAAACTAATTGTACACACTGCATCCAGGCTGTCACTCAGTGGAGACATACACCCAAACCCTGGCTCACCTAACCATTCTATCAACCTTATCCAGACAAATGCACCACACAATGTACCTTACCTCTCCAGAAATGCTATCGATCTGCCATTACTAAACATTAATATTAGAAGTATATCAAACAAAGTCCACGACCTCCATGTTAATCTTTCCCTCTACTCACCAGATGTAGCACTTCTAAATGAAACATTGTTAAAACCTGTCACTTCCAAATATGAAATTATGGCCCCTAGCTATAATTTACTATGCAAAGACCTAATAAACAAAAAAGGGAGGTGGTGTTCCATTATTATTTAAAGACCAAATAAATCACACAACATTAGACATACCAACTCCAGCCCTAGATACTGCCAAAAGTTTACTTTCTAACCTAAAAAATTACGCTAGAAAAACTATCAATATAACCGGATGCTACTTCCCACCTGGTAATAATACATCCACCCTTGAGAACTTGCTCTACTGGGCATCACAGACCCTCCCCGAGGAAACTACTACTCTCTTAGACTTCAATATTGACTGGACACCATGTAACTTAACTATGCCCACTACTCATACCTCTATGGATTCACTCAGCTAATCTAATCTCCTACTAGAACTGACAAACCAACAGTCTATCCTAGACTGGATACTGTCAAATAAACCATCCCAAATAAGTCAATTGGGCTGCTTACCTGATGGCCTGAGTGACACTTGCCTACTTATATAATTAGACACCGTAGAAAATTAGAAAAACCTACCACCTTCCAACAAATATGTAACAAAAAGAATTTCACCCCTTCTAACTTCATCTCAGTACCTGTAAAAAGCCTGTAATTGGAATCCCAGTAAGCATCTCAACCTTAAGGAAGCTGTTAGTAAGGTTACCATACGTCCGGGTTTCCCCGGACACTTCCTCTTTTTTGGGCTCCTGTCCGGGCAATTTTAAAACCCGGACAAATCGCAGAATTTTCAAAAAACAGACATCCCTATTTCGGAGTCTTTCCTCTGCTTTGTTTTTTTTTTTTTTGATTGGCTCTGTTCAATGCGGAACTGCTTGATGTTCCGCATCGAACAGAAGAGGGTCCGCTGTGTGCGTTTTTGATTGGCGTGTATACCGGTATATGAGCCAATCAAAAAGCGGAGCACTGTTCAATGCTTGATGTTCTGCATTGAACAGAAGAGGGTCCGCTGTGCGAGGTTTTGATTGATTTGTATACTGGCATACGGGACAATAAAAAATCCCCAAACACGGATCATTTTTTTTTTTTTGCTCTTCTTTGAGCAAAGAAACCAGACCTCTGCTTCATGCAAAAGATAAAGCGTGGCCCAACTGGCACAAAGCAAAAACGAACATACATTGAACTCAAACAAAACCAAAATGATGATCAGAACAGACAAAATAAACTACTATCATAGCATACAAATGAAACATCAGCATAATCCTAGAAAGTTTTGGACAGCTATTAATAATGTTCTTCAGCCAGGAAAATCTAAGACTCCTTCCCATACTACTACAGACACCTGAAAAAGAAGTTATATACCTACCATAACGTTCCATGTTAGTTGTCCTCCACCTTGCCTTCCTTTTTGCTGTTTGGGTTCGGAGCCGATCCTTGGCTCGGTCTCGGCCATCTTCTATAGCTCGGGAGCTGTTTATTGGCTCGAGGCTACCCCTTATCCCAGCATGCCCAGTACTAACTACCCAGATCTAGTTTGTGATAGGGCACACTAGACATAAGTAGAGTAACCAGTTACTAAAAAACTGGTTGTCCAATACACCTAAACAAGGAAAGAGTTATAAATTACCTGGCATGTGAAGTAATAAAAGATGCTCAGCCAGTGAAAACAAAAGGGAACTCCTCACAATCCTCTAGGAAGGAGGGAGGGACGCAAGAAGGAAGGCGAGATGAAAACAACTAACATAAAACGTTATGGTAGGTACATAACTTCTTTATGTTAAGTTGTCCATCTCGCCTTTGTTCTTGCTGTTTGGGACAGCGTCCCTAGCACCTAAAATCCTGGGTGGCTCATTGGAACAAACTCTTCAGAACAGTAGAACCAAAGGAAGCTCTGCTCCGGGAGACCATATCTACCTTGTAATGAGAGATAAAAGTGTGGGGGTTTGCCCAAGTGGCAGCTGTACAGATTGAGTCTATGAGCAACCTAGACTGAAAAGCTACAGAGGTGGCTAATGCTCTAGTGGAATGACCTTTTGGTTTAGCTGGCAGCTCTTTATTTCGTAACTGATAAATAAAGGCAATATTATCAGATAACCATCTGGATAAGGTCACTTTAGAAACTGGAAGGCCTTGTTTGTTGAAAGCATAAGAAAGAAATAACTGATCTGACTTTCTTAGTTCCTTAGCTCTATGGAGGTAAAAATGCAATTGTCTGTATACATCCAATTGGTGGAGCTTGTATTCTGCCTTGTTGCTGTGATTAGGAAAGAAAACTGGGAGATCTATGGATTGATTTAAATTGTTCTCTGAGCAGACTTTAGGAATAAAAGCTGGACTGGTCCTTAGAGAAACTCTGTCCTTGTGAAGCACCATGTAAGGAGGACAACACATAGTGCTTGAAGTTCTGAGACACATCTAGCTGAAGTGATAGCAACCAGAAAAATTGATTTCCAAGAAAGAAATTTTAAAGAGCATGATGCTGCCAGTTCAAAGGGAGGCAAAATTAAGGAGGGCAAAACTAAATTGAGATCCCAAGGAGGGGGAGGATCTCTAACTGGGGGTCTAAGAAGAGATGTTCCTTTCATAAAGGCTTTGCAGAGCTTATGAGACAGTATGCTAGAATTAAACATACCGATATGAAAATTAGAAATGGCAGCTAGTTGTACTCTAATGGTAGCGGAGGCCGCACCAGACTGAAAAAGCTGTGCTAGAAATTCAAGAATTTCATGGACTGGGGCTGAGAAAGGATCCAAATTTCTAGATTCTGCCCAGTAAGAAAACCGTTTCCATTTACTAGCATATGCTTTCCTCGTAGTAGACTTATGTGAGGAAACAATAATATCACGGACTGCTGGGGAGATATTGGAAAGCCTGGCTAAGGATGGAAGTGGAGTAACCAAGCTGTGAGCTGGAAAGTTTGAAGGGACTGGTGCAACCTGCCTGATTGGTGAATCAGAAGATCTGGAACTGGGTCCAGAATCCACGGTTGATCCAGAAGGTGGAGGTGTAGGAACAGGAACCATATTTGTTGAGGCCAATTTGGGGCAATGAGGATCATTTTGCAACCCAATGACTTTGCTTTCTGTATGAGTCTTGGAATTAGGGGAAAAGGTGGAAAAGCGTAAAGAAGTCCCTGAGGCCAATCGTGGACTAGAGCATCTCTGGGTATATGACCTGGAAGAGGAAGTAGGGAGAAGTTGCTGCTGTATTTGTTGTTGAGAGGAGTGGCAAATAGGTTGCAGCAAGGCTGTCCCCATTTGCAGAAGATAAGATCTGCAACTTCCTGATTCAGAGACCACTCGTGAGGCATGAGGATAGCTCTGCTGAGCCTGTCCACTATAACATTGGAGTTCCCATTGCTATCAGAAAACGTTGGGAGGAAATCGCCCATTGCCACAGTCTGAGTGTTTCTCGACACAAGGGGTAAGACCTGGTCCCACCCTGTTTGTTGATGTACCACACCACTGACATGTTGTCCGTTTGGATTGCAATGGTCCCGGAAGGAAGAGAGTCTTGAAGGGCTTGCAATGCTAGGAGAACCACTCTCATTTCTAGGACATTGATATGCAGATGGTACTCGTGAGGTTGCCAAGTGCCTTGGACTGTCCTGACTAGATAATGCCCCCCCCCACCCTATCAGGGAGGTGTCCATGGTCACTGTGGCTACCGGAGGGGGTTGTATAAAAGGACTGCCCTGAATTACTAGTGGGGAGACCATCCACCAAGAAAGGTGCCTTTTGCATGTTTCTGTGATCAGGATCATGTGAGACATGGGTAGTTCCTGGAAAGACCACTGCGTTAAAAGAAGCCACTGAAGGATTCTCATGTGGAAACGCACTAATGGGACAAGAAGAATGGCAGCTGCCATGAAGCCTAGAGCTTGGAGGACATGTCTCACCTGAACCCTTTTGCTCTGCATTAGAATTAACACTTGTTGATGAACAGTGGAAACTCTTTCCTGTGGTAATCTTGCAAACATGTATATGATAGACTGACAGGGCAACAAGGCAGATTTTTCAAAATTTACTGTAATGCCTAGTTGAGTGCATGATGTGATTGTATAATCCCATGCCTCTAAGAGTTGACACCTGGTGGTAGCAGTCAGGAGCCAGTTGTCTAGATAGGGAAACACCTGGAATCCTTGACGCCTCAGGTGAGCCGTGACTACTGCCATACACTTGGTGAATACCCTGGGGGCTGAGGTGAGACCAAAGGGCAGAGCTATGAACTGGTAATGACTGGCCCCTACCCGGAAGCGAAGAAATCTCCTGGAGTGTCTGTCCATCTTGATATGGTAGTATGCGTCCTGAAGATCTATCGAGCACATCCGATTGTCCTGACCCAGAAAAGGGAAAATGGACTGCAGTGTCACCATCTGGAACATTTCTTTTTGTACAGATTTGTTCAATCTGCTGAGATCCAGTATTGGTCTCCAGTCCCCTGTCTTTTTTGGTACTAAAAAGAATCTTGAGTAAGTTCCGGATCCTAGTTGGTCTGCGGGGACTTCTTGAATGGCTCTTTTCTAGCAGTCTTGAAACTTCTGTGACTGCTTGATCTCTTAGATTGGGTGGGACATCTGGGATGAAATTTTTTGATTCTATGGGTGATTGATGGAAGGGAATTTTGTAACCTCCGGATATGATGGATAGTACCCATCTGTCTCTTGTTATATTTTTGCCAGATTTTTGGGTACACCAAAAGTCTTCCCCCGACTGCCTCCAGAGGTGAGCAGTCGGGCAATCCTTCAGGGATGTTGGAAGGGTTTGGCAGAGAAGGTTTCTCTGTCACCCTGGTTCTGCGGTCTCCCTCTGCCACTGTTATTGTTGTTTCCCCCTCTGCCCCTGGGGGAAAAAGCACCATGTGTGTCACGCAAGGGTCCCTGGGATTTTTGGAACCACATCTTTCCGCTCTTCTGACCCTTGGAAAAAGGTCTGGAAGGAGTGGAAAAACGGACTCCCACAACAGATCGAGTCTTGCCTTCCTGCTCACACCTGGTCAACGTGTCTTTCACCTGAGCCCAAAGAGAAAGGAGCCATCAAAGGGAGTATTGGTGAAGGACACTCAAAAGGGTTCCGCAAACTGACACAGCCACATCCAAGCATGTCTCCTAAGAGCCACACCTGTCCCAGCGGTTTTGCTCGCTCCATCGGCTGCATAGGAAATCAGTCTCATGGAGGAGTTAACTATGGAATTAAGAGTTGCAAGCTGAGAAACTACTTTAGCTGATGCTTCCTCAGCTGTAGGATCTTGAAGGGTATCTCCAAGCTCTTTTCAGGAGACCCCTTTGAAGACGTGTAAAATGGCATAGATAATTCAGGGACCTCATTGAAAAGGTCGCTGAAGCAAACATTCGCTTTCCATATCTGCCCATCGTCTGAGACTCTCTGTTCGGAGGATGAACAGATGAAGAGGTTTCTGCTAACTCTTTCTTGGTGGCTGCTGCTACCACCATGGCATCAACGGGCACACCTTTGGAGAGGAATTGCTTGTCCTGGGGGGCTGTAATAAATTTGTTTGGTCTCCTCAGAGTAGGTTCCACAGAATCTGGAGCTGACCAAGCCTTTCGAGCCACTACAAACATGAGTGGATCAAAAGAAGGAGATACCCAGGAGGTGGAAGGTCGGGAACCGAATGCGTCCATGTTACAGACTTGCCCTCGGTAGGGACTAGGTAAGTCCAGTCCCTCCTCTAAGCATTTCAATGATGTCCAAAAGGGAAACATCTTCAGAGGGAGACCTTAGGGACCCTTCCGATTCATCCATGTCTGTATCTGAAGTGACAGACTCAGGGGAGTCTATGTGCTTCCTCTTGCACTTCTTCTGAGGAAGCTGAGGGGGGGCTCCTCTAAGTGATCAGGGGAGGCTTTGGAAGAAGAGGGATCACCCAATGGGGTGTCCTGGGGCATAGGTTCCCTACGCTTGGAGTCTGGAGGAGGAGTAGAGGTTGGAACAGACACCACGAGGGGAGGAGCCAATGGAGCTGGCAGTAGAGCTGTTTCGGGGGACAGCACACTCCGCATGACCTCGAAGGCGTCCCGACCTCTAGGCAGAGAAAGCTCCAGCTCTGAAGAAACAGGAGTCTTTCTCCGCATTGAGGGTGATGGCTCCGAGGCTGATGTTGGAGCAGAGCTCACCTGCACCGAAGCTCCGAGGGGGAGAACGGGGTCAGACAAGGTCCGATGCCACTCCCCCTTTGAGCCAACGAGAGAGCCTCGGTGCCCAGATCCCTCGATAGAGGGTACAATCGAGGTAATCAGAGCCGACGTCGGAACCGAAGGAGAGATGATGATCGGTGCCGATGGTTCTACTACCTGCGGATCCATGGTCTACAGCTCAGAGCTAAATGTAGTCGGTGGAGGAACAGAAATAGAGGCGGTTGGAGCCGATACCTGTTGAGGTGGGCTGGACAGAATTTTTGCTAATGCCTGCGACTTAAGCAACCTACTTACTACTCTCTCCACATCATGATCCAATAATCTAGGGAATCGAGAGGAGTGGGAAGAATGATGGCTACGTTCACTCTGTAACAAAGGTGACTGAGGTGCCGAGTGGATGGACTCCAAGGATGGAGACCTCAGTCTCTTGTAACTCCGAGATGGCTCTGAAATAGCAGATGGAGCCGACGGAAGAGTTGTCTTGCCGGTGCCAGCCAGCACCGACATACTTGGTTGGTCAAGTAAAGGAGTCGGCGCCGAAGGTGGAGCCGACGGCTTGACAGACTTGGGGGATTTCGCTGGCTGAATACTTTTAGCAGGAGAATCCTGTGGCTTCAATAATCCCTGAAGGATTAATTTGTTTTTGCACTCCTGCAGGACCCTTGGACTAAAAGTGTGACATATAGAACAGGAGCCCTGCAGGTGAACAGTGCCCAAACAATATACACAACTAGTGTGCCCATCTGTCAGAGACATTTTCTGACAGCATGAGTCACACTTTTTGAAGCCAGATACCTTGGTATCTTTAGACATAATAGTAACAAAAACCACAATAATAAAAACTTGACAAACGTTCAAGAATAAACAACAATATATCAATAGAAAAAAAACTATACTAAGCCTGAGCCAGTAAGGAAGCAACCACGCAGCTGAAGCGACAAATGAGATCTGGGTAGCTGATGCTGGGCATGCTGGGATAAAGGGGTAGCCTCGAGCCAGTAAACAGCTCTCGAGCTATAGAAGATGGCCGAGTCTGAGCTGAGGATCAGCTCTGAATCCAAACAGCAAGAAGGAAGGCGAGATGAAAACAACTAACATGGAACGTTATGGTAGGTACATAACTTCTTTTTCAGGTGTCTGTAATAGTATGGGAAGGAGTCTTAGATTTTCCTGGCTGAAGAACATTATTAACAGCTGTCCATAACTTTCTAGGATTATGCTGATGTTTCATTTGTATGCTATGATAGTAGTTTATTTTGTCTGTTCTGATCATCACCCAAACAGCAAGAACAAAGGCGAGACGGACAACTTAACATCTAATATTGCCACCCAATTTAACAAATTCTTTACTGAATCCATACTTGCACTAGCAAATTCTCAAATCTCCCCTGACCCCAATGATGCACACAATCACCTTACTAATGAAAATAGCTTTTCCCGTCAACCTGTCTCTGTAAACTTGATTAAAAAACTACTCAAAAAGCTAAAACCAACCACAGTGACTGCTGATGAACTCCCAGCTGAATTTTTAAAAATTGCCCCTGACATAATTACATATCCAGTAACCATCCTTATCAACAGCTCCACTTCCGAAAAACTAGTCCCTGACCTCTGGAAGGTCTCCCATATTATTTCCTTCCATAAAGAGGGCATCTCAAAGGAACTAACACCATCAAATTACCATCCCATAATTATACTGTCTCCCCTTTCAAAAATACTGGAAAGGTGTATTCACACACAAATATTGGAATGCCTAAACACTCAAAAACTGCTCACTAACACTTTGCATGGATTCAGGCCTTACCATAGTACAAGCACTGCTCTCATGTCATTCACTCACATAGCTAATGGGCATAGAAATTATGGTAAAAATATTTCAGCCATAGTCCTAGACCTTTCTAAGTCCTTTGATATGGTTAATCATAACAAGCTTATAAAAGCTCTTGCTGAACTAAATCTTAGTCAATCCATTATTGCATAGTTTCATAGTTACCAAACAGGGAGACAGCAAGCAGTTAAATGTTACCAGGAGCTATCACCTATGTACCCAGTAACAAGAGGGGTCCCACAAGGCTCCATCTCAGACCTCTGTTGTTTACTATATTCACCAATAAATACACCTCTACTGTCCACTCCAGTTTCTCACTACGCAGATGACTCTACATTAGTCTGTGCCTCATCTTTCCTTGAGGAACTACACCAGCAAACACAAGCTTCTTTTCTCTGTGTCAAATAATGGCTTACTGACCACCAGCTAATACTCAACCCAAACAAAACTTATCTTCCAAACTACACAACATACCAACCCTGATCTCTCATATAACATCATATCCAATAACAAAACCATTATATCTCCTGTTACCCACACAAAGCTTCTTGGGGTTGTGATTGAAAGTAACATGAAATTCAGTATCTATATCTCTCTCACCATAAAGAAAGTCCATAAAAAACAAGGTACTCTATACAAACAAATGGTTCTTAACACTGCTAGGGCCACTACTGTATACACACATCACATCTCTACACTACTATACACCTCCGCAATTCTCACCAACCTTAGAAAATCTGACTTAACCAAACTAGAAGCCTGCTGTAACAAAATCTACAAATTTGCTACGGATAGTGCTTACATATCACACCACTATCTCTCAAACAGCTGAATTGGCTTGAACTTCCTCACCTACTTCTACATAATCAACTTACCCTGTCACATAAAATTATATATCTTCCTGAGCAAACCCCCTCGCTACAAGACCTAATAATTCCGCACTCCTGCACCAGAAACTTCCTCTCCACTAACAAACTTCTCCTCAAAGTAACTAAAAAAATAATGCCGCTGGGACATCTGTGTTCTAACACAAGAGCCAAAAAATGGAATGAACTTCCCCCTCTCATCACAGCCATAGCTTGAATGAATTTAAAAAGTCCTTAAAAGCACATTTGCTGAACTCATGGCTCTGCAACCATGACAGTCCAGGTTAACACCAGGCTTCCCTCCCTTCTCTCAGTCTAATCTCCTTATTCTGTAATTTATCTTCACACCTTCATCCCGTACCTCCTCTCCTCACATCTTTCATAATTCTACTTACCTGCATCTTATCCTTGCTATACTTAATGACAGCTGCTACTACTTTCTGTTGAAGCTAATATTTTAAATTATTGGTGCTATTATAGACTTTTATCATATGTCAAAGAATGCTACTTGTCATTAATTATACTGTACTGTGTGAATTCAAACTGAAGACTATTACTATGTGTGCAAAGGTCATTTGTGGAGCTTTTCTACTCGGGCCTCAGCTGAAAAAGGACCCATGCCCAGTCAGACTTTCCTGGTAACAAATTATAAAATAACAATAATAATTTAGATGGTGCAGTGGTGCAGCAAGTCGCCTCACAGCAAGAGGTTCTCCAGTTCAATTCTTGGCTGTAGTGGCTTCTGTGCAGAGTCTGCATGTCCTCTGTGCATTCATGTGGGTTTTCTCCGGGTGCTCCCATTTCCTCCCACGTTACAAAGACATGCGTCTGGATCATTTGTCCCTGGGTCTCCACTGAAAATTGTCTCGTTCCAAGTCAGACTTTCCCGGTTAACAAATGTTAAATAAATAAACAAATAAATAAATAAATAATAGCAACATAGACTATGACAGGGTCATAATGTTAGTTGCTGAGTGACTTAAGTAAATGCATGATCTGTCGGATCCTGGCACCTGACAGGCAGATGACCATGACCTTACCCTTGTCCATTCTAGTGAGGGGGACATCTGTGAATCTCACTACGTAGTCCTGGGTTTCTGTGTCATGGCCTTATTTTGTGTGAGAAGTGAGGTTTGTGTGAGAGTTGAGTGCGTGTACTGATAACTTCTTTGATGTCTAGTTTGTTTTTACTTGACAGAATTGACTCCAATTCCACAGTGTACTTGCATCTCTCACATAGGATTTTAGTTTGCTTTAGGAGTAAATAGTTGTCAGTATACATGAAGCAATTGCTACATTTACTCAAGATATCCATATCAATCAAGCTGGCAGGAAAAACGATGGGAAATTGCCCGTCCATTGTGGTAGGATTTTTCTGAACATGATATCTGGGAAGGAAGTGGGCTAGCTGTACTTAGGACTTTGGTTTAACTAGTGGGTTAGTTTGACTTGCAGCAGCAAAGGTAGTGGGTATATAATAGTTGGTGGATGTCAAGTGTGAGAACGCTGCTTAGAGCGCAACTGAGTCAGCAGGGAAGCTTGGGGGTTCCACTGTAAGGTCTCTAGGGAAATATAATGTTCCCAAGTGTTTGCATCTATACAGGGCACTGCTAAACCCAGCTGCACAGTGCCCAGCAACGAGCAAATGCAAGGCTTATATATAGACTAATTTAAAAGGTTTTTAACACAGCTACCAATGGGAAAGCCCAAACTGAGCCTTTCCCCAGCAATCCCCAACTCAGATGAGTCCTAAGGTACACACTTCTGTCACAAGGGTGCATGAAGGCCCTCAATGTAAGATGGCTTGTTTAAGAGCACAAACCAGAGTCTAGTTCAGCAGGTCGGAATCTAGCCTATGCTATACAAGGCAAGGAAACACAATTACAAAGAGCACAAATAAAGCAGTAATCCTACTGCATACAGTTAAATGCAGTGCTGGCTTAAAATATACTTATTTTCTGTTTTTTTTTTCTTCTTCAGTGGATGCCTTGGATTTCAGTGCAGATGCACTCCAGACAATGGAACTTTATGAGAGGGAGGGACTGGAGAAGTGAGAGGAGGAAAAAACACAATATAATCATTTTGTTCTATGTAAAAAAAAAAATCCACAAATGAAGATCTAAAAAGCTTTGCAGCATTTACTTGCTTACTTTCCACCCTTAGACATTAATGCTAAAAAGAGATACACTTGCGTAGTTCTTAGTTTAAAAGGAAATTAAAAACAAAAAGACTATTAGAAACAATCAGCTGCTCTACCAAACATAAAATCACACGTCATTAACAACACATCCTGAGACCACAATGGCATAGTTACTTATTCATTAATAGGAAGCACTAAGGGTTAAAAAAGAAAATATATATGTCATGTTTATCACTTACAGACACAACTTCTGAAGAGTCGTCATCTTCACCTTCCTCTCTATTGTCTTCAATTTCCTCCATCACTTCAGCCTTAGCCTCTGCCACCAGCTCTCGTAAAGGCTTGTTATCAGAAACTGAATTCACAAAGGGGTGCTGTTAACAAAAATGGAATATTAGTTTTAATAGTTAAATTTTGATATCCAACAAACAGCCAGGCTCACATAGAACAACCAACCACTCTGTTCAAGAAGATGGATGAAAAATGTAGTTTGAAAACATATTTTCATAATCGTTCATACAAAGTCATTAACATTCAGGGTGTCGTGAATTATACTTCTCCCACTCAAAAAAAGTAGATTCAAATTCTTTCTATAAAGACATATAGTACAATTCTATACATTATAGAACTGATTAACAGTTTTCTATTATCTCTGGCCTAAAAGTGATGATTGTAGGCTCTATCTCTCAAGTTATGTGAGTACCTTTGTCTGAAAAACATTGTTCACAAACTTAGCATCTGTCTGTAGTTTTTCTGATTTTATATCTCATATGAACTACAGTTACTGCATGGAATGGAAAAATATTTTTATCAACCTTTCATCAGCAGGCACTGGTTGCAATTCTAGTCTGTATAGTTTCTCATTTGAATGCTGCAATAAATCAGAGTAAGTCCACAAATGTGTTTCATTTAAAAACATATATTCATTTTTAAGAGAAAAAATACTAAATGCTAATGGAATAAAACATTTTAAATGGTAACAGAGTGCACCTAAGGCATGTATATCTATGTATACATACATAAGCAGGTAACAATATAATGCTGCTCAGAAAGAACAACATAGCAGGGAAACACATCACCAGCATTAAATAAACTATCATTATGTTACAGTAACAAGCTTAAAAGGCCCACTATATATTCTTTTAATTTTAAATATTACCTCAAGAATTAGTTAAACTGGAAGCAGCTAAAACATGAAAAAACATATATGCAAACATTATTTTCAACAAAGGCCCATAATTATGCCAAAACTTAATATTTTGAGCTCAAACCTTCAGCATGATCTATGGATCTCCACCACCTGAACTATGACACATTTTTGCTAGTTAAGAAAATGGCATTTGCAAAAGGATTTGCACAATGTCGCACATCATTTTGACAGAAAAGGTCCCTCAAAGACAACTATGAAATTTTCATGGAAACATTCTCACAAAAAGTTATCACTGTGAAACAATCTATTACCTAACACAGAAGCTAAGTAAAAAGGACATTTTAAGCTCTATTTTCAACAAATGTCCCTACCACTAATGTGTCACATTTAAAACCAGTACCTGAACCTAGCCTTTCTTTAAGGGTTTTCCTGGATGAATTTTCTTAGTTCTTCCTTAAGGAAGGACAACCACAGTCAGAGACCATTTAGCAAATTATTTTATTATTAAGCATTTACACCATCTAGCAAAAATATAAGTGGGCTATACCGAGAGCCCACTCTAGAAGCTGGAGCCTTAATCACTTCACTTCCAAACCCCAAATTGAGGAGAGAAAATCTTCTCCACTGTCTGAAGTAATATGGAAGACTTTAATATGAAGAGATCATCTCTCCAAATTATAGTCCTCCACAAACATCTGAGTAATCTTCACCCCATCACAGCAGAGGAAAACAGCTATTTTATCAACCCAGTAGAAGGTTTTACGTACCTTGTCTATGAGTGCTGTGCTGTATCAAGGAGATAATGAAGGAGTCAGCCCAAAGACGCATCTTCAGAGTCTCAATCCACTCAGCTGAGAGGCTTAGAGACACCATCAACTTACTCGGGAGAACAGTTGCAGAGACTGTGCTTCTAAGGCTACATAAATGGCATCCTTAATGTCTAGTCTCACATGGATGTTAGAAGAAAGCACTTCTTCCTTCCCTAGGCAGCCATTCAAACAGTTCTAGGAGAAAGGAATTTTGGTTAGAGGCAAAATCCATGCAATACCTCATAAGCCTTAAGGTTTTTGAAAAGCAGTGATATCACCCAGCACGAGGGGAGCCACTAGCCTTATGAAGAGTTTTAGGACCCAGAGGCCATTATCTCTAAAAGATATAAAATCTTGAGTGGGATGAAGTTCTCTACTACCCAACAAATTCAACAAGGACAACACTGTTCAAGGGTTCAAATGGAGAAAGGCAATACTAAAGATTTGGATAATACAGAACTGGTATTCAAACACTCATCTGCCAAAAATGGTATAAGGACATGACAGTCCTATACGAGGCCCCCTTCTGACAATGAGTGAGGACAGACACAGCACCTACACCCCGTGAAACAACCTCCCAGTACAGGAACCAATGTGTTGCCTCCCAGAAACTATTAGCATCCACTAATGTGGAAGAATGGCTCAGGCTTGAGCCCTCATAATTCAACAACTGACAGGACTCAACTGACAAAAAGTGACTTGAACCTAAAAGAGACAGACATATACCACATGTTTCTGTTGCATTTGAACGGTGCTCCACCACAGATCTAGAGATGACTGTGAGACTTATCCAAAAATCTGTGTGTGTGGAACATTCATTTCTTCCTCATATGCTTAACACTGTGACACTTCCTCCACACAGAAGAGGCAATACCCATGAGGGGTCTTCAATTTCAATATATTAGTCACACTGACAATTAAAAGTCCTGATTTTAGGAATCAAAGGTGGGAACTATTTAGATATGTAACAGGATTGAGAATAGTGACTGTACAAGCAGTAGAAAAAGCTGAGGAAAAGTACAGTTCTGTTCAGTGAACTTGCCATAACAGCAGATGTTTGAATGATCACTGGGTTATATCCTGCCAAAGATGTAACAGCCAGACAGCTTCCAGAGCTTCAGGGCACCTTCCATGTGCCCGAACTGTCAAAAAGCAGCTCAAGCTGAGTTGACTAAAAGACAAGTTTGGGCATGAAGCCCTTCAGAGCTTTCCTGCCAGCAAATAGAGGGAGGCTGAGCCCGAAAGTACAAGGCTAGGAATAACAAAAAATAAATGTCCACACCTTGCCATAAAAAACACACCAAAAACAAGGGGGGTAGAGGGAGAGAGTGGCTACAGCAGCAGTGATCATTTGAACATCTACTGTTATGGTAAGTACACAAGTCTAGAACGTTCTTCATACTGATCACTGTTGCAGTAGCCTTAGCTAATTATATTTAGGAGGTGGAAGGAGAAGGGTCCAGGATCGCCATGTTCCGAGCAAAGCATGATCTAGACCTTAGAGAAGGAATATAGTGCTCTGTAAAAGTTATGTACAGAGGACTAAGTTGCAGCTTCTGGAATACTTCTAAACTCCAACCCTTTCTAAAAAGCCATAGAAGAAGCCAAGGACCTTGTAGAGTGGCCTTGACCCTGCCTGGAATAGACTTGTCACGGTGAGTGTAACAAAAGGTAAAGGCGTTAGACAACCATTCGGAACTAATCTGTTTTGACAAAGGTTGTTCCTTCTTACCTTTATGAGACATGAACAACTAATCAGATGAATTGAAAGATTTAGTTCTGAGAAGATAATATCTGAGCTATCTTCCTCTCTCCCTCATTTTTAGGTTCAGGAAAGAAAATGAGGAGATGGATTATCTGACTTAAAGTAAACTCAGACACCACTTTAGGCATAAAAGGATTAGTTCTCAAAGAAATCCTGTCCTTGTGGAAAATGAGGTAGGGCTGACTTACCATAAGAGCTTGCAACTCAGATACCCTTCTTGTACAAATCAAAGCAATCAGTCAAACTGTTTTCCATGTTAAGTACCTCAAATCAGCCAGGTTTAGCTGGTTCAACTGCAGCAAGTGTTAGTAATAACACTAAATAAATTAACCTTAACGATAAATGAGCCTTCACAGGGGAATAAGAAAGGCCATAGGATACTAACTCACACAAATATTGTACAACCAGAGAACAACTAGCCCTAAATGGGTCCTGATTACGTTTCTGACATCAACTAGAAAACCTTTGACATTTGCTAATATACAATTTTCGAGTAGCAGGCTTTTTTGCCTCCATTAGTACCTGCCGCATGTCCTCAGAAAACAGGTGCCTAAAAGGAATTAAGACCCTATCATCCAGGCAGTTGATTGAAGAGGATTGATGTCAGGGTGTATCAAACACCCCTGTTCTTGTGTGCGTATATTTAGTCTGTGAGGAAGCTTATGGCAATTTAAATAAAGAAAGGAGAACCACAGCTGCATAAAGAAAAGGTATCCATCTTTCAGGCCTTCTTGCACAGTGTCCTGGAACAGAATACTGCTAGCTGATTGTTGAGAGGAGGCAAAGAGATCTACTTGAGGAACTCTTCACAGATGGCTCAAATCTTGGAAGACCCCCAGTTTCCATTCATGAGGGCCTGCCCTGCTCAGCTTGTCTACCACATAATTTTGCTCTGAAGATGCAGGATGCCTGTACAGAGAGACTGTGCTATGAAACTATATCCCAAGCTAACACGGCTAGTCTGCAAAATGGGATACCCCCTTGCCTGTTGATGTACCACATCACTGTGGTATTGTCTGTAACCACTTAAAGAGGTCCCGGGGACCAAACATGGTTCAAAGAACTGAGTGCCTTGATCAGGGCAAGCATTTCCTTGATATTTTTGTGCTTGTGTCTATCCTTGGTGTCCCACACCACCTGCACTTTTATCTCTCTTGAAACTGCTCCCCATGCAAAGTCCGAAGCATCTGTGGTGACTGACTGCTTTGAAGCAGGGAGGAAGAAGGGCAGATCTTGATTAAGGACATCTGTTGTCTCCATCAAGATATTTCCCTTCTGACAAACCTCAGTACTGGGCTCTCAAAAGATATAGGGTGTTGATGGTGGGACCAAAGAGATTTCAGATACCACTGTATCTTTCTCATGTGGAGTGTTGCTAAGGGTATCATGAGAATTATACATGCCATGAGACACAAAATCCTGAGGTATTCCCTCGCAATGACTGAAATCTGAGTGGAAAATCTTAGAAATAGATCTAAATAAAGATCTATTTATCCTGTGGAAGAAAAGCTCTTTGAACTGAGGTGCCAAGTTTACATTTCAGGAACATGATCGCTGTGTGAGGAGTCAAGAAAAAACTTTTGAATGTTCTCTTGGAATCACAGCTTGCACAAGACATCTCTCACCCAAGAGACTCATGACATTTTGAAAAAGACTCAGCAATGATAAGCAAACTGTCTAAATATGGAAAAACGTGGATACCCTGTAGCCTGCAATGAGCTATAACTGCAGCTAGGCACATTGTAAAACTCTTGGTGCAGTGGATAGCACAAAAGTTTAAGTCAGAGTACTGATAAGGTTTTGTGTGTGTGGATCACATTAAGGAATGCCTCAAGTCTGGATGAATAGGAATGTGAAGTGTCTTTTTAAGTCTGGTGTTACCAGGAAAATCATAAGATGAGGTAACAGGTTGTGAAGTGACATCATTTTGAATTTGGGCACTATCACAAATGGATTTAGGAAAGAAAGATCCAGAACTGGTCTCAGAACATTGTTTTTTATTTGGAACTAAGACCATCAACAGAGCTTTCCCACCTGGGAGGGAGGAACTGGTTCTGAAGAGTCTGATCTGCAGAATGAGGAAAGACCCCCTAGAAAGGAGGAACTTCCTTCCACTGCAATCTGTAACACTGATGAATGCTTTTCAGAACCCATTTGTCTTAATCTGTTGCCAAACAGAATACTGGAAATTCACTTTCTGGAAGAGAAAATGTGCCAGATGGTGGGGGTCACATAGCCTCTTGAATAGTCAATTTAGACTTGTTGGAGTGTCCTGGGTTTGGGGAGGTTTGAGACTTCTTTTTAGAACCTCCTAGCCACTTCTTCTTAAACATCTGTTTAACTGAATTCTGTTGAGACCGGTTTATTCTGTTTTTTACTAAAATTGGAGAAAGAAATTCCCTTGGACAACTTGGAAAAGGAGTGTTGAGAAATCTTAAGAGATTCCTGGATCAGCTTGCTGCTTTCATTACACTTTTTGATAACCTCTAACAGAGAGGCCAAAAACTCTCTCTCCAAAGAGAAATTTAAAATCTAATTTTTTATATCTGGGAGGTTCTGAGAATGGAGGCAAGCAAATCTCCTTAAAACAGCACCTGTGGCCGTAGCCCTGAAAGATGCATCAACAGTTACAAACACACTGCAGACAATAAGTGACCTGTGTAATACATTCAAACCAAGTTATTTAAAGCAAATTTTTCTTTACAAGAAGAGACTGCAGATAAAACATTTCTCATACTTTTACAACATGTCAAGATAAACAAACATACAAGCCTGACAATGTAAAACTCTGAAATTCAAAGTTGCAGAGGTATACACTCTTTCCCACACCTGTCAATAATTTGCTTGCCTTTATTAGAAAGAGTAGGATTGGAATTAACTTAGCAGCAAAGGACAGTCAACTAAGGCTACAGGTGCTGGATCAGGTTTGGGAATAGTGTACATAAATTTACAAGACTAAGGAACTTTTATGCATCTATCTGCCTTTTTAGAGACAGCTAGTGGACTATCAAGAAAACTGCAGGCAGAAAGACACACATCCTCTAAATCAGAAAGGACAGGAAGAATGGGTGTAGGTTCTACAAAATCTTTCTGTAACAACTCATAATATATTCTGAGGGACTGAGAAACTTCAGGGTTCACCCACTGGACACTGAAAGAGAACATCTATGGGGAGAATCAGAAAGTGAACTCTCCTCCAAATCTGAATCAGAAATATGAGGACAAAACCATGAATCTGTCCCTGCATGTTCCTGTTCACATTCAGAATTTTGAATCTCTTCAGGAAAGGAGGCATCTCTCTTTCTTTTACTGAAAACTACTCTACAAGACGGAACAATAACCTGAATCAAACCCTGAGCCAGTCCCAGCAAACTAATCATTCAGAGAAAACTGAGGAGTAGACAACGTACTTGGTTTTCTGTTTCTTTTTGACAGGAAAAATAGGGCAAAACGTTACTAATAGCAGCTGCTGCTTCTCCAGGGATGGGTACATCATTCTGACACAACATGGAAACCTTCTCTATTCCCTCTCCCAGAACCACCGAGTGGCTTTCCCTAGGCCATGGAGGAGACCACAACTGCTGCAGAAGAAGTGACTAACCCCCAGTCCATACTGGCTGTAGGTGCTACACCAGAGGGGTCAGGAATAAAGATGAGTGGTCTGAGGTACAATAACTGGTGGCAAAGGCTGTTTGCTTAACATTTTCTTTTTGTGCCTGGAGGAAGGGCCAAATGGGGACTAACAATTTGTTCCATGGTCAAACTGTAAATGGTGCCTCTATCCAGGGAAAAACAAGCAACAATGCCAGTAAAACTACCAGTCCACAAAAGTTCTTTACTTATTTTTGATAGAAAAAACACAGTAAAAAGCACTTTAAACACCATGGCAGTCCCACAAAGAAAAAATAAACACAATTTTATTTATTTTATTTTACATTTGTTGACCAGGAAAGTCTGACTGGATATATGTCCATTTTCAGCAGAGGCCCAGGGAGAAAAGCTCCAAATACAAATTTGTTACATCCAAGTACAAAAATAATACTACTAACAGTAATAATAATACGAGGTACAATAGAATTATATGTACAAATACTGTGGCAGATGCATTGTAATGATGAAGGAAAAAACATAGCTTATTTTCACAAAACATGAGAACAGACAGGGCAGTAAAACAGATATGCATACAGTTAGCAAGTATTTGGAAAATGTATCTGTCATGCGCATCGACAGTAAGAGTAAATAAAATGGAAGATACCAGGACAGTATTCCATTAGGCTTTCTGCAAGGAGGATTACTCTTAAGTACTAGCAGTATTTAAAGGGAGGTAATAGTTTAGGTGAGGTAGGTAAGTGGGGGCTTCACTAGGGGAGAATGTAGGGAGACGTTTGTAATCTCTATCCTATAGGGTTAAGGCAGGTGCATATCCAATGAGATATGAAAAATAGTTTCATTAAGTTTTTACATTTGGCCATGGATGGTTCTTGAGTTAAGTCTGGCGGGAGATTATTCCAGTTTTTCGTGATGTTGTTGGAAAATAGGGAGTAGCCAGCTGCGTCGTTTGATTTAGTAGTATCTAGCAGAACTTTATCTGTAGATCGAAGTTCTCTAGGTTTAGTATAAGGACTTATTAAAGATCTGAGGGCAGGGACTTTATCAGGGTTATATGGAATATTATAAGCAGTAGTGAGTTGGTTACAGAGAAGCAGATATGGGAATACAAGCCTGTTTAAGTTTTTTAGGTTTAGACAGTGATAAGTGCGGGAAGCTGAACCATTAGCAAATCTGGCAACATGGCTGTAACAACTGGAGACCTTATTTAGTTCCATTTTTGCCATGTAAGTCAGTACAGAAGAAGCATATAAGAGGATAGAAAGTAGGTGGGAGTGGGCAATGGTAGTTCTAGCAGGTGGGGTAAGAAATGCAAGTTTCTATATAGAGAGACAAGTTTTTTATTAGTGTTTTTTACTGTTTGGTTTATGTGCAGGTCAAATTTGAGGTTGTTGTCTATTATTACACCTAGTAATTTGATGCTAGTATCTGGGTAGAATATAGTACCATTGTCAGATATAACTGTAAAGGTAAGTGGTGGTGTCCAACCGGTGGGGTTGAACAGCAGTAATTTAGTTTTACTGGGGTTTAGTATTAGACCATGGTTAGAGAACCATTTTTCAACAGTTATAAATGTGGATTGGGTCATGGTCTGGAGGTCCCTGTGGGGTATTAGCTGAACAAATGAGGGTGGAATCATCTGCATATTGTTGTATGCATGAAGCAATTTGGGGTGACTGTGGGGAAGTCATTTATAAAGATGGAAAAAAGTAATGGGCCTAAGATGGAGCCTTGAGGAACTCCTATAGTAATAGGTAAGAGAGAAGTAATGGGCCTAAGATGGAGCCTTGAGGAACTCCTATAGTAACAGGTAAGAGGGAAGTAATGGGCCTAAGATGGAGCCTTGAGGAACTCTTATAGTAGCAGGTAAGAGAGGTAAGAGGGAAGTAATGGGCCTAAGATGGAGCCTTGAGGAACTCCTATAGTAACAGGTAAGAGGGACGTAATGGGCCTAAGATGGTGCCTTGAGGAACTCCTATAGTAACAGGTAAGAGGGAAGTAATGGGCCTAAGATGGAGCCTTGAGGAACTCCTATAGTAACAGATAAGAGGGAAGTAATGGGCCTAAGATGGAGCCTTGAGGAACTCCTATAGTAACAGGTAAGAGGGACGTAATGGGCCTAAGATGGAGTAATGGGCCTAAGATGGAGCCTTGAGGAACTCCTATAGTAAAAGGTAAGAGGGAAGACAGTTGGTTTTGCCAGAGAACAGCCTGATGTGTGTCCTGCAGGTAGTGTTGGAACCACTGGATGGATTGGTGATCAAGGGATATGTTTTGCAGAGCAAAGTAGGTGGTGATTGACCATGTCAAACACCTTTGAGAGGTGAAGGAATAGGGAAGATGAGAGTTGGGCTTTATTTCTATTTGAGTTAACAGTGTTGGTAAAAGAGAGGAGTGCAGTAGTGGTACTATGGTGGGGTCTGAAGCCATGCTGGGAGTCTGTCAACAGTTTGTTTTGGAGGAGAAAATACATTAGCTGTCTAATGTAGATAAATAATATGATAATAATAAGTAGATAAGTAATAAAGCATTTCTCCACAGAAATTATTTATCAGTTAGTAACACTACTTTTAAATTGACAAACAATGAGTAATCCATTTAAAAGCATTCTACAATTTCAAGACAATCCATTAAAACACAACACTCCTACATTAAAATAACTTTCCTGAAGAGGAAAGTAATAAAACAGCGGTAAAAAAATAAGAACATTGAAGTTTTTTCCCCCAAATGTAACTTACCTGCCCAGTTAAAGAGAGCACAAGCCAAGCATTGATTGTGGCAAGCTTCAGAGGAGTGTACTCTTTGGCAGCAGAAAAGCATTTAACAGCATTGCTCTCAGACTTGTCTTTTATTCAGCTCAACTCGAGCTGTGACAGTTTGGGCAAGTGGAATGTGCCCTGAAGCTTTGGATGCTGACCATCTGTTATATTCTTGACAGGATATAACCCATATAGCTAAGGCTACTGCAACAGTGATCAATATGAACATCTCAAGGACTATTCACCCACCTATTGAGGTAAATGATATGGCATGTGTCAGATTAGAACAAATATGCACCTCTAAGCTGAGGACTTTCAATAAAAAAAAAAATTATACATTATAATTGAACAAAGGATGAATCTACTCAAAGTCTTACAAATTAGGGCTCGAAATGTTAGGACTTGAGGTCATGTTCATGAATAATGACAGAAAGGAAGCACAAATCTGACAAACTGGTAAATCAAGAGCACTGTTAATGGCAATACGGATGTGCAAGGAAGCATCATCCACATAAGGCCAGAAAATGCACTGTATATTACAATATAAAAAAGGTAAAGAAAGGAAGGGTAAGCAAAAAAGCTCTCAAACTCTGCATGTTTAATAGCATAGCCAGGTCCAAAAAAGGGAGACAGGAATACTAAAACACAAACTTTACCTTGGCGGCCGACAGCACATATGCTCCTGCAGAATTATATACTAAAAATGCATAAACATTCATTCCCAACATAAACAATCTCACTCCAAATCCAGAGAATTTACATACTTAATGCAGTGCAGTCTCAGGCAAACCTCTCTGTATTCATTATATATATCTCTATTATATATATATATATATATATATATATATATATATATATATATATATATATATATATATATATATACATGCTCGACTAGCATATGTCCGAATCACAAAACATCGAACACACATACACGAAAGCACTTAACATCGAAAAGCGCTTCCGTGTATGTGTAGTTCAAAAAAAAGATCTGTGTTTCTGCAGGAGGGCTTTGCCTCCCTGCACCCCCACCCCCCCTACTTTATAATTCTCACACAGAGATCGCACTACAGTGGGGAAAAGGGAATTTTCCCTTACCCACACTGTAGTCCGATCTACGAAACAGGCACACATACATGGAAGCGCTTTCGTGTATGTGTGTTCGATGTTTTGTGATTTGGACATATGCTAGTCGAGCATGTGTCCGGATCCAATATATATATATATATATATATATATATATATATATATATATATATCTATGGGAACACTTTATAATCCCAAAATTCTGAAATACCGAATTTCAGAATCCCGAGATTATAAAGCCGAAAGCTCAAAAGTTCTAAACCCCAGAAGCACGAATTTCAAAATCCCAAAGTACAGAGATTTTGAAGTAGCGCTTATGGTGTTGCACTGTGTGAAAGAATAGCTGGAAGTTCAGGTAAATATTTATGTTTAAAGGTTTTGGTTAGGGGCTTTAGTGTGCGTTAGTGTGTTTGGTTACTGTGATCTGTGTGTGCGAGGGGAATGTAGCTTGTATGGTGGTGTTTTTCTGTGTTTGTCTGTGTAGTGCGACCGTGAAGTTAGTATATTTAAGATTTAAGTAGGGGGTGGGGGGTGCAGGGGGGGCCTGCCCCCCTGCTTGTATGTAGTGTAGTTTGAGCGTTTGTGTGTTGGGGGAAGCTGTGTGTATGTGTGTGTGTGGTAAATGGTTAGTGTAGTGTTCACAATTTTAAAATTCGCGCTTCTGCTGGGGTTTCAGGATTGTCAGGTTTCGGCTTTATGATCTCAAAATTCACAAGCCAGTGCATTTCTTTGTGCCGGTCCCAAGCCCGGATAAGTAAAGGCCAGGAAGGGCATCCGCAGGCATCCAATAAAAAAATTAAAATACACTGATGAGAACTTTTCATAAAGGCAGGAAGATAGGAGGAAGGTTAGGGAGTGTGGAGGAGGGTAGGAACTGAAATGTTGGCAGTATGACTGGTAGAGAAGGAAGGTTGATATATTGTGTGCAAGAGACCAGATGGAAGGGAAAGGAACAATATGCCAAGAGTGTTTTTAGGGCGTGAAGAGAGTGTCTGACGAGTGATGTTTATATGAAGCTCTTGATGGATGGTGTAATGATGAATGTTGTTAGTGCATGCTCCTCAAGTGTGAGTTGGATGAAGTTGTGGGAGGAATGCAGAAGGTCAGATGATTGTGAGACCTGGTGGTGGAATGAGGAAGCACAGGAGAGTATACGAGAGGAAGAGGCTGGCTAAGAAGAAGGGGATTGTCAAAGAGATGAGAGAAGTAGAACAAGTGTAGTATGAGTGAGGCGATGGGCAGAGAGAGAGGGTAAAGCTAAGGATAGGGGGCAGTAGAGGGATATGGAGAGAGTTGACACTAATTGGGGAGAAGAGTATTTTGAGAGGCTGATGAATGAGAGAATGAGAGAGAGAGAAGGTGGATGATGTGGGATGAAATTTGATATTTCAGGATTTCAGGAATTATAAAGTGAATTGGTATATATATATATATATATATGCAGAGCTGCAGTAACTACAGAGGATAAAAAACTGATTGAATACAGCCAGTTGCGGGAAAAAGTAGTAAAGCAGTTGGTAGCCGGAGGTGGATGATGAGTGATCAGCAGCATGGTTTCATGCCAGGAAAGAGTGAGAGCAATGTGTAAATGTTGTGCTCTGAGAGAGCTGATGAGGAGAAACACAGAAGGTCAGCAGGAGCTGCATTGAAGGCCTTGGAAACTTGATGAAGCATGGGAGGGAGAAAGAAGAGTTGAGGTGTGGAAGATGAAGCCGGGAGTGGCAGAGAAAATGAAAAGAGTAAAAAGAGGGAAGGTAATGAGGAGTGTGACAGTGGTGAGGTGGGCAGGAAGAGCAGAGTCCGCTTAAGGTGGAGGGAGACACAGGAGGATCAGCTCTGAGTCCTTTCTCATTTGCAGGTGGGGGACAGGCTGATGATTGAGGTGGACAGAGGAGGCCCCGCGGGATATGATCTAGTTGGGTTGATGACATTGCGATCTGTAGTGAGAGCAGGTTGAGGGCTCCAATTTGAGGTGGAGAGGGGAGGAGATATGCCTAGAATGAGGCAGAGAGAGGAGGGAGCCAGGCCAAGACAATGAGAGTAGAATGAGGGTAAATGAATGAGGAGGTAGAGGAATGGTGGAGGTGCAGGGAGTAGTTGGGTGGACGAGATTCCATACTTGGGGTAAGAAGTCTAGGGAGTGATGTGGGAGTGAAGGAGAAGGAGAATTTGAGGTAATGGGGTGGGAGGGAGAGTGTCAGGAGGAGTGACGGTCAGGAAGACGGGTATGGTGAAGGAATATATTTGACATGTGCTGAGAGAGGGATGATGTATATATTGGGAAAGATGCTATGGGATGGAGCTGTAAGAGGAATAGAGAAGGAGGAAAGATAAGGTTAGGGGATGTGGTGAGAGAGAGAGAGAGATAACAGGTTGGTGGACAGAGCAAGATGAATGATGATATATATATATAGATAGATACAGAAATAAATACATACATATATGAGCTCTACTAATTTTGTCTATCTGTAGACTCCTCATAGGATCTTGTGTGTGAGGATGGTGCATAGGCTGCAGATTACTTCATCTTTTTAAACATTTTTTGAAAATCTGTATTTCAAGTTTTTGGCATGTGGCACTGAATCTTTCTTTTAAATTTAGATGATCTTGTCAGTACATGTGTTTTTATATATATATAAAATGGAGATCAGTGTAGCATATGGAGCAGAAACAATCGGCAAAATATATATATATATATATATATATATATATATATATATATATATATGTGTGTGTGTATAAAAGAGAAGACAGTAATTGAATAATTTATGCAGTGTTGCCTAGATTATAGGATATATAACAATGTGAGGGATGTTTGCAAATGTGAACTACAGTGGATATAAAGTGTACACACCCCTGTTACAATGCCATGTTTTTGTGATATAAAAAATGAGACCACAATAAATCATTTCAAAACTTTTCCCACCTTTAATGTGAGCTGTAACCTGTACAATTCAATTGAAAAACAAACAAATCTGTTAGGGGAAAATATATAAAAAAAACAAAAAAACGTACAATAAGCTGGTTGTATAAGTGTGCACACCCTTAAACTTATACTTTGTTGAAGCACCTTTTGATTTAATTTCAGCATTCAGACTTTTTGGGTACACACCGGCCATCAATTAAAGAGACTCTGAATTAACCCCAAATAAAGTTAAGCTGTCCTATTTGGATTTTCCTGATACTTACTTAGTTGCCTGATACAGCAAAAGCCATGTTTCATTGAGAGCTTACAAAGCATCAGAGGGATCTCATTGTTGAAAGATATCAGTCAGGAGAAGGGTACAAAAAATTTTCCACAGTATTGGATATACCTTGGAACACAGTCAAGACAGTCATCAAAAAGTGGAGAAAATATGGGACAACAGTCACACTGCAAAGAACTGGACGTTCCTCCAAAATTGATGTAAAGACAAGACAAAAACTGGTCAGGGAGGCTGCCAAGAGAGCTATAGCAACACTGAAGGAGCTGTAGAAATTTCTGGCAAGTACTGGTTGTGTACTACATGTGACAACAATCTCCCGCATTCTCCATATGTCTGGACTATGGGGTAGGGTTGCAAGACAGAAGCCTTTTCTTACACAAAAAAACATCCAGGCCCAGCTACAATTTGCAAAACAATACATCAAGTCTCCCAAAAGCATGGGGGAAAATGTGTTGTGGTCTGATGAGACCAAGGTTGAACATTTTGGCCACAATTCCAAAAGATACGTGTGGCACAAAAACAACACTTCGCATCACCAAAAGAACACCATCACCATGGTGAAGCATGGTGGTTGCTGTATCATGCTTTGGGGTTGCTTTTCTTCAGGTGGAACTAGGACTTTAGTCAAGATGGAGGGAACTATAAACATTTCCAAATACCAGTCACTTTTGACCCAAAACCTTCAGGCATCTGCTAGAAGATGAAGAGGAATTTCACCTTTCAGCACAACAATGACCCAAAGAATACATCCAAATCAACAAAAGAATGGCTTTACCAGAAGAAAATTAAAGTTTTGGAATGGCCCAGCCAGAGCCCAGACCTAAATCCAATAGAAAATATGTGGGGTGACCTGAAGAGGGCTGTGCACAAGAAATGCCCTCACAATCCGACAGATTTGGAGCACTTTTACAAGGAAGAGTGGGCAAATATTGCCAAGCCATGATGTGCCATGCTGATAGACTCCTATCCAAGAAGACTGAATGTCATAATTAAATCAAAAGGTGCTTCAACAAAGTATTAGTTTAAGGGTCTGCACACTTTTGCAACCACAGTTTCATAGTTTCATAGTGTAGTACTAGGCTATCTGCCCTAGGGCATTTATAAGCCTAGCCAAAGTGTATGTGGCTTTCACCACCCCATGTAATGATACAAAAGTGTACAATTTAAATTAAATTTAGTTTACTGTGCCTCTATCTAGCAATGACACAGAGATGACCCCCGGGGTAAACCTACGATCACCCATCCATTCGTCCAGATTTCTCTTGAAGAGAGTCAGTGAGGGGCTCTGCCTAACATGGACAGGTATCCTGTTCCAGAGTGCGGGAAGCCTCTGGGTTATGAATCTATCCCTCCAGCATGTCCTATTCATATTTGTGCTGAGGTTTAGATCTTTAGCTCTCGTGGCTCTGATGGATTTGGATTTTTTTGAGGTGGAGCATGTCCATTAATTCTGAATTGGACATGGCCTTGTACGTAAGGCACATATCACCTCTGAGCAGGCAGTATGCTACTGAATAGAGCTGGAGCTTTTTCAGTCTGGCAGCATATGACATATGCTGGAGACCCTTGATCCTCTTGGTAAGGTACTTTTGGGGTCTCTCCAGCTGCTGCAGGTGCCGGGTGAGGTACATACCAAATGGGGCATTGTACTCAATCATAGGCCTGATAAGGGAGGAATATAAGGGTACAATGACATCCTTTGATCTGGATGTGAATCCCTTCATGATAAGGTGGGCAAGGTAGAAGGTCTTTCTAACCACTTTGGCGATGTGGGTGTCAAATGAGAGGTCACTGTCAACTTGGGTCCCCAGGTCTCTGATTACTTTTTCCATATTTAATGGATTACCACCTATGTGGTTATTTGTGGGTACTTTGTTTTTTCCAAAGGGGATGACTATACATTTTTTGGCATTTAGTTTAAGGCCATGACTCTGGCACCAGTTGTCTGTTTTTGTGAGGCCCTACTGGAGGGTGCATGTGTCAGCTGGTGTGTCGACTATGGCGTCTAGTTTGCAGTCGTCTGCGAACTTTGTCAGCCACAAACCCCTTATGTTTGCCTGCACATCTGAGAAATAAATGCCGAACACGAGGGGTCCCAAGACAGAGCCCTGTGGGACTCCACTTGTGACTGGCTTAGAGTCTGACATAGCTCCAGCTATTCTGACTTTGTGGGTTCTGTCCTTTAGCCAGTTTGCAACCCATCTTGTGACAAACGGGTTTACATTTAAGCTGTTGAGCTTGTCGATGATGCCTGAGTGGGGTATTGTGTCGAAGGCTTTTGCCAGATCCAGGTAGGCTGTATGAACTGCTTTGCCTTCATCGATGGCTCTAGTGACTGTTTCAAAAAAGTCCACCAGGTTTAAAAGACAGGATCTGCCATTTACAAAGCCGAACTGGGTAGGGTCAATTGTCTGCAGGTCCCCGATGTCTTTGTTTATGAGTTCCATAATGATCCTTTCCATAGCTTTGCAGACCAGGCTGGTCAAGCTTATGGGGTGGTAGTTTCCAGGGTCTGTAGAGGTGCCACCTTTGTGGAGTGGGACCACTGTAGCTGTACGCCAGTGTTCAGGGATGTATCCTGTAGCAAGGCTAAGATTAAACAGTGTTCTTATGTGTGGGTTTAGCTCCTCTAGGAGTTCACGTAGCACGCAACCCGACACCGCCAGGTCCCATGGATGCTGTATTTTTAGCTTTGCTGAGGGCAGCTCTCACCTGGACATCTGAGATTTCAGGGAGGTTGCATTCAGCTGAGATATTTATTTCGTCTTTTGGGGGAGAGGGAGGGGAGAAATGTGCACTGAACCTGTCTGCCAGTATGTTGGCAATATCTGTGGGTTCAGTGTATTTTTTGCCGTTATGAACTAACTCTGCATATCTGAGGGTTTCCACCCAGGTTTCTAACATAACTGAAGAAGGCCTTGTGATTATCTTTAGTGTCCTTAGCGATTATTCTCTCAAAGTTGGCCTTTGATGATTTTATTAGCGAACATAGTTTTTTGCTAGTGCTGATCAGGGATGCCTTCCCTTTATGGGATTTTGCTCTGTCTTGCAGTAGCTTCCTTCTCTTGTTATAAAGTTTGTTTATGGCTGGGGTCCACCAGATAGGATGCCTGCCTTTGGTGGAAAGGGTCTTGGTTTTATTTGGGATTGCATGATCCATGCATTCTTGGAGATGCCCATAGAAAGCATTTGTGAAGGATTCAGCAGTGTGGGATGTGGTTTCCACTGGCCCAGGGGGCTTGAAGGATACCATTTCAGTCCTAAGGAGGGTAAAGTCAGCTTTTGAGAAGTTTCTCACTGTGGTCTTTGTGCTGGGGTGGAGGTGGGATATGAATATCTAGGGTTATTAGTTTATGGTCTGATCTCACTAGTGAGGGGTATACTTCCGGTGTTGAGCATTTTGTCCCCATGTTTGTGATGATTAGGTCAAGTATATTATTTCCCCTTGTGGGGGAGGTGACTAGTTGCTCCATTGCATTTGAGTTGATGAATTCCAGGAACCTTTGGGCTAGGGTGCTGGGGCTTGAGTAATGCACCCAGTCTATGTTTGGGTAGTTGAAGTTTCCCAATATGATGGTATTTGGTGAGACATTCATATCCTCCAGTGTCTTCAGGAAGGCTGAATGGAGTTCCTGAGATTGCGAGGGTGGTCTGTAGCATGCTACAAGTTGTATAGCAGTTTTGCCTATGGTTAGTTGCATGTGGATGGTCTCCGATACTTCGTGCATTGCCACTAACCTGGAGGTTTGGGTGTCTTTAATGAATATGGACACTCCCCCTCCTTTTGTGGTTCGGCCCAGGTTTTGGGGCCGAAATGCATGATACGAGGTATAACCTGGTAGGGCTGGGGTGCTCTCAGGAGCCTTGAACCAGGTTTCAGTTACTGCACAGACATCAATGCTCTTCATACTGAGGAGTGCTTCGAAAACCTGCATCTTGAGATTTAGACTTCTGGCGTTGAGCAGCATTACCCTTAGTTTTTTTCCTTTATTGTTTTCTAAGGTCGTGGGTTTGTCTTTTGAGCCTTGCCTAAAAAAGGCACTATGGGGGTGGCAAGAGCCTTAGCCAATATCCGAAGCCCAGTGGTGACAGGTGCAAGCCGTCCCTTGAAGCAGCGTGGCTTGTCCAGCATGTCATCCCAAGCAGACAGACATTGGATCCCCCTAGAATGACACCAGTGATTGAGCCAATTATTAAAGCTGATCATCTTGTCTTTGTATTGTGGCATCATTCTTGGTGAGGGCAAGATGCTGCTCAGGGTCAGGGTCATACCGGCCTGGGCTACATAATCAGAGAGCTCCTCTATGTCTCTTTTCATGTAGTCCAGGAGGTACGCCTCAGGTCATTCACGGCATGGACAATGACGGAGTCATATTTGTACTTGCTTTGGAGTGACCTGAGTGCTTGTGTTATGTGGCGGATCCTAGCTCCCGACAGGCAGCTCACCGTTACCCTCTCTTTGTTCAGCCTGGTAAGCGGGACGTCAGTGTGGCTGACTATAGAGTCCCCCATTACTAGTGTATCAGGCATGGTGTTTTGCCTTAAGGGCTGTGATTGTTTGGCACACTGACTTTGTGTACTATGTGTTGCTTGTGCAGAGTTTTGAGGTGGTGTTTTCTTGAATGTCTGCTTTGGAAGCCTCTGTTGTTTCGGTAAGTTTTTTATTAGAGCCTCCGAGTATGTCTTTGTGTTACTATGTGTTTGGTTTGCAGTTGTGGTTGGTTTATGTGAGACTGGGTTTGTTGTGTGTGTGGTTACCTTCTCCTCCTGTCTGGTCTTGCTAGTCCTGTGTTGAGAGAGTTCAGCCTCCAGTTTGGCTATATAGTTGCATCTCTCACATGTGTTTGTTAGGAGGAGGAGAGGGTTGTCTGTGTACATGAGATAATTGTAACATTGTCTCAGGATTCCCAGATTAACCAGCTGAACTGGAGAGGATGTCAGTAATATACCACTCGACATGCCAGAATAGTATAAGGGGGTGATGTGTAACTCTGTCAGAGAGAGGACTTTGAAGGGAAGTGGGTATTAGCATGGGTTGTAGGTGGATGTAGTGCTTACGTTAGTTCAAGGGTGCTTCACTTAAAAGAAAGGTTTTAGGAGCAAGTGCTAGGCTTATGATAAAGTGAATAGACTGATTTTGTTGAAAGTAGAGCTTTCTTAAGGGAAAAATTGAAGTGCAGACTTGGCGGAGCCATGAATAATTTAAGCCTGTTTAACCGGCACTGCGGTATGCGCACAATTGCTCAAAGCCACGCAAACGCGGATTTTAAACAGGGAACTTCAAAAGAGCTGGAAATGGTCCAAAACAACCAATTACTACAAGCTCTTGTGCTGAGGTCACTCCTTCAGGGACAGATAGGCTGCTCAAGGCTCCCCACTCCCACTGGTGAGCAAAGAAACTTCCTTCTATCCAAGTAAGGCAATGGACAACACAGGAACTACACCACAGTCCAGAATACAGCAAAGCCTGTATACTTGTCTAAACTAGTCGAGAAAAGCAGGAAAACAAGGATTTTTTTTTGTTTTTTTTTTGTTTTTTAAGTTAGAAAGTACACAGAAATGCAGGAAAAACAGTAATAAATCACTTACACAGGCTAGCTCACTTTAGTGGGTAGCCTCAACAGTTAAATTTAACAACAAACTTTCGACCAAATGTAACTAAGTGCAGATAATCTACAATGCAAAAAACAGGTAATAAAGCAGTATAAATTTGTTCAAAGTAAGAAAAGGAAGGTCTCTCAGGTAAAAACAGCCAAAAAATACTTAGATCAGGAAAGTAGTCGCTTTTCTCAGTTCTCTGCTGCTAGCACCACTCTGCTAGGACCACGAGGAGCTGTTTCTGAGTAGTATAGCCAGAAAAAAACGCTCAGGGGTGGATTTTAAACAGGGAACTTCAAGAGAGCTGGAAATGGTCCAAAATGACCAATTACTACAAACTCTTGTGCTGAGGTCACTCCTTCAGGGACAGATAGGCTGCTCAAGGCTCCCCACTCCCACTGGTGAGCAAAGAAACTTCCTTCTATCCAAGTAAGGCAATGGACAACACAGGAACTACACCACAGTCCAGAATACAGCAAAGCCTGTATACTGGTCTAAACTAGTCAAGAAAGGCGGGAAAACAAGGATATTTTTTGTTTTTTTTTGTTTTTTAAGATAGAAAGTACACATAAATGCAGGGAAAACAGTAATAAATCACTTACACAGGCTAGCTCACATTACTGGGTAGCCTCAACAGTTAAATTTAACAACAAACTTTCGACCAAATGTAACTAAGTGCAGATAATGTACAATGCAAAAAACAGGTAATAAAGCAGTATAAACTTGTTCAAAGTAAGAAAAGGAAGGTCTCTCAGGTAAAACAGCAAAAAAATACTTAGATCAGGAAAGGTAGTCGCTTTTCTCAGTTCTCTGCTGCTAGCACCACTTATTGTGCGTTTTTATTTTTTTTATATGTTTGCCTAACAGATTTGTTTTTCGATTGAATTGTACAGGTTATATCTCACATTTGTCTAAAGGTGGGAAAAGTTTAAAATGATTTATTGTGGTCTTTTTTTAATATCTCAAAAACCTGGCATTTTAACAGAGAGAGGGAGAAATGTGCACTGAACCTGTCTGCCAGTATGTTGGCAATATCTGTGGGTTCAGTGTATTTTTTGCCGTTATGAACTAACTCTGCGCATATCTGAGGGTTTCCACCCAGGTTTCTAACATAACTGAAGAAGGCCTTGTGATTATCTTTAGTGTCCTTAGCGATTATTCTCTCAAAGTTGGCCTTTGATGATTTTATTAGCGAACATAGTTTTTTGCTAGTGCTGATCGAGGATGCCTTCCCTTTATGGGATTTTGCTCTGTCTTGCAGTAGCTTCCTTCTCTTGTTATAAAGTTTGTTTATGGCTGGGGTCCACCAGATAGGATGCCTGCCTTTGGTGGAAAGGGTCTTGGTTTTATTTGGGATTGCATGATCCATGCATTCTTGGAGATGCCCATAGAAAGCATTTGTGAAGGATTCAGCAGTGTGGGATGTGGTTTCCACTGGCCCAGGGGGCTTGAAGGATACCATTTCAGTCCTAAGGAGGGTAAAGTCAGCTTTTGAGAAGTTTCTCACTGTGGTCTTTTGTGCTGGGGGTGGAGGTGGGATATGAATATCTAGGGTTATTAGTTTATGGTCTGATCTCACTAGTGAGGGGTATACTTCCGGTGTTGAGCATTTTGTCCCCATGTTTGTGATGATTAGGTCAAGTATATTATTTCCCCTTGTGGGGGAGGTGACTAGTTGTTCCATTGCATTTGAGTTGATGAATTCCAGGAACCTTTGGGCTAGGGTGCTGGGGCTTGAGTAATGCACCCAGTCTATGTTTGGGTAGTTGAAGTCTCCCAATATGATGGTATTTGGTGAGACATTCATATCCTCCAGTGTCTTCAGGAAGGCTGAATGGAGTTCCTGAGATTGCGAGGGTGGTCTGTAGCATGCTACAAGTTGTATAGCAGTTTTGCCTATGGTTAGTTGCGTGGATGGTCTCCGATGCTTGGTGCATTGCCACTAACCTGGAGGTGTGGGTGTCTTTAATGAATATGGACACTCCCCTCCTTTTGTGGTTCGCCCAGGTTTTGGGGCGAAATGCATGATACAGGTATAACCTGGTAGGGCTGGGGTGCTCTCAGGAGCCTTGAACCAGGTTTCAGTTACTGCACAGACATCAATGCTCTCCATACTGAGGAGTGCTTGAAAACCTGCATCTTGAGATTTAGACTTTTGTCATTGAGCAGCATTACCCTTAGTTTTTTCCTTTATTGTTTTCTAAGGTGGTGGGTTTGTCTTTTGAGCCTTGCCTAAAAAGGCACTATGGGGTGGCAAGAGCCTTAGCCAATATCCGGAAGCCCAGTGGTGACAGGTGCAAGCCGTCCCTTGCGAAGCAGCGTGGCTTGTCCAGCATGTCATCCCAAGCAGACAGACATTGGATCCCCTAGAATGACACCAGTAATTGAGCCAATTATTAAAGCTGATCATCTTGTCTTTGTATTGTGGCATCATTCTTGGTGAGGGCAAGATGCTGCTCAGGGTCAGGGTCATACCGGCCTGGGCTACATAATCAGAGAGCTCCTCTATGTCTCTTTTCATGTAGTCCAGGAGGTGCGCCTCAGGTCATTCACGCCGGCATGGACAATGACGGAGTCATATTTGTACTTGCTTTGGAGTGACCTGAGTGCTTGTGTTATGTGGCGGATCCTAGCTCCCGACAGGCAGCTCACCGTTACCCTCTCTTTGTTCAGCCTGGTAAGCGGGACGTCAGTGTGGCTGACTATAGAGTCCCCCATTACTAGTGTATCAGGCATGGTGTTTTGCCTTAAGGGCTGTGATTGTTTGGCACACTGACTTTGTGTACTATGTGTTGCTTGTGCAGAGTTTTGAGGTGGTGTTTTCTTGGATGTCTGCTTTGGGGGCCTCTGTTGTTTCAGTAAGTTTTTTATTAGAGCCTCCGAGTATGTCTTTGTGTTACTATGTGTTTGGTTTGCAGTTGTGGTTGGTTTATGTGAGACTGGGTTTGCTGTGTGTGTGGTTACCTTCTCCTCCTGTCTGGTCTTGCTAGTCCTGTGTTGAGAGAGTTCAGCCTCCAGTTTGGCTATATAGTTGCATCTCTCACATGTGTTTGTTAGGAGGAGGAGAGGGTTGTCTGTGTACATGAGATAATTGTAACATTGTCTCAGGATTCCCAGATTAACCAGCTGAACTGGAGAGGACGTCAGTAATATACCACTCGACATGCCAGAATAGTATAAGGGGGTGATGTGTAACTCTGTCAGAGAGAGGACTTTGAAGGGAAGTGGGTATTAGCACGGGTTGTAGGTGGATGTAGTGCTTACGTTAGTTCAAGGGTGCTTCACTTAAAAGAAAGGTTTTAGGAGCAAGTGCTAGGCTTATGATAAAGTGAATAGACTGATTTTGTTGAAAGTAGAGCTTTCTTAAGGGAAAAATTGAAGTGCAGACTTGGCGAGCCATGAATAATTTAAGCCTGTTTAACCGGCACTGCGGTATGCGCACAATTGCTCAAAATAAAATCTTACACAGGCTAGCTCCAAATGTAACTAAGTGCAGATAATCTACAATGCAAAAACAGGTAATAAAGCAGTATAAATTTGTTGCCAAAGAAAGGAAGGTCTCTCAGGGTAAAAACAGCAAAAAATACTTAGATCAGAAAGTGTAAGCTTTTCTCAGTTCTCTGCTGCTAGCACCCTCTGCCCCAGAGCTGTTTCTGAGTAGTATAGCCAGAAAACGCTCAGGGGTGGATTTTAAACAGGGAACTTCAAGAGAGCTGGAAATGGTCCAAAACAACCAATTACTACAAGCTCTTGTGCTGAGGTCACTCCTTCAGCGACAGATAGGCTACTCAAGGCTCCCTACTCCCACTGGTGAGCATAGAAACTTCCTTCTATCCAAGTAAGGCAATGGACAACACAGGAACTACACCACAGTCCAGAATACAGCAAAGCCTGTATACTGGTCTAAACTAGTCAAGAAAAGCGGGAAAACAAGGATTTTTTTTGTTTTTTTTTTGTTTTTTAAGATAGAAAGTACACATAAATGCAGGGAAAACAGTAATAAATCACTTACACAGGCTAGCTCACATTACTGGGTAGCCTCAACAGTTAAATTTAACAACAAACTTTCGACCAAATGTAACTAAGTGCAGATAATGTACAATGCAAAAAACAGGTAATAAAGCAGTATAAATTTGTTCAAAGTAAGAAAAGGAAGGTCTCTCAGGTAAAAACAGCCAAAAAATACTTAAATCAGGAAAGTAGTCGCTTTTCTCAGTTCTCTGCTGCTAGCACCACTTATTGTACGTTTTTATTTTTTTTATATTTTTCCCTAACAGATTTGTTTTTCAATTGAATTGTACAGGTTATATCTCACATTAAAGGTGGGAAAAGTTTAAAATGATTTATTGTGGTCTTTTTTTTAATATCTCAAAAACCTGGCATTTTAACAGGGGTGTGTACACTTTTTATATTCACTATAGTTTACATTTACAAACATACATCCCTCACATTGTTATATATCCTATAATCTAGGCAACACTGCATAAATTATTCAATTATTGTCTTCTCTTAAACCTAATTCCTCCTCCAAAACATTTTTCTGCATCACGATTTCTATTTTTTTTCTATGCAATCTACTTTTACCCTTTTCTAAAGACCCCACTTCCTGTTCTTGTATCTTTGTTACAATATTCACTACTTCAAATATAGTTGGTTTAGATTTTGATTTCCATTTTCTAGTAATTGTTTTTTTGGCAGCTACCAGTATTAAACTTAACAAGGCCTTACTATGTCTAGACAATTCAGATCCTGTATCCCAGCTCAAAAAAATCATTAATGTTTCCACGAATGGAAATCAGTGGAAACCAAGCACAAACTAGTTTCACCCATAAGGTGTCTTGAACATGAATATGCCTATACTTTGCCTGAATTATAGGCCATTTCATAACAATTTAATATGCAAATTATCTCCAAACTATCCAAAATCAACATATTCAACATTTTCTAAACACCCTCAGGTTCAGAATGGGAAGCCACATTGTGTGTGCTTTTATCTGCTTTCCAGTCACTAGCAGTATGCTCCGTAGTACAGAAACTAGGGAGTTCATATGAGAAGTAACATCATGGCTTTTTATTCCCTCACTCTAGAGAGAGACTGTAGCCCAATGAAAAAACAGATAAAGGGCCCAGCAGGAAAGGACTTGAAGTACTGAAACTCTCCTGGCTGATTTTACCACCTCAAGTAAGAGACTTCCAAGACAGGAATTTGAGAACAGCTGAACTAGCTGTTTCAAAGGGAGGGCAAATGAGATTCTCCAGCAAAAGGTTAAAGTCCCAAAATGGGGTAAGATCCCGGAGGGAAGGACACAGGAGAAGATTCCTTTTAATTATGCTTTGCATACTTTTTGAAAGACCAAAGACTGAAAATTTTAACCTTGGTGGAAATCTGAAATATCTGCCAAGTACATACAGATAGTGGAAAAGTTCAATCCCATATCAAAAATAGAAGAAAGAGTAAAACAGAAGAAATAAGGTTTGAAAAGAGATCCAGACCTTGTTGAATATCCCACATGGAAAACTTCTTCCTCTTCCACCTGTATAGCTTGTGAGCAGATTGCTTTTGGGAAGTAGTAAAGACCTGAACTACCAACTGTTAATGAAACTAGAGAAATCATACAGTCAAACGAATAGAGTGGATATCCAGGTGAAGGCTGCTGGATGGATCAGGCAATAGATATGGGATGGGAACTAGAATCCAAGGACTCTCTTTGAGATGAGGCCAAAGTAAGGGGAACTACAGCTGTCGAAGCTGGAATTGGGCTATGAGATGACTGTCACTTTGCAGTCTGCTTCTCTGGGGAAATCTCATCATCAGGGTAAGAGAGAGGAAGGTACACAGAAGACAAGGTATGCCACTGATGAACCAGAGCTTATCTCGGGGCCTGTCCTTATGTTAGGAAGAGAGTAAAAAAAATTATATTGATTATTTGTCTTTTTCTGAGTGTTTTACTAAGTCTGTTCCCTGTGTCTGCACGGTACAGCTGTGGGAGGTCTTGCCAATTCTTAGCAGTTATTTCCTGAGTCAGAGTTGGAAGACTTGCACCAGTCATCTGGCAATTTAACTTTACTGGTCCAACAACTGTCACAGAAGCTGGGGTCTGTATCGTTACCTTGTATATGAGATGGCAACGAGGGAAGAACACCAGTTGGATTGTATCCTATATTAAACTTGTTAGAATCAGAGAAACACGAGCATTCAAGAACAACCACACAGTCCCTAAAGGGAGGGGCAATGCAGCACATATTTTTGATAATTATGCAGTTCTGAGAGTGGAAGAATGGTTACAAAAAAAAGTTAGTTAGGTTATGATGCACCAAGGGACAGCAGCACCCTCACTGAGCGTCTGGATCATTTTGAGTACAAACTGTTTAAAATTTGGAAGTTACAGCTGGAGAATGGGTACCTGATGGAATCCATCAAAACAAACAGGGTGCCTAAGGGACTAAGAGTATGGAAATATCCCACGGGTCTCATCAACAACTGAGTGCTGCACAAAGACTTACTCCAAATGTTTGACAGACACGGGTGTGAATTTATGGAGCTTCTTGTCAAGCATAATCCCAAACAAATAAATAAACTTAGCAATGAGATAAATTTGCTTAACAAATCCATTGCCAAAGATTGCTCTTATGAGAAATATAGAATTCAGCATTCTTGTATTTTCCACTCTACTGACATACAGACTGATAAGTTGAAGGAAAGGAAGATCAAAAAAATTACAAAGAGATGGAGTGGACTACAGCAATCAAAGCATACCTTAAACCACCTGAACCCCAGCTTTGGGGAAGAAGAAGAATGGGTACAAATAATTACCAACACTCGGAGCCGGTACAGATTCCCGAATATGAAGGCACAGGACCACAGCAGACAGAATCTATTTTGGGGGAGCCCCCTTTGGATCATCCACCTCTATGTAGTTCCAAGACGCTGAAGGACAAGCAGCAAGCGAGGAGAGATCAATGGCCAGGATGGACGCATCCAACACAGCATTGTACAGGGGAATGGCAGAATACCACACAGAGGAAGCAGGCATGATGGCTTTGACTAATAATAGAAAGGACCCTCAACACTATGGATTTATGTACCATTGTAACTAACAGGTGACTAACATTTTCAATTTTAGTTCTTGTGACATCAACCAGACACATGCAGACATTTTTTGACTTAAAAATGTATGTAAGAAAACTTAACTTGAATATCTTGTTTTAACAAACTGGCCCTGTAGCGCCTAGCTTAAAATTACTTGGTCTTGTAATCCACCCCATCATCCCATTTTACAACTTGTTGAGAAAATATGTGAATTGTACCATAGATCCACCTTAAAATCAAATATAGGAGCAGAAAATTTCAATTTACCAAAGGCAGAAATTTATGCACTAAAGTTTCCTAAATCCTCCAATATTTGAATTATGAAACTGGATAAGGGGGTGGGACTGTGGTTATGAGAAACATGGATTATTCAGAAAGAATGTATAACATCTTGTTTGATGATACCTACACATAGGTTTCAAAAAATGAATTAAATATTGCCTTCAGGAAAAAAAAAATTGGTGCTACATGATTTGCACAATTAGCCCACATAACTTCAGTTATTTGAACATCCAAAATCCCACGGTACCAACTATATTTAGGGTAACCAAAATATATAAGAACAGACATAACCCACCTATGTGACCTATAGTGGATATTAGGCATTCTATCACTTCACAAATAGCAAAATATCTGGACTACCCATTTGAAGGAATTTGTACTGAAGGTCCCATATGTATGTACAGATTCCTGGAACTTACTCAAAAAATGTAATGATTGGGAGTTTGATCATCATCTTGTCTTTATGACGATTGATGTTAAGGACTTGTTCACAGGGATCCCACACTCTATAGAGGTACAGTGGTTTACCGATTTTCTCTATATCATCGACCATTTGCCCCAAGATAGAATTACGTTTTATATTGATCTGCTAGAGTTACTGTTATGAAACCACTACATCTGTTTTGATAATCATTATTTTTTTAAAAGAGAAAGGAGTGGCTATGACGTCTGCTTGTGGGTCCCTGTATTCCAACATAGTTATGACAGAATGTGAACCAAGATTCATCATTAACAGTGATTATAGCAATTCCTGGTACGTCTATATGAGGATACTTGGAAGATATATTTATTGCTTGGAAGGATGAAATCGATAAGATCTCTGGGCTTCTTAACTATATCAACAGTACAACAGACTTTCTGAAATTTACCCATGAAATAGGGGTAAATTATATTTCTTATTTAGATATCATGTTGTTCAAGGACATCATTAATAGGAAAATATTATCTAGGATCTACAGGAAGCTTTATGCCAACTCTTTGCATTTCACTAGCTCACATCCTATTACACAAAAGAAAGCAATCATAAAAGGGCAATTTGTGCATACAGCATGCATGGTATTGGTAGCACAGTTACCCCATAGGCTTTATTGATAGCTCCTTGAATGAAGATGCAAGAAAAAGAAAGAATTTTTTTTACTGCCATTTTAATGGGGAAGAAAGCCAATATACAAACTGTGGCCACTATCTCTCATTCCTGCAATGGTGACAGTGCAGGCCCCAAACTTGTTTATAAGTACAGTTTTATCACCATCTTCTCTAGATTATGGGTGTATCAGGTGGGTTTTAAAAAATAATTGGGCTATTGTCAGGGATAACCTTGTTTTGAAAGAGAAACCTGGCAATAAACCACTCATTATAGACAGAAAAGGAACCAGCTTTTAAGTCTAAAACAAAACTGCAAAAGGATCGTTTGACTTGTGGTATGTATAAGTGCGTCAGCTGCAACCATTGGAATAACACTCTTTCTTGTGACAATTTTGCAGTAAAAGGTGAACAGTTAAAGGTAAAAGGAAGGTTTAACTGTCTAACAAAAGGGATTGTGTACTTAGCTTTGTGCCAAAACTGCCTCAGATTTTGAATAGGCAAGACAGAGTGCAAGTTAAAAGAAAGAATTCAGGAACATCTCTATGTGATAAAGAAAAAAAAGTTGCACCGGTGCCCTATCTAAATACATTATGGACTGCAAAGACCATGATTTCAAATTTGTGGTGCTTCAGCAATTGCAATTGAACCCAAGAGGGAGACCATGGGGACTGCTGTTAGAGGAAAAGGAAATGTATTGGTAGCTATGGCTAAATGTAGCTAGTGCCCCGGGTTTAAATGAAGTTTTTTCTTCTTACCTGTTTACTTTAATTAAAAGCTTATAGTCATTAAATATCACTAAAGTTTTTATTGCGCAGTTTTATAATTTTATTTTTACTTACATGATTTTTTTTATGGAATGACTCTTGATTTTCTATTGTAGAGTGCTTTTTAATGTTACAAATGAGTGATTTCAATTTAAGCTACCATATCAACTCCCTGGTGGCAGAAACTAGCAGTCAAGCATCAAAAGTAGGAAAATATGGATCCTCCAAAAACGCATGTGAGAGGCAGCCACTCTCATGCCCTTGGTGAACACCCTGCAGACAGTGATGAGACCAAATGGCAGGGCACAAAACTGATAATGACTGGTTCCAATGCAGAAGCACAGGAGCCTCCTGGTACTATTGTTAATTTTGATGTGCAGCTACCTTTCCTGAAGGCGCTGACAGATTGAATGCACCATGACCATCCTGAATTTGGTTTTCTTGTTGTAATGATACAGGCCAAACAGATACAGGTTTGCCCTGAGTTCCGGTGTTTTTGGGGCCTCCTTGGATGGCTCCTTTGGAGAGAAGGTTTTTTAACTTTTCTCAGTCTACCTCTGTTTTTTTTCACTAATATTTTCCCCTGAAGCTGACCAGAGGACCCCATACCTCTTCTCATTTGTTGGGTCTACCCAAAACCTCCTCCTACATCTGCTAGTCCCCTCTGGACTTTCACAGATAAGGGTCGGTGAGGAGGCCAAGGCAACCTGGGTCCTCTTCATACTGCTGCTGCTGGGAGTGTTTTCACATAACTTCCTCACCCCACACATGCCACAGTAACGTTCTGTGGGTGTGACATGCAAGAGGCATAAAGCATCGAACCACCCCTCAGTTCAGCAAAGGTCTGATGTTGGTAAGCTGTCCCGCCAACCCTCAAGAAGCACTTCAGAGTTGTTTCTCAGGACTCAGTCAGGGAAATCTATCTGCACTGTATGGTCCATGCATGCACCCCCCACTCCCTGCTAGCACATCAGACCCCTGAGCTGCTAACAGAACCCACACCTGCTGTGTAGTCAGGGCTCTATCAATTGTTGCCATGGCACTGGCTGGCTGCATTCTGTTGGTGGTTAGGGACTCTGCTAATAGGAAGGATGGCATTGGTACTCTGGAAAAGGGGATTACATAAGCTTTGGATGCAATCTCATTGACCCATCTGTCCTGAGTGATGTCCAACCACACCTCTCAGTGCAGGGAAAGCTGACCCCTAACTGCCTCTAGAGGAAGACAGTTGCCTCACTTGAAATGAGTCATGAAAACCCTGGTTCTGTGGAGTATCTCCATAAATAGAGTGACCTCTACTGAAGGGGAACTCGCAGCCACAGAAGCTCTGCCCAGAAACTGGTCAAAGGGCTGCTGTTGGGATTTTGTGGGTGCCCTGGAGCAAGATCTTGTAGTCAAAAAGGCAGCATTTATGAAAGATCAAGGCCTTGTCCAAGATGACATCCCTTTAAGTAAAACAAGAAAGTACAAATTAATGGCAACAACGGTGAAACAATAACTCTAATAAACTAACATCAACAACACTAGCACAGTAACATCTAACTGAGAAAGCTATCAAAAGACTTTTTATATAAGTTAGAACACGTCCAAAGACCCATAGGTGGGAGTGGGAAAGAAAACTGCATAAGCTAACTAGTTAACATAGTAATTAGCTAATAAATGCTTCAGTAAAACAAACATACTACCAAAAACAGTAAATTTTGACAAAAAAAGTCACTAAGGTAGAATAGAGAAAACCACTTATCTTGACCCGAGCTCTGCATACAGTATTTGCTGCAAATGGCAGCAAGTGCAAAATTAGGTAAAAAGGAAGAATATGTGCATTGCAGGATACAAGAGAGGAACTTCAGCTGTGTGAAGGAGTTTTGTTTGGCATACTGGCACCTGGTGGAGACCAATCCCATCCTTGGAGTGGACAGATTGGATAATCCAAGTGTCCATGACTACTCAGACATGAAAGTATAATAAGTACAAGGAACTCGGCAACTAAAATTTAGAAAACCAAGTTTCAAACCCAGATCAGACTGACTTGGCAGGAGAGACTCAAATCTGTCTTTTCTGGGAATGTATTTCATTACTTTGGTTTACATCATGCTAATCAGACTTAACATGAAAACTGCTGTCTCCTGACCACAGAAGCATCCTGTGAGACATACAGTTGGAGTACTTGAAGCTTACATTGCTATACAGGATTATTCGTTTATGACAGGCTGATTAGAGAACTGCAACAGGAACAAAAGACAAAAATTACATCACTTAGATGTGCAATTTTGCACCTTTTATTTTTCTTTATTATTTTGCTGACCAGGTTAGTTCCACTAGTCTAGTATAATTATTCTGTTCACCAGATTCCAAGAACTGCATTCTATAACCCAGACATTTTTCAACTATGGTAGCAGGCTTTAAACCTCTTACTGTCAACACCTATCTTACTTTAATTACATAGAGTCAGACTACAAGATGTTACAACTGACAATGAAGCTGAAATGCTTCCATCTAGTCTATGTCAAATGATTGACATTAAAACAGATACTGCCATTAGCAGGTTACCTCTTCTCACAAATGTATGTCTTGAAGATCTCTTACCTCCAACAGCTGTAATGCAGTGGGTCGAGTTTCAGGGTTCTTATCCAGTGCCACCCTAAGGAAATCTTTGAATTCATGGGACCTGTAAGATATAACAAATAAGTACACATTTCAGCATTGTTATTTTAGGAGGAAAGTTTAACATTTTTATTTTTTCTGAGTAGGAAGATGTCTGAGTTGTACTTTCAGGAGTAGAAAAAAAAACAATGAGGAAATGTTATTCTGAAGCAAATACTCTCAAAAGATTAAAAAGGAAAGATTACAAATGAAAATTAAACACAATCAAGGTTTTACATTTCAAAAATGCTGTTTCAGCCAATGTGGTAGTCACCAAAAGGAGGCATCAACCCCTTAGCACAATAAATCTGGACAAAACCAAAAGTAATGTGGGAGCAAATGCCCAAATCTATGGACATATTTTAAATACTGCTCTTATACTATTGTTAAAAATGACAGAAATAACAGGTTTTGTATCAGCATGCATTTCCTGAAGGATATAAAGACAAAGTCAAATGTATGTCATTATTATTCACGATAATGCTTAATGATACACCAGAAAACCACAAATCTTATAGTTTCATAGTTTAGTACTAGGCTATCTGCCCTGGGGCATTTATAAGCCTAGCCATAGTGATGTGGCTTTCGCCACCCCATGTAATGGTACAAAAGTGTACAGAATAGATTTAGAATACTGTGCCTCTGTTTAGTAGTGACACAGTGAAGACCCCCTTACATAATAGAATTAGTTTACTGTGCCTCTGTCTAGTAGTGACACAGAGATGACCCCCGGGGTAAACCTACGCTCTCCCATCCACTCGTCAAGATTTCTCTTGAAGAGAGTCAGTGAGGGGCTCTGCCTAACATGAACTGGGATTCTGTTCCAGAGTATGGGAAGCCTTTGGGTTATGAATCTGTCCCTCCAGCATGTCCTATTCATATTTGTGCTGAGGTTTAAATCTTTAGCTCTCGTGGTTCTGATGGATTTGGATTTTTTGAGGTGGAGCATGTCCATCAATTCCTGATTGGACATGGCCTTGTACGTCAGGCACAGATCACCTCTGAGTAGGCGGTATGCTACTGAATAGAGCTGGAGTTTCTTTAGTCTGGCAGCATATGACATATGTTGGGGACCCTTGATCCTCTTGGTGAGGTACTTTTGGGGTCTCTCCAGCTGTTGCAAGTGCCGGGTGAGGTACATACCAAATAGGGCATTGTACTCAATCATGGGCCTGATAAGGGAGGAGTATAGGGGTACGATGACCTCCTTTGATCTGGATGTGAATCCCTTCATGATAAGGTGGGCAAGGTAGAAAGTCTTTCTAACCACTTTGGCAACGTGGGTGTCAAATGAGAGGTCACTATCGACTTGGGTCCCCAGGTCTCTGATTACTTTTTCTGTACTCAGTGGGTTACTGTCTATGTGATAATTTGTGGGTACTTTGTTTTTCCCAAAGGGGATGACTATACATTTTTTGGCATTTAGTTTAAGGCCATGACTCCGGCACCAGTTGTCCGTTTCAGTGAGGCCTTTCTGTAGGGTGTATGTGTCAGCTGGTGTATCGACTATGGCGCCTAGTTTGCAGTCATCTGCGAACTTTGTCAGCCACAACCCTCCCACGTTTGCTTTAACATCTGAGAAATAAATGCCGAACAAGAGGGGTCCCAGGACAGAGCCCTGTGGGACACCACTTGTGACTGGCTGAGTCTGACATGGCTCCAGTGATTTTGACTTTATGGGCTCTGTCCTTTAGCCAGTTTGCCACCCATCTTGTGACATATGGATTTACATTTAAGCTGTTGAGCTTGTCTATGATGCCAGAGTGGGGTATTGTGTTGAAAGCTTTAGCCAAGTCCAGGTAGGCTGTATGGACTGCTTTGCCCTTGTCAATGGCTCTAGTGACTGTTTCGAAAAAGTCAACCAGGTTCAAAAGGCAGGATCTGCCCTTTACAAAGCCGAACTGGTGGGATCAAGTGTGTGTAAGTCTCCAATGTCTCTGTTTATGAGTTCCATAATGATTCTTTCCATAGCTTTGCAGACCAGGCTGGTTAAGCTTATGGGGCGGTAGTTACCAGGGTCTGTAGAGGTGCCTCCTTTGTGGAGTGGGACTACTGTTGCTGTACGCCAGTGTTCAGGTACATATCCTGTAGTAGGGCTAAGGTTAAATAGCATTTTTATGTGCGGGTTTAGCTCCTCTTGGAGTTCACGTAGCATGCAACCCGGGATACCGTCAGGTCCCATTGATGCTGCGTTTTTAGCTTTGCTGAGGGCGGTTCACACCTGGACATCTGAGATGACAGGGAGGTTTACATTCAGCTGGGATAAGTATTTCTTCTTTTGGGGGTGAGGGAGAGGAGAAATTTGCACTGAACCTGTCTGCCAGAATGTTGGCAATATCTGTGGGTTCAGTGTATTTTTTGTCATTGTGAACTAACTCTTAACATATCTCAGGGTTTCCGCCCAGGTTTCTAACATAGCTGAAGAAGGCCTTGTGGTTATCTTTAGTGTCCATAGCGATTTTTCTCTCAAAGTTGGCCTTGGATGTTTTTATGAGTGAACGTACCTTTCTACTAGTGCTGATCAGAGATGCCTTCTCTTTATGGGATTTTGCTCTGTCGTGCAGTAGCTTCCTTCTTTTGTTATACAATTTGTTTATGGCTGGGGTCCACCAGACAGGACGCCTGCCCTTGGTGGAGAGGGTCTTGGTTTTATTTGGGATTGCATGATCCATGCATTCTTGGAGATGTCCGTAGAAAGCATTTGTGAAGGATTCTGCATTGTGGGATGTGGTTTCCACTGGCCCAGTGGGCTTAAAGGATACCATCTCAGTTTTAAGAAGTGTAAAGTTGGCTTTTGAGAGGTTTTCACTGTAATCTTTTGTGTTGGGGTGGACGTGGGATATGTATATCCAGGGTGATTAGTTTGTGGTCAGATCTCACTAGTGAGGGGTATACTTCTGGTGTGGAGCACTTTGTCCCCATGTTTGTGATGATCAGGTATAGTATATTATCTCCCCTTGTGGGAGAGGTGACTAGCTGTTCCATTGCATTTGAATTTATGAATTCCAGGAACCTTTGGGCTAGGGTGTTTGGGCTAGAATAATGCACCCAGTCTATGTTAGGGTAGTTGAAGTCTCCCAATATGATGGTGTTTGGTGAGACATTCATAGCCTCCAATGTCTTCAGGAAGGCTGAATGGGGTTCCTGAGATTGGGAGGGTGGTCTGTAACATGCTACCAGTTGTAAAGCAGTTTTGCCTATGGTTAGTTGCACCTGGATGGTCTCTGATGCTTCATGTGTTGCCACTAACCTGGAGGTGTGGGTGTCCTTGATGAATATGGACACTCCCCCTTCCTTTTTGGTTTGGCCCGAGTTTTGGGGCTGAAAAGCATGATACGAGGTATAGCCTGGTAGCGCTGGGGTGCTCTCAGGAGCCTTGAACCAGGTTTCAGTTACTGCACAGACATCGATGTTCTCCATACTGAGGAGTGCTTAGAGAGCCTGCATCTTGGGATTTAGACTTCTGGCGTTGAGCAGCATTACCCTTAATTTTTTTCCATTTTTGTTTTCTAAGGAGGTGGGTTTGTCTTTTGAGCCTTGCCTAAAAAAGGCACTATGGGGGAGGCAAGAGCCTTAGCCAATATCCGGAAGCCCAGTGGTGACAGATGCAAGCCGTCTCTTGCGAAGCAGCGTGGCTTGTCCAGCATGTCATCCCAAGGAGACAGACATTGGATCCCCCTAGAATGACACCAGTATTTGAGCTAATTATTAAAGTTGATCATCTTGTCTTTGTATTGTGGCATCATTCTTGGTGAGGGCAAGATGCTGCTCAGGGTCATACCAGCCTGGGCTACATAATCAGAGAGCTCCTCTATGTCTCTTTTCATGTAGTCCAAAGAGGTACGTCTCAGGTCATTCACGCCGGCATGGACAATGACGGAGTCATATCTTTATTTGCTTTGGAGTGACCTGAGTGCGTGTGTTATGTGGTGGATCCTAGCTCCCGATAGGCAGCTCACAGTTACCCTCTCCTTGTTCAGCCTGGTAAGCGGAACGTCAGTGTGTCTGACTATAGCGTCACCTATTACTAGTGTATCAGGCATGGTGTTTGGCCTTAAGGGCTGTGACTGTTTGACACACTGATTTATTGAAGTATGTGTTGCATGTGTTATGTTTTGAGGTGGTGGATTTTTGGGTGTCTGCTTTGGGAGCCTCTGTTGTTTTGGTAAGTTTTTTGTTAGAGCCTCCGAGTATGTCTTTGTGTTATTATGTGTTTGGTTTGCAGTTGTGGTAGGTCTATGTGGGACTGGGTTTGGTGTGTGTGTGTGGTTACCTTCTCCTCCTGTCTGGTCTTGCCAATCCTGAGTTGAGAGAATTCAGCCTCCAGTTTGGCTATATAGTTGCATCTCTCACATGTATTTGTGTTTGTTGGGAGGAGGAGAGGGTTGTCTGTGTACATGAGACAATTGTAGCATTGTCTCAAGATTCCCAGATTAACCAGCTGAACTGGAGAGGATGCTAGTAATCTACCACTCGACATGCTAGAATATTATAAGGGAGTCATGTGCCTTTAAGGTAAGTAAGTACTCACAGGGAAGGTAGGTGGATGTAGTGCTTACTTTAGTTAGCGAGTGCTTACTTAGAAGAGAGGTTTTGAGAACAAATGCTAGGCTTATAATAAAGCGATTAGACTGATTATTATAAGAATAGAGCTTTCTTAACGGAAAATTTGAAGAGCAGACTTGGCGGAGCCAGAAAAAGTTTAACCTTGTTTAACCGGCGCTGCGCTATGCGCACAAACGCGCAAAGCCGTGCAAACGCGGATTTTAAACAGGGAACTTCAAAAGAGCTAGAAATGGTCCAAAACAACCAATTACTACAAGCTCTTGTGCTGAGGTCACTCCTTCAGGGACAGATAGGCTGCTCAAGGCTCCCCACTTCCACTGGTGAGCAAAGAAACTTCCTTCTATCCAAGGTAAGGCAATGGACAACACAGGAACTACACCACAGCCCAGAATACAGCAAAGCCTGTATACTGGTCTAAACTAGTCGAGGAGAGGCGGGAAAACAAGGATTTTTTTTGTTTTTGAGATAGAAAGCACACAGAAATGCAGGAAACAGTAAAAAATCAGTTACACAGGCTAGCAAACTTTAGTGGGCAGCCTCAACAGTTAAATTTAACAAACAAACAACTTATGAGGAACAGACCAAAAATATAAGGCAAAAATCTCAACATTCTGAGAAAATCTGGACAGTTCAGAGGTAAGGGTCATCATGGGAGCAATGTATCAATGGAATCCTAGCAAAAGGGTACATAATCAGTTGTCGTACGGTATATATTGAACATACTGTGGGGGCCTTTTGAGTCAGTGCCAGGAATCCACATAAGTGCCTGCGATATCTTTACTATTAAAATCCACAAAATACATTTTGTTATTATACAAATTCTCTCTGTAAAGTAAAATGAGTCATGCATAGACTGTGTACTTGATTTTCTTCTTTCTCCCCCCCCATGCCACCACCACAGGACTAGCCTGAATGTTTCTCTACCTGCACCCAAGTGGCTCATTCATTGAGCTGGGCAACAGCAGGGAATCCTCAGAAGAAATGAGAGCCCTATGACCCATTCATTCATGCCAGGGTAGCCAAATTGATCCATTCATTCCCCCAACAGTAAGATTCAGGTGGTAGGGAGATGGCAAGCTTACGGGTCTTGAAGAAGGAGGAGGATCCAGGGGAAGACATGCTGAAATGGAAAATAAATGAACCTTAACAGAGGAATGAGAAAGGCCATAGCATAGTAACTCTCACAAATATTGTTAGACCAGAGAAAAACTAGCCTTTAATGGGTACTGGTTATATTGTTGGTATAAACTAGAAAACCTTTTCCATTTGCTTGCCTCCATTAGTACCTCCTGCACGTCCTCACAAAATAGGTGCTTAAAAGGAATTAAGACCAGGCAGTCAAATGAATATGACTGATGTCAAGGTGTATCAAACCCCCCTGTTCTTGTGTGAGTAGATCCAGTCTGTGAGGAAGCTTGTGGTTAACTGACCCTGGCCATTTACAAAAAAAGTGAGAAAGTACAGTTGTGTAAAATCTTACCATAATAGATGTCCTTGCCTTCACTGCTGCAGTATTCTTTATCATATGGGGATTCCCTACTGTGGAGGCCCAAACGTCCGGCCAGCCTACCAAAGACTACTTGTTGCTTATTTAAAAGGTACGCCAAATGCATAGCATAGGGCATAAAGGTGACATTCAGGCCTATCAAACAGAACTGACTGCCCCAGTAGGAACACCAGTCCAAGAGGTAATCTGTACATCCACGAAGGCAAGAGAATACGGGGATGGAGGGAGAGAGCGAATACTGCAGCAGTGAAGGCAAGGACATCTAAGTTATTGTAAGATTTTACACAACTGTACTATGTCCTTACACTCACTGCTGCAGTATTCTTTACCATATGGGAGAGTGCCACAGCTCAAGAAAAAACTGGGGAGGGGGAATGAGCAGAAGATTTCCCTAAAAAGCCACGAAGAATGGCACTAGCAAAACCAGCCATAGCTCTAGAGATACCATCTAACTTGTAGTGCTTGGTAAAGGTATGCACAGAAGTCCAGGTAGCTGCTTCAGGAACAGAATTAGTATCTAAGCCCTTGAAAAAAGCACCAGAAGAAGCCACAACTTTAGTAGAATGAGCCTTAAATGAAGGAGGAAGGCTCTTGCCATGAAAAGTGTAACAAAAGTAAATAGCCTTAGAAAATCCAAGAAGAAATAGTTTGCTTGGATACAGCAAGTCCCAAAAATGTAGGATGAAAAAAATAACAGATCACATTTTCTAATAGCCTTAGTCTTATCCAAATAAACCCAGAGTTACCTATTAACATCCAAAGTATGCAGCATCCTCTCACGGTCATCTTGAGGAGAGGGGAAAAAAGTAGGTAGATTGGTGAAAGCTCATTAACCACCTTAGGCATAAAAGAAGGTTTAGTGCACAAGGACACATTGTCCTCATGAAGATCTTAAAAGGACAAGCCATAAGGGCCTGCAACTCAGACACGCATCTGGCAGAAGTAAGATCCAAGAAAAGAACGGTCTTCCAGGAACAATGACGCAAGGAGGCTGAAGCAGCAAGCTTAAAAGGAGCCGGAGTCAACGTCTCCAAAACAAAGTTAAGATCCCAGGGAGGAGGAACAGGCTTCCTGGGAGGTCTAATATTAAGGACAACTTTAAGAAATTCTTTCACCGCAATTCTAGAAGCTAGAGGAGGAGAAAAAGGCAAACAAGCAGACATAGCCGGCCTTAAGCATAGGCCAACTAGGCGGCTGCCTAGGGCGATGCTCCAGCAAGGGCACTTTTCTAGTATTTATTTAATGTAGGTAGACCAGGATGGGAGCACCAGGTGGTGTGGTGGGGGGCACCATGGAGCGCTTTTACCTAGGGCACCAGTTGACCTAAGGCCGCTCCTGCAAGCAGAGATAGCTGATAAGTATGCCTTAATAGAAGAATAGGCCAAATTAGCATTGAGCAGCTCACACAAATAAGAGAGAACCAAAGGAACATTCACAGTAAGTGGGTCCAGGTTGCAAAAGAGACACCAAATAGAAAACCTCTTCCATTTGGATAAGTAGGATTTCCTAGCAGTAGTTTTCCTGGCCTCCTGCAGGCGGTGCAGCATGTCCTCTGAAAACAGGTGTTTATGAGGAATCAAAATCCTATCACCCACAGTGTCAGTTGAAGTGTGGATAGGTAGTGATGGACAACAGATCCCTTGTCTTATGTGATTAGATCCACCGATCCACACTGTGAGGTAACTTGTGATGACTGCTCTTGGCTAAATGCAGAAGTAGAGGGAACCAGTGCTGTTGCAGCCAAAAGGGAGTCACCAACAAGATTTTGGGACTAGCCGGATTAATTGTGAACAGGACTTTTGTATTGAGAGGAAGGGGAGGGAATTCATAAAGAAACATCTCCTTCCAAAAAAATGACAGGGTGTCCACCTTCCATACCAGAGGATCTGGGATTCTGGCACAAAATTGAAAAGGTTGTCTGTTCAGAGGAGAGGCAAAAAGATCCACTTGAGGTGCACTGAACTGGTGGATAATGTCCAGAAATGCGTCCCTGTGAAGCATTCATTCATGGTACTGGGTTAAGAACCTGCTCAGACTGTCTGCCACAATGTTTTGACCGGAAGTGATATAAACTGCCTGGATTGTGACCTTGCTGTCTAGTATCAAGTGACTCTTCAGGCAGTTTATATCACTTCTAGTCATAGATCTCATTCCTCCCTGTTTGTTGATATACCACATCACTGTGATATTGTCTATGAAAACCTTGAGAGGTTCTGGAGAGAAAGAGAGGATGAAAGGCCTGAAGAGCCAGCAGAAGTGCTCTCATCTCTTTGACATCAATGTGCTCCTTCTGCTGATGAGGCGACCACAAGCCCTGCACCTTCAGGGAGCCAAATGTTGCCTCCCATCCCATGTCTGAAGCATCTGTGAACAATTCCTGAGGGAAGAGGGGGATGAAAAGGAATCCCTGGATTCAGAGACAATTGCTGAATCCACCAGTGAAGTTCCTGTCCGAGACAAGGAAGAGGAGGAACCACAAAGTCTAGAGGATGTACTTGTTGGAGCCACACTGACTTCAGAAAGCACTGAAACTTTCTCATGTGACGTTTGACCAGAAGGAGCATCAGAATGGTGGATGCCATAAAACCTAGAGCCCTCAGAAAATCCCTGGCAGTAATGGAAGCCAGTGGAAAAAGAGTGTGAAAGAAATGAGTTAAGCCCTTTGGATGGGGGAGGGATGCAAGCACTGGCACTGTCTGAATCCTGCAAACCAAAAAACATGATCCTGAGAATAAGTCAGAGAAGACTTTTTGAAATTTACAGTGAACCCCAGGCTCTGAAGAAGGGAAATGGCAAAATGAAGATTTTGCAAAAGGGTCTCTGGAGAGGACACCTGAATCAACCAAGTCATCTAAGTAAGGAAATATTTAGATCCCTTGAAGCCTATAAAAAGCAATCACAGGAGCAAGGCATTTGGTGAACACCCATGGGGCAGTAGAAAGGCCAAAGGCCAATCAGAGAGCTGAAAATGCCAGGAAGCAACAGAGAAATGCAAAAACTTCCTGAAAAGAGGATGGATCAGAATATGAAGATAAGCAACCTTGAGATCTAGAGACACCATGGCAGCAAGAGAGGAAACAAAATCTGAAGAGACAACATCTGAAAGGAAAGCACTTTTAGAAAAGTGTTCAGATGAGAGAGGTCTAGAACAGGTCTCCAAGTACCCCTTTCCTAGGCACCGAAACAGTCTGGAGTAGAACCTTTTCCCCATTTAGGACACAGGCACCTCATGAATAGTACCCTGACACAACAGATTTTGAAGAACAAGGAAAGTTGTTCCCAAAGAGGCTGAGGAATGCCCATAAAAGGAGGATGGGACTTCCACACCAAGATGTACCCCCTGATGAATGATCGACAAGAACCTGAAGTGATCTGAAGCCAAACAGGAGGAAAAAGAGGAATGTGGCTGGGAGGAGAAAGATAGCCACACAGCACCTGGTCTGTCTGGAAAGGAAGGCTTCAGAGTCCCTGAAAACTGAGTAGCCTTAGCAGGAGGAGCCCGTTTGCCACTCTTCCTACATTTTGTAGAAGGGCAGGATTGCCTAAGATCAATAACAGGTTTAGCAGGGTAATTTCTCTGAAATTTAGGAACAGGAGAAACAAACACATGTTAAAGCTCCAGTAAGGCCTTACCCTTATCCTGAAGGTACATAAATCAGCAGCTGCCCCAAAAAAGAAGTTATGTACCTACCATAACGTTCCATGTTAGTTGTCTCCTCTCGCCTTCTTTCTTGCTGGTTGGGTTCGGAGCCGATCCTTGGCTCCGACTCGGCCATCTTCTAAAGCTCGAGAGCTACATACTGGCTCGAGGTCTCCCCATATCCCATGATGCCTGGCACTAGAAACCCAGATCTTGTTTGGGGAGACTAACAGCAGACAAAGTAATGAAGGAATCCTATCATACCCAAGCCCAACTATAGAGACTACTAGGTAGAGTGGGATAGTTAGAGAAGACTCAGCCAGTGTAAATCCATAGAGAAACTCTTCTCGGTCTAGTAGGATAGGGGGATGGAAGATGGGACGCAAGAAAGAAGGTGAGAGGAGACAACTAACATGGAACGTTATGGTAGGTACATAACTTCTTTATGTTAAGTTGTCTATCTCGCCTTCATTCTTGCTGGTTGGGACAGTGTCCCTAGCACCTAATACCCAGGGTGGCTCAGTGGAACAGACTCTTCAGAACAGTGGAACCAAAATCAGCTCTGCTCCTGGAAACCACATCCAGCTTATAATGCGAGATGAAAGTATGAGGATTTGCCCAAGTGGCCGCTGCACAAATAGATTCCATAGGCAACCTAGCTTGAGACGCAACAGAAGTGGCTAATGCTCTGGTGGAGTGGCCCTTAGGTTTAACAGGCAATTATTTCTTCCTCAGCTGATAGATAAAGGTTATAATAGAAGTCAGCCACCTAGATAATGTTACTTTTGATACTGGTAGGCCTTGTTTGCCCTCTGCATAAGAGAGGAAAAGCTGATCTGATTTTCTGAAGTCCTTAGTCCTATGCAAATAAAAGCGCAGTTGCCTGTGAACATCTAATTGATGTAACTTATATTCTCCACTGTTGGAATGGTTGTGAAAAATACAGGAAGGTCAATGGACTGGGTTCAAGTTATTCTCAGAAGAGACCTTAGGAAGAAAGGAAGGAAGGATTAGATCTTAGAGCAACCCTGTCTTTGTGGAACACTAGGTATGGGGGACGGATACAAAGAGCCTGCAGTTCAGAAACTCTTCTCGCTGAAGTAATTGCTACCAGAAAAAGTGTTTTCCAAGATAATAATTTCAAAGAACAGGAAGCTGCAGGTTCGAAGGGGGCAAAATTAGAGAGGATAGAATCAAACTGAGATCCCACGGGGGTGGAGGATCCCTAACCGGGGGCCTGAGCAGAGTGGTTCCTTTGAGGAAGGCCTTACAAAGCTTATGAGACATTATACTACCTTCTGAAAGGCCAATGTGAAAATTTGAAATTGCGGACTGCACTCTAATTGTAGCGGAAGCAGACCCAGAATGAAAGATCTCCGCAAGAAATTCCAGGATGTGGTGAACAGGGGCTGAAAAGGGGTCTACATTCTTGGCCTCTGCCCAGGAAGAAAAAAGTACAGTTTTGTACCTACCATAAATGTAGATGTTCGAAGATCCACATTGCTGCAGTCCTTACACTTGGGTAGTCCGCTGTCCTCGGTCGGCCCGAATATCAAAGTATAAGGCTGACGTCGGTCAAGGCGCATTAGAATGACATCAGGACGTCAGGGTACAAATGCGCATGACCGACGTCATATCCTCAGTCTTTTCTTGCCCCAGATGTCAGAAGACCCCAAAAAGTAAGGTCAAAACCAAAAGACAGCAACCAACCAAACCACCACCCTTGCACTAATAATATGTACAATATATACAATAAACACAATATTTACAACCCAACCCACACAACCGCCTCTAAGTACAGAGGGGAAGGAGGGAGGGTAAATTGGACTGCAGCAATGTGGATCTTCGAACATCTACATTTATGGTAGGTACAAAACTGTACTATGTTCTTCATCTCACATTGCTGCAGTCCTTACACTTGGGTAGAATCCCAAAGCAGAGGTAAGGGAGGATGGCAAAACTATAAAGCAGCAGGAGCTGCCAAAATGCCCTGTAAAATAGCAGTGGCAAAACCAGCCCTAGATTTAGAGTAAAGTGGAAGGTGATAATGCTTAGAGAAAGTATGCACTGAACTCCAAGTAGCTGCCTCCAAAATATCTTTAGTTGCCACCCCCTTTAAAAAAGCTGTCAGTGGCAGTAGCCCTAGTGGAATGAGGCCTAATCCCAGCTGGAATCTCCTTACCATGATGGGAATAACAGAAAGCAATGCAAAACCCAATCCACTTAGAAATAGTTTGTTTTGACACAGGCTTGCCCTGAGAACTCAAAGCAAAAGAAACAAATAACTGCTGAGACTGCCTGAACCCTTTAGTTCTGCTCAAATAATATCGCAACTGCCTGTGTACATCTAAAGTGTGCAAAATCTTTTCCCCTTTATTTTGGGGATTTGCATAAAAAGTAGGCAAATGAATAGTTTGGTTTAAAGCCACACTAGAAACCACTTTAGGCATAAAGGAAGGATTAGTACGCAAAGATACCCTATCCTTATGGAAAATTAAGAAAGGCTCAACTGCCATAAGGGCCTGTAATTCAGAAACCCTTCTTGCAGAGGTAATGGCCAACAAAAAAGCAGTCTTCCATGATAAATATTTCAACTCGGCAGTAGCTGCAGGCTCAAAGGTTGTAGAGTGAGTTTCTCCAACACAAAATTGAGATCCCAAGCAGGAGTAGGAGCCCTCTGGGGGTCTTATATTCTTTGCCCCTCTAAGAAATTGCTTGAACAAAGGATGAGAAAACAATGGTGGGTCACAGTCATAGTGAGCAGAAATTGCTGCAGCATGAACCTTAATAGAAGAGAAGGACAAACCTTTGTCCAATAACTCCGTAAGATATTGAAGAGCCACACTTAAATTAGGCTCAGAAACATCAAAGTCCTTTGCTGCACTCCAAAATAAAAATCTCTTCCATTTATCTGCGTACACTTTCCTTGTACTAGGCCTTCTGGCTTCCAAAATAACATTCAAAACTCGCTGTGGAAGTTGAGACCCTCCAGGGTTCAAAACAGAATATGCCAGGCTGTTAGGTGAAGAGAGTGAAGTTTGATATTGAGTAAATGACTGTTCTCCTGAGACAGCAGGTGTGGAATCGAAGGCAAAGGCCATGGAGGCTCCCATACCAGACTTCTCAGTAAAGGGTACCAGTGCTGTCGAGGCCAATCTGGAGCTATTAAAATCATCCTTGGCTTGTCCTGTCTGACCTTTAGGAGTACCTTTGGGAGGAGAGGCAGAGGTGGAAAGGCATACACATGAAGATTGCTCCAATTGAAAGAAAGAGCATCCACTTTCCAGGCTGTGGGATGAAACCTTTTTGTGCAAAACTTTGGCAGCTGGTAGTTTAGTGGAGAAGCGAACAGATCTATGTCTGGAGTTCCCCATGACACTGTCAATTTCTGAAATACATGAGGATCCAATTTCCACTCGTGGGGATCCATTATTCGTCTGCTCAACACATCTGCTAAGGAGTTCTGTGCTCCGGCAGAAACCTTGCCTGAAGATTTAGCTGTAAACTGAGAGCAGTCTCCCACAAAATCATTGCTTGCCTGCATAGAGGATAAGAATGTGTTCCCCCTTGCTTGTTGATGTACCACATGACAGTTGTGTTGTCTGTTAGAATCAACACCTGCCCTGGAAGAAGTAAATCCTTGAAAGCTATTAATGCAAACTGGACTGCTAACATCTCCTTCAGGTTGATATGTAGATGTTGTAGTCTGGCAGGCCACGTGTCTTGTATCCACTTTCCATTTAGATGAGCTCCCCAAGCTTTGTCTGAGGCATCTGTCGTTAGAATCTGACTCGCCTCTGGCCGGTCACAGAGAGTCCCTTGTTTAGGTGACATTCCTGAGCCCACCACAAAAATTCCTTTTGAATGCAAGGTATTATCTGAATGACAGTGTCCATATCCTGGCAGTGCTGTGTCCATACATTTTTGAGATACCATTGTAACTTCCTCATATGCAGTTTGGCATTGGGAAGCATCAGAATACAAGATGCCATGAACCCCAAGGCTTGAAGGACTGTCCTTGCAGTCAGCCTGGACTGATGAGACAATTGCTGGAAGTAAAGTGAAAGATTCTTTTGTTTGTCCGGGGTCAAAAAGGCCATCTGGGATGCTGTATTCAGTCTTACACCCAGAAAGCACATGTCCTGAGAGGGTACTAGACTGGACTTTATTTCGTTCACAGAATACCCCAGGCATCTTAGCACTGCTATCACATATTGCAAATGATGAAGAAGTTCGTCCCTTCCTTGAGCCAGAATCAGGCAATCGTCCAAATAAGGATAAATCTGTATACCTTTTAGCCTGAAGAAAGCTATCACTGGAGCCAGAACTTTTGTGAACACTCTGGGCGCAGTAGATAAGCCAAAGGGCAATGCAGAGAACTGATAATGAGAAGTCCCAGCCGAAAGCAGATACTTCCTGCAACTTAGTCTGATAGGAACATGAAGGTAAGCCTCCTTGAGATCCAGAGTTACCATCCAGTGATCTTTGCCCAGCAGAGGTAAAAGCTGTTGTAACGTCAACATTTTGAACTTGGGAATGTCCAGATAAGTGTTGAGGATAGATAAATCCAAAATTGGTCTCCACGTGTTCCCCTTCTTTGGTACTAGGAACAGGCGAGAATAAAATCCTAGGCCCACTTCTGGCAGAGGGACCGGTTGTATGGCCCCTATTTGAAGTAGCAGAGAAATTTGTTTGTGAGCCTCTATTCTTTGTTGAGGAGGAACGTCTGGCATGCCTTTGAGAGGAGGCAAGGTATGGAAATAAAACTTGTAACCTTGGTGTATGATATCCAATACCCATCTGTCTTGGGTAATTAAACTCCAATTTTCCTTGAAAAGTGCCAACCTTCCTCCCAAAGGAGCTGCCAGACGAGAAGGCTCTGGCAGCTGAAAAGGTAGGTCATTGGGCCTGTTTACGAAAGGACTGACCCCTGCCCTCACCGAAGACTGTGCAGGTGAACTCCTGTTCTAGGCCTGAAAGAGCCCTGAGCTCTGCCCCTACCACGTCTAGATCTACCCCTAGACTGGGAATCATAAGAAGGATCGTCCACCCCTTGGTAGGCCAATTCCTACTAAACTTGGAGGCTGAACCTGCAAAAATCTTTAACAGTCTGCATAGACTTAGCCTTGTCTTCCATTTTCTTTAAGACTGCCTCCACAGGTGAACCAAACAACACATCAGACTGTAAAGGAGCATCTAAAATCCTTGTCTTAACATGGTCAGATAAATTCTGATCCCTCAGCCAGGCGTGCCTGCGAAGAACTGTCCCAGTAGCAGCCACCCTAGGCGAGGCCTGTACAGCATCAAAACCACATTGCAAAGAATGCTTACCCACCTGTTCAGAAACATGTACCAAATCCTGTAATTCCTTACACGCAATACCTTCTGCCAGAGCATCTACCTTAGACTTCAATTGAGAAAGTAGATAGTTTTGGTATTTCAACATGTGAAACTGGCAATTCAAAGCCCTCATAGCTAAGGTGGAAGAAGTATAGACTTTCTTTCCCCATCTATCCAAAGCCCTGGCCTCTTTATCTGGAGGAACCGGATTGTTTACAACAGAAGCCTTGACACCCTTAGGCCCTTGACTAACAGTTCCCTAGGACTCTTAAAAAGATATTTATGAGCTTCAGGCACCCTGTAATACCTATCCGGTTTAACAGGAGCAGGAGGCAAAGAATCAGGATTAAGAGAAGCCTCTGCAAACACATCTTCCACAACATCCAGAACAGGAGGTATAGCCAAAGGCCTATGCTGGGGTAAAAACAAAAATTCCCTAAGCCTTTTCCTGGAATCAGAGAAGTCCTGACCTTCCCACTTAAAATGTTCCCTCATGGAATGAAGAGTCTCTGAAAAGAAAAATCCTCTGGAGGAGAAGCGGAAGGAGTAGAATCATCCACATCAGAATCAGAATAAGGAGAATACTCCTGCAAGTCTTCAGCCGAAGACTCTGAAACATCCAACGCCTGCTCAAAACTCGACGACACTGGTTCTACCCTAGGCGTCTTATCAGGAGGGGGCAAAGAACCTCTAATTAAAGTAATTAAATCTTCTGCCATTTTAAGCATGTGCTTCTTGGGCACAGATCCTGATGAACTAGGAGTGACACCAACAGAAGCTAAACCTGGCCTGCCTCTGGGAGAAGCCTTGGAAACAGAAGGAGAGGGCCTAACCACCCTAGGAAGGGAGGGAGTACAGAAACCTGAGAAGCCCCTTCAGCCTGACCTGCCTCCTGAGAGGCCACATCCTGCAACAACAAAGTCTCCCCCTGGGACTCCAGAGAAACCTCGGTGGAACCCCGGTTCCACCGACACCTCAAGAACCGGCGTCCGCACGGACGACTCTTCTTGCCTGGGCTTAGCTGCTTTGTCTTTGCGCTTCTTGAAGAAGCGGCGTCGGAGCATCCGGCGGCATATTATAATTGCACCGCTTCCGAAGACTAACCTGGCACAATCTAACCTTAATAGTGCGCTTATTGAACCTAGCACAAAGCGACACCCAACAACATCGTGCTCAGGCCCCAAACAAGGAATACACAAAGTATGATAATCTCTATGCGGTATCTGCTTCCCACAAGAAATACAGTTATTCACTTTTTCTGACATCCGGTAAACCACGGAGGCAAGAAAAAACTAAAATATTCCCCAACGGGGTACTTAGCCAACTTTGACTCGGTCTGAAACTCCGAATTCGAAAAATTTCAGAACGCCGAACGGCACTTGCAACGCTGCTTCTGCATCGGACCATGCGGCAAAAAAGACTGAGGATATGACGTCGGTCATGCGCATTTGTACCCTGACGTCCTGATGTCAGTCTAATGCGCCTTGACCGACGTCAGCCTTATACTTTGATATTCGGGCCGACCGAGGACAGCGGACTACCCAAGTGTAAGGACTGCAGCAATGTGAGATGAAGAACATCGTTTCCACTTACTAGCGTAAGTTTTTCTAGTGGTAGGCTTTTGCGATGATAAAATGATTTCACGCACTGATTGGGAGATATCAGGAAGCCTGGCTAGGGTTGGAAGTGCAGAAACCAAGCTGTGAGCTTGAGAGATTGTAGGGAGTGATGTAGCCCACCCGACTGATGGATCAGGAGGTCTGGAACTGGGTCCAGAGTCCAAGGCTGCTCGATAAGATGATGATGAAAGAACAGAAACCATATTTGTCGAGGCCAGTACGGAGCAATGAGGGTCATTCTGCAACCCAATATGGGTACAGACGTCCCTGAGGCCAATCGTGGACTAGAGCGTCTCTGGGGGAATGCTCCGGATGTGGTAGGAGAGAGAGAAGTTGCTGCATTTGCTGTTGAAGGGGGTGGCAAAGAGGACGCAGCAAGGTTGCCCCCACTTGCGGAAGATTTGGTCTGCTACTACTTGATACAAAGACCACTCGTGAGGCATGAGAATAGCTCTGCTCAGCCTGTCTGCTATGACGTTGGATTTCCCAGGGATGTGCGTTGCGGTCAGAAACCGTTGGGAAGAGACTGCCCATTGCCAGAGTCTGAGTCCTTCTTGACATAGGGGGTAGGACCTGGTTCCGCCCTGCTTGTTGATGTACCACACGACTGACATATTGTCCGTTTGAATTGCAATTGTCCTGGTAGGAAGACAGTCCTGAAGAGCTTGCAATGCTAAAAGCACAGCCGTCATCTCCAAGACGTTTATGTGCAGATAGTAGTCTTGAGGTTGCCAGGTACCCTGGACTGTTCTGCCCTGATAATGCCCCCCACCCGATCAGGGAGGCATCCGTGGTCACCGTAGCAACTGGAGGGGGAAGTACAAATGGTCTGCCCAGGGGAACTGATGAGGAGACCATCCACAATGCAAGGTGCTTTTTGCATGTTTCTGTGATGATAATCATGTGAGACATGGGAAGCTGCTGGAAGGACCATTGGGTAAAAAAAAGCCATTGGAGAATCCTCATGTGAAAACGTGCCAGCTGGACGAGTATGATTGCTGCTGCCATGAGACCCAGGGTTTGGAGAACAAACCTGGCTTGAATTCTCTTGCATTGTAACAAGACCTGGACATGCCGTCGAATGACTAACACCCTGTCTGGTGGAAGGCTGGCTGACCTGTCTTTTGTATTTAAGTTTGCGCCTATAAAGATGATAGACTGACAAGGTGACAAGGCAGATTTTTCGAAATTTATAGTGATACCTAGTCTGGAGCACGTCTGGATGGTATAATCTCTGGCTTGCAGAAGGTGATGCCTGATGGTAGCAGTGAGGAGCCAGTCGTCTAGATACGGAAACACCTGGAATCCTTGCCATCTCAGGTGAGCGGTAACTACTGCCATACATTTGGTGAACACCCTGGGGGCTGTGGTGAGACCAAAGGGCAGAGCTCTGAACTGATAATGGCTGGCTCCCAGCGAGCAGGAATCTTCTGGAGCGCCTGTCCATTTTGATGTGGTAGTACGCATCCTGAAGATCTATGGAGCACATCCAATTGTCCTGACCCAGGAAGAGTAAAATGGACTGTAGCGTGACCATCCAAAACTTCGTTCTTTGTACAGACCTGTTTAGTCTGCTGAGATCCAAAATGGGTCTCCAGTCCCCTGTCTTTTTTGGTACCAAAAAGAACCTTGAGTAAATTCCAGATCCTTGCTGGTCTGCTGGGACTTGCTGGATGGCCCTTTTTCTTAGTAGTTTTGAAACTTCCTGAACTGCTTGATCCCTTAGATTGGGTGGAACATCTGGAAGGGACTTGTTTGACAATAAGTGAGCGTGAACAAAGGGAATTCTGTAGCCTCTGGATATAATGGACTGTACCCATTTGTCTTGTGTTATTTCTTGCCAGGCTCTTGGGTACAGCGATAATCTTCCCCCGATTGCCTCCAGAGGTGGACAGCCGGGCAACCCTTCAGGGATGCTGGAAGGGCTCGTCAGAGAAAGATTCTCTGCTGCCCTGGTTTTGCGGACCCCCTCTGCCACGAGGGCGGCATCTGTTATTGTTCCCTCCTCTGCCCCTGGAGGGAAACCACGTGTGTCTGGCAAGGCTCCCTGGGATTTCCAGAACCACATCTTTTCACTCTTCTGACCCTTGGGATATGGTCTGGAAGGAGTGGAAAAACAGACTCCTACAGCAGAGAGAGTCTTGCCTTCCTGCTCACACCTGGTAAGGGTATCCTTCACCTGTGATCAAAAAAGAGAGAGGAACCATCAAAAGGGGTGTTGGTGAAAAATGCTCTGAAAGGTTCCGCAAAGTTACATAGCCGCATCCAAGCGTGCCTCCTTAGGGCCACACCTGTGCCTGCGGCTCTACTTGCCCCATCGGCTGGATACGAAATGAGCCTCATGGAGGAGTTTACCACGAGTTAAGAGTCGCCAGCTGGGAGGCTGCCTTAGCCTGGGCCCCCTCAGCTGATGGATCTTGGAGGGTATCTCCAAGCTCTTTCAGGAGATCCCTCTGAAGGCGGGTAAAGTGGCACAGGTAATTCAGGGACCGCATAGAAAAGGTCGCTGAAGAGAACATCTGCTTCCCATATCTGTCCATCGTCCTAGACTCCTTTTTAGGGGGATGGACAGATGAAGAAGTTTCAGCCAACTCCTTCTTTGTGGCCGCCGCTACCACCATGGCATCAACAAGGACACCTTTGGTCAAGAACTGTTTGTCCTGCGGTGCAGTAATGAATTTGGTCGGTCTTCTAGGGGTCGGTTCCACTGTATTTGGAGCCATCCACGCCTTCCGAGCCACCACAGACATCAGTGGGTCGAAAGGCGGAGACACCCAGGAGGTGAAAGGTCGGGATCCAAACGCGTCCAGGAATACCGACTCATCCTCGGAAAGGCTTAGGGCCGTCCAGTTCCCCCTCTGCCTAAGCATCTCAAGGATGTCCGAGAAGGAGACATCTTCAGAGGGGGATCTTGGGGACCCTTCCGACTCCTCTAAGTCGGTATCCGACGTGAAAGACTCAGGGGAGACAACATGCTTCCTTTGCATTTCCTCTTGCGAGGTGGCTCCTCTGAATGGTCAGGGGAGGCCTCGGAAGAGGAGTATACATCCAAGGGGGTGTCCTGGAGCGTTGGATCCCCACGCTTAGGGCCTGGAAGAGGGGCAGAGGCTGACGCAGGCACCCTAGGGGGAGGAGCCGATGGGGTACATCATGGGACTGACTCTGGGGCCAGTACACTCCTCATCACCTCGAAGGTGTCCCTGCCCGGACGCAGAATTGGCTCCGGTTCCGAAGAAACCAGAACCCCTCCCCGTACCAAGGGGGATGGCTCCAAGGCAGATGTGGGAGCCGAGCTCACCCAAGCCAAAGTGCCGAGGGGGAGAGCAGGGTCGGACAAGGGTCCGATGCCACTCGCCCCCTCGGAGCCGACCAGGGCATCCCGGCACCCAGATCCCTCCAGGGACGGTACCATGGAAGGGATCGGAGCCGACGAAAGAACCGAAGGAGAAGGTATTGGCGCTGACGGTTCCACCACTCGAACCCCAACGAACTCTGGCTCCGAGCTCATAGGATGAGTCGGAGGAGGAATCTCTACAGCTGTGGACAGAGCTGCCGCCTAATGAGGGGGGCTGGACAACATTTTGGCTAGGGCCTGCGATTTTAGCAGCCTACTGGCCACTCTTTCCAAGTCATGGTCCGAAAGTCTTGAGGACCGAGAAGAGTGAGATGAGCGATGACTATGCTCTGACTGGAGCAGAGGCGACTTCGGAGCTGAACGTATCGACTCCAAGGAAGGAGACATGGACCTTTTTTGACTCTCAGACGGCTCGGAAGAAAGTGTCCGAGCCGACTGGGAGGGAGGAACATCGGTTCCAGCCGGAGCCGAGAAGGATGGTATGGCTTCACCCAACGACGGCTCCGAACCGGGAGACGAAGGTTTAGGTGGCCTAGAAGATTTCACGGGCTGAGCCTTCACCGGTGAATCTTGGGGTTTTAGTAGACCCCTCAAGATCAATTTATTTTTGCGCTCCTGCAGGACTCTTGGACTGAACGCATGGCAAATCGAATAAGAGTCCTGCAGGTGCATGGCACTCAGACAATAAACATAAGAAGTGTGACCATCTTCTGACAGCATGAGTCACACTTCTAGAATCCGGACAGCTTAGGATCCTTGGACATCCTAACAGAAGAAAACAACCAAGGAAAACACACACACCAAAAGGTTAAGGTAACAAACCACAATAAAATACACTACAGGTACCAGAACCACTACACTACAAAAACTATACTGAACTATAGCAAAACTAACTAACTTTAACTTTTTTTTTTTTTTTTTTTTAAGTAGATAGGAAGAAAAAAAGGGTATCCTCTAACTTAAATGGACACCTTATAGATGTAAGGTTATCCTCTAACTTAAATGGAAAACCTTAAGAGAAAGGAGAGAAGGGGGAGGGGGAACTCTCTAAATAAAAACAAGTTTCTGAGGGGAAAAAACAAGGATTCAGACACGAACACACTATAACTACGAAAGATCTATCTAACGATAAATTCTATGCTAAAAATAACTAGTTTTAAGACAGAAAAAGACACAATATAAACGTTTTATACGACCTGAGCCAGTAGAGCAACCTCGCAGCAGAAGCGGCAAACGAGATCTGGGTTTCTAGCGCCAGGCATCATGGGATATGGGGAGACCTCGAGCCAGTATGTAGCTCTCGAGCTTTAGAAGATGGCCGAGTCGAACCCAACCAGCAAGAATGAAGGCGAGATAGACAACTTAACATTAAAAGTTAAGAATTCAGAGGAGCATCTATAAGCTTAGCTTTAATATCATCAGGTAGAGGTTGAAGCTTAAGCCAAGAATACCTCTTTATAACCGAACCAAAAACAGCAGTCCTAGAAGAGGCATCTGCTGCATCACAAATACATTTAATAGAATGCTGAACAACTTGAAATGAAGTCCCTAGCAAGGAAAGAACAGAAGTTTTATCCTCAGAGTCTGGAAAATCAGAAATAAGTTGACAGGCCTGAGAAAGAAGAGCCAACACAAACCTAGACATAGGAGTCTGATAATTAACAGCCCTAAAAGCTAGGGTAGCAGAAGTGTAAACCTTCTTACCCAACCTTTCCATAGCTCTGCTGTCCCTGTCAGAAGGCAACAAGCTGAGCAAAGAAAGCAATTGAGATGGCTTAACACAGGCCACAGACACTACAGATGGGTCAGCAGCAGGACATTTATATAGGAAATAACAACCCTCAGGCACCCTATAAAACCTGTCATGCTCCCTGGGAGCAGGAGCAGAGAATCAGGAGCATGCGATGCATTGGAAAAATCATCCAGCAAAGCAGCTAAAACAGGAGTAATAGCTGCAGGTTTAAGAGATAAAAACTGCAGCAAAGTACAGTTGTGTACACTTACCATAAATGTAGATGTTCGAGTGTATTCACTGTTGCAGTCATTACATTTGGGTAATCTGCTGGCAGGTTGCCCTCAGTTGGCCTAATTAACAAAGTCTTGGGTCCTGCATCAGTTGCTGTCCCTTCTTCTGTGACGTCAGGGGTATAAAACATGCAGCCGACGCCATTACATCAGTTTTTCTTGCCCCAGATGTCAGGTGCCCCCCAAATGGGGAGCAAAATATATATCCATGTATATAATTTAAAACACAAAACATATACCTCCAAACAAAAGCAAATACACCAAAAAGGCTTTTAAGCATAGTAAAAGAAAGGAGAGGTATAGTTAGAGAAAAACAGGGGGCTGGAGGGAGGGTAACCAGGACTGCAACAGTGAATACACTCGAACATCTACATTTATAGTAAGTGTACACAACTGTACTATATTCTTCGTGTTTCACTGTTGCAGTCATTACATTTGGGTAGAATCCCAAAGCTATGGTTGGGAGGGTGGATTTATACAGCATTAGGAGCAGCTATAAGGCCCTGCAGGACAGCAGTGGCAAAGCCAGCTCTAGATTTATAGAACAGTGGTAAATGGTAATGTTTGGTGAACGTATGAACTGAGCTCCAGGTAGCAGCTTCTAGAATGTCTCTGGTAGGAACTCCTCTGAAAAAGGCTGCAGAAGTAGATGCAGCCCTGGTGGAATTAGATCTGATCCCCTTGGGGACAGGTTTACCATGGTGCATATAGCAGAAATAAATACAATGGCTTATCCATTTGGAAATAGTCTGCTTTGAAATAGCCTTTCCCTCTGCCCCTGCAAACAAATGCCACCAATAGTTGTTCAGATTTTCTTAAAGATTTTGTCCTGTTTATGTAGAATCTTAGTTGTCTGTGTACATCCAATGAATGCAGAATCCGCTCACCCTTGTTCTGTGGATTGGGAAAGAAAGTTGGCAGATGAATGGCCTGATTAAGAGCCACACTGGACACCACCTTAGGCATGAAGGATGGGTTGGTCCTAAGAGCCACCCTGTCTGGATAAAAAACAATGAAAGGCTCCACTGCCATAAGAGCCTGTAATTCTGAAATTCTTCTAGCTGAAGTGACTGCTAAAAGAAAAGCTGTTTTCCAAGAGAGAAATTTTAGGTCCGCAGTAGCAGCTGGCTCAAAAGGAGGTAGAGTGAGTTTTTCCAAAACAAAATTGAGGTCCCATGCAGGAGTTGGTGTTCTCCTGGGAGGTCTTAAATTTTTGGCCCCTCTGAGATACTGCTATAGCAGAGGATGAGAGAAGAGGGGTTGTTCTGCGTTGTAATGTGCTGAAATGGTAGATGCATGAATTTTTATGGAAGAAAAAGATATGCCCTTGTGAAGCATCTCAGTTAAGTATTGCAGAATCTGAGGAATATTGGGCATTGCTGTGCTTGGTTTAAGGCACAGAATCTTTTCCATTTGTCAGCATAAGATTTTCTAGTACTAGGCCTTCTAGCCTCCAAAATGACATCCATCACAGGTTTGCTGAGAGATGCCAAGGGTGGAATCAATTGATTAGCCACGCTGCAAGATTCAAAGTTTGTAGCTGAGTGTGCAGAATTTCGTAGTTCTGCTGAGACAGTAGGTACGGTGTCTGAGGAAGATGTGACACATTGCGCAGGAGTGGGTACCAGTGCTGGCGAGGCCAGTCTGGAACAATCAGAATCATTTTTGGTTTGTCCTGTCTGACTTTTAGTAAGACTTTGGAGAGCAGAGGCAGAGGGTGGAAAGCATAGACTGATAGGTTTTTCCAGCTGAATGATAGAGTATCCACTTTCCAAGCTTTTTTGTGATGAATTCTTGTGCAGAATTTGCCCAACTGATAGTTCTGGTGTGAGGCAAAAAGATCTAGGTCTGGGCTCCCCCATTTGCTTGTCAACATGCTGAAAACTTGTGGTTCCAGTTTCCATTCGTGTGAGTCCATAAGATTTCTGCTTAGTTCGTCTGCCAGAGTATTTAGCTTTCCTGGCAGGAATTGAGCTTGTAGATGTATTTGATAAGTCAAGGCCGTGTTCCACAATGCCATGGCTAGTCTGCAAAGGGGGTAGGAGTGTGTATCCCCTGCTTGTTTATGTACCACAGGACTGTGGTGTTGTCTGTCTTTATCAGTAGTTGTCCTAGATGAAGGTAGTCCTTGAAGGCTGTCAGAGCATTCTGTCCAGCTAGCATCTCTTTCTGATTGATATGTAGGTGCATTTGATTTGGGCTCCATTTGCCCTGAATGCATTTCCCTGCCAGATACGCCCTCCCCCCAGCATAGTCTGATGCATCTGTAGTTAGGGTTTGGGCGGCAGGGGGTGTAGTGAATGGCAGTCCCTTGTTTTGGTGGCAGGCCTCTGCCCACCATAGGAACTCTAGTTGCAGGCAAGGTATGATAGGAATCATTGTTTCCAGGCTGTGACAATGTTGACTCCATAAACTTTTTAGGTACCATTGAAGTTTCCTCTTATGCAGTCTTGCATATGGAATTAGAAGAATGCAGGAGGCCATGAATCCAAAGGCCTGCAGAATTTGTCTTGCAGATAGCTGGGTTTTTGTGACCACCTGTTTGAAGTAAGTCATCAATTGAATTTGCTTTTCTGGTGAAAGGTAAGTCATCTGGGCAGTTGTATTCAAGCTTGCACCCAGGAATGTAATTTTTTGAGAGGGTACCAGTTGTGATTTCTTTTCGTTTATGGTGTACCCTAGACAAGTTAGAAACCTTTTTACAAATGCCAGATGCTTTAGAAGAGTGTCCTTGTTTTCTGCCTGAATAAGACAATCGTCCAGGTATGGATAAATTTAAATATTTCTTTGCCTGCAAAAAGCAATTACTGGTGCCAGGCACTTTGTGAAGACCCTGGGTGCAGTAGATAAGCCAAAGGGCAGTGCAGAGAACTGGTAATGCAAGTAGCCTGCTTTGAAGCGGAGGTATTTTCTGCAAGATTCCCTGATTGGGATATGCAGGTAAGCCTCTTAAGTCTAGAGTTACCAACCAGGCATCTTTGTCTAGCATAGGTAGTAACTGTTGAAGAGTCAGCATCTTGAATTTTGGAATGTCCAGAAATGCATTTAGAATGGATAAGTCCAGAATTGGACACCATGATTTGTCTTTTCTGGGTACCAAGAAAAGCCTTGAATAGAAACCTTGTCCCTTTTCCTCTTCTGGTACTGGTAGAATAGCCCCCATATTCATGAGGGACAGAACTTGTTTCTGGACCTCTGCCCACTGATTTGGAGGCAGATCTGGCCATCCGTTTGGGATTGCCAACGTGTGGAAATGAAATCTGTAACCCTGGGATACTACATTTAAAATCCATTTGTCCTGGGTAATCAGTTGCCAGTTTCGTGCATGAAGTGCCAGTTTTCCCCCCAAAGGGGCAGCCAAAAGGTAAGTGCTTGGTGATTGTAGTAGAAAGTCATTGAGAATGTTTACTATAGGGAGGAGCCTTGCTGCTTCCAGGTTTGGAGGTAGAAGCACCCCATTGTTTTATTTTAAAAGTTCCTTGTGACTGAAACCTGGAGCCTTTGGAATGTCTGGATTTGACTTGAGCAGCTCTCGTGGGAACTGGAACGGACCAGCTCTTAGTAGGCCAGTGCCTGCTAAATCTGGGTGGCTGCACTTGTAAGAAATCTTTAACAGTTTGCAAAGATTTAGCTTTATCTTCCATCTTTTTTAAAACTTCAGCCTTATTACCAAAGAGACTGTCCTGTTGTAAAGGGGCATCCAACAATTTTGCTCCTTGAGCCAAGCATGCCTTCTTATCACAGATTCAGTAACAGCAGCCCTGCAAGAGGCCTCCAAAGAATTAAAACCACATTGCAAAGTATGTTTTCCAACTCGTTCAGCTGAAAGTAATAAATCCTGCAACTCTTTATTTTCCACACAGTCAGAGATCAACATAATTTTCTGTTTAAGTAAACCCATGACATGCTGTTGATATTTAAGCATATGAAATTGATAGTTTAAAGCCCTGATTGCCAAGGTTGCAGACGTGTAAACCTTCTTACCCCATCTATCCAGCACCCTGGAATCTCTGTCAGAAGGGGTAGGATTTTTAGCAGTAGAGGCCTTAACACCTTAGTGCCCTTGGGACCCTGAGAAATGGTTTGAGGGTCAGCAGTAGGGTTTTTGAAAAGGAATTTGTGGGAGTCTGGAACCTTGTAGTATCTGTCTGGCTTACTAGGAGCCGGAGGCAGGGAATTAGGAGTCATACTGGATTCTGAGAAAACATCATCAACAATGTCTAGAACAGGAGGTATAGCCAAAGGCCTATGCTGAGGAAGAAGAAAATCCCTAAGTCTCTTTTTAGATTCACAGAAATCCTGACTTTCCCAGTGGAAGTGTTCCCTTAAGGTATGTAATGTTTCTCCAAAAGATAAATCCTCAGGGGGAGAAGCAGAAGGTATGGAATCTTCTGCATCAGAGTCCTCATAAGTAGGTATAGATAAATCCTGTTCAGAAGAAGAATCAGAAGAAATAGAAACCTGATCTGAAGATTCATAATCAGTGCCTTGCCTAGGCCTCTTAGCAGGAGGGGGATGGGTACCCCTGATCAAGGTAATTAAATATTCAGCCGTTTTGATAATTTGTTTTTTAGGCATTGGTGCCTGTACACGTGGCCCAAGCGTCAGTTTTTTAGACATAGAAGTAGATTTTGGACTTAACTTTGAAGATGACATTGGTTTAATATACAAATCTTTAGGCCTGAAAACACCCTCAGAAGCCGGTGCCTGCTCAGCGGCTCCGGACCCATCTAAGGTAGAGACACCCGCGGGTTCAATACTTCAAGCATCGCACGGCATACTGGAGTCCGAATGGGTCTCAGTAGAGGCCTGCGAATCAAAAGTAGCGAGTATCGGGGGCTGAGAAAGTGCCTCATTGAGTACCGGCGAACAACTTAGGAGAAGCATCGTCGTCAGTTTTGGACCTTGACGGTCTGTCTCTGTCTTTTTCCTTGCGTTTTTTTAGATATTCCGGTAGTCGGATTGCTAACCGACAACATTTCTGGATAGTTAAATCCTGAGCCAAAATATTTAGAAGCAAAACGGCATTTAATCGTGCGTTGATTAAATTTAGCACAAAACCGACAGCAAGACACATTGTGGTCAGGGCCTAGGCAAGGAATACAGTACAAATGAAAATCCTTATGAGGTATTTGCTTCCCACAAGTAATGCAATTATTAACTTTTACTGACATCGGTAAGGAGCAAGAAAAAGTTTCCCCAATGGGGTACTCAGCTTTTAGTTGAAGACTTCGGTTCTGAAACTCGAAAACGAAAATTTCAGGAGTCGGCGGACTGACACTTGCGAACTGCTTCTGCTTTGGGCACCGTGCGGCAAGAAAGACTGATGTAATGGCATTGGCAGCATGTTTTATACCCCTGATGACCTGACATCATGAAAGAAGGGACAGCAACCGACACAGGACCCAAGACTTTGTTAATCAGGCCGACTGAGGGCAACCTGCCAGCAGATTACCCAAATGTAATGACTGCAACAGTGAAACATGAAGAACATCTCATAGTTACTTTTATGGATATCAGACACCTGAGCACAATCTCACTTAAAGAAATCCATCATCCTAGAGAGTGTGTTGACAAAGAAAATTTCCTTAAAAGGAACATCTGGGCTAATAGATTCCTCCTCGTCTGACCCAAAGTCCAAAGGAGAGGGAATTTGAGTAGAATAAGTCAGGGTTGTCACTATCAGAATCTGACTCATCCTCAGAAGAATCCTGTTCTCTAAGCCTTTTAAGGGGAGTAGAGGACCAAGGAGGAGCAGGAACCAAAACCCCTTGAGGAGGTTTTTAAGGACATTAAAGCAGTAAATAGCCCCTGAGTGAAGGCCTGCAACTCACTTTGTGGATCCCTAGGTGCAGAAGAAATATATTTAAGTTTTTGTTTCTTTTATAAAGGAATTTCCCCTTCAAAAAAATGAGAAGGCTCAGACCTGAGACAGCAGTCATGAACCATAGTAGGAACTTTTTCACCAACGAAAGACTGAGGAACTCCCCTAAGCCCCATGGAAAAAATCAACCAAGGTTCTCCCTGAATGTCCAAGATGGACACCTGCAAAGCCTCTCTGGATGTGCTGCCAGCCGGACTGTCAAATGCCTCTGACACGGTCACGGTAAAGTAATCCACCAACACAGCCGGGAGAGCCTCAGGGTTGTAATGATCTTGGGAGACACACCTGGCAGTGGATGGACAGTGGAAGATTCTGGTCGTATCTTTTTAACCTTCTTCCCTAACAGTTGACCCTTGTGGTGGGAGATTCCTTCCATTGTATCATTACCGAGAAGCTTAAGATGCTGGTTCTCAAAATACATGTAAAGGGAAGAAAGTCTACTGTGGAGGCTTTTCAGAACAAACGCCTGACAAATAGAACAAGACGTATGATCATGAGAGACTCTTAGGCAAAAAAAGACACTTATTGTGGTGGTCTTTATGGGGAATCTGTCTCCCACACTGGCATTTACCTTTCCTGAATGACATTAACCTCAAGGAGAACTTAAACGGGCACATATCCGCAACTGCAAAGAAGTCAGCAAGCTGGCGTAGGTAGTCCCCGAAGAACGAAAATGTGTTCAACTGGCAGAACTGGATGCTGGAAGACAGACCGATTGTGAAAAGATACATTCGGAACTGGCGGCAAAGAAGTTCTGTTTATGGTAGGCCTGAACGTCACTTTTGTGCCTTATGCTACACAAGGAGCTTCTGGGTGATATTTGGCGGACATTTTAAATAAGCAATCAGTAGTATTTGGTAGACTGGCCAGACGATTGGGCTTCCATGGCAGGAAATCCCCATATGGTAAAGAATACTGCAGCAGTGAATGTAAGGACATCCACTGTTGTCTGGTCCTGAAGGAAGTCAACATAATACTCTTGGGGGATTCCTTCTGAATTTTCAGAACTACCCTAGATATTAGTAGAAAGGCATAGAGAAACATTCCTATTCAAAGAAAAGAAAAGGTATTCATCTTCCAGATCTTCTTGCATGGAATCCAGGAACAAAAGTTTGCCAGTTGATTATTCAGAGATGAGGCAAACAGTTCTACTTGAGTAATTCCCCAAAGATGAATCAAATCTTGGAACACCTACTGATCTTGTCTCCATTCGTGAGTCTGCCTCAGTCCTGCTCCTCGTCTGCCCTAAAATTCTGCTCTGACTGAATGCAGGATGTAGAATGACAGTGTGCTTTTTTCATTTAATCCTGCTGCTCTAAGCAATTACCGCCAGCATTACTATTATGCAATATGATGGCTATACTGAGTCACGTCTAAGGTTAATAAGTGCAATATGGTAACTAAACAGCTGCTATTCACTAGTCTCTATTTATTCTCTATCTTAACGGTGAAGAGGTTTGGTGGTGGATATTTACTTATTTATCACTGTATAATGGGTATTGAATGTGTTGATGTAATGTGAACAACCTCTTGCTACGTGTTATTTTCTTTCTTATGTTATTCTTTGATACCGCTGTATCTACGTTATTTGCTTTTCTCTCGTGAGCTGACATTTGTAATTTCATTTAGGCTGTACTTGTGTGTGGTCCTAAATGACAATAAAGTTTCTTTGAATCTGTAAAGCTGTATCCCAAGCTAACATGGCTAGTCTGCAAAGGTGGATACAACCTGTTTTTCTTGCTTGTTAATGCACCACATCACTGTGGTATTGTTTGTAACTACTTGAAGACAGCCTGGAGACGAAAGATCACTCAGACAGTTGAGTGCCTTAATCAGGGCAAGTATCTCGTTAATATTTATGTACTTGTTTCTGTCCTTGGTGTCCCACACTCCCTGCACTTTTCTCTCTCCAGAAACTGCTACCAAAGCAAAGTTGAATAGTCTATGTTGATTGCATTGGAGCAGAAAAGGAAAAGAGAATACCTGGATATGAAGATATCTGTTGTCTCCAGCAAAAGATTTCTCTTCTGACAAACTCCACACTGGGATTTAAAAAGGTAAAGGGTGTTAATGATGGAACCAATGAGATCAGATACCACTGCATCTCTGGGGGTATCATTATAATCATAGATGCCATGAGACCCACAATTCTGAGATATTCCCTCGCAGTGACTGAAGTTTAAATGCAAAATGTTTGAATAGCTCTAGATAAAGATCTATTTTTTTTTCCTGTGGAAGAAAAGATCTTTGAACTGAGGTGTCTAGCTGACACCCCAGGAACACAATCATGTGTGAGTCAAGAAGGATTTTTGAATGTTCACTTGGAATCCCAGTTTGTGCAAGAGATCTCTTACTGAAAACAGAGATTCCTGACACCTTGAAAAAGACTCTACGGAGGTAAACAAGTCATCTAAATATGGAAAAAATGTGGATACCCTGTAGCCTGCAATGAGCTATAATTGGAACTAGACACTTTGTGAACACTCAGTGAAGTGACAATATTTTGAATTTGGGCACCATCACAAAAATAGCCTACAAATGAAAGATTCAGAACTGGTCTCCAAACATTTTCTTAATTTGGCATTAGGATCTTCTTTGAATAAAACCCCAACCACAAGCAGAGGAGTAAGAACTGATTCTATAACTCCTTGGGACAGCATGTGATGAAGAACAGGTGGAAACTAAAGAGTCTTTATCTGCAGGATGAGAAATGACTCCCTGGAAAGGAAGAATTTCCCTCCATTGCCATTTGTAACCTTGATGAATGATTTTCAGAACCCATTTGTCTGAAGGAATCTACTGCCAAAGAGAAAAACGGAGATCCAAACTTTCTGAAAGAAAATAGTGGCCATTGTGGGGAGGGGGTGACAAGATCTCTTGAATAGTTATGCAGACATGTTGGATTGTCCTTGATTATGCAAGGTTTGGGACTTCTTTTTGGAATCTCCTTGCAATTTCTTCTTTTCATAGGTTGGTACTAGGCTATCGGCCCTAGGGCCTATACAAGCCTAGCCATAACAGTTCCTAGGCTGTTTCTTCCCACACTATTTACTTCCCTGGACCAGTCTAGCAGGGCGACTGACGTGATCCCTGGGGTGAATTTCCTTTCTCTCATCCAATTGTCAAGGTTCCTTTTGAAGACAGCCAAAGAGTCACTCTGCTTGACATGTATGGGCAGTCTATTCCAGAGTCTGGGGAGCCTCTGGGTCAGGAACCTATCTCTTCAGCATGTTTTGTTTATTGGGATGACAAGGTTTAGATCCCTGGAGCGTGTGGCTCTGAGAGATTGGGATTTTTTTAAGTGTAGAATGTCCAACAGGACATTCATTCTTCAACTATTGGGTCCGGATCCGATCCTTGGATCTAACTCTGCCATTACTATAGCTTGTGGCCACCTAAAAGTTCTCAAGCTGCTCCCTGCCCACAATGTACCAACCCCTGACATACTTCAGATCTTGTTTGCTAGATGACACAAAGTATGAAATACTAACATAATATCCCTGAGGGAAGAAGCTGTTATCTAGAGCTCAACATAAGGCACAGTGGTGTCGTTATAATCCCTTGTTCTTTTAGAAGTCCATCATAGGAAATTCTGGGGGTTGGTGGGTGGGGATTTGAGGAAGAATGAAAATGGACAACACAGATGGAACGTTATGGTGAATACATAACTTTTTTATTTGAAGTTGTCAATTTTTGTTCGTTCCTCAACTATTGGGACAGAGTCCCCAGCTACCTGAAATCCCAAGTGGACTCTAAGGATATTCTTGAGCACGGCTGAAACAAAGGCTACTCTTCCCCTCGAGACCAGATCAAGTCTGTAATGAGTAATAAAGGTATGAGGATTGGCAAAAAATTTCAGCTGCACATATACTGTCCATGGAATGCCCAGAAAAAAAATACTGACGAAGTCACAATGGATCTAGTTGCGTGGGCTCTTAAAGGTTTTCGTAATGAGATACCTAATTTACCATAGACAAAAGATATACAGTCAGTAAGCTATCTTGCTAAAAATACCTTTGTAACTGATTTACCGATTTTGTAGTCCACAAAGATAAATAGTTGATCCAATTTTCTAACTTCCTTTCTTCTATGTAAGTAGAAATGTAACTGCCTAGGAACATCTAACAAGTGCAACATGCATTCTCCCTCGTTTCAAATTTTGGAAAGAAGACAGGCAGATTTACAGACTGGTTAATACTGGATTCTGACACCACCTTAGGAAGGAATGAAGGGTTGGTTCATAATGTTACCCTATCCATATGAAAAATCAGGTAAGGAGGTTTAGAGGACAATGCTTGAAGTTCAGAACAACTTCTGGCTGAGGTTATGGCCACTAGAAAGATAGTTTTCCAGGTCAAAAATTTACGATCACATTTTGTTGCTGTTCAATGGGGGTATGAAGTATAGCCTGTAGTAGTAGACTGAAGTCCCATGGTGGAGTAGTCTTTATAAGGTGGTCTCATTAAAAAAGTACCTCTCAAGAAGGCCTTACAAAGCTTAGATGAAGCAAGGGAAAAATTCTCAAATCCAATCTGGAAGTCAGAGATTGCTGCCAACTGAAGTTTAACAGTTGAGGAGCTAACTTCTTTGTTGGAAATTGTCACCAAGAACTCAAGGAGTACAGGATCTGAAAAAGGGTCAATATGTTTTTGATGTGCCCAAAAAACAAACTTCTTCCATTTACTTCTGTAAAGTCTCCTCATAGAAGCTTTTTGGGAAAATAAAAGCATATGATGGGCAAGGGAAGAGACCATAGGTTGTCTGGCAATTAATGGAAGTGGAGAAACCACACTGTCAGCTTTAGGTTTGAAATATCTGGATGAATCATGCCCATTTATGCGAGACAGGAGACCTGGAACTGGATCCAGAATCCAAAGTTGGTAAAGAAGATGAGGCCAAAGAATGAGAAAAGAAATCCAATCTGGAAGTTAGAGAGGTTTTTATAGCTCGACAGATCCTGTTTGGGCATCCTGCAGGCTACTACAGCACCAGAAATGAAGAGAGACTTTTTTGCTGTTCTAAGTACCTTTTTGGCTTTCTTTTAACTGTTTTAAGCTAATCGCACTTTAAAAAGCCATTTTTACTGTTGTTTTGCTGTATTTCTGCTGCATTGTACTGTTAATTCACTTTACTGTATGTGCACTTGTTTTACCTGCCGAAACTTAAAATTTAACTGAATTTATAAATGTAGGCATCACACTCAAGTGCAACATAGTTTTCTGTGCATTTTATACTGTTTTAAGTACTTTATCTGCTTAAATTCAAAAATAAAAAAAATACTACCAGTACTGCTTGTTTCCCACCCTTTCCTATACTACAATAGCCCAGATCTCAGATCTGCTGGTTTCAGGACTTCAGTTTGTGTTTCTGAGTGGTCCAGACCTTGTTGTGCTAGTGAGAGGTCTTTCTGCTTATCAGTGAGAGAGGTAAGCACTAGAGCAGCCTATCTGCTGCTAGAGGAGTGGTGTCCACCTCTGAAATTTACCTTATTGACCATTTTGGGCTAATTCTGATCCCTTTCAAGTTTCCGAGTTAAAAACCTGTGTTGCGCAGGTATGCGCATCGAGCAGAGCCACTTAGCTAGGGTTAAACTATTCCCGGCGCCATAAAGTCTGCTCTTCAGTTTTTCCCTTACAAGTAGCCAGATTCTTAGTTTTAACTATTAAACTATTAAGTCTGCTCTTCAGTTTTTCCCTAACAAGTAGCCAGATTCTTAGTTTTATCACTTGAATTTGCTTCTTCATGCGCAGCACTGGTTCAGAACTTGTTGTAAGCACTAAATAAGTTAGAAATTACTACAGCACTCAACCTTCCTCATTACCTAGAGGAAAACAGTTTTTGCACTTATCTTCCTCATTTACTTAGAGGAAAACAGCTCTTGTACTTACTTTTCTCACTTGTTTAAAGATAAATAACAGGCATGTCCAAGGGACAGCTCCTGGTGTTTTCTCCTGTCTACCTGATGAATTTGGGCATCTTGGGGCAATGCAGCAATTGCCTCATGTACACCGACAACCCACTCCTCCTACCACCTAACACTACAACCTGTGAGAGATGCATTTATATAGCCAAACTGGAGGCAAAGCTCTCTCAACCCAAGCAACCCAAGACTGAACTTGTCAGTTAGTAGGAGAAGGTAAACACCCACTCCACACCACATAGTCCCAGTACATCTACACCAAGACCCACACATAGATACACAAAATTATTCGCAGAGGATCTCAATAAGAATCTACCCAAACAGAGACCTCTAAAGCAGAACCGCAAGCAACCTCCAGCCTTCACCACAACCCAAAAGACACATAACATACAGACTCAGTGTGCCACTCAACCACACCCATAAGGCAAAACTATGTACCAAACACATTGGTCATAGGTCACTCTATAGTCAGGCACACTGATGTTCCACTCATCAGAATAGACAAAGAGAAGGTTACTGTTAGCTGCCTACTTACCAAACACATTGGTCATTGGTGACTCTATAGTCAGGCACACTGATGTTCCACTCACCAGAATAAACAAGGAAAAGGTTAGCTGCTTGTCAGGTGCCAGGATCTGCCACATAACCCACACACTCTGTTCACTCCACAACAAGTACAAATATGACTCAGTCATTGTCCATGTTGGTGTGAACAACCTGAGATGTACCTCCTTGGATTACATGAAAAGAGACATGGAGGAGCTCTCTGATCTTGTAATCCAAGCAGGTATGACCCTAGCCCTGAGTACCATCCTACCTTCTGGGCGAAGAATGATACTGCAATACAACGACAAAATGATCGACTTCAACAATTGGCTAAACTTCTGGTGTCATTCAAAGGGGATCCAGTATTTGTCTGCCTGGGACGACATGGTTGACAGGCCACGATGCTTTGCCAGACATGGCCTGCACCTGTTGCCCCTGGGATTCCGGATACTGGCTAAGGCTCTTGCCACCCCTATAGTGCCTTTTTTAGGCAAAGCTCAAAAAACAAAACCACCATCGTAACTCATACAGGCAAGCAAAAACTGACGGTAATGCGACTCAATGCTAGAAGTCTAATCCTCAAAATGCACTCACTCGAGGCACTCCTTAAAATGGAGAATATAGATATCTGTGCAGTGATTAAAACCTGGTTCAAGGCTCCAGAGAGCACCCCTGCATTACCAGGATATAACTCATACCATACCTTTCGCCCATCAAACCAGGACCGGAATACCAAGGGCAGAGGTGTGTCCATATTCATTAAGGGCAACCACACCTCCAGGCTAGTTGCCCAACATAATTCATCCGAAGAAATCCAAAGGAAATGCTGCAAGAAACCAATACCACCAAAAAGAAGCAGCCAAACCAGACCGATATCACCAGGGCAAATTGCGAACTCACAATAAGGCACTGAATACAAATTTTAGGCACGAACTCACAACGGCACTGAATACAGGTTTATTAACGTGCAAAATAGGCAACAAACAGCACACACGTTTTCGTCTTAGAAAGCGACTTCATCAGATAACACACATACACAGAATGTCACCATTTAAATACCCACCCGTCTAAACCCAATCAATCAATTATTAATTAACTTTTAATAATGTCAAAAACTTAATTACATTCCAAAAAATCTTTAAAAACCAAGAATTAAAACAAATAAAATGAATAAATATAAATACATGTTTACACATATTAAGAGCATCTATAAATCAAATATATTAAAAATGCAAAATTCCACTATCAATAGATTTTTACTAATCCCTATTTTAAATACGCTTAGCTTTTAATTTTAAGTAGGGCACTATGGAAATGGAATCATTTAGCCCAGGCATTTTTGTAGCTTCCAATAGGATCTGCCAAAATGTTTCCCTGTGTGCTAACCTAGCCTCCCAGGGTCCACCCCTTATATCCTTTGGGACAGTTTCAATTACAAAAAACAAAAATTTTGCACCTTCAAACACAGTGGTGTGTTTATATAATGCATAAGTAATTTTAAGTTTGGCTATGTCGTACATATGCTCGTATATGCGCCTTTTAAATTGTCGTTCAGTCTTTCCGACGTAAAACGCCGGACAAGTTTGACATATAGCCAAATAGACCAATCCACTGGACATACAGTTGTGGTAACCCATGGCCTTAATGACCCTGTTTCTGCTCTCCAAATACAAATGACTACCCGATATTACATACTTGCAGGAGGAACAACGCCCACACTTATATGTACCTACTTTTGTTCTAGAAGTCTGCAAGGGATGCTCTGGTTGTTCCAATAATCTCTTCATATTTTGTCCTCTTCTAAATATAGTTTTTATCTCCCTATCTTTGAAAGTATTCAAATCTGTTAACTCCTGGAACATAAGCCACTCCTTTTCAACAATATTTCTGATATGTGTTGCATTACCACTAAAATCAGTAATAAATGTGAAATTACCAGTTGCCATTCCTATATTACTCATAGAAGAACCTCCCTCATTACCCGTATATTGTTTTCCCAAAATAGGGCCAAACCTAGTATCACGGGCTGCCATAACCTCTTTTTGTACAGACAATACCATTTCTAATGGATATCCCCTTTCCAAAAATAAAGATCTTAAAGTTTCACATTCTGACCTGAAATCCTGGTCCAAGGAGGTCATTCGGGAAACACGAACATACTGCCCCTTAACAATTCCTCTTTTTTGGAAACGTGGATGGGAACTCGTAATAGTGTAAATACCCATTAGAGAAGGTGGGTTTTCTATAAATGCATGATTTAACCCCCTCCCCCTCCTTTGTAAGGGTCACATCTAAATAATTTACACTATCATGTGTTATTTGATGGGTAAATTTTAGAAACGTCGTAGTAGTATGTATATATTGGATAAATTCCTCGATGTCACCCTCAGGGCCATTCCAAAAAATACATATGTCATCGAGAAATCTACAATAATAATTCCAATTGCTGGAAAACGAACTATTCATAATAAACTTTTTCTCCCATACATACATAATAATGTCTGCGTAGGTTGGAGCACAATTTGCCCCCATGGAAACCCCCGATACCTGATGGAAGTATTCGCCGGCAAAATAGACAAAATTATTCTTCAATACTAGCCCCAATAGCTCAATAATAGCATGAACATCATTGTTACTTATCTGACGGCACTCACATAAGGCCTCCTCCAACCACTCCAAACCTATGTCACTAGGAATAATGGAAAAGAGGTCAACCACATCAATGGTTAGAAATATTACTTCCTTCTCAAATAAATGGGGTGTCACACTACGTAGGAATGCCCATGAATCCTTAAGGATATATTCCTGTCTTCCCCATAATTCCTTCAGTTTCCAATCTACGTATTTAGAAATGTTATGCGTCTTGGACCCCTGAGCTGCTACAATGGGCCTCAAAGGTGGGTCCAGAAGATTCTTATGTATCTTCGGTATCCTGAATATCGAGGGCACCCTGGGGTCAGAATTAGAAAGGAAGGTGTAGGTATCAATTTCTATCACCTCCTGGTCAAGCAAATCTTGAATAGCCAAATCTATTTTATGAGAGGACAAGTTGATTTCATTAAGTGAAGCAGATGTATATTTATCATAATCATGCAAAATGTCATACATCTTAGACTGGTACAAATGATTATCCATTATTACCGTCCCCCCACCTTTGTCCGGCTCCATAACCCTCAGGGTAGTATCCTTACTCAATTTTTCCAATAAAGTTTTTTCATCCAAGGTTAAATTAGCTTCTAATCGATCTAATAATAATGATAATTCATCCGAAATTATACAAGTGCAACTAACTCTGTGCAAAACTCCAGTCCATATTGTAGATTGCTACAGATCCCCCACCATGCCCCAGGATTCCCACTCCTCTTTTCTTGATATAATAGAGAATATCAGGGTCGAACCAAACACCCTAACAGTGGGTAATTTCAACTACCCCACCATTAAATGGGAAAACTACTCTTCTACTAACTCCACTACTCAACGCTTCCTAGAATTCGTAAACTCCAATGCCCTGGATTTGGGCGGCAAGGGGTTGAGTGAAAGGAAGTCCCTTGTTGTGGTTGCATGCCTCTGCCCACCAAAGGAACTCTGCTCTTAGACAAGGAATTGTAGGAATCAGTGTTTCCAGGTCCTGAGAATGTTGACACCAGAGACTTTTTATGTACCACTGAAGTTTCTTCATATGCAGTCTTGCATATGGAATTAGAAGAATGCATGAGGCCATGAACCCTAGGGCTAGCAGAATTTTTCTTGCAGATAGCGGAGTTTTGGTGGCCATTAGTTTGAAGTAGTTTGTCAAATAAACCTGTTTTTCTGGTGCTAGGAATGCCATCTGGGAAGCTGTATTCAGGCTTGCTCCCAGGAATACAATCTTTTGGCTGGGCACCAGTTGTGATTTCCTTTTGTTGATGGTGTACCCCAGAGAAGTTAGAAGTCTCTTTACAATGACAGGTGCTGAAGTAGCAATTCCTGACTGTCCGCCTGAATCAGGCAATCGTCCAAGTATGGGTAAATTTGAGAATTTCTCTGCCTGCAGTATGCAATAGCTGGAGCCAGGCACTTTGTGAATACCCTGGGTGCAGTAGATAAGCCAAAGGGAAGAGCAGAGAACTGATAGTGCATAGAGCCTTCCCTGAAACGTAGATATTTCCTGCAAGATTTCCTTATGGGGATGTGCAGATAAGCTTCTTTTAAGTCTAGGGTGACTAGCCAGGCATCCTTGGAAAGCACAGGAAGAAGCTGGTGCAAAGTCAGCATTTTGAATTTTGGGACCACGAAGAAGGTGTTGAGAATTGACAGATCTAGGATAGGGCGCCAAGAGCCCTCTTTTCTGGGAACCAGAAACAGTCTGGAGTAGAAACCCTGTCCCCTTTACTCTATTGGCACGGGTTGAACAGCCCTGAAACTGAGAAGAGAAAGTACTTGCTTTTGAGCCTCTTCCCACTGGTTTAGAGGAAGGTCTGGCAACCCACTTGGGGTTGGCAGTGAGTGAAGTGGAATCTGTATCCCTGGGATACAATGTTTAGGACCCATCGGTCCTGGGCAATGGACATCCAGTTTTTGCATGCAGGGCGAGTTTTCCTCCTAGGGGTGCAAGTACTTGGGCCTTGCTGGTAAGCAAGATAGACAGGTCATTGTGAACTTTTTCCATAAGGGGGTGGCTTACCACTCCCTGTTTTAGAGGAGGGAGCACTCCATTGTTTAGATCTCTGAATACCCTGAGACTGTAGTCCTGGTGGCCTGTTGCCCTGGGTTTGGACTGAGAATGTCTTTGAGGGACTGGAAAGGACCAGTTTTTAGAAGGCCAATGCCTACTGAATCTAGTTGGCTGCACCTGTAAAAAATCTTTCACAGTTTGCATAGCTTTAGCTTTTTCCTCCATCTTTTTAAGAACTTCTTCTGCTTTTGTGCCAAACTTTTCTGGTTTAATAGAGCATCTAGTAATTTTGCTTTGACATGGTCTGACAAGATTTGCTCCTTCAGCCAAGCATGCCTTCTCAGTACAGACCCAGTGACAGCAGCCCTGCAAGATGCTTCTAAGGCATCAAAACCACACTGCAAAGTATGTTTACTAACTTGGTTTGCAGAATGCAGTAACTCTTGTAAATCTTTACTTTCTGTACAATCTGGAAGCAACAACATTTTTGTTTAATTAGTTCCATACTATGCTGCTGGTACTTCAACATGTGAAACTGGCAATTCAAAGCCCTGATGGTAGGAGTTGCAGAGGTATATACCTTCTTACCCCATCTGTCTAAAGCTCTAGAATCCCTGTCCGAAGGAGCAGGGTTTTTGGCTGTAGTAGCCTTAATGCCTTTAGGTCCCTGGGAAATAGTCTCTGGATTCACAGTGGGATTTTTAAAGAGAAATTTGTGAGAGTCAGGTACTCTGTAGTATCTGTCAGCCTTTCTAGGAGCTGGTGGTAAAGTATCAGGAGTAAGACTGGATTCCATGAAGACATCAACTACAATGTCCAGGACAGTGGGGTATAGCTAGAGGCCTGAGGTGAGGCAAGTTTAAAAGTTCTCCGAGTCTCTTTTTGGACTGAGGGTAGTCCTGGCATTCCCAGTGGAAATGCTCTCTTAATGTATGCAAGGTTTCACCAAAAGAAAAGTCCTCTGGAGGGGAGGCAGAGGGAATGGAATCATCTACATCTGAATCCTCAGAGGTAGATAAGGGAATGTCCTGGTAATCAGAGGGGTCAGAGTCATCAGACTCATGGTCTGTAGAATCAGAAGGAAAATCAATTCTTGTCTTTTAGAGGGGGAAGGCTGGCTTCCCTAATTAAAGTTATAAGGTCTTCAGCCATTCTAAGCATTTGTTTCTGTGGCAAGGGGGCTTGAGCATGCGCTTTGGTAGTCGGTTACCTAGGCGTAGTATGAACTCTGGGCCTGGGAAACTCGGTAGTTTTAGACAAAAATGAAGCATTTGGTTTAATGCGAACATCAGAAGGTCAGAATACACCTTCAGAAGCTGGTGCCTGCACAACGGCTCTGGACCCATCCAAGGTAGAGACATCCGCAGATTCCATGATCAAAGAAGCATCTTGTGGCATACCGGACTCCGAATCGGTCTCAGCAGAGGCCTGCGAAAGTGCCTCACTGAGTACCGGCGGACTGGCGACTAGCTTAACAAAAGCGTCATTGGCAGTTTTGGACCTATGCGGTCTGTCTCTGTCTTTACCCTCACGTTTTTTCGGAGGATCGGTAGACAGATGGCTTATTGAAGCCATTTCGGAATATAGGGAACGAGAGCAAAAGAATTTAGCAACAAAGATAGCCTGACGACGAATAGTTCAGGCGTTAAACAAGGTAGAAAACCTACAGCGAGGAACGTCGTGGTCTGGGCCTAAACAGATGACGCAGTAAGAATGAAAATCTCTGTGAGGTATTTACTTTCCACAGGCAAGACAATTGTTAGCTTTTTCTGACATCGGTTAGAGCAAGAAAAAAGGATCCCCAATGGGGTACTTAGCTTTAGAAAACTTCAGGTTTGAAACTCGAAAAACGAAAATTTCAAGAAGCGACCGACCGGCACTTGCGAACTGCTTCTGCTTTGGGCTCCCATATGGCAAGAAAAGTTGATGTAATGGCGTTGGATGCATGTTTTATACCCATGACGACCTGACGTCATGGAAGAGGCGACAGCATCCGACGCAGAAATCCCAATACTCTGGTATTCTGGCTGACTGAGGGCTACCTGCAGGCAGATATCCCAAGTGTGATGACTGCAACAGTGAAACACGAAGAACATCTGAGCTATCTTCTGAGGGACAAAACCCTGAATCTCTCACTGTTTAGATTCAGAATCTTGAATCTCTTCAGGAAATGAGGAATTACTCTTTCTTTTACCAACTACTTTACAAGAAAGATCAACAGCCTGAATCAAACTCTGAGCCAGTCCCAGTAAACTACTCCTATCCAAAGAAATTTGAGGAGGAGTAGATAATTGGTTTTCTGTGCCTTTTGACAGGAAAAATGGGGTCAACCATGTCCATGTTACCAATGGCAGCAGCTGCTTCCCCAGGAATGGTACAGCATTTTGACAATAGGGAAACCTTCCCTGTTCCCTCTCCCGGGACTGACAAGAGTGGCTCTCCCTTGCCCACTGAGGAGACTTCAACAGCCACAGGATGTGGCTAACCACTGGTCCATAGTGGCTGTGGGTGCTACGCCAGAGGGATCTGGGGTTAAAGATGAGTGGTCTGAGGTACAACAAACAGCCACAGCAGAGTCACCCACCTGTGCTTGAAGCCAACTGTTAGCCTGCTGTGGTGACAAAGGCTGTTTGCTTAACCTTTTCCTTTTGGGGCTGGAAGAAGGACCATCCATGGGATTGGTAGGTAGTCTGCTCCGTGGTCAAACTCAAAATGGTGCCTCTTTCCCAGATAAGATGAGCAGCAAATGCTGGTAAAACCACCAGTCCACAACAATTAGTTTTTGACAGAAAAATACACAGTAAAAAGCACTTTAAAACACTATGGCAGCCCCACAATGGAAAATAAACACAATTTATCCACATAAAATCTGTTTTTAGTTAGTTTGACCTACTTTTAGACTGAGAAAGAAATGTGTGCTCTGTTTAAAGGAACATTACAGTCTCAAGACAGTCTGTTAAATCACAACACTCCTAGCTTTAAAATAACTTTCCTGGAGAGAAAAGTAATAAAACATTAACACAATTTAAAGACTGGCCCACCATGACAGTTCAGCGATTCGCAGATGTCAGAGTTATGCAAAACAGTTTTCCAAGAGATAAACCTTTAAGTCAGCTTGTAAAGCATATTCAAAAGGAAATAGTCAATTCAGTTGTTCAAGAACACAGTAGAAATCCTACGTAGAAGGAGGAATTTGTTTTTGAGGGGGTATCAAGTGCAACACTCATTTCATCAACTGTTTGAGTACAAAAAGAATGAAAGACAGGGATACAAGCTAATATGGCCGCAAGATGCATATTTATAGATGTATAAGATAAGCCTTCATTGAGTACCTCAGGTAAATATTTCAAAACTAGTGGGGTAGAGACCATACCTCTTCTACATGTAAACGATTTCTAGTTGCAGCTTTTCTTGCCTCCTTCAATATCTGCTGTATATCCTCATGGAGAAAGTGCCTAAAACGTACCAGGACAGAATCATCTAGGCAGTCAGTTGCAATTGCTCTAAGTTGGGATACACCAGTCGACCCTGAAACTGTCAGCAGAGCCACATTCTGAGGAAGCTTGTGGTAATTACCTTGGCCAGTTCCATCAAAAGGGAGAACCAACTTTGCCTAGGCCAAAAAAGGGGTCACCACAGTGATCTTTGGTAATTCTGAATCTTCATCAGTAACTTAGGTATCAGTGAAAAGGGTAGAAACAAAGGAACATTCCCATCCAAGGGATCGAGAATGTGTCTGTCCTCCAGGCATGGATACAAGGATATCTCAAACAGAATGCTTTCTAATTGTCTGCTTCAAAAGCAGGCAAACAGATCTATTTGAGGTGCTCCCCACATCTGCAGCAAATCCTGGAAGACATGACCGTGGTGTTGTCTGTAACCACTAAAAGGGGACCTGGAGATCATAAGTGGTGAAGAACTTTTAAAGCCTGAATCACTGCTAACATTTGACATTTATGTGATTTGTAATGTAAGAAGAACTCCATTCTCCTCCTTGCATTTGAATTCCCATGAATACTGTTATCCATGCAAAATCTGATGAATCCATATGGACTGAATGAACTGGGGTTTAGAAGGAGAAGAGTAGCCTTGGACAGAAATGCATCTGATCGCTTCACCACTAACACTTCTTTTATAAATTCCAGTACTGGTACCTAGAAATGTAAGGAATGCAAGTGCTGGGTCCAGCATATTTTATGTAAAACTGAACCTTTCACATTTGAAGTCTGGCCAGAGATATGAGGATCACTGATGCCATGAAGCCTAGAAATTTGAGAAACCCTCTTACAGAAGCAGCTTCTTTGAGAGAAAACCAAGAACATTTCCTGAAAAGTCAGGACTTTGTCTTCTAGTACATAGGCCATACATTTCTCTATGTCTGTAATCCACCACAGAAAGACTATTCTTTGTAAGGATGTGAGACAGGACTTTTTCAGATTCAGCTTGAAGATGGGAGTAACTGGAATGTGATGAAAAGCATATTTCTGATCTAAACCATGAAACAGTTGTCTGGAAGAATGGATGGGACAGTCTGCAGGGAAAGCACTTTGAATATGGGTACTTTCAGAAAGGTATTTAGGCAAGTCAAATTTATACACTGGTCTCCACATTAGTTCCACTTTGGGTACCAAAAGTATTCTGGAGTAAAATCCTTTTCCTTTTTGTAGTGCAGGAAAGAATAGTTGTGTACACTTACCATAAATGTAAATGTTCGAGTGTATTCACTGTTGCAGTCATCACATTTGGGTTATCTGCTTGCAGGTAGCCCTCAGTCGGCCTGATTATCTAAGTCTTGAGTCCTGCGTTGGTTGCCGTCTCATCTTCCATGACGTCAGGTAGTCAGGAGTATAAAGCATGCAGCCGATGCCATTACATCAGTTTTTTCTTGCCCCAGATGTCAAGTGCCCCCATAATGGGAAGCAATTATATACAAGGTTACACCTCCAACAAAAAAAGCAAATACACCAAATAGCTTTAAGCATAGTAAACAAGAATAGAGGTATAGTCAATAGAAGTCAGGGGGCTGGAGGGAGGGTAACCAGGACTGCAACAGTGAATACACTCGAACTTTTAGTTATGTACTTACCATAACTTTAGATGTATGGGATCCATCTCGCCTACATTCTCTACAGATGGGTTCGGAGCCGATCCTCGGCTCCGACTCGGCCGTTATACAATAGAACGCAGTCTCTTATTGGCTGAATCACCTCATATCCCAGGATGCACCACCACTACTTCCCCAGATCTTGTTTGTTCGCACTCATGTTCACAGAGACATAGTATTGTCATAACATACTCAGGTCTTTCAAGAGAGGAAAAAAGATCAATTTCGGATCGTCCGGTCTCTCCTGGTCTACAAGGCAGGGGGATGGAGGGTGGGTTATTAGGAATGTAGTAGATGGATCCCATACATCTAAAGTTATGGTAAGTACATAACTAAAAGATGTAATGTGATCCTATCTCACCTACATTCTCTACAGATGGGACAGCGTCCCTAGCGCCTAATTCCCAGGTGGCTCACTGGAAAACACTCCTGAGAACTGTGGAACCGAAGGAAGCTCGACCCCTGGATGCCACATCTAATTTGTAGTGAGAAACAAAGGTGTGTGAAGATGTCCACGTGGCAGCCGCACAAATATCGCCAATAGAGAGCTTGGAATGAAAAGCTGCAGTGGCCATAGCCCTAGTAGAATGAGCTTTAACCGAGCTATGAGCTCCTTGTTTGAGATGAGATAAACGTGAGTGATGCAGTCCCTGATCCACTTGGCAATAGTGACTTTAGTGATGGCTTTGCCTAATCTATTATCCGAAAAGGACACAAACAGTTGATCTGATTTCCGTGCTTTGTGTGTCCTATCCAAATAGAAGCGTAATTGCCTGTGCACATCTAAGCAGTGAAAAGTATATTCAGCTCTATTGGAATATTTGGGAAAGAAGACCGTAGCTCCAGTGACTGTTGTAGACAGAAATTAGAACAAACCTTTGGTATAAAAGATGGGTTTGGCCTAAGAGATACTCTATCCTTGTGGAATACCAAGTAAGGTGGTTTAACACATAGAGCCTGAAGCTCTGAAACCCGTCTGGCTGAAGTAATAGCAATTAGAAGGGCAGTTTTCCAAGAAAGAAATTTCAGATCACAGGTTGCTGCCGGCTCAAAGGGGTGAGGTTAAAGCACCTAATACCACGCTCAGATCCCACGGAGTTGCAGGTTGAAGTGGGGGTCGTAAGCCAAGCTCCTTTAATAAAGGCTTTACAGAGCTTGTTGCTCATTAAGGAGGTTGCACATTTTCATGAAAATTGGAAATAGCCGCCAATTGTACTTTGATGGTAGATACTGAGCAACCTTGCTGGAACAGGGAGGCTAAAACTTCAGTACTTCTGATACCGAGGCTGTCATTGGGTCTAATCCTCGGAGTTGAGCCCAAATAGCAAACCTCTTCCATTTACTGCTATATATCTTCTTTGTAGAAGTCTTGTGGGCCGAAGACAAGATGTGTATGACTTCAGGAGCCAAAGAGTGGCTCCTAATTATGGTTGGAAGAGGAGTAGCCAGGCTGTCAACTTCAACGAATGGAGGGACTGATGGAGTTGTCCTGACTGATGAGTCAAAAGGTCCGGAACTTGGTCCAGGAACCAAGGACCCTCCAATGCATACCTGTGAAGAAAGGGGAACCAGATTTGCCGAGGCCAGTATGGGGCGATTAATATCATTCTGCTTCTCAAGCGAATCGCCTTCTGAATCACCTTGGGGAGAAGGGGAACCGGTGGAAAGGCATATAGCAGACCGGAGGGCCAAGCGTGGACTAGAGCGTCCTTGGGAGTCTCCCCCGAAACTGGGGCCAGAGTGAAGAAGTGGTGACATTTCGCATTGAGGGGGCTTGCGAAGAGATCGCAACAGGGGACTCCCCATCTTGTGAAAATCTGTGTTATCACTCTGTTGTTCAAAGACCACTCGTGAGGGGAGAGAATAGTTCTGCTCAGTCTGTCGGCTATCACGTTGGATTTCCCCGGAGTGTGCGTTGCCATTAGGAAATGCTTGGTAGCAATCGCCCAATCCCATACTCTCATGGCCACTCTGCAAAGGGGATAGGACCTGGTTCCTCCTTGCTTGTTTAGGTACCAGACTACCGACATGCTGTCGGATTGAATGGCAACTGTACCCTGGGGGAGGTGATCGTGCAGTGCTTGCAACGCTAAAAGCACCACCCTCATCTCCAGGATATTGATATGAAGAAGACTCTCGTCAGGGCACCACATGCCTTGGACCGACCTGTCCAGATAATGACCCCCCCCACCCTGTCTGGGAGGTGTCCGTAGTCAGCGTGGCAGAGGGGAGTGGGGGAACGATGGGTCGCCCTTGATTCAGATTGGGGGATAGAAGCCACCAATGAAGATCCTGTATGCACGTGTCCGTGATCAGAATGCGGTAACTGAGGGGAAGGTCCTGATAAGACCACTGGACTGAGAGGAGCCACTGAAGTATCCTCATGTGCAATCTTGCCAAGGGGACCAGAAGAATGGTGGCTGCCATGGAGCCCAACAGTTGTAGGACCATTCTTGCTGGAGCACGACGTCTGAGGATTAGGGCTCGGACCTGAGACTGAAGCGTCGCGATCCTTTCTGTAGGGAGATAGACTCGCATCTGCCTTGAATCTATTTCTGCACTGATAAACAGAATACGCTGAGATGGTTGCAATACAGACTTTGACCAATTGAAGGTGATTCCTAAGGATTTGCCCAGTGCAATAGTGGCTGCTAAATTTTCCAAGAGTAGATGCCTGGAGGCGGCAGTTAGGAGCCAGTCATCTAGGTATGGAAACACCTGGAATCCTAGACTTCTCAAGTGAGCAGTCACGACTGCCAAACATTTGGTAAACACCCTGGGGGCTGTGTTGAGACCAAAGGGCAGTGCTCGGAACTGAAAATGACTGTCTCCTAGGCTGAAGCGTAAGTGTCTCCTTGACGCCTGATCCATCAGAATGTGATAGTAGGCGTCTTTGAGGTCTATGGAGCACATCCAAACTCCTTTCTCCAAAAGCGGGAGAATGGATTGTAAAGTGACCATCCGGAATTTGGACTTTTTTACAAATCGATTTAGTTTGCTGAGATCCAAAATGGGTCTCAAGTCCCCGGTCTTTTTTGGCACCAAAAAGAATCTTGAGTAAGTCCCTAATCCGGCCTGGTCTGCGGGGACAGGTTGGATGACTCCTTTTTGAAGCAGCTTTGATACTTCGTTGGCTGCATGATCCCATTGACTGGGTGGTGGGTCCGGGATTCTTTGGACTGGTGGGGGGGGTTGAACAAAGGGGATGGAGTAACCTCCAGCAATGATTTGAAGCACCCATTGGTCCTGAGTAATATCTCCCCAGGCCTTTAGGTGCTCGAACTTGACCCCGACTGGCTCGAGCTGCACAGTCGGGTACTCCTTCAGGGATGCTGGAAGGAGGAGGAGCCACGAAAGGACTCGCGGTCTCCAGTGTTGCGGGGGCCTCCGCCGCCTCTGGGACGGTGTCTCCTGAAAAATTTCCCTCCTCTGCCTCTAGAAGGGGATCACTCGGCTGTGATGAGTAAGGCTTCTGAGACTTACGAACCACATTTTCCTCCCTTCGGCCTTGGGATAAGGCCTGAGGGGAGTGGAAAAGCGGGCTCCTACGGCAGCCAAGGTCTTACCCTCCTGTTCGCAGTGAGTCAAAGTGTCCTTTACCTTGGGTCCAAACAACGAGGACCCATCAAAAGGGGCGTCGGCAAAGGAAGACTTAAAGGCCTCTGCAAAATGACACAGGCGTAGCCAGGCTTGTCTCCGTAGAGCAACACCTGTCCCAGCCGCTCTACTCGCTCCTTCGGCCGCATAGGAAATGAGCCTCATGGACGAGTTAGATAATGAGGATAGGGTAGCCAACTGAGAGTTAACTGTCTGTGTTAACTGTTCAGGTAAGTTACCGGAGAGGGCATCCGACAGCTCCTTGATCAGATCCCTCTGTAGTCTGGTAAAGTGTGCCAGATAATTCAGAGACCTTAATGTAAAGATCGCTGAAGAAAGGGTACGCTTGCCGCACGATCCATGCTCCTAGACTCTTTATTAGGGGATGGATGGACGCCGGCCTCTGCCACATCTTGTTGGGTGGCAGATGCCACCACCATAGCATCTACAGCCACCTTTAGATAAAAATCCTTGTCCGGGGTGCGAGAGAAACTTATTGGGACGAGCTGGCATCGGTTCCACAGAACTGGCGTTCCCGCCGAGAGATCAAATCCAGAAGCTCATCGAAGGGCGGAGACACCCAGGAGGCAGAGGGCTGAGCCCCGAAGGCCTTGAGGAACACCGACTCCTCAGCGGAAGGGGGTTTGGACTGCCAGTCGCCTCGTTGTTTAAGGATTTCCAGAATGTCCGCAAAGGAGACATCTTCTGAAGACGACTTTGGGGACCCCTCCGCATCATCGAGGTCGGTATCCGATGTGAGGGACTCGTCAGGGGAGTCGACGTGTTTCCTCTTACACTGTCTCTTCCTGGGCGGTTCCTCCAAGAGGGTGTCGGAGGAACCTCCAGGAAGAAGGGAACCCCCAATGGGGTAACCTCAGGCCCAGGTGCTCCGCTGTCACGAGACAGGGGGATTCCAGAAGCGCCAGTCTCCATGCCCAAGGAAGGTGGTGGTGGAAAGGTCGAAGTGGCCACAGAGGATTTGGCTAAAGCACTTCTCATGGCATCGAAGGCCGGACCCCCAGAATCCTGGGAAGGTCCCGTCCCCGAGGCCACAACAGTAACCAGAGCCCCCGCAGCCGACGCACCTAGAGGGAGGCTCGGAACCGAAAGGATCGGATCCGAAGCATCCCCCCCGGGGCCGACTGAGGAGGTCACAGTGCAACCCGACCGAGGCGGGTTGAAGTTAGAGTCGGAACCGACTCGATAACTTCGACCGGATCCACCAACACCGACTCCAAAGGCGCCAAGGCTGTCGGAGGAGGAATGGAAGTAGAAGGATGGGAGATCGGCTCCAGAGCCAACAGGGCAGGAGCCGAGATCAATTTTGTGAAGACCGGTGACTGGAAAAGCTTCTGAAGCACCCTGTCTACGTCCGAATCGGACATCCTCGAAGAACGAGAAGAGACCGACTGGGTCCGAGTCGACTTCTCCGCCGGCTCGAAGACTGGGGACCGGCTCGTAATGGCTCGAGGCATCGGCGCCGAGGGAGGTTCCACTACTATTGCAATCTCCTTGGAGCCGATGTGGACTTCGCCCGGTGGAAGTGTCTGAGCGGGCAACCCCCATCGGCTCCGAAGGCAGTGGAGCCGATGAAGGTGACACGCCTCGATGCCGAGCTCTCGACTCCAAAGCCAGAGGAGTCGAGGCTGGAGACATCGAGGCAGACCGTTCGCCTCGGCTCCGAAGTCCGTGGAGCCGACGGAGAAGCCTGCCTAGACTTTTTTGCTATCGGATCCGACGGACTGGTTGGAGCCGAAGATTTTTTCTTCTTGCCAGTAGGAGAAGAAGAGGAAGATAAGGCTTCCTCAAAAGAAGGGGCAATGAGCCCTTTTAAGATCAATTTGTTTTTCCTCTCTTGGAGGACTCGAGAGGAAAAGGCGTGGCAAATGCTATAGGACTCCTGGAGATGTTTGGGACCTAAACAATATACACACAAGGAATGATCATCCGTTATAGACATTTTATAACCACACTTAACACATTTTTTAAAACCGGAAGGTCTATGCTCTTTAGACATGGTTTTAAAGAAAAAATTAACAACAATTACAGGACAAAAAACAGTTAACACCGACAATCTAGGCTCTAATTTAAACGCCTAAGGTAGGGCTGGGCACCTCTAACTAAAACGGAACCTTTCACCAAGAAATACACACAATCTTCCACAAAAAGGGGACCAAAAACAATCACACAACAACACTAGCCATTAAAACAGCTTTTGGGTGAGTTTTATAGAAAAATTTGACAGAAAAAGTTTCTGACTAGAGGTACTTAGCTCAGCCAAGTCCGAGACCACGTCTATGCTGGAAAGCGTCAAATGAGATCTGGGGAAGTAGTGGTGGTGCATCCTGGGATATGAGGTGACTCAGCCAATAAGAGACTGCGTTCTATTGTATAACGGCCGAGTCGGAGCCGAGGATCGGCTCCGAACCCATCTGTAGAGAATGTAGGCGAGATAGGATCACATTACATCATCTACATTTATGGTAAGTGTACACAACTGTACTATGTTCTTCGTGTTTCACTGTTGCAGTCATCACATTTGCATAGATTCCCAAAGCTAAGGATGGGAGGAGGCAATTAGATAACATTTGGACCAGCTAAAAGGCCCTGCAAGACTGCAGTGACAAAGCCAGCTCTGAATTTAGAAAAAATGTCAAGTGGTAATGCGTGGTAAAGGTATGTACAGAACTCCAGGTAGCAGCTTCTAGGATGTCCCTGGTAGGGACATCTCTGAGAAAGGTTGTAGAGGTAGATGCAGCCCTGGTTGAATGTGGTCTTATCCCCTGTGGGGTAGGTTTTCCATGGTGCCTATAGCAGAAATGAATGCAATGGCCTATCCACTTAAAAATATTTGCTTTGAAATGGCCCTCCCCTCTGCCCCTGCAGCAAATGCCACCCGAAGCTGTTCAGATTTCCTGAGAGGTTTAGTCCTGTCCAAGTAAAATCTAAGTTGTCTGTGCACGTCCAAGGAGTGCAGTATTCATTCCCTTTTGTTCTGTGGATTAGAAAAGAAGGTTGTCAAATGAATGGACTGATTAAGGGCCACACTGGATACCACCTTGGGCATAAAGGAGGGATTGGTCCTGAGGGACACCCTGTCAGCATGAAAGATGATGAAAGGCTCCACTGCCAGGAGGGCCTGTAATTCAGACACCCTTCTTGCTGAAGTGATGGCTAGAAAGAAGGCTGTTTTCCAAGAAAGGAATTTCAACTCTGCATTTGCAGCTGGCTCAAAGGGAGGAAAAGTGAGCTTTTCCAATACAAAGATAAGGTCCCAGGCTGGAGTAGGGGCTCTCCTGGGTGGTCTTAAGTTTTTGGCCCCTCTGAGGAATTGCTTCAGCAGTGGATGAGAGAAGAGGGGTGGTTCTGTGTTGTAATGTGCTGAAATGGCTGAGGCAAGAATTTTGATGGAAGAAAAGGAAAGGCCCCTGTGAAGCATCTCAGTTAAGTATTGAAGAATATGGGGTAAATTGGGTACTATTATGCCCACCCCCCGAGTTTGGCTCCAGGAACAGAATCTTTTTCATTTTTCAGCATAGGATTTTCTAGTACTAGGCCTCCTTGCCTCCAGAAAGACATCCATCACTTGCTTACTGAGGGATGGTAATGGAGAGGTCAGGTAATTAGCCAGGCTGCAAGGTTCAGGGTTTGAAGCTGTGGGTGCAGAATCTGGCCCTCCTGTTGGGGCAGCAGGGCAGGGGTCTGAGGCAGGTGCCATGGTGCCAGGAGTGACACACTGAGCAAGAGGGGATACCAGTGTTGGCGTGGCCAGTCCGGTGCAATCAGTATTATCCTTGGTTTGTCCTGTTTGATCTTTAGTAGCACTTTGGAGAGAAGAGGCAGAGGGGGAAAAGGCATAAACTGATAGGTTTTTCCAGGTGAAGGACAGGGCATCCACTTTCCAAGCTTGTTTGTGAGGAGTCCTTGTGCAGAATTTGTCCAATTGGCAGTTCTGAGGGGAGGCAAATAAGTCTAACTTGGGGCTCCCCCATTTGTTTCTCAACATGTTGAATATCTTTGGTTCCAGTTTCCACTCATGTGGGTCCAAGAAATTTCTGCTTAGGTCGTCTGCCACTGTATTTAGCTTTCTTGGCAGGAATTGAGCCTGTAGGTGCACTTGGTAGCTCAAGGCTGTGTTCCACAGAGCCATGGCTAGTCTGCAAAGAGGGTATGAGTGGGTTCCCCCCTGCTTGTTTATGTACCACATAAAAGTGGTGTTGTCTGCCTTTACCAATAATTGTCCTGGAAGAATGTGGTCCTTGAAGGCTGTCAGAGCATTTTGTACAGCTAACATTTCTTTTTGATTGATATGCAGGTGCATTTGACTTGGGTTCCATTTGCCCTGAATGCACTGCCCTGCCAAGTGAGCCCCCCATGCATAGTCTGATGCGTCTGTTGTTAGGGTTTGGGCGGCAGGGGGTAGAGTGAATGGCAGCCCCCTGTTTTGGTGACAGGCCTCTGCCCAACAAAGGAACTCTATCTTTAGGCAAGGTATGATAGGAATCACTGATTCTAGATCCTGAGAATGTTGACACCATAGGCTTTTTAGACACCATTGTAGTTTCCTCATATGCAGTTTTGCATATGGAATTAGTAGAATGCAAGAGGTCATGAACCCCAGTGCTTGCAGTATTTTCCTTGCAGATAGCTGTGTCTTTGTGGCCAGTAGATTGAAGTAGGCTGTCAAATGAACTCGTTTCTCTGGCGTGAGGTAGGCCATCTGGGAAGTTGTATTCAAGCTTGCTCACAGGAATACAATTTGTTGGCAGGGTACAAGATTTGATTTCTTTTCGTTTATGGTGTACCCCAGAGAAGTTAGCAATTTCTTTACAAATGCCAGATGATTTAATAGTATGTCCTGGCTTTCTGCCTGAACTAGACAATCGTCCAGATATGGGTATATTTGAATATTTCTTTGCCTGCAAAATGCAATGACTGGCACTAGGCACTTTGTGAATACCCTGGGTGCAGTAGATAAGCCAAAGGGCAGTGCAGAGAACTGATAGTGTATGTAGCCTGCTCTGAAGCATAGGTATCTTCTGCATGATTCCCTTATTGGGATGTGCACGTAGGCTTCCTTTAAATCCAGTGTTGCCAACCAGGCATTTTTGCCTAGCATGGGAAGCAGCTGATGAAGAGTTAGCATCTTGAATTTTGGGAAACCAAAAATTGTCTTTCTTGGTTACCAGGAAAAGTCTTGAGTAAAATCCTTGCCCCCATTCTTCTTGTGGGACAGGTTGAATAGCCCTGATGCTTAAAAGAGAGAGAACCTGCTTTTGAGCCTCTGCCCACTGATTTGGGAGTAGGTCTGGCCAACCATTTGGGGTTGGTAAGGAGTGGAAGTGGAATCTGTATCCTTGGGAAACTATATTTAGAACCCATTTGTCCTGGGTAATGAGTTCCCAATTTTTTGCATGCTGGGCGATCTTTCCCCCTAAAGAAACAGTCAGTTGAGCATGGCTTGGAAGGTTTAAAGTTAAGTCACTGAGACAATTTACCATGGGGCGGTATTACTACTCCCTGCTTTGGAAGTGGGAGCCCCCTACTGCTTAGTCCTGTGAGCACCTTAGGGCTGGAGCCTGGGTGATCTGCTGGTTCTGGGTTTGGACTGAGAAGGCCTGGAAGAGGCAGGAAAGGACCAATTCTTAGAGGGCCAATGCCTACTAAATTTGGGAGGCTGTACTTACAGGAAATCTTTAACAGTTTGCATAGATTTAGCTTTTTCCTCCATCTTTTTATGTACTACTACTGCTTTGTTGCCAAACAGGTGGTCATGATTTAAGGGAGCATCCAGTAATTTAGCTTTAACATGGTCTGGCAAAAATTGCTCCTTAAGCCAAGCATGCCTTCTAAGTACAGACCCAGTGACAGCAGCCCTGCAAGATGCCTCTAATGAATCAAAACCACATTGCAAAGTATGTTTTCCCACCTGTTCAGCAGAATGCATTAAATCCTTTAATTCTTTATTTTCAACACAGTCAGGACTCAACATTATTTTCTGTTTAAGCAATCCAATAATATGCTGCTGATACTTCAACATATGAAACTGGCAGTTTAAGGCCCTAATGGCTAACATTGCAGACGTATATACCTTCTTACCCCATCTATCCAGCGCCCTGAAATCTCTATCAGAGGGGGTAGGATTTTTGGCAGTAGTAGCCTTAATGCCCTTGGATCCCTGTGAAATGTTCTCAGGATTCGCAGTAGGATTTTTAAAGAGGAACTTGTGAGAGTCAGGTACCCTGTAATGCCTATCAGGTTTTCTGAGAGCAGGAGGTAAGGTGTCAGGGGCCATGCTAGATTCCAAGAAGGCATCATCTACAATGTCCAGTACAGGAGGGACAGCTAAAGGCCTGTGTTGAGGTACGAGTAAGAATTCCCTAAGCCTCTTTTTGGAGTCAGAGTAATCCTGGCTTTCCCAGCAGAAATGCTCCCTAAGAGTATGCAAGGTTTCACCAAAAGAGAAATCCTCTGGAGGGGAAGCAGAGGGAATGGAGTCCTCTGCATCAGAATCCTCATAGGTAGATAAGGGCAAATCCTGGTCATCAGGAAAAAACTACAAGTTATGTACTCACCATAATGCTTGATGTATGTGGTCCATCTCGCCTCACATTCTTACTCACGGGTTCGGAGCCGAACATCGGCTCCGACTCGGCCAACTTATATTTTTCTAGCACGAAGTCTCTAATTGGCTGGGCTAACCTGGTATCCCATGTTGCACCGCTCCACAACCCCAGATTTAGTTTGCAGCAGCTCATAGTCACACCCTCAGTTCAGAAGAGTAACACACTAAACCAGGGCAGCAAAGAAAAAATAACCAATACTGGAGGGTACTGAAACAAATGTCACCTCCAAATCCTCCAGGAGGGGGAAGGTGGGAGGGGACATAAGAATGTGAGGCGAGATGGACCACATACATCAAGCGTTATGGTGAGTACATAACTTGTAGATGTTATGTGGTCCAATCTCGCCTACATTCTTACTCACGGGACAGCGTCCCTAGCACCTCTATCCTGGGAGGCTCAATGGAAGATGCTCCTGAGAATAGTGGAACCAAAGGAAGCCCAGCCCCTAGAAGCCACATCTAATTTGTAATGAGTAATGAAGGTGTGAGGAGAAGCCCACGTGGCCGCAGCACAAATTTCATCCAAGGATAGTCTGGAGTGATAAGCTACTGAAGCTGAAACAGCCCTGGTAGAGTGAGCCTTGACAGGGAACGGTAACTCTCTGCCTGCCGACGAGTAAACGTAGGATATGCAGTCAGAAATCCATCTGGAAATTGTAACCTTAGAAACAGGGAAGCCTGTTCTATTTTCTGAGAAGGACACCAAGAGTTGGTCAGACTTACAAAGTTGTTTTGTCCTGTGTAGGTAAAAACTAAGCTGCCTGTTTACGTCCAATTGATGAAACTTAAACTTCGCCTTGTTGGAAAATTGAGGAAAGAAAACTGGCAGCTCAATTGACTGATTGAGGTTAACGGCAGAAGTAACCTTCGGAAGGAAGGACGGATTAGGTCTCAAGGAAACCCTGTCCTTATGAAATATTAAATACGGGGATTTGATGGACAATGCTTGAATCTCAGACACCCGTCTTGCTGATGTGATAGCTATTAAAAAGGCAGTCTTCCAAGACAGAAATTTTAATTCACAGGTGGCAGCTGGTTCGAAAGGTGATGATGTCAAGGACTCTAACACAAAATTTACATCCCATGGCACGATGGGTTCTGACACAGGAGGCCGAAGCAGCAAAGTACCCCTCAAAAAGGCCTTACAAAGCTTATGAGCCATGAGAGAAGGTTCGTAAGAAGTGTGAAAGTTCGAAATGGTGGCTAGCTGAACCTTAATGGTAGCAGGAGCAGAACCCTGCTGAAAAAGAGTGGATAAAAAATCTAAGACCACAGGGATGGGGGGCTGTGAAAGGATCCAGACCCTTGGCCTGAGCCCAAATAGAAAATCTTTTCCACTTGCTGGAGTAAATCTTCCTAGTAGAAGATTTATGAGAAGAAGATAAGATGTGTACTACTTCCGGCGAAAAACAATGAAGTCTGACTAAGGATGGAAGTGGAGCAGCCAGGCCGTAAACCTGAGGGTCTGCAGGGAGGGATGGGACTGTCCCGACATGTGTGTCAGTAGGTCTGGTGCTGGGTCCAGAGTCCAAGGACTGTCCACTGCATACTGATGAAGAAAGGAGAACCAGACTTGGCGAGGCCAGTGTGGGGCAATAAGAATCATCTTGCTTCCCAAGGAAATGGCTTTCTGAATCACTCTTGGTAGCAGAGGAAATGGAGGGAAAGCATAGAACAGACCGGGAGGCCAATCGTGGACTGGGTGACTCCCCCTGTGGGGGGATCAGAGTGAAGTAGCTGCTGCACTTGGTATTGTGGGGATTGGCGAAAAGGTCGCAACAAGGCTGACCCCACCTGTTGAAAATCTGCTCCGCAACTCGGCAGTTCAGGGACCACTCATAAGGCATCAGAATAGATCTGTTCAGCCTGCCTGCTATCACATTGGCCTTCCCCGGAATGTGCGTTGCCACTAGGAACCATCGGGAAGACTCTGCCCACTGCCACACTCGCATGGCCTCCCTGCATAGGGGGTAAGACCTGGTTCCCCCTTGCTTGTTCAGGTACCACACCACAGACATGTTGTCCGAGTGAACTGCAATCGTTCCTAGTGGGAGAGAGTTCTGCAGTGCTTGCAACACCAGTAACACCGCTCATCTCTAGAACATTGATGTGCAGATGTACCTCGTGATCCTGCCCGGTGCCTTGGACTGTCCTGCCCAGATAATTCCCCCCACCCTGTCTGGGAGGCGTCCGTGGTCACCGTGGCAACCGGAGTCATAGGAATAAATGGATTCCCTTTGTTCAAGTTGGTGGAACGCAGCCACCAACAGAGGTCCTGTTTGCACCGATCGGTGAGTAGGATCATATGGGACAGGGGAAGTTTCTGAAATGACCATTGGGCAGAAAGAAGCCACTGCAGAAGCCTCATGTGTAATCTGGCCAGGGGCACTAACATAATGGTGGCTGCCATGGATCCCAGGAGCTGTAGGACCCATCTGGCCTGAACCTTCTTGAGGGGTAGCAATGCGCGAACCTGACCCTGCAACACCTCTATCCTTTCTTGAGGCAGGAAAGCCCGCATGTGAACGGTGTCTAGCTCTGCGCCTATAAATGTGACACGCTGTGAGGGCAGCAAGGCAGACTTTCCCCAGTTCAAGGTAATTCCCAGTTGATGACAAAGGGCAATGGTCTTTTCCCTGGCCTGAATGAGAAGATGCCTGGTGGGGGTGGTGAAGAGCCAGTCATCCAGGTATGGAAACACTTGGAATCCTTGACATCTCAGGTGAGCTGTCACCACTGCCAAACACTTGGTGAACACCCTGGGGGCTGTGGTGAGACCAAAGGGCAGGTACGAAACTGGAAATGACTGGATCCCAGCCAGAAGCATAAGTGACTCCTGGATGCCCTGTCCATTTTGATATGGTAGTAAGCATCCTTGAGATCGATGGAGCACATCCATACTTCTTTTTCCAGTAATGGAAAAATAGACTGAAGGGTGACCATTCGGAACTTGGACTTTAGAATGTAGCGGTTTAGTCAGCTGAGATCCAAGATGGGTCTCAGGTCCCCTGTTTTTTTCGGCACCAAAGAGAGTCTTGAGTAAGTCCCTAATCCGATCTGGTCTGAGGGGACAGGTTGGATGACTCCTTTTTCCAGCAACTTTGAAATTTCTAGTGTTGCATGATCCCTTTGACTGGGTGGAACGTCCGGGATTCTCTTGGGTGGAGGAGGGTCTGACAATAAGGGGATGGAATAACCACCGGTAACTATACAAAGCAACCATCGATCCTGAGTGATACTTGCCCAGGCTTCTGGGTACAATGAAATTCGGCCCCCGAATGGCTCCGGAATAGCCCAGTCGGGCAATACATCAGGGACGATGATAGGAAGGCCCGCGAAAGGAATCATGGTCTCCCGAATTGTGAGGGCCTCCTCTGCCCCTAGGGCGACGTCTCCCAGAATAGCCACCCCCTCCTCAGCCTCTGGAGGGGGACTGACCTTGACCGGCAGGGAAAGACTTTTGTGACTTTTTGAACCACATTTTTCCTCCCCTCTGAGCCTTGGGGTAAGGCCTAGATGGGAGGGAAAAATGGATCCCTATGGCAGACAGAGTCTTTCCCTCTTGCTCGCATCTGGTGAGGGTGTCTTTCACTTTGGTCCCAAAGAGTGAGGACCCATCAAAGGGGGCATCAGTGAAGGAAGACTTGAAGGCCTCCGCGAAATGACACAGGCGCATCCAGGCTTGCCTCCTAAGGGCGACACCTGAGCTAGCTGCCCTGCTCGCACCTTCGGCTGCATAAGATATGAGCCTCATGGACGAGTTGACAATCGAGCCAAGAGTAGACAACTGGGTGTTAACTGTCTGAGTTAACGCCTCAGGTATGTTACCCGCTAGAGTATCTCCTAACTCTTTAAGGAGATTTCTCTGGAGCCGAGTAAAGTGACAGATAGTTCAGACACTGAAGCGTGAAGGTCACTGAAGAGAGGGTAGGCTTCCCATACCGATCCATACTCCTGGACTCCTTGTTAGGAGGATGGACGGAGGAAGAAGACTCTGCTACTTCCTGCTGAGTGGCCGCCTCCACCACCATGGCATCCACAGAAACCCCTTTGGACAGGAACTCTTTCCCAAGGGGAGCTGACAGAAATTTATTAGGGTGTCTTGGTACAGGTTCCACCAAGTCAGGAGTCTCCCACGCTATTAGACAGATCAAATCCAGGAGCTCATCGAAGGGTGGAGACACCCCTGAGGCGGAGGGTTGAGCCCCAAAGGCCTTGAGGAATACAGACTCCTCCTCAGAGGGGGTCTTGGATGACCAGCCACCTCTCTGCCTCAAAATCTCCAGGATGTCGGAGAAAGAGACGTCATAGGAGGATGACTTGGGGGACCCCTCTGACTCTGAGGTTGGTATCGGAGGTGAGGGACTTATCTTGGGAGTCTATGTGCTTCCTCTTGCACAACTTCTTTCTTGGGGGTTCCTCAAGCACAGACTCTGAGGGGCCCTCAGAAAGTTGGGGACCACTCTTGGGGGTATCCCCAGACATTGGGGCTCCACCGTCAACCGATAGGGGGACATCAGAGGCTCTCTCCGGAGTGGAAGGGGATGGAATGACAGATCCGGGTGATGTGACTGAGGATCAGGCCAGTGTGCTCCTCATGGCCTCGAAGGCGGGTCCCCCCGAATCCGAGGATCGACCAACCTCCGAGGCCAAGATCGGGACCGAAGTTCCCCGAGCCGAAGCGCTGAGAGGGAGGCTCGGAACAGACAAAAGTCCCAAAGTATCCCCCTCGGGTCCAACAGAGGAAACTCAGGTTCCGAAATGAGAGGACGGAGCTGACATGGTAGGAGCCGACTTCGGCACCGATAAAACCTTAAGAGTTTTCGGAGCCGGCAGAACATCACCCGGAGCAGAACACTCTGGCTCCGATGACAAGGAGGTGCTCGGAGGAGGAAACATGGGTGCACTCACCGGGACTGGCTCCGGAGCCGACTGGGTCGGAGCTGAAAATAATTTAGCCAAAACTAGCAACTGCAGGAGCCTCTGGACCACCCTATCCACATCCGGAATCAGAGAGTCTGGAGGATTTGGAGGAGACAGAAGGTGACTGTGATCTCCTATCTGGAGACCCTTGTCTGACACTAGGAGATCAGCTCCAAATGGGCTCTAAGAGGATAGGAGCCGAGGCAGATTCCAGAATCACAGCCATCTCCTGCGGCCCCGAGGACAAGGGAGCTGAGGAGGTTGAGCCCAATTTGGTAGTCTTCTCCGGAGGCTTCGAAAAAACAGATGGAGCCGGAGATCTTTTCTTAGTCTTAGTTTCAGACTGTGAACTAGAGGAAGAGTCCAAGGACTCCTCAAAAGAAGGCTTAAGAAGCCCCTTCAGTATAAGTTTATTTTTTCTCTCCTGTACCACCCTGGGGCTAAAAACGTGACAAAAACTACAGGACTCTTGTAAATGTATCGCCCAGAGGCAGTATACACAAACAGCATGTCCATCAGTTATGGACATCTTGTAGCTACATTTTGAACACTTCTTAAACCCGGAGGGTTTATGTTCTTTTTAATCCTTAGACATAACAGCCAAACCACAGTACACGACAGCACAGAAACAGAACTGTAGGCCACAAGGGATAAGGCGGGAAACTACCACAGACAACAGAAGACAGAATCTCTAATTTAAACGATTCTGACACGACAACAGAGACACACAGAAGCAAGGGACAAATGCTTTCTTAGGACAAACAACACAACTAGGGAGGACTAGGTCCTCTAACTTAAATGGGCCTAGCCCGTAGGAATGGAGGGATACCACAAACCAACACTCACACCACAAAAACCAACAAAAAAACAAATAAACAGCTGTTAAAATAGCTTTTGTCAAGAAAAAGCACTATTTTCAGTGAGAAAAGAAGTTTTAAATCTACTTAGCCACAGCCAAGTGAGACCACGTCCTAGCTCCATGAGCAGCAAACGAGATCTGGGGTTGTGGAGCGGTGCAACATGGGATACCAGGTTAGCCACAGCCAATTAGAGACTTTGTGCTAGAAAAATATAAGTTGGCCGAGTCGGAGCCGATGTTCGGCTCCGAACCCGTGAGTAAGAATGTAGGCGAGATTGGACCACATAACATCAGAAATTTCAGAATCCTGATCAGAAGAATCAGAAGGAAAATCAGTTCTAGGTCTCTTAGAGGGAGAAGGGTGGCTTCCCCTGATTAGAGTAATAAGGTCTTCAGCCATTCTTATCATTTTTTTTTTTAGGCATAGAAGCCTGATCATGCAGTCTGGGCGTCGGTTTTCTGGGCATGAATCGAGTTTTAGGCCTTGAAGAAAAATATGGTGTTGGTTTAATATGCAAGTCAGCAGGCCTGACTACACCCTCAGAAGTCAGTGCCTGCACAGCGGCTCCGGACCCATCCAAGGTAAAGACATCCGCAGGTTCTACAGTCGAAGAAGCATCTTGCGGCATACTGGACTCTGAATGGTTCTCAGTAGAGGCCTGCAAATCTGAAGTAGTGGGTATCAGGGGCTGCAAAAGCACCTGACTGAGTACCGGCGAACTGGCGACTAGCTTAGGAGAAGCGTCGTCGGCAGCTTTGGACCTAAGCGGTCTGTCTCTGTCTTTATCTTTGCGTTTTTTCAGAATGTTGGTAGTCGGGTGGCTTACCGAAGCCATTTCTGGATAACTGAACCGAGTACCAAAATATTTAGATGCGAAAATGAACCAACGACTAACAGTACAAGGTTTGACTAAGGCACAAAACTGACAGCGAGGTACGTCGTGGTCTGGGCCTAGGGAAGGAATGCAGTACGAATGAAAATCATTATGAGGTATTTGATTTCCACAAAAAAAGCAACTGTTAACTTATACTGACATCGGTTTAGAGCAAGAAAAAGGTTCCCCAATGGGGTACTTAGCTTAGTTGAAGGCTTCGGATCTGAAACTCGAAAACAAAAATTTCAGGAGTCGGTCGACGGCACTTGCGAACTGCTTCTGCTTCTGGCACCACATGGCAAGAAAGACCGATGTAATGGCGTCGGCTGCATGCTTTATACCCCTGACTACCTGATGTCATGGAAGATGAGACAGCAACCAACGCAGGACCCAAGACTTTGATAATCAGGCTGAGAGCTACCTGCAAGCAGATAACCCAAATGTGATGACTGCAACAGTGAAACACGAAGAACATCCATAGATGTCCTTCACCTACATGTTGCAATATTCCAAACTCTTGGGTTATCCTCTGCTAGCTACCCAAACATCCGGCCAGCATACAAAAGCTTCTAGTCACTGCTAGGTACATGGGACGTCTGACATTAGCCAAGGGAGTGTGGGCCATAAAAGTGACATCTGCACATACCTTTCCTCAGAACTGAATACCCAAGTTAGACTCCAGTCCTGGGATAGCTGTACAAGTCTTGTGTCATCCAAGAAAGGATAGTTTTAATTGAAAAAGGGGGTAAAAGGGAGAAATGAATATTGCAACATGGAAGAGAAGGACATCTACGGTTATGGTAATATTTTACACAACTATTCTATGTTCTTCTATTCTCATGTTGGAGTATTCCAAACCCTTGGGTGAGTGCCAAAGCTCAAAGGAAAGAAGAGGGGGCTGGCATTAAACTGTTTTCTATGAAACTATGTAGGATTCCCCTAACAAGTCCCGCTCGAGATCTGGAGAGATGATTAAGTTCATAGTGTTTAGTGAAGGTATGGACAGAAGTCCATATAGCTGCCTATAGAATGGAAGCAGTATCTAGTCCTTTAAAGAAGGCTCCAGACGAAGACATGGCTCTAGTACAATGGGCCTTAATTTTTGAATTTAGATGTTTTCCATGGCAGGTCTAATAAAAGGATATAGCCCTGGAAGAAATTCTCTGTTTTGTCACCGCTTTTCACAGAGCTCTGGGGTGAAAGGAGACAAATAATTGTGGTGATTTCCTAATGGACACGCTCTTGTCAAGGTAAAATCTAAGCTGTATGTGAACATCAAGGGAATGCAAGACTCTCACTGTCATTCTGGGGTTGTGAGAAAAAGGTGGGCAGGTGAATAACTTGGTTTAAGGACAGCTCATTGACCATCTTGGGCATGAAGGAGGGATTGGGTCCTCAGGGTCACTCTATCCTTGTGGAAGAGGAGAAAGGGAGTAGTTGCCATGAGAGCCTGGAGCTCTGACACTCTTCTGGCTGATGTCAGGGCCACCAGGATTACAATCTTCCAAGTACAGTGTTTCAGGCATGCTTTGGATGCTGGTTCAAAGGGAGCAACCGTGAGCTTCTCTAAAACGTAGTTCAGGGCCCATGGAGGTGGAAATGGTCTCATGGGAGGCCTGAGATGCACTACTCCCTTGAGGAATAACCTTGCAGGAAGACTGGATACAAGAGGAGGGTCAAGAGGTAGACAAGCTGAAATAGCAGCAAAGTGGGTCTTAACAGAGGAATATGCCAGCCCTGCTTGCAAGAGTTCACACAGATAGAACAGCACTGAGGGGACCTCTCCTTGCAGTGGGTCCAGCTGTCTTTGTAGACACCACATGGAGAATCTTTTCCATTTAGACAAACAAGATCTCCTAGTATTTGGTTTCCTGGCCTCCTGCAGGACTGTTAGCATGTCTTCAGTGTAAAAGTTTCTGTAAGGGATCAAGATTCTATCACCCACAGAGTTAGGTTCAGAGATTCCAGGTGGGGATGGATTAGGGATCCCTTGTCCTGTGTGAGAAAGTCCACTCTTTGACCTAACTTGTGATGATTGCCCCTGGCTAAATGCAGAAAGAGGGGGAACCAATGCCATCTTGGCCAAAAGGGAGTCATCAACAAGATGTTTGGTTTGTACCACTGGATTTTCAGTAAGACTTTTTGAAGGAGTGGGAAGGGGGATAATGCACAGATAAACATCCCCTTCCAAGAGATTGAAAAGGCGTCCATTACCCTTCACTAGGGGACTGGGTAGCCTGGTGCAAAATAGCAGTAGTTGTCTGTTCAGACGGGAGGCAAACAGGTCTATTTGTGAAGTATCTCACTTATGGACAAAGTCCAGGAACACATCCCTATGATGCATTTATTCAGGAGATTGTGACATGGACCTGCTCAGAGTATCTGCTTGAGTGTTCTGTGCTGAAGGGATATAAACTGGTTACAGGGCAGACTCCCTGCTGCAACGCCAGTTCTCAGGCTTGGAGTGCAAGTCTGCATAGCAAGTAGGATTTTTTCCCCCCGTTTGTTCACATAGCATAGAACTGTAGTGTTGTCTGAATAATTTCAGGGGTCCTTGTTTTAGGATATGTAGAAAAGCTCTCAAGGCAAACATGATTGCTCTCATTTCCATGATGTTGATGTGCTCCCACCTGAAAGTGTCTGGCCAGGTACCCTGCACTCTCAGGCTGCCTAATGCAGCTCCCCCTCAGCCCAGATCTGAGGCATTTGTGTACATCTCCTGAACTGGGGGAAGGGGTTGTAAGGGAAGTCCTGGGTTGAGTGTGATTTGCTCCAACCACCAGAGGATCTCCTTCCTCAGGCAGGGAAGGAAGGGAATGTTGACGTCCAAGGGGTGTGAATGTTGGGTCCATGTTGACGTCCGGGACCACTGCAATTTTCTCATGTGGAGTCTTGCCAATGCCAGCATTGGGATAGTGGAAGCCATATGACCCAGTAACCTGAGATATTGTCTAGCTGTCATAGCAGTGGCTTGGAAGACAGTGGACAGGTACTTCTTTAGGTTTTCCATCTTTTGGGGTGGAAGGAATGCTCTCATGACATCCGTCCTTATTCTGCACTCCAGGAAAGCTTACTCCTGGGAGAGATTCAGGTTGGACTTGGGGTAATTGATGTTGAATCTCAGTGCCTGCAGTACTGAGATACCTTTATGTAGTTGGTAGTGTAGGGATCTAGAAAATTCTACCTGTATCAGGAGGTCATCCAGGTATGGAAATATTTGAATCCCTTGGACTTTGCAATAAGCAATAACTTGAGTCAGACACTTGGTGAACACCCTCGGAGCTGTACAGAATCCAAAGGCCAAGGCAGAGAACTGAAAATGCGAGGAACCCACAGAAAAAATGTAAGTATTTCCTGTAGTTGGGCCTTATCGGGATGTGACAGTAGGCATCCTTTATGTCCAAAGTGGCTACAAATTTCTAAGGCATTACCAAGGGGAAAATGATTTGCAGTAAGCATACAGAAGCTAGGTCCTTGTAAGAAAAAGGTTGAGGTGGGAGAGATCCAGGATAGGTCTCCATTGGCCATCCTTCCTTGGTACTAGGAAGAGTCTCTAGAGTAAAACCCCTTTCCCTGTTCTGAGTCTATGGCTGGCTGAAACAGGGGGAGCTGGTCTTTGGGTGGCTGTGGGATGCCTCTCCAAGGAGGAGGGATGATCCAGGTCATGAAATAACCCTTTTACATAATGAACAAGACCCACTTGTCTGAGGGAATACTTTGCCAAACTGGAAGACAGTGAGACAGCCTTAGGGACAGTGGAATGGAGAATGGGGGTGTGGACAGCAAAGGCAGGTAACTCACAGACTACATGCCCTGTCTTGAAACTGAGGTTTCTGGGCAGGAGTCTGAGCAGGGATAGGAGGAGTCTGCTGTTTCCTTGTGCTTTCTGCTCCTGGAATGGGGGGTTGGATCAGAGTGTTTTCTAATGAACCGGGTTTTGGTGGAGTAGTTCCTATGAAATTTGGAGATGGGGAGATGAACATGTGTTTGCGGTCCTGGAGTTCCCCTTTTGTTGAAGGGTCTTGAATAGCTCAGCCACTTTAGCCCCCAAAAGGGCAGAGTTATCTAGGAGAGCATTCAGGAGTTTGGCTCTAATATCATCAGGCAAGGGCTGGATCTTCTAAGGACTGAGGCAGAGGCTGAAGATCTGGCAAGAGGCTTCTGCAGCATCACAACTGCATCTAAACAATGAGATGAAGCCAGACATTTGAGCCTTGGCAACTGATTCAGGGAGGTCTGCCAAAAGCTTACTGACCTGAGCCAAAATAGCTAGGGCATACTTAGACATACTTAGATCTAAAGGCCAAGGTAGCAGATGTGTAAACTTTTTTGCTAATGCACTCCATTGCCTTCTTGTCCTTGTCTGTGGGAACGACAGCTGTGGAGGGAAACAGTCTGGATGGTTTATCTGCAGAGACTGAGACAGTGCCAGGGTCTGCAGCAGGGCATTTAATCAGAAATGTAACCCCTTCAGGGACTTTATAGAATCTGTCAGGCCTTCCAGGGGCAGGAGGGTTGGGAATCTGTATTCATAGAGGCTGCATTGAAACATCCAAGAAGGCTGGTGAAGCTGGAAGTATGGCAGAAGGAGCAGGAGTGTCCATCTGCAAGAGCTTGTAGTATCTCTTTTGGACCTCTCACATTTCAGAGGAATCCCACTTAAAATATTCTCACATTTTTTAGATGGTCTCACCAAAGGTGAGGTCCTCTCCTAGGGAGTCTGTCTCAGCAGAGTCCTCTTCTGGGGAAGCATACCCAAGAGGGGAGTGCATCTGAGACACACAAGAAAGTGAATCCTCTGAAGAGGAGTCTGAAGAATCCTCAGCTTTAGGTTGGAGAGCGTCATCAACCTGTGGCCTGGGACTAAGGAGAGGTGGGTGAGCTGTTGAAGAAGCAGGCATAGCAGGTCTTAGGGCCATAAAAGCATTAAATAGGCTCTGGGGAAAAGGCCTGCCAGTCCAGCTGACTTTCTGCAAGAGGGGAAGCATGTTTAGTCTTTTGCTTCTTTTTCAGGGAAGGCCTAGAGAGAATAGGGGCTAAGGCGGGCCTAAATTCTGTTTGCAGGAAAGCAGTGGAAGAGCTTGTCTGGGCGGCCGTAATGAGCCTAGATTCCCCCTCGTTGGCAGTGGTTAATGTCTGCAAGATCTCCACAGATTTGCTTTCCACCCTAGATTCTGCGGCCTCCTCAACGGTACCCATTATACCTATTTTGGCACATTCCAAATATTCCTCCAGGCAAATGATGGCCACAGAAGGTACATTATGCAGCAGCAGATTCAAGACTGGAAACTTTGGCCGCCTTCTTAAGTGGTTCTATGGTCTGACTGGAAGGCCCCTCCATCTCTTGCAGCAAGCGTTTAAAACACTGGTTTTCTAGGTAAGTATTAAGGGCATGCAGATGACTGCAGAGTGTCTTAGGTATGAAGGCCTGACAGATCGTGGAAGTTTGATGGTCATGTGTAGGCCCTAAGCACAAAAGGCAAAGCTCGTGGGCATCCTTATGGGGGATCTGATGTCCACACCTGCACTTTCCTTTCCTGGATGACATGAACCTAAACAGGCATGCAGTGACTCAAGAGAAACAGAAAAAACAGCCCCAATGGGGTACTTATCTTTTAATTCGAAGATCCGATGGCAGGGAGGGCAGGAATAGCTGACGTTCAACTGGCAGCAGACAAGTTCTGAGGAAAGGTACTTGCAGACATTACTTTTATGGCCCATGCTCCCTTGGGCAACATCAGATGTCCCACGTATCTAGCAGTGACTAGAAGCTTTTGTACACTGGTCGGACGTTTGGTTGGCTAGCAGAGGATAACTCAAGGGTTTGGAATACTGCAACAAGAGAATAGGACATCTGGTTCTATAATTCCTTTTTGTAATTTATGAAGAAGTACCAGAGAGGTCAGATGTATCTGTTCAGGCAAGATGTGAGGAGATTCCCCTGAAGGGAGAAAGATTTTATTGTCGACTGCCAAGAGTATCCTCTCTGAATTCTTCTCAGCACCCATTTGTCTGAGACTATTTGTGGACAGGTTATTGGGTTGAGCTGAAGCCTGGGGAAAGGGGGAAGGGATGGAATTGCCTTGAGTCTTGGAATAGCCTTTTTTTAGCAGGGGAAAATTATCTTTTTTGGGAAAGGAACCCCTTTTATTTGGTTTGGAAACATTATCCTCCTGTCATTTCCTCTTGGTACTATGACACTTGTTAAGCAGGGATTTTTGTTTGTTCTGCCTTTGAAGTTGGATACTTTGTTAGGGGAGAACCTGGGAATCTGAAGCACTCTATATACCCCATGCAATAATTTACTTCTGTCATCCAATTGTTTGAAAAGCTGGGTGGCAGCAGGACCAAACACAAATTCAGAACTTATAACATTCAAAAGCTCAATTGTGAAATCCTCAAAAAATTCTGGTTATGAAACCAAGCAAAACTTCTCAGTACAACTGAAGTGGCTGCATTTCTAGCTTCTGTACCTTCAATGATGTTCCTCAAAGCATGTTCTGAAACCTGAGTCACATTAGAAACAATCTTTTTCATATAATGCTTCTGTTCAGCATGAAACAATGCAGGAAGGTAATCTAAACTGTAAGCAAATTGCAAAATAAATTTCCATATAAAACTGTAATAATTTAAAATTCTAAAAATTAAAATTACTAGATCGAGCCAACATCCCCCCCCCCCCCCCCCAGAGATTCTAACCACTTGGCAATTATAACCCAGGGTGCAGGGTTAGAAAATGCCTAGGCCCTCTGTTTAGAGTTGGCAACTGGAGAAACTGCAGCTAGGTCAGCTGACAAAGGAGCAAAGAGAGCTGTAAGATCATAGTACACCTTGTACTACCTCATAGCCTTTTTTTAGGAACTCGTTCACTAACCAAAGGGGTTTTACATGCAGTTTTAATAAACATCTTCCAAGGCCAGTAACAGAGGAGGAACAGCCAAAAGATTTGGAATCTCAATCTCAATAAGATCACAAACTCTGTCATTCTCTGGTGTAGCTCCAGACTGTTTCCAGTCAAATGCATCTCTAAACGTATCTATCATCTGTGGAAACGTGAACGCCTGCTTGGGTTTTTGAACCTGATCACCTTCTGAAGAATGAGACAGACTCAGACTGTTCACTGCTGTCTGCATCAGAGTTCCTATCAAAATCGGCAGTCACACACTGATCTCAAGAGAAGGTAGCCCTATAGTCATTCTGAATAGGAGCATAGTCTCAGAGATTAGCTGATTGTAAAAACACTCAGTTAAAGAAACCAAATCAGTTATACACATGGCAATAACCTGATTGTCTGCAGTGTGGTGACGTTTCTGTTTCTTACTGTGAACTACACTAGTGGACAAAATATCTTGGAACAGTGTTATGGCAAGGGATCTCTTACCCCAGAACCTAAAGGGTTTGGCTCTCCCATACCTGAAGCAGGTACTCAAACAGTTCTAGAGGGCGTGTCTGACACTGGTACCACAGAGGTCTATGGGCTCACACCAAAGGATGATGGGGAAAAAGGTAAGTGGTCTGCAGCTCAGCTTAAGGCAACAACAGATTCACAAACCATAGGCTAAGGTATTTTTTTTTAGATCCAACTTTATCTCAAGGGGAGTGGAGGGGGCAGCTGTATTAGGGTTCATCATGTCAGAAGAAAAACCACCAGCCAAAACAAGACACTAACACTATTATGGGCCAACTAAGGGCAGTAATAATAGAAAAGATAAACCATGTTCTCCCACAGCAAATAGGACTAAACTGGATAAAATAAATCAGAAACAGTTAAATTAATTCCCTCCAATGGAGCTCTGGAGGTCTGCACTGTAATTTCCAATGGGCGGAACCTAAGCTTTTTAATAAAATCGAATTACATTTCAAACAAATGTTCATATCTCATGAACCACAGAGGTTAAAATGTATAAATGGCAAACTCTTCAGCACAAACTATTTCCAATAGTGGTAGCATTATTTAGGTTCTAGGTCTTAAGTTGGATTGTATAAGTCACACTAAACACAGTTCTACTGTGTTTGTAATACTTTGTACAGCTTATAATATCTCAACAACCACTCAAGTTATACATATCCTAAGCTGTACTGTGTTCATGTTCATACAGCTGAGAGCTTCCATATGAGGCTAAGAAGTTCCGTCTGTGCTACTGTATTGTAAATATTATTTACAGAAATATGAAATTTATGAAAATATAAATATTATATGAACAAAAATTAATATCCCTTTACCTGCAATTAATTAAGGCCAAGTATTACTGCAGCTGTATTCTTTATCATGAACCTTCAAGATGAAAATTTTCAATGAATTGCAGGCAGCATGTTTTTGGAATTAATGTAAATATTAATACACTGCATTAGACCTCTACAGGCATCAGTAGGATGTACCTAAAAAAATGACTAGAGGCGTCACTAGGCTGTAATTGAGTTAAAATGTACTAAGCTTTGTTCTACAACCTGCACAGTGTAGCAGACAACAGTACACATTTTGTCACATTACCAGGTAAATTTCGCTTGGCCAAAGAGTGCCCAGAAGTCAAACACAAGCTGTTAAATCAAACAGAAAACCTTTAAAACAGCACAAACATTTATATTGAAGAAATCTCCACAGAAACTGCAGATGAAGTAATCTGCAGTAGATTTACAATTTAATGACAAAAACAGCTACAGCAGCATTAGGTCAGTAGTAAGTATCACACAAATGAAGAAAAGTGAAAAAATGAAATATTTTCCTGTCAGAATTTCAAAAAGAAGCAGAACAAGCCTCTTGGCACCCTACTCTATGTGCACGAGACAGCCCATATTGTTCAACTGAAGCCACACAAAAAGTTATGTACTCACCATAATGTTCCATCTGTGTTCTATACTTTCATTATTCCTCAACTATTGGGTTCAGATCCGATCCGTCAGATCTGACTTGGCCTTTGCTGAAGCTCGTGGCAACCAAATCTCTCAAGCTTCTCCCTTATCCAAAATGCACCACCCCCAATTACCTCAGATCTTGCTCGCTGCTTTCGTAGAAAGTAAGAAATGAAAGAAGTTTATGGAGAACCAAACGAAAAAACAAGACCAACTTCTGAAAAGTAGATAGGTAGTGATTGGTGCCTCCAAAACCACACATCAAACACAACAAAGTCTTGCGTTTAAAATTGGATCAAAGAAAATAAAAATCAAAAACTTTTTTATACAAACAAGTTGTGAAAGAGCAGCTAAACACTGAGGTGTAGTGTTAAAGTTGGTAGATGTGTACATGAACTGTCCCCGATTATTTGGAAAATCCGGTGTACTCCTTTTGGTGATGATGTCCATCTGTTGATACAGGTTATCAATACGATGCATCAACTGCATAACCAAAGCAGTTATTTGACCAAAATCCGAATTCGGATCATTTTGAGTTGGACTTGTGGATGGTTGAGAGGTGTCCAAATCACTACCCCAAGCCATGGCAAACTAAACGAAAAAACAAGACCAACTTCTGAAAAGTAGATAGGTAGTGATGGGTGCCTCCAAACCACACAGCAAACAGAACAAAGTCTTGAGTTTAAAATTGGATCCAAGTAAATTTTAAACTCAAGACTTTGTTGTGTTTGCTGTGTAAATTAACTTTCCATGCTTGTTTGTGATAAGTCCTTGTGCAGAATCTCTGTAGTTGGCAGTTGTGAGGGGAGGCAAATAGATCTATGTCTGGGCATCCCCATTTCCCTGTTATCATGCTGAAGATTTGTGGATCTAGTTTCCACCTGTGAGGATCTATGAGGTTTCTGCTTAGTTCATCTGCCAGAGCATTTGTCTTTCCTGGCAGGAATTCTGCTTGTAGGTGTACTTGATAGGTCAAAGCTGTGCTCCACAAAATCATGGCTTGTCTGCAGAGGGGATAAGAATGTGTGCCTCCCTGCTTGTTTATGTACCACATGACTGTAGTATTGTCCGTACTTATCAGCAGTTGTCCCGGATTAAGTAAATCCTTGAAGGCTGTCAGGGCATTCTGTACAGCTAGCATCTCTTTTTGATTGATATGAAGGTGCCTTTGGCTTGCGGGCCATGTGCCCTGAATACATTTTCCTGCCATGTGGGCCCCCCAGTCATAATCTGATACATCTGCTGTTAGTGTCTGCCTGGCTGTGGGTAAGGTGAATGGCTGTCCCTTGTTCTGGTGACAGGCCTGTGCCCACCATCGAAACTCCTATTGCAGGCAGGGAATGAGAGTAATTAATGTTTCCAGGCTGTGGCAATGTTGAGTCCAAACACTTTTTAGATACCATTGTAGCTTCCTCATATGCAGTCTTGCATATGGAATTAGCAGAATGCAGGATGCCATGAAGCCCAACGCCTGCAGAATTTTTCTTGCAGATAACTGGGTCTTTGTTGCCATGCTTTCGAAGTAAGACGTCAGTTGCCTTTGTTTGTCTGGCGTGAGATAAGCCATCTGGGCAGTTGTATTTAAGCTTGCACCCAGGAATATTATCTCTTGAGAGGGTACTAGTTTTTATTTTGTTTCGTTTACTGTGTACCCTAGGCAAATTAGTAATCTTTTTACAAATGCCAGATGCTTTAGTAGAATGTCTTTGTTCTCTGCTTGAATAAGGCAGTCATCCAAGTAGGGATATATTTGAATTCCTCTTTGTCTGCAAAATGCAATTACTGGTGCCAGGCATTTTGTGAAGACCCTGGGCGCAGTAGATAAGCCAAAGGGCAGTGCAGAGAATTGGTAGTGCATTGAGCCAGCTATGAATCTGAGGTATCTTCTGCAAGATTGTCTGATTGGGACATGCAGGTATGCCTCTTTGAGGTCCAACGTTATAAGCCAAGCCTTCTTGCCCAGCATGGGCGGAAGCTGCTGCAGAGTCAACATTTTGAATTTTGGAACGTCCAGAAAAGTAGACAGGTCCAGAATTGGTCTCCAGGCTTTGTCCTTTCTGGGTACTAAGAGAAGTCTTGAGTAAAATCCTTGTCCCTGCTCTTGCTGTGGTACTGGCTGAATAGCCCTCATGTCCATGAGAGATGAAACTTGTTTTTGTGCCTCTGCCCATTGATTGTGTGGCAGGTCTGGCATACCTTTTGCCTTTGGAAGAGTGTGAAAGTAGAACCTGTAGCCCTGAGAGACTATATTTAAGACCCATTTGTCCTGGGTGATCATGTGCCAATTTTGTGAAAAAAATGCTAGCTTTCCCCCTAAGGGTGCTGCCAAAAGATAAGTGCTTGGCATTGGCAGAGGAAAGTCACTGGGACTGTTTCCTATATGGCTGTGATTTGTCTTCTCTGCTTTTGGAGATAGTAGCACCCCTTTGTTTGGGCCTGTATGAGCCCTGAGGTTGTTGCCTGCCTCTAGGGCATCTGTATCTGCCTCTTTGTGGCCTGCCTGACATTGGAAAGGACCAATTCTTAGAAGGCCAGTTCCTGCTAAATCTGGGAGGTTGTACCTGTAAGAAATCCTTTACTGTCTGCATAGATTTCGCTTTATCCTCCATTTTCTTCAACACCTCTTCTGCCTTAACACCAAACAAAGTATTATGCTCTAATGGAACATCCAATAATTTTGCTTTAACATGATCAGGCAGATTCTGTTCCTTTAACCAAGCATGCCTTCTAATAACAGAACCTGTAACAGCGGCCCTACAAGAGGCCTCCAGTGAATCAAACCCACATTGCAAAGTATGCTTTCCCACTTGTTCAGCTTCATGCAATAAATCCTACATTTCCTTGTTTTCAGAACATTCAGAACTTGTCAACATTTTCTATTTTACCAGTGACATTAAGTATTGCTGATATTTAAGCATATGAAACTGACAATTTAAAGCCCTTACAGTCAAGGTAGCAGAAGTGTAAACTTTTTTCCCCATCTGTCCATTGACCTAGAATCTCTATCCGACGGAACAGGGTTTTTAGCAGTAGAGGCCTTGACCCCTTTGGGACCCTGAGATATTGTTTCGGGGTCAGCAGCAGGGTTTTTATAAAGAAATTTATGAGAGTCTGAAACCCTGTAGTATCTGTCTGGCTTAACAGGTGCAGGAGGCAAAGAGTCAGGAGACAGGCCGGTCTCTGAAAATACATCCTCTACAATGTCTAGAACAGGTGGAATAGCAAGAGGTCTATACTGGGGTAGTAGAAGAAAGTCTCTGAGCCTTTTCTTTGATTCTGAGTAATCCTGGCTCTCCCAGTGGAAATGCTCCCTCATGGTATGCAGGGTTTCCCCAAAAGAATAATCCTCAGAAGGAGAAGCTGAAGGAATAGATTCTTCAGCATCAGAATCCTCATAGGGAGGCAAAGAGTATCCCTGTTCTGAAGAGGAGTCAGAGGAAATGGAAACCTGATCAGAGGAATCATATTCTGTGTCTTGCCTACGCCTCTTATCAGGAGGGGGATGGGAACCCCTGATCAAAATAATTAGGTCTTCGGTCATTTTAAGCATCTGTTTCTTAGGCATGGAAGTCTCTCCAGGAGAATGCTGTACTTGTTTCTTTGTCTTTAAAGCTGTTTTAGTCTTTGCCTTGGAAGCTGAGGTTGGCTTAACATACAACTGTGTAGGTCTGAAAACACCCTCAGAAGCCGATGCCTGCTCAGTGGCTCTGGACCCATCTGAGGGAATAGTTTCCGAGTGTCCAATACCTTGAGTATCCAGAGGTCTAGCTGTCTCCACGTGGGTGTCGGTAGCGGCCTGTGGCTCTGAGGTAGTGGACATCAGGGGCTGCGAAAGCGCCTCACTGTGAACCGGTGACTGGCCTAGCGGAGGCCTCATCGGTTTTGGACCTCGGATGCCTGTCCTTTTCCTTGCACGTTTTATAAACTCCGGTCGTCGGCTGTTCTGACGGCATTATATAATTAAACCTTCGGCCAAAGTAATGAAAAGCAAAATCGTACCGACGCTTAATAGTGTGTTGGTTAAATCTAGCACAAAACCGACAGCTAGCAACATCGTGGTCAGGGCCTAGGCAAGGAATACAGTAAGAATGAAAATCCTTATGAGGTATTTGCTTCCCACAAGAAATACAATTGGTAACTTTTTCTGACAGCGGTCTGGAGCAAGAAAAAAGTTTCCCCAACGGGGTACTTAGCTTTATTGAAGACTTCGTATCTGAAATTCGATTTCGAAAATCTCAGGAGTCAACCGACCGGCACTTGTGAACTGCTTTTGCTTCGGGCACCGCGCGGCAAAAAAGACTGGAGAAAATGGCGTTGGCTGCATCTTTTATACCCCTGGCGCACTGACGTCAGGGAAGAGGCGACAGCAACTGACGCCAGACCAGGACTTTATAATTCAGGCCGACTGTGGGTAGCCTGCCAGCAGGATAACCCAAGTGTAATGACTGCAACAGTGAAACACGATGAACATCCATGGTTATTATGATCTTGGGTTGTTCGGGTGTGAAGGGACAGCCCTAAAGTATTTGGGCAGATTGTATCCACCAATTTAGATCTCTTTTGCATATCTGAGTGATTCTTATCTGGTACAACACTGACTGACAAAGGATTGACCTTGGAGTCATTAGCATCCACTGAAGGACCCTCATGTGAAATCTGGCTAGTGGAAAAAAGTTATGTTCTTACCATAACATTCCATTGTGTTGTCTATCTTCATTCATTCTTGACTGATGGGTTCAGTTCTGACCTCTCGGAACAGACTCTGCAGTTATACTCTTGCCAGCCAAAAAACTCTCAAGCTAAGGCTCTACCCACAATACCCCTCTTCCCATTACCTCAGATCGAGTTTGCGTTACAGTTCAGAAAATACAGAAGCCCTGTCTAAGGTATAACCCTATAGCATCCCAGGACTAAGTCCAAACCTCCAGGAGTCTTTTGGAGGGGGTTGGAGGGTGGGATGTCAAGAATGAATGAAGATCGACAACTCAGAAGGAACGTTATGGTAAGAACATAACTTCTTTATCTGATGTTGTCAATCTTCATTCATTCCTGACTGATGGGGCAGAGTCCCCAGCTACTTTAGATCCTGGGTGGCCCTAAGGAAGGATATTCCTGAGCACCACAGAAGCAACTGAAGCTCTACTCCTGGAGACCATGTCTACTTTGTAATGGGTGATAAAGGTAAGAGGAGTAGCCCAAGCTGCAGCTGCACATATGTCTTCCACAAAAGCCCTGGAATGAAAGACCGCTGATCTGGTAGAATGAGCCCTAACTGTAGCAGACAGTTTGAATTTATTTCGATTGTATATGAAGGTAATGCAGTCTCTAAGCCATTTTGAGAAGGTGACCTTTGACACAGGTTTGCCCAATCTGAGTCCAGAAAATGATAGAAATAGTTGGTCTGATTTTCTAGAAGATTTTGTTCTGTCCAAGTAAAAATGTAATTGTCTGCGGAGGTCCAAGTGTAAACAGTACTCTCCTTCATTTGCAAAATTTGGGAAGAAGACTAGTAAGTCTATGGACTGGTTGATATCAGACTCTGATACCACTTTGGGAAGGAAGGTGGGATTGGTTCTGAGTGATGCTCTTTCTTTGTGTAAAATGATATAGGGATGATTCACACATAAAGCTTGTAACTCTGAAATTCTCCTAGCAGACGTGATAGCTACTAGGAAGAGGGTCTTCCAAGATAAAAACTTGAGGTCACAAGTAGCTGCTGGCTCAAAGCGTTGTCGAACTAGACAATGTACGACTAAGATCAAATCCCATGATGCTACAGGATCAATGAATTGGGGTTTTAAATGCACAGCTCCTTGAAGAAAACTTTTGCAATAACAATGAGACATCAAGGAATGGTCATCAAAACCGTTATGAAAATTTGAAATGGTGGCCAAATGAACCTTAACTGTAGATGCAGAGGTCCCAATTTCACATAAGGTAGCTAAATATTCCAGGACCTTGACAACGGACACTGAGAAAGGGTCTATATAGGTTGTACACGCCCAAATTGAAAATCTTTTCCATTTGCTTACATAAAACTTCCTGGTGGATGGTTTATGGGAAGCCAGAAGTATCTTTTTCTACAGGACAGGACGTTATTCTGCTTGGCAATTACTGGAATTGGGGAACCCAAGCTGTCAGCTTGAGATTTTGAAGATTGGGATGCACCAAGCCCTGAGGGTGAGACAGCAGGTCTGGAGCTGGATCCAGAGTCCGTGGATGGTGAATCAGATGAGGTCAAAGGAAAGAGAAACAGACTTGATGGGGCCAAATAAGGTGCAATAAGAATTACTTTGCTTCTTAACCTTTGGGCTTTCATCAGAAACTGGAGGATCAGTGGAAGAGGGGGAAAGACATACAGAAGTCCCGGGGGCCAATCGAGAAGTGAGTCTCTCAGGGACTCCCCGTGAGGGGGGATTAGGACAAAGTAGCTGCTGCATTTGCTGTCTATGGAAGAGGTGAACAGGTTGCAGCACAGCTGACTCCACTGACGAAAGATCTTCGTTGCTATGTTAAGATTGAGACACCACTCGAGGCAGGAGGATACATCTGCTCAGTTTGTCTGCAATCATGGAGTTCCCCAGGATACGCGCTGCTATCAGAAAGCCTTTGGAAGTGAAGGCCCACTGCCAAATTCTTAGGGCTTCCTGACAGAGGGTAGGATCTGGTTCCCCCGTTTGTTGATATACCAGACAATAGACATGTCGTCTGATAGGATTGCAATTGTCCCCAAAGGAAGGATAGACTAGAATGCTTGCAATGCTAAAAGCACTAACCTCAATTCTAGGACACTGATGTGCAAATTGGCCTCTTGTGGGGACCAAGTGCTTTGAACAGTCTTTCCCAGAAAATGCCTCCCCAACCCTATCTGGAAAGCGTCCATGATCACTATGACATTGGGCTGAGAGGGGGTATGACCCCATAGATTCTCTTCTGGCTTCATTCACCAAGATTAATCTTTTTTGCAGCAATTTGTTATCAGGACTGGATGGGACATGGGATGTGTTAAAATCAACCATTGTGATACCAACAGCCATTGAAGGAACCTTCTGTGATGCCTCGCTATAGGAACTAACGTTATAGTTGTTGCCATGGTTCCCAGAGCTTGTACAAATGAGCAGGAACTTTATTTTGGAAAATGATTACTTGAACTTGCGATCTTAGCTTCAACAGCCTGTGGACAGGAAGGGAGGCTGCAAAAGATACTGTATTTAATCTTGCTCTGATGAACTCCAGTTCCTGCTTGGCAGTCAGTTGTGACTTTTCCTTGTTGACTGAAATGCCTAGTGCTTCAGCAAGATGTAGAACAAAGTCTACGGTGTAAAGCAGTAGATGCCTGGAGGGGGGCGGTGAAGAACCAGTCGTCTAGATATGGAAACACCCAGAATCCCTGTAGTCTCAAATGAGCTGCTAAGACTGCCATGCACTTGATAAACACCCCAGGGGCTGTGGTGAGACCAAAGGGAAGCACTCAGAATTGGTAATGACCTGTTCCTAGCTGAAAGCAGAAAAAAAACAAAAAAAACACATCCTGAAGGTCTAATACAGCACATCCAATCATTTTCCTCTAAAAAGGGAAGAATAGACTGAACCATGACCATCTGGAATTTTGTCTGTTGCACAAATTTGTTCAGTAGACTGAGATCCAGGATTGGTTTACAGTCCCCTGCCTTTTTTGGCACTAAAAAGAATCTTGAGTAGATCCGGATGCTACTTGGTCTGGTGGAACTACTTGGATGACTCTTTCTGAAGCAGCTTTTGAAACTCTACTGCTGCTAGATCCCTCTGACTGGGTGGAACATCAGGGATTCACTTTTGGGGTTTTGGCAAAAAATTGAAGGGGATGTGGTAACCTCTGGTAATTACTTTCTGCACCCAGGTATCTGAGGTTATTCGAAGCCAGGTGGAAAGGTGCAGAGAAAGTCTTCCCCCGACTGCCTCTAGAGGTAAGCAGTTGTGCCTCCATTCAGGAGCGCTGATAGGCTTGCCCAGAAAAGGAATCTCTGGAGCCCTGGTTACATGAACCCCCTCTGCCAGAAGAGTTCCCCCCTCTGCCCTGGGGGGGAATACTCACCACGTGTCCCAAAAAGGCCCTTGGGTCCTCTTGAACCACATTTTTCCACTACTCTGGTTCCTGGAATACGGTCTTTGTAGAGTGGAAAAATGAATGCTCACAGCAGAAAGGGTCTTTCTGTCTTTTTCACACCTGGCTAGTGTGTCTCTAACTTTCAGGTCAAACAAGAAGTACCATCAACAGGAGCGTTGATAAAGGAAGACAAAGGGTTCTGCGAAGTCACACAAGCGCATCCAGGTGTGACGGCTAATGGCAACGGCTATACCCACTGCTCTAGATGTCAGTACACAGTATGAGCAATAAGCCACAAGGACAAATTTGAGACAGACTCAAGGGTGGGAAGCTGAGAGACAACCTTATCTCAAACCTCGTCAGATACTGCTCCTGCAAGGGTATCTGAAAGCTTAGTTATCATATCTCTTTGGTTTCTAGTAAAATGTGCCAAGAAGTTCAAGGACCTAACAGCGAAGGTCGTTGAAGCAAAGACCCGCTTCCCAAATCTGTCCATCATCTGGGACCCTCGGTTAGGAGGATGGACAGCTGAACTCTCCTTGGCGAGTTACTTTTTGGTGGCCACCGCCACCACCATGGCATCCACTGCTAGACCCTTTGATCAATGGGGCTGATATTCTGGGGCTGACAAAATGTTATCCAGTCTCCAGGGAACAGGCTCTATGGAGTCAGCAGCCTTCCACGCTTGCTGAACAATCAAAGTAACTAGGTCATCAGCTGGCAGGCTCACACAGGAAGTAGATGGGCAGGCACAATAAGCTTACAAGAACACAGACTCCTCGGAGGACAGGTTTGAGCGCTTCCAATCACCCCTCTTTTTCAATATTTTTAGGATGTCTCCGAAGGAGACATCTTCAGGGGGTGACAGGGGGGAACCTTCCCCTTCATCGTAATCTATGTCTTCTGTGATGGATTCTTCTGGAGAATCTATGAACTTCCTCTTGCATGTCCTCTTGCGGGTGGGAGGTTCTGAGGAGGACTCCTAAGAGGAGGGACCCTGGACAGGGATGTCTTGCAGATCCAGAGCCCACTGTCCCAACGTAGCAGATTGTGACAACTGCGAACCAGGGGATACATACACATGACACTGACAAGGAAGGGGCCAGTTGGGAGTCTGCTGAGGCTAAAGCTTTCTCCATAATCTGGAAGGCAGGTCCACCCTAAGAAGGATGGGAGCCTGGAACCGAGAAAGACAACCTCGAAACTGGGGTCACACCCCGCTCTGATGAACTGCCCTTCAGAATGGGAGCCAGGGAAGGGTTCAAAACTGCCATGGTTCCAAGAGCCAAAGATGGCATCGTAAAAACAGTCAGAGCTGTGGAAATTGCCCTGGTACCGACAGCTGAACCACGGTCCCGGGCATAGAACAGATCCGAAGATAACAGAGATGGCCCCAGCGCCGAGGTAAGGTCCACCATCGGCAAAGAGATAGCTGGTACCAGGAAAGTTGAAGTGAATGGCTCCAAACATTGGAAAGAGGTCAAAGGAGGATAAATTGATGAAGTCCTAGGAGAATAAGCCTCAGCTTCGGAAGGGAGAGAGGACTGCATAGATGTGGGAAGACCCCTGGCTGCTGAAAGTTGGTCCACCAATCTGACTATGTTCACTTCCAGAAGAGTCCTGGAGGAATGAATCGACATTCCCAAACTGGACCCAGGTCTATCAATAAAGGGGCTGGGGAGTTGACCGAAACAGGGGTCTACCAAAGGGGAATATTTAGTTCTGGGAACAATAAGTGATCAGACTTTTGGCACCATCGGTTGTGTGGAAAAAGAAGCCTGGACTGAATAAGAAATGAGAAATTGTGGAGCAGAAAAGAACAGTTGTGTACACTTACCATAAATGGAGATGTTCGAGTGTATTCCCTGCTGCAGTCATCACATTTGGGTTATCTGATGGTTGCTGTCTCATCTTCTATGACGTCAGGTAGTCAGGGGTATAAAGCATGCAGCAGACGCCATTATATCATTTTTCTTGCCCCCAGAAGTCAGGATCTCCCCTAATGGGAAGCAATTATATATATATATATACAAAAAAGCAAATACACCAAAAAGCTTTTAAGCATAGTAAAGGAGAGTAGAGCTATAGCCAAGAGAAGTCAGGGGGCTGGAGGGAGGGTAACCAGGACTGCAACAGGGAATACACTCAAACATCTACATTTATGTAAGTGTACACAACTGTACTATGTTCTTCATGTTTCACTGTTGCAGTCATCACATTTGGGTAGATTCCCAAAGCTAAGGATGGGAGGAGGAATTTAGATAGCATTAGGACCAGCTATAAGGCCCTGCAAGACTGCAGTGGCAAAGCCAGCTCTAGATTTAGAGAAAATTGGCAAATGGTAATGCTTGGTGAAAGTATGTACAAAACTCCAGGTAGCAGCTTCTAGGATGTCCCTCGTAGGACACCTCTGAGAAAGACTGTAGAGATACATGCAGCCCTGGCTGAATGGGGTCTAATCCCCTGTGAGATAGGTTTTCCATGGTGCTTATAGCAGAAATGAATGCAATGGCCTATCCATTTAGAAATGGTTTGTTTGCCTTCTCCTCTGCCCCTGCAGTAAATGCCACCAGCAGTTGTTCAGATTTCCTTTGAGGTTTAGTCCTGTCCAAGTAAAAATCTAAGCTGTCTGTGCACATCTAAGGAGTGCAGTATCCGTTCCCCTTTGTTCTGTGGATTAGAAAAGAAGGTTGGCAAATGAATGGACTGATTAAGAGCCACACTGGATGCCACCTTGGGCATGAAGGAGGGATTGGTTCTGAGGGACACCCTGTCCACATAAAAGATGATGAAAGGCTCCACTGCCATAAGAGCCTGTAATTCAGATACCCTTCTTGCTGAAGTGATTGCTAAAAGGAAGGCTGTTTTCCAAGAAAGGAATTTTAAATCAGCACTTGCTGCTGGCTCAAAAGGAGGGAGAGTGAGTTTTTCCAATACAAAGTTAAGGTCCCAGGCTGGAGTAGGGGCTCTCCTGGGTGGTCTTAAGTTTTTGGCCCCTCTGAGGAACTGCTTGAGCAGTGGATGAGAGAAGAGTGGTGGCTCTGTGTTATAATGAGCTGAAATGGCTGAGGCGTGAATTTTGATGGAGGAAAAAGAAAGGACCTTGTGAAGCATCTCAGTTAAGTATTGAAGAATCTGAGGTAAATTGGGCGCTGCTGTGCCCATCCCTTGAGTTTGGTTCCAGGCACAGCATCTTTTCCATTTTTCAGCACAGGATTTTCTAGTACTAGGCCTCCTTACCTCCAAAATGACATCCAACACTTGTTTACTGAGGGATGGTAATGGAGAGATTAGGTAATTAGCCAGGCTGCCAGATTCAGGGTTTGAAGCTGAGGGTGCAGAATCTGGTTCTCCTGATGTGACAACAGGGTAGGGGTCTGAGGCAGGTGCCATGGAGCCAGCAGTGACACACTGTGCAAGAGAGGGTACCAGTGCTGGTGTGGCCAGTCTGGTGCAATCAATATCGTCCTTGGTTTGTCCTGTTTGATCTTTAGTAGTACTTTGGAGAGGAGAGGCAGAGGAGGAAAGGCATAAACTGATAGATTTTCCCCAGCTGAAGGACAGAGCATCCACTTTCCAAGCTTGTTTGTGGGGAGTCCTTGCGCAGAATTTGTCCAATTGGTAGTTCTGGGGGGAGGCAAACAGGTCTATATCTGGGCTCCCCCATTTATTTATCAACATGTTGAAAGTCTTTGGTTCCAGTTTCCACTCGTGTGGGTCCATTAGATTTCTGCTTAGTTCGTCTGCCAGTGTATTTACTTTTCCTGGTAGGAATTGAGCTTGTAGATGCACTTGGTAGCTCAAGGCTGTGTTCCACAGAGCCATGGCTAGTCTGCAGGGGGGGTAAGAATGGGTACCCCCCCCTGCTTGTTTATGTAACACATAGCAGTGGTGTTGTCCGTTTTTACCATTAATTGTCCTGGAAGAATGTGGTCCTTGAAGGATGTCAGAGCATTCTGTACAGCTAACATTTCTTTTTGATTGATATGGGGGTGGGAGGTTGGCATAATAGTTAAGGTGTTTACCTTACAGACACAAAGTACAAAGTTTGATTCTCACATGGGGTAAGTGGCTAGGCTTGAAATGGCCCAGAAGGGCAGTTAGCCTAGTACTAACCTATGAAGGTACATTTGACAAGGTAGTCTCTTGTTTTGGTGGCAGGCCTCTGCCCACCAAAGGAATGCTAGGCATAGGCAAGGTATGATAGGAATCCTTGTTTCCAGGTCCTGAGAATGTTGACACCATAGGCTTTTAGATACCACTGTAGTTTCCTCATATGCAGTCTTGCATATGGAATTAGAAGAATGCAGGAGGCCATGAACCCCAAGGCTTGCAGTATTTGTCTTGCAGACAGCAGGGTTTTTGTGGCCACTTGTTTGAAGAAGGTTGTCAAATGAATTTGCTTCTCTGGCGTGAAGTAAGCCATCTGGGAAGTTGTATTCAAGCTTGCTCTCAGGAATATAATTTGTTGACAGGGTACCAGGTGTGATTTATTTTCATTTATGGTGTACCCAAACAAGTTAGAACCCATTGTACAAAGGCCAGATGATTAAAAAGTATGTCCTGGCTTTCTGCCTGAATTAGACAATCATCCAGGTATGGGTATATTTAAATATTTATTTGCCTGCAAAATGCAATAACTGGAGCTAGGCACTTTGTGAATACCCTGGGTGCAGTAGATAAGCCAAACGGCAGTGCAGAGAACTAATAGTGCGCGTGTAGCCTACTTTGAAGCGTAGGTATCTTCTGCAAGATTCCCTGATTGGGATGTGCAGGTATGCTTCTCTTAAATCTAGTGTTGCCAACCAGGCATCTTTGCCTAGCATAGGAAGTAACTGAAGAGTCCGCATCTTGAATTTTGGAATCTCCAAAAAGGTGTTTAGAGTAGATAGGTCCAGGATAGGACGCCATGAATTGTCTTTTCTGGGTACCAGGAAAAGTCTCGAGTAGAAACCTTGTCCCTTTTCCTCTTCTGGTACCAGTTGAATAGCCCCCATGCTTAAGAGAGAAAGTACTTGTTTTTGGGCCTCTGCCCACTGATTTGGGGGTAGGTCTGGCCATCCGCTTGGTGTTGGCAATGTGTGGAAGTGAAATCTGTATCCATGGGACACTATATTTAAAACCCATTTGTCCTGGGTAATGAGTTCCCAATTCTTTGCATGAAGAGTAATCTTTCTCTCCAAAGGGGCAGTCAGTTGATAAGTGCTTGGAATTTTTAAAAGGAAGTCATTGAGACAGTTTACCATAGGGGGAGTCTTATTATTCCCAGACTTGGAAGTGGAAAAAAGGAAAGAACGTACCAACAATGCTATTTAAGGATTACCTATCGGTAAAGGGAGAAAGAGAAAGGGAAGGGAAGTTACCAGAGATGGTAACAAGAAATACTGTTAGGTAAAAGTGAGTGGGTAGAAAAGGGTACTGTGGATACATCAGCCAATACTCTCAGCTAAGTGCTTGTGTTTACTATTTTTTCATTATTTACTTGGTGTCAGACCATTGTTTAGTTTATCTTGATTCCATTGCTATTATTCTGAGTGTGGTTTTGACTGCAGTACCCTATTTGTGCTCCTCCAGTAGTAGATTATAAGGTCCCCTTCTACTATCTGGTTTAATTTGGTCAAGCCCTATAAATTTGAAGTTATGATCAGGAAAGGCAGAAATATGTTTACTTAGGGCATTATCAGGTTTCAAATTCGAGATGGCATTCACATGTTCATATATCCCATCTCGCAGCCTCCTTTCTGTCTTACCTATATAAAAACATGCACATACTGTGCATAGAGCCCCATATACCACCACGAATTATCATGGCAATTCAGAACGAATGCCTTTATGGAACCTGGACTGAATGAGCATTGCAATATTCAATGTCTCTTGAAGCTAAAAAGCTTGAATAGATAACATCTTTTTCGGTCCAAGACCATCATTTAATTATTTTCATTCTGGGCATTTTCTAGGTACACTTAGGTAATGTACCATTTCAAGATTGCTAGAATAGGTTTGAACGTGTGATTAATATTAAAACAAGTACGGAAGTTATAATTTTACTTACAAATCCATAAAATAAAATAATCCAAGTTAAGTATATAATCAACAAAATATTCAGGGAGCATTCCCCTTTAAGGATCCGGTAAAGGGAAAAAGTTTTTTTGAGAGGTGAAAGATACTCTCCTTTTTCTTATGAGAAGAAATTCTAACATAATCACTATAAGTTCATAAATAAGGATCTATTCCCACCTGTAGAACAACATATAGGAGGAGATCAAATAAAGCCTACACTTTAAAGTATTTTTCTTAAAGGATAAAGTGTCTAAATGGCAGAATAGAGCAGGAATATCCGTTAATACTATGTCTATTTATATACTATATTCTAGTAGCTAGCAAACATTATTGCCCATTTAAATTTCAAGAACTGATAACTCAATTAGTAACAGTAGCAATTAAGTTAATTATGACATCATAATTTGTTTCACGACTTAATGTGGAGTATATAAGCTGGAGGCTGTACTGTGTGTTTTATCTGAAGAAGTCACCCTATTCAGGATGACGAAAAGCGCTTAATGTTATAGAAGTTTTTTATTCTGCATTTGTGTTCGTTTATCTGCATTAGTGTTCGTTACCGAATAAATACCAGGATTGTTTTAATAACTACGAGGTGGTTTTTTGGCCAGAAGCTTCTTGTTCTTGGTTCGGCAGATCCTATAATGCTTTGTCCGTCTGCTTAAGTTTTATAGACTCTGAAGAAGCAGTAGAATCCTGTTGTCTCAATTTTTTCGGATCCGAGGTCGAGACCGGGTCCTTCTGAGTTGTCTTTTTTTTGAAAAGTCAGATGATGAAGATCTTGAAGAAGATTTAGAGGACTTTGGTTTGGGTATCTCCGATATAGCTTCTCCAAAGGATGAAAGAATAAACCCTTTTAATTTTAATTTAATTTGTTTTTACGCACAATAAAAGCATGAAGACTGAAGCCATGGCAAATTGAGCAATCATCTTGCAAATGAAGAGATCCCAAACAATAAACACAAAGAGTGTGGGCATCCAAAACTGTCAGTTTATGCCCACATTTTGAAAATTTTTTAAAACCTGTGGGTTTATCAGCCATACTGAACACTGTGGGAATAAGAATAACCACCACTACAATGATATCAGCAGTATTAAGAAAAGGATATGTAAGTATGGCAGAAAGATTTTTTTTTTAACTAGCAACCAAGCGAGGGTAAGAGAAATACCAACAACAGTAAGGAAAGGGCTAGGACAAGGTCGTAAGGGAGAAGGGATACTAGAGATAGCATCTGAGAAGTATCAAGGGCGGTAAGGCAGTAAAGAAATTTTGTAGAAACAGCAATTGAAAGGAGGAATTAAGTAAAAAGGATACTAATTAAACGTTTATAGAAAAGAAATATAGAAAAATCAATAAATTCTTACTTATCTAAGTCGTACAGGTTGAGAGAGATGGTAGACCACATCTGTTAGCTAGAAGCAGCAAACAAGATCTGAGGTAATTGGGGGTGGTGCATCATGAGTAGGGGAGAAGCTCGAGACATTTTGTAGTCATGAGCTTTAGCAACGGCCAAGTCAGATTCGATGGATCAGATCCGAACTCAATAGTTAAGGACAGAATGAAAACTGACAACAGAAGATCTTCTGTTTCCTACTACAAGTCATACAACACTTTAGAAATAAAATAACTGCTTAAAAGAAATATTAAGCATATGAACATAGTACTAAGTTAGAATTCCCATAGGAATAAATAGCAGTAGAAAATAGCAAGTATATTAAAATAAAATCACACACACACACATTTATATTTAAATAAAAACAGAAAAAAAATCAAAAGTATATAATAAAGATGATAGGAAATTCCCAAAGGGATTTTATCTGAGTCTGGAAGCTGTAATCAACCAATGCAGGCTGCTGAGGAGATTCAACTGCGTGATTCCTACAGCTGGCACTAAAAGACAGGGCAACTGACTTTCTGTCACAGGGCCCTGATGGGAGGGGTTTATCCATTCGTTTATCACAGGGATTCACAGGAGGGAATGCTGACCTCTGGAAAGCTGCCAGTGTAGGTTTTTGTACGCAGAGAACTCATATGCTGCTGAGGCCTCAACTACGGTATCCTCTTCAGGCAGATACCAGATCATGCTGCCACAACTGCAGTATATGCAGAGTCAAAATTACAGAGGGTCACATAGAAGTTCACTGCAGAAGCCATGGTATGAAGTTTTAGCCAGCTCTTATTGGACATCAGGAAAGGTTGAAAGCCTTTCCAGTACATAATACATTTGGATGTATTGGAATCTGGGGCAGGTGAAACATACAACTGAGGAACATATGCCCAAATGAAGCTTAAAAATGTATTCTTGCCAACCCTGGTGAGGTGGAAAGATGGTGTGACTTATGGAATGTATGCTGAACCCCATAAATGGCACAGAATTCAACCCCACGATGCTTAAAATATGATCACTCTACATTCATCTGGGAGTATGTACAGGCATCAGATTATATGGTAGCAAATGGAGTGGTGGTGGTTGCATACTTTTAGCTTGCAATGACAATATATTTGCAAATAGGCCCCATGTGATGGAAGATCCAAATTTCCCCATCCATTTTCTAGAAATACTTGCTTAAACGCCATTAGACATTTCTTAGATGGGGATAAGACATTTATGAGTATGAGAATTGGGGTAGCCATATGGAGAAGACACTCACTGTACTTTGTTTGTTTGTTTGTGTCTTTCGGCTTTTCCCGGTTAGGGGTCGCAACAGCGGAACTCTGGTCCCCTAATGATTGGCAGTTGGTTTTTATGTACCGGCTTGCCAGGCCTGATGCACAACCTTCAACGAAAGTATGCCCATTCACGCAGTCTCCACGCAGAAGACGCTCTAGCTGAGAATCGAACCGGACAGCGTCTTACTGTGAGGCAACAACGCTACCGCAGCACCACCACCGCGGTACTCACTGTACTTAGTAAACACCATTATTAAATTGTCACGTAAAACACAAACACACTAACAGAAAAGATAACAAACCCATATTAACATTTTTCCGTTTATTTACATTATACATCATATATCTTTTCTTTCTTTGTAATTATTATCAGTTCACATTACATAAATTGCTGAATTTCCCTTAAACCTCATTCCTACTTCTGAGCATTATTTTGCATCTACTGTTCCCACAATTTCCATTTATGTCTAAGTAACCTGCTCCTTTCCATTTTAAAGATCCCTCTTCCAGTTATTTTATCCATTTTACAATATCCAGTACTTCAAATATAGTTGATTTAGACTTTGATTTCCCTTTTCTAGCAATTGTTTCTTAGCAGCTAAAATAATTAAACTTAAGGCCTTACTGTGCCTAGAAAATTTAGATTCTGTGTCCCAGCTCAAAAAAAAAAAAAATTATCCTTACTTACAGCCATTTGCTCACCTATTATTTCTGACACAGTACTCTGTAGAGAATTTTTAAAATCTGTTAACACATTACACTCCCAAAACCACATGTTCCTAGTTACTATGTACACACACACACACACATATATATACACCTATACTCCCATTGTTCTCTTGTACATTGTTTTTCCAGCCTCTTTCCCAGTCTTTTCTAACATCCTCTGATTCTTACAGCTATCGTGCAACAGTTTATATACTATACTAATTAGCCTTATTTTAACAGCAGCTTCTGTTCTAGAAAAACACATCAGAGCTAGTCTTTCACTTAAGATTCCCCTATCCCTTTCTCTTTGCTACACTCAGACATCAACACCTGGTAGGGAAGGCAGTCTAGCCTGCAGTCCAAACATTCTCTTGGACTTAGCACACTCCATTACCTTTCCCTTTCTATTAATTCCCACCAAATACCTTGGTTCCTTTGCCAGTTTTCTCCAGTAAATTTCAGCCTACCTCTTGCCTATTTTCTGTACCCCTACTTCCAGTCATCTATCTCCATTCTTGTGTTGGCTTAGTTCTTAGACTACTTCCTGCTACTATATGAATATAACGTTCAATATGGTTATTATTCTCCTTAAGGATCTGCATCCAAAATCATACTCTATTTCTTGAACACCCCCCCTTCACCAACATCCCTTTCCACCCTTCACCATCATGCCTTTCCATTTTGACTTATAACCTTCAGCTTGGGTTATGTATATGAGCCCTACCTGTGTAGCTGTAAAATGCCTCTTCAGATCAGGCAATTCTAAACCATCTTTTCTAATGGAAGAATCATCTTATCCCATTTAACTCTTGCCCTCTTTCACTCTCAGTAAACTTCCTTCAACTCTTGTCTACAACTTTTCTTCTGGTTGATATGTTTGTGTCGTACATAAAATTAAATGCACTAAAACATTTTCACTGCTTGTATCTTACTATCCATAATCGTAAATTTAAATTCTCTCTGAATTCTGTGGCAACTGATTTTGATTATTCTTCTCTTTTTAGAATTCTTTCTTCATCTGCTGCTGAATATGGATTATTTAAATGAGTATGTCATTAATAATTTGAATTTGAAATGAGTATGTCATTAATAATAACTGATGATTGCATTTGTGCAATTGGCACATAGCTTGAATAACTTGTTACATGACCGGACTGATGAGATAAAAAATGTTAAGCAAATGCAAACAGAACACATTTAGGAAAGGAAGTCTCTACTGTTTGTAAAGATCACTCAACCTCTATTGAATAAGATAATATCACTGACAACTTTATAATTCTGGATACAAGTATTCAGCAATCTGAGGATTCATAGGGTACTGAAGAAAATAAAATAAGAAAGAAAGGAAGAAGTTCAAGGAAGAAAAAGAAACTGATAAGTATCTATAAAGCAGAGAGTTGTTGTGTCTTTCGGCTTTTCCCGGTTAGGGGTCGCTACAGCGGAACTCCGGTCCGCTAATGATTGGCAGTAGATTTTTACGTGCCGAGTTGCCAGCCCTGACGCACAACCTTCAACGAAGGTACGCCCATTCATGCATGTCTCCACACAGAAGACGCTCTAGCTGAGAATCGAACAGGACAACGTCTTACTGTGAGGCGACAACGCTACCACATCACCACCACCGCAGTTATACTAAAAAGGACATAGCTTTGCTGTTATGTAATATGCACATTACAGAGAATGATAAAATTTTTCCATCAGAAAACCTTCAGCCTACAGAAAAAGGGCATAATTTTTTCGAAAACACAAAGTAGAAAAAAAAGAGACAAAGGGTAGGTGAAAAGGAAGAAATCAATATTGAATGTGGAAGGATTGAAGAACATTGCTGTAAGAAAAAAAGAGGAGAAAAACAAACTGACAATGTGGCTCAAGCTGTGGATTTACAAAGGCAGCTGGATGAGAATTGTATGCTTGCAAATGTAATAAGCCATGAAAACAGGAGGATTAATGAGACTAATGGCGATGAAGATAATTAGTTTGAAACAATTGATAGAGCAGGTATTACTGAATTAGAAGTCCAAGATTCTTCAGATTTGATCACAAAAGATATTCCTGTAATTGAAGATTCTAACTTGATACTTAAATTTACAGAAAAGATGATGACTATGGAATAGTGTTCTGCTTGCTACAAATAAAAATGAAGGATGTGAGACGGTCCTTAGAATGCCTTAATGTAAGGAAGTATGGATCTGTTTCTATTCATGTCAGTACAAATGAGCTCATATGCAAGGACTCTCTGACTGTTACTAGGGGAACCTACTGCCCTCTTAGGTAGCATAGCTTGTACAAGTATTAGGATATATTTTTCACAACTCACATATAGAAAGGAGTCAGGTCCCCATGAATAAAAAAATGTTGGGGGGGTAAATACCTACATGAAAAAATGCCAATTTTTAAAAATGAAAATGTGTAGAGCATCCAAGCCTAATTCTGTGCGCATGTTCAGATAGGATGGTGTGCAACTGTCAAGAACAGGGAGAACAGCTTTTGTTGTAGACATTTTGCAATATTTGACAAATACAACACACAGCCTATCTGGACCTCGCCAAGGCCTTCGACACCATCCCCCACTCTGGAATCATAGATAAACTTACTAAGCTGGGCATAAATCCCTATGTCATTCGATGGGTTGCCAACTGGATTATTGACAGAACCCACACTGTAAAAGTAGCCATCTCCAAATCCAGCTCCAGACAAGTGGAGTACCTCAGGGTTCAGTGCTGGGACCGCTCTTGTTTGACATCTACTTCTCTGAAGTACAGGCCAACACTAAGGGACTCTGGCAAACAAAGTTTGCAGATGACTGCAAACTTGGGAGCCATTATTGAACCCCCAAATTATGTGGATATTCTACAAAAGGGCCTTATAGAAACAGATGCTTGGTGCCAGAGCCATGGGCTCAAGCTCAATGCCAAGACGTGTATAGTTATCCCCTTTGGGAAAAACCATGTACCCATGAATTACCACATAGGTGGCAGTACACTAAACACCAAGAGTGTGATAAGAGATTTAGGAACACAGGTGGACAGTGGTCTCACCTTCGATAACCACATCCCCACAACTAGGGTTGCCACCTTTACAAATGGCCAAAGTGGGACATTTTCGGGACAAACATCATATTTTACAGGCAGACACATACCCACAGTCAGTACAAAGGATAGAACTTAACTTTTTTGCCTACATAATAGCTTATTCTTGTAATGTTTTAGTTGCTTATTCTGTTTCTTATAACATTTAGGTATTTTAGATACAGAATAACTGTGTTATGCAACTATTACATACAATACAGGACATAATTTTGTCCTACAATCTCAGGACATTTGCCATTTTTAATATTTTTTGTCAAGACACAACTGCCCAAAGAGTCACTGTCCCTCACAATGTGGGACAGGTGGTAACCCTACCCACAACAGTCAGGAAATCCTTCTATGTGGCACAACTAATCACTTAGGGCTTTTCATCCAGAAAAAAGCGGTCATTGTTCCACTGTACTCATCCCTCATTAGACCTACCATAGAGTTTGGTATGTACCTCACAAGACATCTGCAACAAAGTACAGTTTTGTACCTACCATAAATGTAGATGTTCGAGTGTTCACACTGCTGCAGTCATTACACTTGGGTTATCCTTACTACCAAAAGAAGAAGCACCACAGTGTATCCAACTGCCCAAATAAATCCTGCAAGCACATTGAGTTAAAGTACAGTTTTGTACCTACCATAAATGTAGATGTTCGAGGATCCACATTGCTGCAGTCCTAACTATTGGGTAGTCCGCTGTCCAGTCGGCCCGAATACCAAAGTATATGGCTGACGTCGGTCAGGGCGCATTAGACTGGCGTCAGTGCGTCAGGGTACTAATCGCATGACCGGCGTCATATCCTCAGTCTTTTTTTGCCCCAGATGTCAGAAGACCCTGAAAAGATAAGGCCAAAACTATGTACAATATATACAAAATTACCAGAATATAACCTCACCTACACAACCACCCCTAAACACAGAGGGAAGGAGGGAGGGTAAATTGGACTGCAGCAATGTGGATCCTCGAACATCTACATTTATGGTAGGTACAAAACTGTACTATGTTCTTCATTCCACATTGCTGCAGTCCTAACTATTGTAGAATCCCAAAGCAGAGGTAAGGGAGGCTGGCAAATCATAAGGAAGCAGGAACTGACAACATGCCTTGCAAAATAGCTGTGGCAAAACCAGCCCTAGACTTAGAGTAGAGAGGAAGGTGATAATGCTTAGAGAAAGTATGCACTGAACTCCAAGTAGCTGCCTCCAAAATATCCTTAGTTGCCACCCCTTAGAAATGCTGTTGAAGTGGCAGTAGCCCTAGTGGAATGAGGCCTAATCCCAGCTGGAATCTCCTTGCCATGATGGGAATAACAAAATGCAATGCAAAACCCAATCCACCTAGAAATAGTTTGTTTTGACACAGGCTTGCCCTGCGAACTCAAAGCAAAAGAAACAAACAACTGCTGAGACTGCCTAAAATCCTTAGTCCTGCTCAAATAATAAGCAATTGCCTGTGTACATCTAAAGTGTGCAAAATCTTTTCCCCTTTATTTTGGGGATCTGCATAAAAGTAGGCAAATGAATAGTTTGGTTTAAAGCCACACTAGAAACCACCTTAGGCATAAAGGAAGGATTAGTGCGTAAGATACCCTATCCTTATGAAAAATCAAAAGGCTCTACCGCCATAAGGGCCTGCAACTCAGAAACCCTTCTTGCAGAAGTAATGGCCAACAAAAAGCAGTCTTCCATGACAAGTATTTCAATTCAGCAGTAGCCGCTCAAAAGGTTGTAGAGTAAGTTTCTCCAACACAAAATTGAGATCCCAAGCAGGAATAGGAGCTCGGGGTCTTATATTCTTTGCCCCTCTAAGAAATTGCTTGAACAAAGGATGCGAAAACAATGGTGGGTCACAATCATAGTGAGCTGAAATTGCTGCAGCATGAATCTTAATGGAAGAGAAAGACAAACCTTTGTCCAATAACTCAGTAAGATATTGAAGAGCCACACTCAAATTAGGCTCAGAAATCTCCAAATTGTTTGCTGCACTCCAAAATAAAAATCTCTTCCATTTTTCTGCGTACACTTTCCTTGTACTAGGTCTTCTGGCTTCCATAATCACATTTAAAACTTGTTGAGGAAGTTGAGACCTGCTGTCTTTCAAAACAGAATATGCCAGGCTGTTAGATGAAGAGAGTGAAGCTTGACATTGAGCAGGTGACCGTCCCTCTGAGACAACAGGTGTGGAATCAAGGGTAAAGGCCATGGAGGCTTCCTTACCAGACTCCTCAGTAATGGGTACCAGTGCTGCGAGGCCAATCTGGAGCTATTAAAATCATCCTTGGCTTGTCTTGTCTGACCTTTAGAAGCACCTTTGGAGGAAGAGGCAGAGGTGGAAAAGCATACACATGAAGATTTTTCCAACTGAAAGAAAGAGCATCCACTTTCCAAGCTGTGTGATGAAACCTCTTTGTGCAAAACTTTGGCAGCTGGTGGTTTAGTGGAGAAGCGAACAGATCTATGTCTGGAGTTCCCCATGACACTGTCAATTTTTGAAATACATGAAGATCCAGTTTCCACTCGTGGGGATCCATGATTTGTCTGCTTAACACATCTGCTAAGGAGTTCAGTGCTCGGCAGAAACCTTGCCTGAAGAGTTAGTTGCAAGCTGGCGCAGTCTCCCATAAAATCATTGCTTGCCTGCACAATGGGTAAGAATGTGTTCCCCTTGTTTGTTGATGTACCACATGACAGTTGTGTTGTCTGTTAGAATCAACACCTGCCCTGGAAGAAGTAACTCCTTGAAAGCCATTAATGCAAACTGGACTGCTAACATCTCTTTCATGTTGATATGTAGATGCTGTAGTCTGGCAGGCCACTTGTCTTGTATCCACTTTCCATTTAGATGAGCTCCCCAAGCAATGTCTGAGGCATCTGTCGTTAGAATCTGACTCGCCTCTGGCGGGTCACAGAGAGTCCCTTGTTTAGGTGACATTCCTGAGCCCACCACAAAAATTCCTTTTGAATGCAAGGTATTATTTGAATGACAGTGTCCAAATCCTGGCAGTGCTGTGTCCATACATTTTGAGATACCATTGCAGCTTCCTCATATGCAGTTTGGCATTGGGAAGCACCAGAATACAAGATGCCATGAACCCTAAGGCTTGAAGGACTGTCCTTGCAGTCAGCCCGGACTGAAGAGATAGTTGATGGAAGTAACTGGAAAGATTCTTTTGTTTGTCCAGGGTTAAAAGGCCATCTGGGCTGCTGTATTCAGTCTCACACCCAGAAAGCACATGTCTTGAGAGGGTACTAGACTGGACTTTATTTCGTTCACAGAATACCCTAGGCATCTTAGCACTGCTATGACATATTCCAAATGCTGTAGAAGGTCTTCCTTTTCTTGAGCCAGAATCAGGCAGTCGTCCAAGTAAGGATAGATTTGAATTCCTTTTAGCCTGAAGTAAGCTATCACTGGAGCCAGAACCTTTGTGAATACTCTGGGCAGTAGATAAGCCAAAGGGCAATGCAGAGAACTGATAATGAGAATTTCCAGCTCAGCAGATACTTCCTGCAACTTAGTCTTATAGGCACATGAAGGTAAGCTTCCTTGAGATCTAAAGTTACCATCCAGTGATCTTTGCCCAGCAGAGGTAAAAGCTGTTGTAACGTCAACATTTTGAACTTGGGAATGTCCAGATAAGTGTTGAGGATAGATAAATCCAAAATTGGTCTCCACGTGTTCCCCTTCTTGGTACTAGGAACAGGCGAGAATAAAATCCTAGGCCCCTTTCTGGCACAGGAACTGGCTGAATGGCCCCTATTTGGAGCAACAGAGAAATTTGCTTGTGAGCCTCTGTTCTTTGTAGAGGAGGAATGTCTGGCATGCCTTTGAAAGGAGGCAAGGTATGGAAATAAAACCTGTAACCGTGGTGAATGATATCCAGAACCCATCTGTCTTGGGTAATTAAATCCCAATTTTCTTTGAAAAGAGACAGCCTTCCTCCCAAAGGTGCTGCCAGGCGAGAATGAACTGGCAGCTGAAAAGGCAGGTCATTGGGTCTGCTTACGAAAGGACTGACCTCTGCCCTCACCAGAAGTCTGAGCAGGGGAACTCCCTGTCCTAGGCCTAAAAGAACCTTGAGCTCTGCCCCTACCACGTCTAGACCTACCCCTAGACTGGGAATCATAAGCAGGATAAGTCCATCCCTTAGTAGGCCAATTTCTACTAAACTTGGAGGCTGCACCTGCAAAAATCCTTAACAGTTTGCATAGACTTAGCCTTGTCCTCCATTTTCTTTAAAACTGCTTCCACAGGCGAACCAAACAACACATCAGACTGTAAAGGAGCATCCAAAATCCTTGTCTTAACATGCTCAGCTAAATTCTGATCTCTCAACCAGGCGTGCCTCTGAAGAACAGAACCAGTGGCAGCCACCCTCGAGGAGGCCTGCACAGCATCAAAACCACACTGCAAGGAATGTTTACCCACCTGTTCAGACACATGAACTAAATCCTGCAACTCTTTACACTCAATACCTTGAGCATCCACCTTAGATTTCAATTGTGAAAGGAGATAATTCTGATATTTTAACATGTGAAACTGACAATTCAACGCCCTCATGGCTAAAGTGGAAGAAGTATACACTTTCTTTCCCCATCTATCCAAAGCCCTTGCCTCTTTATCAGGAGGGACAGGATTTTTAACAACAGAGGCCTTCACACCTTTAGGCCCCTGAGAGACAGTTTCGGGTCTGCCCTAGGACTCTTAAAAGATACTTATGAGCTTCAGGCACCCTATAGTACCTATCCGGTTTAACTGGGGCAGGAGGCAAAGAATCAGGATTCAGGAAGCCTCTGCAAAAACATCTTCCACCACATTCAGAACAGGAGGTATAGCTAAAGGCCTATGCTGGGGTAAAACAAGAATTCCCTAAGCCTCTTCCTGGAACCAGAGAAATCTTGACCTTCCCATTTAAAATGCTCCCTCATGGAATGCAGAGTCTCTGAAAATGAAAAATCCTCAGGAGGAGAAGCTGAAGGAGTAGAATCATCCACATCAGAATCAGAATAAGGAGGATACTCCTGCAAGTCTTCAGCGAAGACTCAGAAGCCTCGAACATTGCTCAAAACTCTCAAAGTCAGGTTCCACCCTAGGCCTCTTATCAGGAGGGGCATAGAACCTCTAATCATAGTAATCAAATCCTCTGCCATTTTAAGCATATGTTTCTTAGGCAAAGACCCTGAAGCACTAGGAGAAACCCCACTGAAGCTGAACTTGGCCTGCCTCTCAAGGAAGCCTTGGAAACAGAAGGGAGGCTCTAACCACCTTAGGAAGAGAGGGAAGAACAGCCACCTGAGAAGCCCCTCAGCCTGGCCTACTTCCTGAGAGGATACATCCTGTAACAGTAAAGTCTCTCCTGAGACTCCAAAGAAACTCCTGGCAGAACCTCCGGCTCCACTGAGCCTTCTAAAGAACCGGCGTCTGGGACTGTCGGTTCTTCCCTCTAGGCTTTGCTGCTTTGTCCTTGCGCTTTTTGGCGAAGCGCCGGAGCATCCGGCGGCATTTTATAATTACAACGCTTCCCAAAACTAACCTGGCACAGTCTAACCTTCTCTTAATAGTGCGTTTGTTAAATCTAGCACAAGAGCGGCATCCAACAACGTCGTGCTCAGGCCCTAAACAAGGTATACACAAAGTATGGTAATCCCTATGAGGTATCTGTTTCCCACAAGAAATACAGTTATTCACTTTTTCTGACATCCGGTTAAATACTGAGGCAAGAAAAACCAAAATATTCGTACTTAGCCAACTTTGATTCGGTCTGAAACTCTGACTTCAGAAACTTTCAGAACGCCAACCTGCACTCGCAAAATTGCTTCTGCATCGGACCATGCGGCAAAAAAGACTGAGGATATGACGTCGGTCATGCGCATTAGTACCCTGACGTACTGACGTCAGTCTAATGCGCCCTGACCGGGCTGACTGGACAGCGGACTACCCAATAGTTAGGACTGCAGCAATGTGGAATGAAGAACATCGTACTGTTTATTACAAAAAACAAAAAATCACATAAAGCGCTTTTCGTCAGGCCACATAGCCCAACTTCTTCAGATAATTATACAACATAGGCCTTACACTATATAGGAAGTGAAAAGTCAGCTGGTTCCTGAATCAGATTAAGATTTTTAATTATTCTGACTTTCATGTTGATACTTTAGCTAATTTATTAGCAAAAGGTTTCACTTTTGTTCCCTCGTGTAGAACCAACATAGCAGAGTTTATTATTGACCTTAAATTATTCATTAGGAAGTTGAATTTAAACTTATTACTAGGAGAGGCACCATCCTCTATCACACCATTTTATATTACTAGTACATTTTGCCCCCATCCCCATCCAGACATGGCTTTGTTTGAGAAAATATGTATGTTAGATATTTTTCACAAAATAAATAAGATGAATAATGAATACACTACTAATTTTAACTATAACATCACCAAGGAAGAAAAACAAGCACTTATGTATCTGCAACAAGCACACGTCAGGACTATGAAACCAGGCAAAGGAGGGGGCATAGTTATTTTCAATTTGGATGATTATAACAATAAAATTCAGATCATTTTAGAAAGTGACACTTATGAGGACGTATCAAAGAATGAATTAAACATAGCTTATAGAAGAGTTAATGTATTTCTTGAAGAATTATTCATTGAAGCAAGGATAAATATGCTGTAGCAAATTATTTACATATGTCAGCCCCAAGGATACCTACTATTTTTGGAGTACCAAAAATACATAAAAGCATAGACAATCCACCCATGAGACCATTGGTCGATGCTAGAGCAAGTATTACTTATGCTTGCTCTAAATGTATTGACCACACTTTAAAGAAATATGTGGCTCAACAAAAGTACATTTGTAAAGATTCTTGGACATTTTTGGGCAATATAAACCACCTACAATATCAAGATGATTTAAACTTTCTTACAATAGATGTGAAAGACTTGTATTCATCAATTCCCCACACAGAGGGAATTGAATGGGTGAGTTTATTACTACATGATATGGGAGCCCCCCAGAATGAAATAAAATTGATGGCTGAATTATTGGACACAGTTCTTTCCAACAATTACATCACTTTTAACAACAGATACTTCTTACAAAAAATAGGAGTGGCGATGGGCTGTCCATGCGGTAGTACATTTGCAAATTTAGTAATGGCCTACTGGGAACATGAACATGTCTTTGGTGTAACTACATACACAAGTAAGATTAAATATTATATACGTTTCCTGGATGACATATTTATCCTGTTCCAGGGTAACCAACAGGAGGCTTCTAACTTTTTAACTTATTTAAACACTAGTACATTCTTAAAATTCACATATATTTTTTCACAGGATAGAATTGCTTACTTGGATGTTGATTTAAGTAAGGATAGACAAAATCAATGTTTTAAAGCCAGGATTTATAGAAAGGAAACATATTCAAATGCATTTCTTCACTATAGTAGCTGCCATCCGGCCCATCAAAAACGTTCGGTTGTTAAGGGCCAATTTGTAAGGGCAGCCTGAATGGTTACGGATGACAACCAGTTCATTGAAGAATGCTCAACACTTACGGACATGTTTAAAAAGAGAGGTTATCCTACTTCACTCCTACAAGAAATTTGTCAGGAAGTGAAAAATAAAAGAGAAGTAGGCTTTTACAAAGCAATATTATCAAGTAACCAGAGTTTAGAAACAAACAGTTGTACATTACAGGATGGGACACTAAATGACAATGAAAATAGGCTTATTATTACGTATTGTATGGACAGTTATGATTTTATAAATATTTTAAGGAAAAATTGGGACTTGATAAACATGGATACACATCTACCAAGAGGTCCTATTGACTTCCCTAGAATAGTTTATAGAAAAGGAAAAAACTTAACGAATCTAGTGGAAACTCGGTACTCAAACGTTGTTACATTTAACCATGCAGGTATGAACAAGTGTTTGTCATGCCCCTATTGTAAATATATGGAGCAGGGAATAAAATTTAGTAGAAGAGGTTTTGAATACAACACTAAGTACAAATTTGATTGTAACTCCAAGAGAGTGGTATACCTAGCTAAGTGTCACACCTGTCCTGCCTTCTATATCGGCAAAACTGACAGAAGGCTTAGGGACAGGGTCTATGAACACACATACGCTATTAGGTCTAACAAATCAGAGAACGCATTGGCCAGGCACATTATGAAAGCACCCACCCATGGTTTTACTTTTAGGGCTATAGATTGTATTGCCTATGACCCTAGAGGAGGGCCTCTTTCCTTGCTCTTAGAGAAATTAGAATTGAGTTGGCAATTACGTACCTTTGCATGTTACCCTCCGGGCATCAATGAAATGTATTCAATTAAGTGTATTCTACAACTTAAAAATTTGGTTAGGAGTTGACCTTTATGCTGTGTTTAAAATGGTCTATGCATACTATTGTCTTGGAGTGTATTTGACTTTCAGCTTTTTAAGTCAGGTTTTGCTGTTTTTCACTTACATGTTTTTATTTACATGCTTTTAAGGTTTATTATACTCAAACACAAAACATAAATATAAATACATACACTTAATTTTAATTTTAATTGCATTAATATTTCATAATAGATAATTATTGGTTTTAGATTTTTTACACTGATCTTTTACACTATTTATCTATTATTTTAAAATATTATTTTAAAATATTGCTTTAAAACAATGTGTTAGATGAGAACTGTTTAAGCTATATACTTTAGGTAATGAATGAAGGTGGTTGCCACTTTAAGAGCAGCTGATTCCTGCTGATTCAGGAACCAGCTGACTTTTCACTTCCTTTTCACTTCCTATATAGTGTAAGGCCTATGTTGTATAATTATCTGAAGAAGTTGGGCTATGTGGCCTGACGAAAAGCGCTTTATGTGATTTTTTGATTTTTGTAATAAACAGTACGTCAAATCATCATGCTTGCAGGATTTATTTGGGCAGTTGGATACACTGTGGTGCTTCTTCTTTTGGTAGTACGGATCCAGTTTGTGTTTGTGTCTTAGCTTACTTGGGTTATCCTGCCGTCAGGCAGTTCCCCAGTCGGCCTGAGTTCCAAAGTCTTGGTCCGGCGTCAGTTGCTGTCGCCTCCTCTGACGTTAGTACGACAGGGGTATATAAGATGCAGTCGATGCCATTTTCTTCAGTTTTTCTTGCCCCAGATGTCAGGTGCCCCCAAATAGGTAGGCAGTTCAAATTGCTAGTAAAACTTGAATAAGAAAAGCAAACAATAACTTTCAGGTACCAGCAAATACTCCCCATAGGTAGTAAAGGATAGAAGACCTGGGTAGGTATCAACAAAAAAGTGGGGTAGGAGGGAAGGTAACCTGGACTGCAGCAGTGTGAACACTTGAACATCTACATTTATGGTAGGTACAAAACTGTACTATGTTCATCGTGTTACACTGCTGCAGTCATTACACTTCGGTAGAATCCCAAAGCTGAGGTAGGGTGGCTGGTTCTAAATTGCATTAGGGGTGGCTATAAGGCCCTGCAGCACTGCAGAGGTGAAGCCAGCTCTGAATTTGGAGTATAGAGGCAGATGGTAATGCTTGGTGAAGGTATGCACAGAGCTCCATGTTGCCGCTTCTAAAATATCCTTGGTATGTACTCCTCTGAGGTAGGCCGTTGAGGTAGCTGTTGCCCTGGTGGAGTGTGATCTAATGCTGGTAGGCACAGGTTTTCCATGGTGCATGTAGCAGAAACGTATGCAATGTCCTATCCATTTGGAAATAGTCTGTTTTGAAATGGCTTTTCCCTGTGCTCCTGCAGCATATGCTACCAATAATTGCTCAGATTTTCTGAAAGCTTTGGTTTTGTCCAGGTAGAAGAGTAACTGCCTGTGAATGTCCAATGAATGCAGTAGTCTCTCCCCTTTATTCTGTGGTTTTGGATAAAAGGTTGGCAAGTGAATGGTTTAGGGACACACTTGAAACCACCTTAAGCATGAAAGTAGGGTTAGTTCTTAATGATACCCTGTCCTGGTGGAAAATGAGGAAAGGTTCCACTGCCATTAGGGCATGTAATTCTGAAACTCTCCATGCTGATGTGAGTGCCAGGAGCAGAGCAGTTTTCCAAGAGGTATATTTTAATTCTGCTGTGCTAGCTGGCTCAAAAGGAGGTAAAGTTAATTTTTCCAAAACAAAGTTGAGGTCCCAAGTTGGAGCAGGTGCTCTACGGGGCGGTCTTATGTTTTTAGCCCCTCTGAGGTACTGTTTTAGCAAAGGATGAGAGAAAACTGGTGGATCCGTATTGTAATGAGCAGAGATGGCAGAGGCGTGGATCTTGATGGATGAAAAGGAGAGGCCTTTGTCCAGCATCTCAGTTAAATATTGTAGTATCTGAGGAATGTTTGCACGAGAGGATCAAGGCTGTGAGCCTGGTTCCATGCACAGAATCTTTTCCATTTATCCAAATAGGCTTTCCTGGTACTAGACCTTCTGGCCTCCAGGATGACATCCATAACAGCTTTTGAGTGAGGCATTGCTTGCTTGGCTAAGGAATCTTCCATGCAGCGAGGTTTAAGGTCCTTAGCTGACTGTGGAGTATTTGATTGTTGTGCTGAGAGAGTAGATGTGGTATTTGAGGCAAAATCCAGGGTGGTCCTTATGCTAAGTTTTTTAAGATTGGGTACCAGTACTGGCATGGCCAGTCTGGTGCAATCAGGATAATTTTTGGCTCCTCTTGCCTGGCTTTTATGGAAGAAGAGGTAGTGGTGGGAAAGCGTATACGGTTAGGTTTTTCCAGCTGAATGAGAGGGCATCCACTTTCCATGCTTGTGGATGGTAACTCCTTGTGCAGAATTTCTGTAGCTGGCAATTCTTTGGGGATGCAAACAGATCTATGTCCGGGCTCCACCATTTCTGTGTTATCATTTTGAATATTTGTGGATTCAATTCCCATTTGTGGGGATCCATGATATTTCTGCTTAAGTCGTCTGCCAGTGTGTTTTTCTCTCCTGGCAGGAATTGTGCTTGTAGATGAACTTGATAGTTAATGGCTGTGTTCCACAAGGTCATTGCTTGTCTGCAGAGGGGGTATGAATGGGTGCCCCCTTGCTTGTTTATGTACCACATGACTGTGGTGTTGTCTGTCTTTAGTAGCAGTTGTCCTGGATGCAGCAGGTCCTTGAAAGCTATAAGGGCATTTTGTACAGCTAGCATCTCTTTTTGGTTGATGTGAAGATGCCTTTGCTCTATCGGCCACTTGCCCTGAATGCATTTTCCTGCCATGTGTGCTCCCCAGGCATAATCCGATGCATCTGTTGTCAGTGTTTGCCTGGCTGTGGGTTGAGTAAAAGGCTGTCCCTTGTTGAGAGGACAAGCTTGGGCCCACCATCGAAACTCCTTCTGAAGGCAAGGTATTAGTGGCATAACTGTTTCCAAACTTTGACAGTGTTGAGACCATACATTCTTTAGGTACCATTGTAGTTTCCTCATATGCAGTCTGGCATATGGAATTAGTAGTATGCAAGATGCCATGTAGCCCAAGGCCTGCAGAATTTTTCTTGCAGGGAGTCGGGTCTTTGTTGCCATCAATTGAAAGTATTGAGCCAATTGTCTTTGCTTGTCTGGCGTGAGATAAGCCATCTGGGCCATTGTGTTCAAGCTGGCACCCAGGAATATTATCTCTTGTGAGGGCACTAGTTTTGATTTCTTTTCGTTTACTGTGTACCCCAGGCAACTTAATAACTTTTTTACAAACGCCAGATGCTTTAGTAGAATGTCCTTGCTCTCTGCTTGAATAAGGCAGTCGTCCAGGTATGGATAAATTTGAATTCCTCTTTGTCTGCAAAATGCAATTACTGGTGCCAGGCACTTTGTGAAGACCCTGGGCGCAGCAGATAAGCCAAAGGGCAGTGCAGAGAATTGGTAATGCATTGGACCAGCTATGAATCTGAGGTATCTTCTGCAGTTTTGTCTGATAGGGACATGCAGGTATGCCTCTTTGAGGTCCAAGGTCACGAGCCAAGCTTGCTTGCCCAGCATGGGAAGAAGCTGCTGCAATGTCAACATTTTGAATTTCGGAACATCCAGGTAAGTGTTTAGAGATGAAAGATCCAGAATAGGCCTCCGGGCTTTGTCTTTCCTGGGTACCAGAAAGAGTCTTGAATAAAATCCTTGTCCTTGTTCCTGTGGAGGTACCTTTTGAATAGCTCCCATGGTGACGAGTGCTGTAATTTGCTTTTGAGCCTCTGCCCATTGATTTGGTGGCAGATTTGGCATTCCTTTTAACCATGGCAGAGTGTGAAAATGGAACCTGTAACCCTGTGAAACGATATTGAGAACCCATTTGTCTTTGGTGATCATACCCTTCGGGAAAAACAAGGTTACCCCTAGCTACCAAATAGGTGGCAATCCACTGAGTACAGAAGAAGTTATCAGGGACCTGGGGACCCAGGTTGATAGTAGTCTGTCATTCGACACCCATGTAGCTAAAGTAGTTAGGAAGACCTTCTACATTGCCCACCTTATCATGAAGGGATTCTCATCTAGATCAAGGGAGGTCATAGTCTCCCTATACTCATCACTCATCAGGCCAATGATTGAGTACAATGCCCCATTCGAATGTATCTGACCCGACACTTGCAGCAGCTGGAGGCCACAAAGTTCCTCACCAAAGGATAAAGGGTCTCAAACATCTGTCCTATGCTGCCCGACTGAAAGAACTCCAGCTCTATTCAGTCGCCACCGCTGCCTCAGAGGTGACCTTTGCCTAACATACAAGGCCATGTCAAACCCAGATTTGATGAATATGCTTCACTTCAAAAATCTAGATCCAAGTAGGAGACTTAAACCTCGACACACTATTAATAGGGGCGTGCTGGAGGATAGATTCATCACCCAAAGACTCCCTATGCTGTGGAATAAAATCCCGGTATATGTGAGGCAGAGCACCTCGCTGGCCTTGTTCAAGAGAAATCTTGACCAATGGATGGGAGATCGCAGATATACCCCAGGGATTACCTCAGTGTCACTGCTCAACAGAGGCACAGCAAAATATTGGGTATAGTTCCCCATACTAAAGGGGTGGCGTAAGCCACAAAACTATGGGCTAGGCTTGTAAATGCCCTCGGGCAGATAGCCTAGTATGAACCTATGAACCTATGAACCTATATGCCAATTGTGATACAAAAGAGCCAGTTTTCCTCCCCAAGGGGCTGCCAAGAGAGAAATGTTTGGCAGCTGTAGTGGGAAGTCATTGGGACTGTTTTTTGTAAGGTTGTTGTCTGTCTTCCCCTTCTTTGTGGCCTGGTGCGCCCCATTGTCAAGGCCTGTAAGGACCTTGTGGCTGTCCTCTACCTCTTGGACGTCTGTATTTGCCCCTTTGAAGTCTGTCTGTAACTGGAAAGGACCAATTCTTTGTTGGCCAGTTTCTGTTAAATCCAGGTTGTACCTGTAAGAAATCCTTCACTGTTTGCATAGATTTTGCTTTATTCTCCATTTTCTTTAGTACCTCTTCTGCCTTAACTCCAAATAAGACGTCATGCTGCAAAGGTGCATCCAGTAGTTTTGCTTTAACATGATCTGGTAATGTATGTTCTTTTAACCATGCATGTCTTCTAATGACAGAGCCTGTAACTGCTGCTCTGCAGGAGGCCTCTAAAGAATCAAAACCACATTGCAAAGTATGCTTCCCCACTTGTTCAGTAGCATGCAGTAAATCCTGCATTCCCTTAAAATTAGGAGCATCTGTATCTGACAGCATTTTTTTGTTTCAATTGAGACATCAGAAATTGTTGATATTTTAGCATGTGAAATTGGCAGTTTAAAGCTCTCATTGCTAAAGTTGCAGATGTATATACTTTCTTTCCCCATCTGTCTAATGCTTTGGAGTCTCTGTCAGAGCAAAGTGGATTCTTTGCTGATGAGGCCTTAACCCCTTTGGGTCCCTGAGAAATAGTTTCTGGGTCTGCCACTGGGCTTTTATACAGAAATTTGTGTGAGTCAGGGACTCTGTAATACCTGTCTGGTTTAACTGCAGCTGGAGGTAAGGAATCAGGATTTAAGCTGGATTCAGTGTACACATCATCCACAATATCTAACACTGGCAGAATAGCAAGGGGTCTGTGCTGAGGCAAAAGTAGGAATTCTCTAAGCCTTTTCTTGGATTCTGAATAATCCTGGCCTTCCCAATGGAAATGCTCCCTCATGGTGTGTAAAGTTTCCCCAAAAGAGTAATCCTCTGGTGGAGAGGCTGATGGAATAGATTCCTCAGCATCAGAATCCTCATAAGGGGGTAAAGAATAACCTATGTCTGAGGAAGAATCTGAGGAAATGGACACCTGGTCGGAGAATTCATAATCCACATCCTGTCTGGGCCTTTTATCAGGAGGGGGTTGGGACCCCCTGATCAGAGTGATCAGGTCTTCGGCCATTTTGAGCATTTGTTTCTTAGGCATGGAGGCCTGTCCTGGAGACTGTGATTTCTTTGTTTTAAGAGGAGGTTTAGACTTAGAAGAGGGTTTAATGCTAAGCTGACTAGGTCTGAAGACACTCTCTGAAGCTGCGGGTGGTTCAAGTACTCCGGATCCCTTTGCAGGGTCGGTATCGGTAGTCAGTAAAACTTGGGAGTCCGATGGCCCAGCCATCTTGATGGAATCGGTGGCTGCCTGTGGTTCTGCAGAAATGGTCATCAGGAGCTGCGAAGGTGCCTCGCTGAAAACCGGAGAACAGGCGACTGGCATAGAAGAGGCTTCGTCGTCAGTTTTGGGCCTCGGATGCCTGTCTTTGTGCCTTTTATGAATAGCGGTCATCGGAAGTTCCGACGGCATTGTGTAATTACATTTTCTGCCAAAATAATGTCGGGCAAAATCAAACCGACGTTTAATAGTGCGCTTGTTAAACCTAGCACAAAACCGACAACCAGTGATGTCGTGGTCTGGGCCTAGGCATGGGATACAATAAGAATGGAAATCCTTATGAGGTATTTGCTTCCCACAAGAAATACAGTTATTAACTTTTACTGACATCGGTCTGAGGTAAGAAAAAGTTTCCCCAACGGGGTAAATAGCTTTGTAGATGACTTTGGTTCTGGATTCGGAAATGAAAATCTCAGGAGTTGGCCGACCGGCACTTGTGAACTGCTTTTGCTTTGGGCACCGCGCGGCAAGAAAGACTGAAGAAAATGGCGTTGGCTGCATCTTATATACCCCTGTCGCACTGACGTCCGGGAGGAGGCGACAGCAACTGACGTCGGACCAAGACTTTGGAACTCAGGCTGACTGGGGAACCGCCTGACGGCAGGATAACCTAAGTGTAATGGCTGCAGCAGTGTAACACGATGAACATCTGGAAAGGCCGCAGAAACACCTCACTAAAAGAATCACAGGCCTAAAGCAGATGCCCTATGCTGACCGACTAAAAAAATCCAGCTATACTCTATGTCACATATCGTCTATTCAGAGGCGATCTCTGCTTAACATACAAGGCCATGTCAAACCCAGAGCTGTTGGACATGCTACACTTAAAGAAATCCCAATCCATCAGAGCCACACGCTCCAGGGACATAAACCTTGTCATCACAATGAACAAAACATGTTGGAGGGATAGGTTCTTGGCCCAGAGACTCCCCATACTCTGGAACAGACTGCCCATACATGTCGAGCAGAGCTCCTCCTTGGCCCTCTTCAAAAGGAACCTTGACGACTGGATGGGAGCTAGGAAATTTACCCTAGGGATCACGTCAGTCACCCTGCTAGACAGGGGTCCAGGGCAGTAAATATTGTGGGAAGAAATAGCCAGGGATTTTTTATGGCTAGGCTTGTATAGGCCCTAAGGCCGATAGCCTTGTACCAACCTATGAACAAGGCAGCATTTTTGCCAGGTTAAAAATTTAACTGTTCACAGATAGCAACATTTGATGCATCTCTGATGGTTGTCAATGCTAAGACCATTAATAATACATTTTTGATCGTACAAATTGCTACATTCCCACAAGACTGATGTTATTGTTTGTGGAACATGGTTAAAGAACAATGCCTGGAAACCAGCTCTGTTGTGATATAAATGATTTTATTTTAACAGACATTCTAACAAAAAAAATCAGGTGAAGGTGTTATGATGGGGATTAAAGATAGTTATGAGACCTGTGATTATTACATGTTCCGTGATAACACCAATATTATAGATTGTGTAACTGTGACAATAAAGACAACCCTCTAACATGTAACAATTGTTGGAATGTATACACCAACAAGGTCAAGTACTGATGACCTAGAGGAATTCATACATTTCTTGCATGAAACACAAGAGGGAAGAATAATAGTGGCTGGGGACTTAAATTTACTAGAAACAGACTGGAATAATATTGATTCAACAATATTAGTAAGGAAATTATTCACAATGCATCTTCAGGAACAGCAATTGCTTCAGAGTGTAAAAAGAAATTATTAAAAACAAGAATACAAGATTCAAGCTGGTATTGCTTGTTTAACCCACAGTTTAAGTAAACCTAAAAGATGAGCACTTTTGCCCTTGTCAGAGCTTCGTCAGATCTAAGTTAAATAAATAACACACAATAGGTACTTTTTTATTTTCCATATAGAAAGCCATGTAGATTACAATGAAGGCAATAATCCAAGGGTACATAAACAGATCACATTCGGTGACAGTGGTTGGTCCTAAGTAAATTATTGGAAGCCATCTCTTAAACCAAAGAACCAAAGCTGAAAGTTGAACTGCTTTTTGCTGAACAGTTGCAGACTCCTTCCAGTCTTTTTTTCATCATCTTTTCTGGTTGATTTTTTCAGGATTTCCAAAGTTTTTCACTGTCTGGATTCCAGCAATATACTTACTACAGCCAGTAACTGAATTTTACCAAAAATCAGTTTCGATAGCACCCCTTCTTTTCAGTTTCTATTTTCACTCTAGAAAAGCTGAAGAAAGCTGAAGTTATGTTGCTTATCAGTGTGCAGGCATCTCGGAAGCACTGTTTAACAGTCTAAGAGACAAGACCATATGTATACTCAAGTCCCCTTCTCAGAAAACTTGGGGAGTGGAAGAGTCTCTTTAATCCCAACTTTGACAGGATGGGCTGATGCATTTGGTATCACTCAGCATGTGAGGGAAAACTGTTGTCCATGGATGGGCTTGATTACGAACTTAAGAGGAATGGTGAGGTCTGCCTGTGGTCAGAAGATGCCATCAGCCCATGCTTCTTAGGCGTACACTCCCACATCAGAGACAAGTACCTAACACACACAAGCTAAATAGACGATTGATGCTGCCTGATTGATCTGTTGCTGGAGGTGGTGGTGGAACTTTCTCAACAGCAGCAAATAAGCCCTTCTAGACCCAGTGGGAAGGACACAGGAGGCCAGGGTATGACATGCAACAAATGAATACTTAGAGGTAAAGATCATCCTGCTAGAGTCTGGTAGCAGACAAACTCCAGCTACTCAGTATATTCAATATATACATGTGTGGTAGCTATAGCTAGACACACACATTCAAGTATAGATATATGGCTGCAGTCTGCAACAGAAAACGTTCTTACAGACTTGTTTTTCAGCCTGTAAGCTGCCCTGTATGCAAGATCCCAGTGCAGTGTGGTTTGGGATTTTGCTATTACCTAGCTAGTGTGCAAATTTGGAGTTGGTATATATAATTAGGAAGGGGTAGGGGATCACAGATTCGATCTAAGAAAATAATTGCTCTTTTTATATGCGATCTTTTGAGCATTCACTATAATGATGAGGCAATATCTATTTATATATAATATATATAAATATATATACACATATATATGTATAGATAAATATACATATAAATTTACATATACACACACACACATTATATATATATATATATATATATATATATATATATATATAAAGAGAAAGAGATTCATATATGTAAAGAGATCTTTCTTTCTGAAGATATAGATATCTATATTAACAGATATATATATATATATATATATATTTATAGAGAGAGAGCGATAATAAATATGAGAAATTTAGGAGTATGAGGATTTCTCTTTAGGAGTCAAAATTACAGTGGGCCACATTAAACTGATTTTATAGAAGCCACATGTATGTGTGTGAAGGGGGGCTGATGACACCCTTGGATAGGAGTACACCAGTCATAGGCTCACCGTTATCCACCATCAAGCAAAATTGGTACAATCTCTATGTACTGCTATTCAAAGGGGAGATAGCAACACAAGATGGCAGTGATGCTGTCATGATTTACTGCACGAAAGTGTATCTCATGTCAGCCTTCCCTCATCCTTGCCTTAACAGTGTTCAATTACTGACCTAGGACTGTATTAGGAAGCTTGTGTCAATCCCCAGGCTACACATGTATCCACCATTATTACAGTAAGATTAATATAATCTTAAAGCTATGTAAACCCCAATTCTTTGGATTATAGAAGTACTTTACATTGAGTTCTTTCATTAGAAAATAAGGCAGTGATGGTGCCCTTTGAGTTCATCACCTGGATGACAACAGAACAGTTAAATAATTTGCATTTTTTTGGCATCCAATGTGAACGTTTTTCCACAATGAATGTTAAGATCAAGGTCTGAACTGTGAGACTGACAGAAAAGGACTTGCAGGAAAATGGGTTAAGTAAGCTTGCAGAGATTAAAGCGTGATGGTGTTGCACGTTCTAAAGGAGAAGGAGGAGCACAAAGCCCTCAGAATGGAAGCTGAAAAAGAAAACAAAAGCCAGGTTGGGTTGTGCAGACAGGGGAAAAAGTCAACCCACTGAGATGGACTCCCAGTTATCATATTAATAGTATAATTTCATTTCATGTCGATGAATTCACCCTAATGTTAAGCTTAAGTAAAATGGACTGGAAAGATTTTGCCTGGTATGCGTTGCTTCTTTAAGGGAAAAGATTCCTACCTCTTCAGAGAATTCTGTTTCCTGCCTTCTTCTTTGTATTGGGCTTTCCAGATTACTTGCTTAAAAAAAGAAGTTATGTACTCACCATAACATTCCATCTGAGTAGTTCTACTTCATTTGTCTTCAACCTGTGGGTACCGGATCCGTATCGGATTCGAGCCGGCAAATTCACTAGCATCTGCTCCGAGCTCCAAGCTCCTCCCCTTACCCATAATACACCTCCACTACCTTCCAACCCCCAGATAAAGTTTGCTGACCCTTATACTGAGAACCCAACCGGAAGAATACTTTATGACCTAAAACTGCAGCCAACAGGCTGTTTATATAAGGTCAGGGGGAAGGAGGGAGGGACGGACGATTGAAGACAAATGAAGTAGAACTACTCAGATGGAACATTATGGCGAGTACATAACTTCTTTATCTGAAGTAGTTTACTTCATTTGGTCTTCAACTTGTGGGACAGAGTTCCCAGCTGCTAAATTCCTGGGTGGCCCTCATAGAAGGATTTTCCGGAGCACCGTGGAACCAAAGGATGCTCTCCTTCTAGAAGTCAAATCCAATTTGTAGTGAGAAATAAAGGTATGAGATGAGGACCAAGTAGCTGCAGAACAAATATCATCCAATGAGACTCTAGACCAAAAGGACGCAGAAGTAGCCATTGACCTAGTGGAATGAGCTTTCACCTGACCCAGAGGAGACACACCTTTATCCTTATACACCTAAAGTATGCACAAGGAAATCCACCTAGCAATAGTGACCTTGGAGATAGGTTTACCCAAAAAGGGTTTAGAGAAGGACACAAACAATTGATCAGATTACTGAAGTTTTTAGTCCTGTGTAAATACAATCATAACTGTCTATGAACATCCAAAAAGTGGAGTTTGTATTCCATTTTTTGTTAGCAAAATTTGGGAAGAAAACAGGTAAGTTAGTGGTCTGATTGATGTTAACTTGTGATGCAACCTTAGGAAGAAAGGATGGATTGCTCCGAAGGGAAACCCTATCTTTATGGAAAATCATATATGGAACTTCAAGGGACAAAGCTTGCAGTTCTGAAACCCTTTTAGCAGAGGTGATAGCTACCAGAAATGCTGTTTTCCAAGATAAGAACTTATGATCTGTGTTTGCAGCAGGTTCAAAAGGCGGAGCGACCAAAGCTTGAAGAACCATAGTAAGGTCCCATGGAGGAACAGGATCCTTGACTGGGGGGCGTAACAGGAAAGTACCTTTGATAAAGGCTTTACACAGTCTGGAAGAGGCCAGGGAGGCAGAATTCTCACCCATGTGAAAATGAGAGATGGCAGCTAATTGAACTTTGATAGTAGAAGAGCTTGCTCCTCGTTGAAAAATATTGGCTAGGAAATCAAGAATGGCAGAAATAGGAGCCATGAAAGGGTCTAAACTCTTTTGAGAAGTCCAGAAGGAAAACAGTTTCCATTTGCTGCGGTAAATCTTCCTGGTTGAAGATTTATGAGCTGCCACCAGAACAGACCTAACTGAAGAGGATAATCCAGGAGTCCTAGCGATCATGGGAACTGCAGCAGCCAAGCCGTGAGCTTCAAACTGTCCAGGTTCGGATGAGGAACCCCGGATGGGTGTGAAATCAGATCCTGAATGGGATCCAAGATCCAAGGCGGAGCCAGAAGATGAGACCAAAGGAAGCAAAAACCATACTTTGCGAGGCCAAAATGGGGCAATGAGGATCACTTTGCTCCCCAGTTGACAAGCTTTCTGTAGAAACCTCAGAATAAGAGGTACTGGGGGGGTAAGCATACAGAAGAGACTGGGAGGCCAAGCATGGACTACAGCATCTCTGGGGGACTACCCCAGCAGGGGGTTCAGAGTGAAAAACTTTCTGCACTTCACATTGGAAGGAGAAGAGAAGATATCACAGCAAGGCAGACCCCACTCCAGAAAAATCTGCTCTACTACTTCATGATTCAGAGACCACTCATAAGGCATCAGAATAGTTCGACAACCTGTCTGCTAGAATGTTGGACTGTCCCAGAATGAGTGCTGCTATGAGAAAGTAACCGGGGGAGATTGCCCACTCCCACACTCATGGCCTCACAACAAAAGGGGTAAGATCTGGTCCCTCCCTGTTTGTTGACATACCAGACCACTGACATGTTGTCTGACTGAATTGCAATGGTTCCCAGAGGAAGAAAGGCATGAAGGGCCTGCAACGCCAAAAGTACCACCCTCATCTCTAGAACGTTTATGTGCAAACTGGTCTCAACAGGGGACCACAGGCCTTGGACTGTCCTGCCCAAACAATGCCCCCCCCACCCAAGTTGGGAGACATCCGTGGTCACTGTGGCTTGGACAGGGGCTGGAACAAAAGGCCATCCATCCAATATTTCCGGAGAGCACATCCACCACAGAAAGGATGACCGGCAGACTCGACTGAGGTGTATTGCATATGATAATGGAAGTTCCAACAGGGACCATTGTACCGCTAGTGTCCACTGTAGTACTCGCATATGTAACCTGGCGCATGGAAGAAACATTCTGGTCACTGTCACTGAACCTAAGGTCCTCAACACTGACTCTGCCGAGGGAAGATGAGAACGGCAGATCAGGGAGAAATTTATCCTCAGGTTTTGTAATCTCTCCATGGTCAGTAAGATTTTGCACTGTAGTGTGTCTATCCTTGCCCCAATGTAGTCTATCACCTGGACAGGATTTAGAAGTGATTTGGATGCGTTGATTGTAATCCCCAATTGAAGAGAAAGCTTTAAGAAATAATCCCTGGTTTGAGAAAGTAGACGCCTGGTGGGACCAGTGAGGAGCCAATCGTCCAGGTATGGATAGACCTGAATCCCCTGAAGCCTCAGGTGAGCCGTTTCTACCACCATTACTTTGGTGAACACCCTGGGGGCTGTGGTGAGACCAAAGGGTAGGGCTCGAAATTGGTAATAATTGACTCCTAGCCGGAAGAGGAGGAACGTCCTGGAGCTTCTGTGCATATTTATGTGACAGTAGGCATCCTGGAGGTCTAACGAGCACATCCAGTCACTCTCTTGCAGGCGCGGCATGATAGACTGTAGTGTGACCATCCGGAATTTTTCTTTGGCAACTGACAGGTTCAGGGTAGATAGGTCCAGAATGGGTCTTAAGTCCCCTGTTTTCTTTGGCACCAGAAAGAACCTGGAGTAGATGCACGATCTGGACTGATTTGGGGAGACGGGTTAGATGGCTCATTTTTCTAGCAGCTTGGAGATTTCCCATCCTGCTGCCTCCCTTTGCGTGGGTGATATGTCCAGGAGGTGTTTGGGAGGACCCACAAAGGGGATAGAGTATCCTCTGGATATGATCTGAAGCACCCAGTGGTCTGATGTTACGGACTCCCATGCCACCAGGTGCAATGACAATCATCCCCTGACTGCCTCCAGAGTAGAGCAGTCGGGCAATCCCTCAGGGTTGCTGTCTGGGCCTGTCTGAGAAAGGTTCTCAAGACCCAAAATTCCTCAGACCCCCCTCTGCCTCTGGGCTGGCGTCTATTCTGTCCCCCTCTGCCTCTGGGTGAAAAAAGAGCCCTGAGTGTCCTGGGAATACTGTGACTTCCAGAACCACATTTTCTTTTGCCCTCTCGGATTCTGTGAAAAGGATCTTTGAGGGTTTGAGAAGTGGATTCCGATGGCAGACAGTGTCTTCCCATCCTTCTCAATCTGGACTAAAGTCTGACGGTCTTACCAAAAAAAGCAGAGCAGTCATAAGGGGCATTGGCAAAAGATGCCTTGAAATGTTCCGCAAACTGACATAGTCTGAGCCAGGCATTGCACCTCATGGACATGCTAGACCCAGCATCCCTATCCGCTCGTTCAGTAGCATGTGAGAGGAGTCGCATGGACATGTTGGAGACTGCTTCTAAAGTGGCCGTCCTCGTGGAGAACGAGTCCCTGTCCTCCTGCGACATGGACTTAAGGGGAGACTCAGCCAGTTCCTTGACCAGGTCGCGCTGGTTTCTCGTGACGTGGGCCAAGTAGTTCAGCACCCTGATGGAAAAGGTTGCTGATGCATAAACTTGCTTTCCTAAGCAGTCCATCATCCACAACTCTCGGTCAGGGGGATGAACCGAGGAACTCTCTTGGGCTAGCTCCTTTTTTTTGGCTGCTGCTACCACCATAGTGTCTACAGGTAGCCCTTGTTCCATGCTGGTCTATCTGATAGTGGAATCAAGATCTTATCCGGATGTTTAGGGATTGGTTCCACAGTGTCCGTCTCCTTCCAGGCCCACGAGGTGACCAGGACCACCAGGGGATCTGCAGAAGGGGACACCCAGGAATGAGATGGGCCTGTGCCAAAAGCCTCCAGGAACACAGATTCATCAGAAGAAGGTTTGGGAAAGACCAACCTCCCCACTGGCGTAGGATTTCCATGATGTCTCCAAAGGAGACATCCTCAGGAGGTGACCTGGGGGAACCTTCCCCATCATCCAAATCCTTGTCCTCGGTGAGGTACTCGGGGGGGGGGGGGGGAGTCCAAGTGCCTCCTTTTATACGTATGCTTGCGAGGAACGTCTCCGGTGGGGCTCTCTGGGGAACTCTCAAGCCACTTGTTCCTCAGGGGAAATCGTCTGGGGCTCCTCGAGCACGGGCTCTCCCTCTGGTAAAATCATGTGATTCATAGACAGAGTCAGGGTGGAATCAGAGAAAATAGTCAAGGGTCTCGATCCAGTGGAGAGAACCCTTTCTACCACGTCGAATGCCGAGCGAGAACAAGCCTCCTGGGGTACCAATAAGGAAGCCGCTCTCCTCGGATCCGATGTGAGAATCGGAGCCGGGCCCAAAGTGGGCGGAGCTTTGAGGGAGGGAACTTAGCCCGGCAACACCAGAGCCGATGAAAAAATTTTTTGCTCCCTCAGATCAGACACCCAAGCTCCAGCTTCGAGAGCTGCTCGGATCCAAACTGGTCAGATCAGACACGCTCTAGGCAGCTGTTGACATGGAGGAAACAGGTACCATCAGCACTGACCCCCTAAGTCCATCCTCAGATCCAAGTACTCCAAACCTGGTGGATGGATCAGAGAAGGAGAAATTGGTTTGAAAAAAGGAAATGAGCTCCTTTCTCCAGAGGGAGAGGGGGCTGGCAAGACCCCCATCTGGATCCGAGTATGAATGAACGTCCTCATCATTTTATCCATGTCAACTTCCCATACCCTACACGTGGATCTCAACGAGGCCACGGACTCTGACCTGGCGGGTCAAGGAACCGAGGCCCTAGATGGAGGATGGGTCTCCTCCGGCTTCGGGGAAAATCTCGGAGATTGGAGCCAAGGGGAGTCACGGATCCTACCCTGACCTTTGGCAGGAGTAGAAGGAAGGTCTGGAGAACCTCTTGCGTTTCCAGGTTTGGAATGCTTGCCCGATTTGTGCTCACTCTCCTTCACTCTGCCCCTTTTCTGCTCCACTTCCACAGGCTTAGAAATGGGAGGTTGAGTCCCAGCCTGGGAAGGAGGAGAAGCAAGGGCAAGAGAGGAAGGAGAGGGGGCCACAGCAGCCACTGTGACCGAAGCAGTGGATGAGGCAGCCGCCTCAGAAGTCAGTAGAAGACCTTTTAGGGTCAACTTAGCCTTCCTGTCCTTTATAGTGTGCGGTTAAAACCCACGCAGATAGTACAATCAGTACTCAAATGGGCAACACCCAAGCACATCACACAAAGAGTGTGGCTATCTGCAGGAGACAATGTGTGGGCACACTCAGTGCACCTTTTGAAGACAGGCTTGGGGTCAGCCATGTCTCTAAACAAGAAAAAAAATTCACACTAGAGAAGGAAGGGAGAAAAAAAAAGTTACCTGTTTCCCACTCAACAACCACTCACCACACACTCAAGGCACACAGAATACTGAGGGGGAAGGGGAAGCAATATATACTAACAAACAAAAACTATAAACTACAGGAAATTTTCTAATACATGACGCACCAGCGAGGGGAGGAGGGAGAACCTATACTAAACACCCAACACTGAAATTTTTAGAAAAAAAAAAAACACTCACTAACTTGGAGCTCAGGAGATCACAATGCTTCAGGCAAGCCGGGGCAAATGAGATCTGGGGGTTGGAAGGTAGTGGAGGTGTATTATGGGCAAGGGGAGGAGCTTGGAGCTCGGAGCAAATGCTAGTGAATTTGCCGGCTCGGATCCAGTACCCACAGGTTGAAGACCAAACTACTTCAGATCGATTTTTTCCTTCCATTTCCCATTACTTTTGCAGCCTATCCCGCTGTGGACCCAGATAACTTACTGGAAATACTAGTGCTAATTCTATACTCATCCTTGAGGACTAAGGCATTTAGGCGACTAAAGAGTTGTGACACTTCCATTTTATGCACATCTGTATAAACAGGTTATCTATGAAATGAAGAAAGCATTTACAGAGATTTGTCTTCCAAGAAGTGGGTTTATTAACTTTTCTACAAGTTCCTGCCATAGAATTCAGTACCCTGATCTTCCTCAGGGTGTTAGAGTTGCTTTCAATTGCTATTCTGCTCATCAATCCATGGCTGCTTCAAGAATGAATTAAAGTTCATTTACAAATCTTCACTGAATGCAATGAGAAATCAAATACTGCAAAAATGGCCCATTTTTAACAAAATTCTTCAGAAAAAAAAAAACATTCACAGACCACTTTAACATGGAAAGACATGTAGAATTATTTTAATTACCTGAACACTTGTTAACCACATAAGCAAGTTGGCCCAAAGACCCTTTATAACCATCATGAGGGCCACAAAGCAAACGTAGTGAAAGTTCTGAAACATGAGGAAAATAAATCTAAGATGACTTCTCTGCTTAATCTAGCGGAAGCATATCAGCATCAAGCAGGAATGGAAATCAAAACAGAAGTAGATAAAAATCAGGCAGCAGCGGAATGTGCCCAAAAACAAAAGAAAGAATACAAGGTGAAGAACCAGATGAGAAGGCAAGAAATGTGGAAAATGCATAAATATAGTTGCAAGTGTAGAAAACTCCTTGAAGAACCTCATGTTGATCAGGAATGAACGCAGGAATGGTTAAGAACAGGTGAATTCAAACCAAGAGTTGAAAGGGTAATATTGGTGGCCCTAGATAGTGGGCTACGTACATGCTTGGTTTACAAAGTCCATTGAACATGTGGGAGAAAGAGACAAATATAGGTTTTCTAAAACCGAATTGGAAACAGTTGTACACCTCATTGTTGGATGTGACATATTAATGGCAGAAGGACTGCATACTGAAAGGCATAATAATGTGGCAAGACTGTTGCACTGGGGATCGTGTAAACATTATGGTACTGAAGTGGCTGAAAAAAACTGGAAACTTGAGTCACAAAGCATCATAGAAAATGATGAAGTTTACATCACATGGGATTACACATTACCAACAGTTCAAAAGAGATGCTAGAAAACCAGATATAGTGGTCCACGAAAAGAAGACAAAAGCACCATTGATCATTGAAATCACCACACCCAGTGACTACAGCGTCTTGCATACGGAGAGACGCAAAGTCAAAATATATCAGGATCTGCAGGCAGAAATGTGGAAGAAAGATACCGAGACAGTTCCAACAGTAGCAGGAGCAATGGGTCTTATAAATAAAAATCTACAGTTGTACATAGATATGTTACCAGTACGTGTAACGCTGTACAAATTGCAGGAGTCATTATTGGGCACACTGCAGGTGCTGCGAAGAGCACTTTTGGCTGACATCAAAGATTAAAACAATACTAATTTCATGAACTTTAATCGTACTTTGGCTTTGGAATGGGGTCCATTCCCATTATGGTATTAGAAACCCAAAAGATTTGGAGAAATTAAAAAAAAACAAGAGACAATTACAAACTAAAGTAACAATGTGACAAAAGATGAGTAACAAAAAAGGACAGTTGTATAAGTAAACTTACCATAAGAGGAGATGTTCTAAAAGATCACTGTTTGCAGTTGCCTGTTATTTGGGGCCCATCCTCCTCCAACCAGTGAGCATTTCAAAGCTTTCAGAGCACTCTCCACACACACTGTCCAGAGCTCCATATAGAAAGATAAAGGCAGTCATCCCAATAGGAGAAAATTTGGATCCTTCTTGCTCTGTAAAAGATGATCAAAGGAGCAGTAGACAAGCCAAAGGGAAGTGCAGAGAAGAAAACTTCTGCAAGATCACGCTATGGGAATATGCAAATAATTATCTTTTAGGTCTAAGGTGACTATTAAGACTGGAGGGACTATCATGGGGAGAAGCTTTTTAAGAGTCAACACTTTGAATTTTGGTACCAGCAGGGAATGATTGAGGGTGGACAGGTTTAGGATAGGGCACCAAGAGCTTTCCTTTCTGGAAACCAGGAATAGCCTGGAGTAGAACCCTTTTCCTATTTGATAATCTGGTACTAGTTCGACTGAGCCCTCTGAGCATAGATTGTGAATCTGAGAAAGAGCCTCTGCTCTTTGATTCCGTGGAACATGTGCATAACTTGAGTATCTTAATGGCTCTTTGAAACTGAGCTTGTAACTGTCTGAGACAACCTTCAAAACCCACTTGTCTGAAGTATTGAGGGACCAGTTTTCTTTGAACAGGGATAGCTTTCCTCCTATACCTAGAATAGTCCCTTATACAGGCTTTGCTGTATTCTGGACCTTTGAATAGTTCCTGTGTTGCTCATTTCCTTACTTGGATAGAAGGAAGTTTCTTTGCTCACCAGTGGGAGTGGGGAGCCTTGAGCAGCCTATCTGTCCCTGAAGGAGTGACCTCAGCACAAGAATCTTGTAGTAATTGGCCGTTTTGGGCCATTTCTAGCTCTTTGAAGTTCCCTGCATAAAAACCCGCTTTGGCGCGTTTTTTTCGCTTATCCTACTCAGCAACAGCTCCTCGTGGTCCTGCAGAGTGGTGCTAACAGCAGAGAAATGAAAAGAGTGACTGCCTTCAAGATATAAGTATAATCTTTCTGCTACTACTTGTGCGACCGCCTTTCCTCACCGAAAAGCGAGTTTACTGTTCTAAGCTTGTTTTTGTGTTTTGAAATACCTGCACTTGTTTAAAAAAAAAGTTTATTTGTTGTATTTAACTGTTGAGGCTGCCTAGTCAAGTGCGCTAGCCTGTGCTTTAAATTTACTGTAATTCTCCTGCTGTTTTCCTGAAAAAGAAAAACAAAAGAAAATATCCTTGTTTCCTGCCTTTCCTAACCTAGAATAGTCCCTTATACAGGCTTTGCTGTATTTTGGACTTTTGAATAGTTCCTGTGTTGCCCATTTCCTTACTTGGATAGAAGGAAGTTTCTTTGCTCACCAGTGAGAGTGGGGAGCCTTGAGCAGCCTATCTGTCCCTGAAGGAGTGACCTCAGCACAAGAATCTTGTAGTAATTGGCCGTTTTGGGCCATTTCTAGCTCTTTGAAGTTCCCTGCATAAAAACCCGCTTTGGAACATTTTTTTCGCTTATCCTACTCAGCAACAGCTCCTCGTGGTCCTGCAGAGTGGTGCTAGCAGCAGAGAAACAAAAAGAGTGACTGCCTTCAAGATATAAGTATAATCTTTCTGCTACTACTTGTGCGACCGCCTTTCCTCGCCGAAAAGCGAGTTTAAACTGTTGATTTATCTGTTCTAAGCTTGTTTTTGTGTTTTGAAATACCTGCACTTATTTGTTGTATTTAACTGTTGAGGCTGCCCACTCAAGTGTGCTAGCCTGTGCTTTAAATTTACTGTAATTCTCCTGCTGTTTTCCTGAAAAAGAAAAAAAAACAAAAAAATATCCTTGTTTCCCACCTTTCCTAACCTAGAATAGTCCCTTATACAGGCTTTGCTGTATTCTGGACTTTTGAATAGTTCCTGTGTTGCCCATTTCCTTACATGGATAGAAGGAAGTTTCTTTACTCACCAGTGGAAGTGGGGAGCCTTGAGCAGCCTATCTGTCCCTGAAGGAGTGACCTCAGCACAAGAATCTTGCAGTAATTGGCTGTTTTAGGCCATTTCTAGCTCTTTGAAGTTCCCCGCATAAAAACCCGCTTTGGCGTGTTTTTTTCGCTTATCCTACTCAGCAACAGCTCCTCGTTGTCTTGGGTGCTAGCAGCAGAGAAACAAAAAGAGTGACTGCCTTCAAGTGCTAGCAGCAGAGAAACGAAAAGAGTGACTGCCTTCAAGATATAAGTATAATCTTTCTGCTACTACTTGTGCGACCACCTTTCCTCGTCGAAAAGCGAGTTTAAACTGTTGCTTTATCTGTTCTAAGCTTGTTTTTGTGTTTTGAAATACCTGCGCTTTTTTTAAAAAAAGTTTATTTGTTGTATTTAACTGTTGAGGCTCCCCACTCAAGTGCGCTAGCCTGTGCTTTAAATTTACTGTAATTCTCCTGCTGTTTTCCTGAAAAAAAAAAATATCCTTGTTTCCCGCCTTTCCTAACCTAGAATAGTCCCTTATACAGGCTTTGCTGTATTCTGGACTTTTGAATAGTTCCTGTGTTGCTCATTTCCTTACTTGGATAGAAGGAAGTTTCTTTGCTCACCAGTGGGAGTGGGGAGCTTTGAGCAGCCTATCTGTCCCTGAAGGAGTGACCTCAGCAAGCACAGGAATCTTGTAGTAATTGGCCGTTTTGGGCCATTTCTAGCTCTTTGAAGTTCCCTGCATAAAAACCCGCTTTAGCGCGGCTTTGCGCAATTGTGTGCATAGTGCAGCGCCGCTTAATCGGGTTTAAACTTTTCCCGGCTCCACAAAGTCTGCTCTTCACATTTTCCCTTAGAACCGCTCTATCTCTCAAATTAAACACCCTATTCTCAATCGGAGGCCCTGCACTTGCACAAATAAGCAATCTTACAATTTAGCACTAATAAACTAAAAGCACTACATCCTCATATACTGTCTACGATTACCTTGTCCCCTATTTGTCCTTTTTAATTCAGTGATAAAGGAGTTCCCTATACTACTCTAGCATGTCCAAAGGTCAGTTAATGGTTTCCTCTCCAGTCCAGCTGGTGAATCTGGGAATCTTGAGGCAATGTTACAACTGTCTCATGTACACGGACAACCCTCTCCTCCTCCAAACAGGTTCAAATATATGTGAGAGATGCAACCATATAGCTAAACTGGAGGCTGAGCTCTCTCAACTCAAAAGTGGTGTAACCAGTCAGGAGGAGAAGGTAATCTCACCCAACACAAATCCAGTCTCACATAGTCCTACCACAACAGCAAACCAAACACATAAACACACAAAAACATACTCGGAAGCTCTAAATAAAAATCTGCCTAAGCAGCAGAGACCTCCAAAGCAGACATCCAAGCAAACGCTGCCCCAAAACAAAACACGTGCAACACATAGCTCACAAAGTCAGGGTGCCAAACAGTCACAGCCCTTAAGGCTGAATAACACACCTGATACACTCGTAATAGGTGACTCTATAGTCAGACACACTGACGTTCTGCTCACCAGGCTGAACAAAGAGAAGGTCACAGTGAGCTGCCTGTCGGGCGCTAGGATCTGCCACGTAACGCAAGCACTCAGGTCACTCCAAAGCAAGTACACATATGACTCAGTCATAGTACATGCTGGTGTGAATGACCTGAGACGTACCTCCCTCGACTAGACAAAAAGAGACAGAGGAGCTCTTTGATCATGTAGCCCAAGCCGGTATGACCCTGACCTTGACCAGCATTTTACCCTCACCTAGAATGATGCCGCAATATAAAGACAAAATGATCGATTTTAACAATTGGCTAAAATTTTGGTGTCATTCAAAGGGGATCCAGTGTCTGTCAGCCTGGGATGACATGCTCGACAAGCCGCGTTGCTTCGCTAGGGACAGCTTGCACCTGTCACCCCTGGGCTTTCAGATATTGGCAAAGCCTCTTGCCACCCCCATAGTGCCTTTTTTAGGCAAAGCTCAAAAGACAAACCCACCTCCATAGGCAACACAATGAACAAGAAACTAAGGGTAATGCTGCTAAATGCCAGAAGTCTAAACCTCAAGATGCACGCACTCGAAGCTCTCCTCAGTATGGAAAACATCGATATGTGTGCAGTGACAGAAACCTGGTTCAAGGCTACAGACAGCACCCCAGCACTACCAGGTTATACCTCATATCATGCTTTTCGGCCCCAAATCTTGGACCGAACCACAAAAGGAGGGGGGAGTATCCATATTTATCAAGGATACCCACACCTCCAGGTTAGTGGCATTGCACGAAGCATTGGAGACCATCCATGTGCAACTAACAGTGGGCAAAACTGCTTTTCAGTTTATAGCATGATACAAACCACCCTCTCAAAATCAGGAATCACACTCAGCTTTCCTGAAAACATTGGAGAACATGAAGATCTCTCCAAACACCATTATATTGGGTGACTTCAACTACCCAAACATAGACTGGGAGCATTACTCAAGCCCCAACACCCTAGCCCAAAGGTTCCTGGAATTTATAAACTCAAATGCTATGGAACAACTAGTCACCATTCCCACAAGAGGGGAAAACATACTTGACCTGATCATTACCAACATGGGGACTCTATACTCCATACCAGAAGTAAACCCCTCATTGGTAAGATCAGACCATAAATTAATCTCACTGGATATCTACAACCCGAACCCACCCCCAGCCCAGAAAACCACAGTGAAAAACTTCTCAAAAGCGAACTTCACACTTCTCAAAACCGAGGTGGAATACTTCAAGGCCCCCGAGCCAGTGGAAACTACGGCCCAAACAGCAGAATCCTATATAAACGCATTCTATGGACACCTCCAGGAATGCATGGATCATGCTATCCCAAACAAAACCAAGACCCAGTCGTCCAAAGGCAGGCGTCCAGTCTGGTGGACCCCAGCCATAAATAAGCTGTACAACAGAAGGAGGAAGCTACTACATGATAGAGTAAAATCCCTAAAAGGGAAGGCATCTCTGATCAGTACTAGCAAAAAATTACAATCCCTCATAAAATCCTCCAAGGCCAGCTTCGAGAGAAAAATTGCACAGGACACTAAAGACAATCACAAGGCTTTTTTTAGCTATGTTTGGAACCTGGGATGCAACTCCCAGATATGCTCAGAGTTGATTCTAAATGACAAAAAATACACTGAACCCACAGACATTGCCAACATCCTGGCAGACAGGTTTAGTGCAAACTTCTCCCCCCCACCCCCCCAAATGAGCAAATATCTATCCCAGTAAAGTGCAGCCTCCCTAACATCTCAGATGCTCAGGTGGAAGCCACCCTCTCCAAAGCAAAAAACACAGCTTCAATGGGACCAGTCGGTGTCCCAGGTTGCGTCATACATGAACTCCAAGAAGAACTAAACCCTCACGTAAAACTGCTGCACAATCTCAGCCTTACTACAGGATATGTACCCAAAGAATGGTGTACAGCAACAGTGGTCCCTCTCGACAAAGGTGGTGCCTTGACGGACCCTGGAAACTATCGCCCCATAAGCTTGACTAGCCTAGTCTGCAAGGCTATGGAGAGGATCATCATGGAACTCAAACAAAGACATTGGGGACCTACAGACACTAGATCCTACCCAATTCGGCTTTGTCAAGGGCAGATCCTGCCTCTTGAACCTGGTCGACTTCTTTGAAACAGTCACCAAGGCCATAGATGAAGGGAAGGTAGTCCACACAGCCTATCTGGACCTCGCAAAGGCTTTTGACACAATACCCCACTCGGGCATCATAGATAAGCTATCCAGCTTAAATATAAACCCCTATGTCACAAGATGGGTTGCAAACTGGCTCAAAGACATAACCCACAGAGTCAGAGTTGCTGGAGCCATGTCAGACTCGAAACCAGTTACAAGTGGTGTCCCACAAGGCTCAGTCCTGGGACCTCTCTTGTTTGGTATATATTTTTCCAAGGGACAGGCTAACACGGGAGGACTGTGGCTGACCAAGTTCGCAGATGACTGCAAACTGGGCACCATAATTGACTCTCCAGCTGACATGAGCATCCTTCAAAAAGGTCTCACAGAGATAGATAACTGGTGCCAGAGCCATGATCTAAAGCTAAATGCCAAAAAGTGTATAGTCATACCCTTTGGCAAAAACAAAGTGCCCACAAATTACCACATAGGTGGTAACCCATTAAGTACAGAGGAAGTAATTAGGGACCTGGGGACCCAAGTTGATAGCAATCGCTCCTTTGACAACCACATTGCCAAAGTGGTTAGAAAGACCTTCTACATAACCCACCTTATCATGAAAGGATTCACATCTAGATCAAGGGAGGTCATCGTGCCCCTTTATTCATCCCTCATCAGGCCCATAATAGAATACAATGCCCCTTTTGGGATGTACCTTACCCGACACCTGCAGCAACTAGAAAGACCCCAAAAGTACCTCACAAAGAGGATCAAGGGACTCAAACAGATGCCATATGCTGCTCGGTTAAAAAAACTCCAGCTCTACTCAGTTGCATACCATCTACTTCGAGGCGATCTATGCCTGACATATAAAGCTATGTCCAACCCAGAATTAATGGACATGCTCCACCTCAGAAAATCGAAATCCCTTAGAGCCATGCGCTCGAGGGACTTAAACCTCAGCATAGAAATAAACAGAACATGCTGGAGGGACAGATTCATAACCCAGAGGCTCCCTTCGCTCTGGAATAGAATCCCAGTCCATGTTAGGCAGAGCCCCTCACTGACTCTCTTCAAGAGGAATCTTGATGAGTGGATGGGGGATCGTATGTTTACCCCGGGGATTACTTCTGTGTCACTACTAGACAGAGGCACAGTAAACTAACCTTAAAAAGGGCACAGTAAACTCAAATCAAAGGGTGGCGAAAGCCAAACACACTCGGACTAGGCTTATAAATGCCCCAGGGCAGATAGCCTAGTATGAACCTATTAACCTATTTTTTTCTGGAGAGGGTGGGGGTGGGGTAGGGTAGGGGAAAGAAACAGTCATTGCTGCTCTCTGCCAGGGCCCTGTGGCCTAAAACTCCCTGCCTGGGGGTTCCTGAGGACCACCGCCTAGGCCTTTGTGATTGGCTGCTACCTTTGAGGCCTTTCTCTCTCTGAGGCTTCCTCTGGCCACCTTTTGATTGAGAGGGAAAAGACCAGTGTTTAGTTTGAAAATTCCTACTAAACCTAGGAGGCTGAACTATGAGGAAGTCTGACAGTTTGCATAGATTTTGCTTTATCATCCATATTGTTTGGCACAGCCTCAGTCTTTGTCTCAAAAAGGAATTCCTTATCCATGGGGCATCTAGAAGTTTGGATTTGACATGGTCTGGCAGGGTCTGTTCCCTAAGCCAAGTATACCTTCTAATGACACAGCCAGATACAACAGCTCAGCTAGAGGCCTCCATAGCATCATAGCCACAGTGTGAAGAGTGTCTAGCCACCTGGGAACTGGAATGGCAAAGGTCCAACAGTTCTTTAGAAAATTTTTTGTCCACCAAGGAAGAAATCTTTTATTTCATTTTATCTAAAATACTTTGTTGGTATTTTATAATATGATACTGGCGGTAAAGCGCTATCATGGCTAGGGTTAGTGGAGGTGTAGACTTTTTTTTTTTTTTTGTTACCAAACCTATCAAAGGCCCTGCTTTCCTTGTTAGAAGGCAAAGGATTCTTAGAGAAGAGCTGACTTTTGCTGGGTCAGCAGAGGGGTTTTTGAAGAGAAATTTATGAGAGACCAGCACCCTGTAAAATCTGTCTGGTTTTATAGGGGGTAGATAGTCAGGGTTCAGGGAAGAGTCCATAAAAATCCTTTACCACCTCCAATACAGGAGGAATAGTCAAAGGTTTGTATTCTGGGAGGTCGAGGAGCTCCCTAACCCTCTTTTTAGAGTGTGGATATTCCTGTGCTTCCCATTCAAAATGTTCCCTCATGGCATGTAGTGTTTCCCCAAAAGTGAGGTCTTCTGGATGTAAAGCTGATGGCAGATTCTCCCCAGAATCTGAATCCTCAAAGGAAGTAAGGTAGGGTCCCTCCTCAAAGACAGACTCCTCCAGGTCAGAATCTTCATCAGAGAAAACTTCAGGAGTAGGATCCCCCTTTCTATTCCTTGGGGAAGACTCCAAAAGGGGGTTTGCCTAGCTCTGACGAAAGAGATGAGGATCTCAGCTAACCTGTCTACGTCTTGCTGATAACCTGCTGAGTGGGAGCCAGTAGGCCTAAGCATAGGCCCTTATGTAGTACCTTTCTTAGAAACAGCTTTAGCCTTAGGCCTAGGGGCATCCACCATTCTAACGCCAGTCTCTTTTTGTAAGGCAGAATCGATGCAGATGGACGCCTTGAAGGTACGTCACTGGTACACAATTGCTTATCAGAAGCCGAGGTCTGGTGAGCAACTCTTGGCCCAACCAATGAACTGAAAGCAAAGGCCTGTGTAGAAGCTGAGGGACCTGACAGCATGTCAGACTACGTAAGGGTCTTGACAGAGGCCTGTGCCACAACCTCTGTCACAGAACGAGGCTGCAAAAGAACTTCAGAGATAATGAGCCTTGGGGGCTTGACTGATGGTTAGTGGTTGTCATCCGAGGCCCTAAGCCTGGGTCTTGTTTTACGTTTATAGAGCTCAACCTTGGGAGAACTGGCAGACGGCACCGAACAATGTGTGGAAGACTGCAAACTAAGATGCCTAGCTAAGACTTTGGCCCTATGCCTGATAGTCCTAGAATTGAAATGGGTGCAAAAATGACAACTAGGGACATTGTGATGTCGGCCTAGACAGGTGACACACAAAGTATGAAAGTCTCGGTGTGGGATTTGCTTATCACAGTGGAGACAATTTTTCACTTTATCTGACATGAGTTAAAGCAAGAAAAAAAGAGTTCTCCAAAGGAGTACTTAGCTTTAGAAGACTTCTCTCTGGTGTGGACCTACTAATGCACTGAAACACTCCGGGCTCAAACAGCAAGAAAAGACTGATGTAATGGTGTTGGCTGGCTCCCTTTATACCCAAGCATATGGACGTCGGGGAAGGGTATCCACCAGCCTTAGGAGGCCGGAGATTGTTACTCTGGTAGTTGGGCTGGCCAAGAGCTTCCACAGCAAGAAATCCCACAAGTCAGAACTGCAGCAGTGAAAAACAAAGAACATCAAGAGCAGACCCAGCATTGAGCCCTGAGGTTCTTTGCTGATGACTGGTCTCACCAATTTTGATTTCTTGAGTCTTATTTGTGAGCTGGTTAGCAGTCCAGTGAGTTATACAAGGATATGTGTCTAGTTCAGTGAGTTTGTCAACAATACCTGAGTGGGCTGTTGCAGTGAATGCCTTAGCCAAGTCTAGGTAGGTGGCACTGTTTTTCCCTCATCCATTGCTTTGACGACCCCCCTCAAAGAAGTATATCAAGTTAAGTAGGAATGACCTTCCTTTGACAAAACTAAACTGGGATGGGTCCAATGACTGCAGTTTGCCAATGTCTTTGTTTATCATTTCCATGATGATTCATTCCATGGCTTTGCACATCATACTAGTCAGATTAATGGGACTATAGTTTCTGGGGTTGGTTGATGGTCCACCCTTGTGAAGTGGGATAACTGTTGCAGTCCTCCATTCAAATGGTACATAGCCTGTTTTGAGACTGTAGTTGAAAAGTGACTCAAGTTCTCCTGATAGTTCATGTCTCAAGCTATTAAGGAGGCCAACTGGGATATTGTGTAGACCCACTGAGGTCTTTGGCTTTGGTGAGTGCTGCCATGACCTGTTGTTCCGTGCTAATAGTTGGGGTGGGTGGCTAGTAGGGATTTTCCCAGGGGGAGGTGGGTGAAGAAAGAGAGGAATTTGTCAGCCAGCAGATTCACTATGTCACTTTGCTCGGTGTAGGTGGTACCATTTACCCCCAAGTTCAGCACACTGCTGTGTATTACCTTTAAGGTTTTGGGTACAGCTATAGAAGGCCATGTGGATGTCTTTAGCCAGAGAAGCTATCTTGACTTCATACAGTACAGTTGTGTACACTTACCATAAATGTAGATGTTCGAGTGTATTCACTGTTGCAGTCCTAACCAATGGATTATCCGGCCCCCGGTAGCCCTCGATCGGCCAGAATACCAAAGGTAAGTAAAAATGACGTCTGCTGTCATTGGTTGTAAAGGATGTCAGAGCGTTCGATACAAAAGGAGGCAGCTGATGTCACCTCCTCGGTCTTTCTTGCCATAACAGTCAGAAGCCCCCAGAAAACAAGGCTTAAACTAAATTTAGCCTGTACCTTAGGAAAAGAGAAAAGGGGGACAGAGGGAGGAAAAGCAGGACTGCAACAGTGAATACACTCGAACATCTACATTTATGTTAAGTGTACACAACTGTACTATGTTGATCGTGTTTCACTGCTGCAGTCCTAACCAATGAGTTGATTACCAAAGCCCAGAGAAAAGGGAGAAGGGAACCAACAGAATCAAGGACAGGAGATAATGCCCTGCAGAAAAGCAGTGGCAAACTCTGCCCTGGCTCTTGAAATCAAAGGCAAATTATAATGCTTTGTGAAAGTGTGAACAGAAGACCATGTAGCAGCCTCCAAAATGTCTTTAGTACGGACACCCCTAAAAAAGGCTTCAGAAGTGGAAGCTGCTCTAGTTGAGTGGGTCCTAACCCCTTGAGGAGGAACCTTGCCATGAAAGGAATAACAAAAAGTAATACAATGAGCAATCCATTTAGAAATGGTTTGCTTAGAAACAGCCTTGCCCTGGGCTCCAGGGGCAAAGCTGACCAATAGCTATGCTGATTTCCGAAGGTCTTTAGTCCTGTCCAGGTAAAACCTGAGTTGTCTATGCACATCAAGAGAATGTAGGATCCTTTCACCTCTATTTCGAGGATTAGGAAAGAAGGTAGGAAGGTGTATGGACTGATTAAGAGTCAGGCTAGAAACCACCTTAGGCATAAAGGAGGGGTTGGCTCTCAGAGAGACCCTATCTGCATGGAAAATAAGAAAAGGCTCCACAGCCATCAAAGCCTGCAGCTCCAAAACCCTCCTTGCTGAAGTTATAGCCAAGAGGAAGGCAGTCTTCCACAAGAGAAACTTTAAATCTGCAGTGCCAGCTGGCTCAAAAGGAGAAAGAGTGTGTTTCTCTAGAACAAAATTAAGATCCCAGGCTGGAGTAGATGCCCTTCTGGGAGGTATTAAGGTGCAAGCACCTCTGAGAAACATTTTCATCACAGGATGAGAGAACATGGGTTGTTCAAAAGAACAATGAGCAGAAATGGCTGAAGCATGTATCTTGATAGAGAAAAAAGAAAGACCACCCTGAAGCAAATCAGCCAGGTAAATCCAGGATCAGAGGAAGGGTAGGCTGAGAAGAAGATTCCTCTCTAGCCTGCATCCAAAGAGAGAATCTTTCCCATTTGCCAACATAAGACTTCCTAGTGCTAGGCATCCTGGCCTCCCTCAGCACGTCAACCACCTGCTAGGAAAGGGAAGAAGAAAAGGATGGAGTCATACAATGAGCCAGGCTGCCAAATGGAGAGACTGAAAAGCAGTGGATACCAATGATGCCTGGGCCAGTCCGGAGCTATGAGAAAAGTCCTTGGTCGTTCATCCCTGATCTTCACAAATACTCTGGGAAGAGGAGGGAAGGCATAAACTGACAGCAGCATCCAAGAGAAGGACAGAGCATCCACTTTCCAGGCTCTGCTGTGATGCTGTCTGGTGCAAAAAAGAGGTAGAAGATGGTTGTCTGGAGAGGAGAAGAGATCCACTAGAGGAGTGCCCCAACGCTGAATGTTGCTGTAAAAAACTGCTCTGTTCAGCTGCCACTCGTGAGGATCCAGGGTCTGTCTGCTCAATCGGTCTGCCAAAACATTTAGCCTTCCTCGAAGAAACTGAGCTAAGAGATGCAGGCCCAGGGATGCTACTATGGACCAAAGACTCATGCTCTGCCTGCGCAGGAGGTAAGAATTAGTCCCTCCCTGCTTGTTGATGTACCATATGACTGTGGTGTTGTCTGTCCTGACAAGCAGGGTCCCTGGAGAAAGAAGATGCTTGAAAGTTAGTAAGGCCTGCTGGACTGCAATCAATTCCTTTAAATTTATGTGCAGGTTCATCTGCTGGGCATTCCAACTTCCCTGTATGCATTTGCCATCCAGGTGAGCTCCCCCAGGCGTAGTCCGATGCGTCTTTGGTAAGAACTTGAGTGGCCAGGGATGGGCGAAAAGGCATGCCTTTGTTCTGTAGACAGGCTGTTGCCCACCATAGAAACTCTGTCCGCAGACATGAAAGCAGAGGAATTATCACATCCAGGTCCTGGGTGTGTTGACACCAAGTGTTCTTGAGGTACAACTGCAAATTCCTCATATGCAGTTTTGCATATGAAATCATGAGAATGCAAGAGGCGATGAATCCCAGAGCTTGCAGGTATTTCCTTGCAGGGAGCTGGGACAGGCTTGCCAAGTCCTTGAAGTAAACTGAAAGAGTTGTCTGCTTCTCCTGGGTGAGATATATCTGGGCAGCTGTGTTCAGACTCGCTCCCAGGAATGTTATCTCTTTGGATGGCACCATTTTTGATTTTTCCACGTTGAAAGTGTAACCCAGGGAAGAGAGAAGAGTCTTTACAAATTCTAGATCCTTTAACAGCTGTTCCTGAGAATTTGCTTGAATTAGACAGTCATTCAAATATGGGTAAATCTGAATTTTCTTTTGCCTGCAAAAAGCAATGACTGGAGCCGGGCACTTTGTGAAAACTCTGGGAGCAGTAGATAAGCCAAAGGGCAGTGCAGAGAATTGATAATGGTGCTTGCCCACCCTGAAACGATGAAATTGCCTGCAACTTTCCCTGATAGGGATGTGCAGATAAGCTTCTTTGAGATCCAACGTTACTAGCCAGGAATCCTTTTCTAACATTGGCAGCAACTGATGCAGAGTGAGCAACTTGAACTTTGGAATTATCAAGAAAGAGTTCAGGATGGATAGATCTAGGATAGGACGCCAGGTGCCTTCTTTTTTTTGGAACTAAGAAAAGTCTCAGATAGAAACCCTGGCATACCTGCTGAGCAGGAACTGATTCTATTGCTCCCAGATGTAACAGCGACAAAATTTGCTTTTCTCCTTCTGCCCTTTGGTTTGAAGGAGCGTCCGGGAATCCTTTGGGTACTAGAAAGGTGTGGAAAGAAAAGTTGTGCCCCATGGATACAGATCTGAATACCCATTTGTAATCCATGATGGTGGCCCAGACATTTGTAAAAAAGGGCCAACCTTCCCCCTAAAGGACTCTCCAGGCAGGCAAGAACAGGCAGAAGTTGTACAAAGTCATTGAGAATGTTTAGATTGAGATGCAGGTTTAGCAAATCCTGTATATTCTTACTCTCGCCAACTGAGGCACACCTGCTATCCCAGACTTAATAGTTTCCAAGGTGTGCTGCTGGTACTTCAGCATATGAAAAAGACAATTAGTAGACCTAATAGCAAGAGTGGCAGAGGTATAAACCTTTTTACCCCACCTATCTAGGTTCCTGGATTCCCTGTCAGAAGGAACAGGATTTTTAGTAACTGTGGTGTTAACTCCTTTAGGGCCTTCAGAAATAACCTCTGGATCAGCCAACGGATTCCTGAAAAAAAAAAACAAATGAGAATCAGGGACCCTATAGTACCTGTCCGGTTTCCTGGGAGCAGGAGGAACCGAATTTGGAGTCAAGGAATTTTCTAGAAAAACATCATCAACCACTTCCAACACAGGTGGAATAGCCAAAGGCTTATGCTGAGGCAAATCCAAATCCGTTTCTTAGAAAGGGGATAATCCTGACTTTCCCATTTAAAATGTTCCCTGAGAGTATTTAAAGTATCACCAAAAGAGAAATCTTCTGGAGGAGAAGCAGAAGGAATGGACTCCTCTGCGCCTGAATCCTCAAAAGGAGAGAAAGCCTGAGAAACTTCATCAACAGAAATGCTAGAAGTATCAGAACCTGAAAAGGACAAAGCCTCAGGAGAAACATCCCTACCTCTTTTTGAAGGAGGAGGCTGTGAACCCCTAATAAGAGTCAAAAGGTCATCAGCCATTTTAACCATTTGAGAATGTGGGGAACAAGAGGAAACTGGAGCCTGCTTCTTCACAGGCTTATAACTGGAAGATTTACCTGCAAGTCTAAAGGACTCGGGAGGTCTGGCAACCGCCAAAGTTGCAGCCGAAGTCGTCGGTATGAGTTTGCTGTCTGAACAAAGAATGGAGGTCTCAGACACCGAAGTCAGCTTTGCAGCTCCAGATCCAGCTGAAGAGGCAACAGGCAGAAGGTCAGAAGGCAAAATGGAAGCCGGAGGCCTCTGAAATGGTCTCAACCGAGGCCTGCAGTTGAAAATCTGCGGGCTGCAAAAGCACCTCACTGGCTAACCGCATGACTGATGACCGACCTAACATCATCCGAGGACTTGACCTTCGGAAGCCTGTCGCGGTCCTTATCTTTACGCTTCTTGGGGATATCTGAAGCCTGAAGACCAGCGGATGCCATACCAACAAACCTAGGCCAAACTCCAGAATGCTTAGCTAAAAGCTTAGCCTGACGACAAACAGTGCGTGGATTAAAAGAAGCACAAAGATCAGTTAGGATCATCGTGGTCAAGGCCTAAACAAATAATACAATATTAATGGAAATCTGTATGGGGAATCTGCTTCCCACAGGTAAGACAATTATTAACCTTTTCTGACATTCGTTAAGGCAAGAAAAGATGATCCCCAGTGGGGTACTTAGCTATAGTTGACTTCAACTTTGTAGTCGGAAACAAAAAAGGTAAACTGCCGACCAGCACTTGTGCAAGAAATGCTTCTGCTTCAGGCTCTGTGGCACGGAAGACTGAGGAAGCGCCATCGGCTGCCTCCTTTTGTATCAGACGCCCTGACGTCCTTTACAACCAATGACAGCTGACGTAATTTTTACTTACCTTTGGTATTCTGGCTGATCGAGGGCTACTGGGAGCCAGATAACCCATTGGTTAGGACTGCAACAGTGAAACACTATCATCATCTGGCCTTGTTGCATTTAATTAGTACTCTCATTTTTATTCTGATTAGTGAGCTGTTGTTATATAACCTGTTAAGGTTAGAATTCCACCAGTGTGGTTTATTTTGGGCTACTTCTGTAGGTACAGCAGCCTCTATGGAGCCATTTTATGTGATGTTATAGCGTTTCAGTGAACAATTCTGCATAGGTTGTTGAGAACTCAGGGTTTGGAGGGGCAATGAATATTGACAAACTGTTGTTTAATAGGATGTAGTCTCCTTTACAATAGTTCTTTACTGGCAAAGGTTTTGCTGAGTTTTCCAAGCTGATTTTTATTCTGGAGACAGCTTTGCGATCAAACTTCACCAGTGATGATGTGACATAGGGGGAGGGGGGGGGGCACTCTTCCTTGCTGGTGAAAACTGGGTCCAGTATGTTTGAACCTCTGGTTGGAGTGTGCACTACCTGCTCAGGGGTATTTGTATTAATAAAGTCCAGGAAAAGTTGTGCCTCCCGTGAATAAGGTATTTGGTTGGATGGTGAGTGCCACTAGCAGGTCTAGGTACTAGTTATGGGATTCTTGGGGCATAGATGGTGACCTGCAGCTTACTAGGATGTGGTCAGAGACTTTATTGATGGTAATTTGCATGTGGATAAACTCCAGGCCATCATTCTGTTTAACCAACCTACAGAGAGGTACACTTGTTGCTAATGAAGGTTGAGTCACATCCACCTTAAGTTCTTGTCTGTGTGGCTAATGGTCTAAATGTGTGGAATGCACTGAAGCCTTGCATTGCTGAAGTACTTTTTTGTGACTTTAAACCAACAGCACTGATGTCTATATTCTCCAGAGTGAGGACAGCGTGTAGGGTGTGGAGGTTCTTACTAAGGCTCCAAGCAATACACAGTAACACCTTTGAGTATTACTTGTGAAGAAGGTAATTCTGTCAATACTGTATTGCCTAAAAAAGGCTCTAAAGGGGGTGGGGGTGGATAAAGTTTTTGCCAATATCAGGAAGCCTGGGGTGGAGAGGTGTAGACCATTCTTGGCAGAGAAATGGGATCTGTTAACCATGCTGACAAATACTGAATTCCCCTGGAAGGACACCAGAAACTAAGCCAATTGCTAAAGTCATATAATTTTTTGTTTATACTGTGGCATCATCAATGGGAGATAGAATGCTGCTCAGTACAAGGCACATACCTGTCTGAGAAGCGCATTAAAAGTAATCCATAATTCCTCTCTTTATATAGTCCACTGAGGTACATCTTAGTTCATTTATACCCAACGGACTATGGCATTATCATATTGGTACCTGTGATGCATTGACTTGAGTGCATGCATAATCTGACAGATCCAAACTCAAGATAAGCAACTTACCGTTATCTTCTCTTTATCCAGTCTGGTGAGTGGGGCATCTGTGCATCATACAAGAGAGCCCCCATGACAAGAGTCATGGGTAAAATGGTTGCTTGCACAATTGGCTTCATTCTTGGGGATCCACGGGGTGTAGGCGTATCTGTGGTGTTTGGTGTTGCTTTTGCTGTTTGTTGCAGAGATTGATGAGAATACGTGTTGCTGTTTCCAGGCTTAGGAGGTTGTTAAGGTTTCGGAAGACTGCTTTTAAATGCCTCAGTATAAGATGATCTATGCGTGTGGTAGACACTGTGCATGGTGGATTTAGTGCATCTGTTCTTGACAACCTTGTTTGCAAGCCAGATTTTTTCCCTCCAAGGAAATTGTACATGTACATCTCATACATACTGTGGTGTATTAAAAGGTAGTCTGTGAACATAAGACAATTGCTGCATTGTTTCAGGATGATCATATCTACCAAGCCGCCTATGCAGACATTTGCAAATTGCATATCCATGTTATCTAAGCCTGCATTAGAGTAGGCTATTATGGTTTGAGTACTGAGTTCTAGGTTTAGACTAGTGTTAGTGCTAAGATAAATTTTTAGCACAGTTAAATATGCAAGCTAGCTTCTCTAAGCTTACTGCGGTGGTGGTGCTGCGGTAGCATTGTCACCTCACAGTAAGACGCTGTCCGGTTCGATTCTCAGCTAGAGCGTCTTCTATGTGGAGTCATGCGTGAATGGGCGTACCTTCGTTGAAGGTTGTGCGTCAGGGCTGGCAACTCGGCACGTAAAAATCTACTGCCTATCATTAGCGGACCGGATTTCTGCTGTGGCGACCCCTAACCAGGAAAAGCCGAAAGACACAAACAAACAAGCTTCTCTAAGCTTAACCCCATGCAATGACTCAACAAGTCCAGGTTACAGTCCTAATACTACTTACATAGGTGAACTTTACTGTCCAAGCAGTTGCGTTTGTACAGGGCACTGCCAACCACCACTGTACACTGAGCGGCTCCAAGACAACGTGAAATCTACAGCAACAGAAAAGAAACTGAAATCTAACTCCTGAGCCCTCTGGTCAATAAACTACACCTTGACTTCTTCTGCAGTGCTTCCCAACTCAGAAAGACCAAGCAAACACCTTTTGCCATAACATGGACGATCTGGTCTCTTAATATAAGAAACACAGGAAAAATAAACCCTCAAGTGTAATTCAACATCAAATCAACTTATTCCTCATATAGATTACCCTACAGCAAGGAGATTTAAATATAAACAGATTAGAAAGCAACACTTGGAGAAGACAAGCAATATTACACCAAACGTACTTTAAATGCTCCTTAAATGCAGTAAAACAGTAGCAATGAATTCAATAATGAAGTGCAAGAGCAATAAATTAAATCTAATAACTTATCTTTGCCTGGATGGCACTGAATACACTGGAAATGTTTCTCAATCACAGGTGAGGATGGCAAGCTTTGCTGAACTCCGTGGAATGAGCACAGATCCGCACAAACAGCCTAATTTATAGCAACAGAAAAGAAATTAATTTAACTCCTAAGCCCTCTGGCCAATAACCCAAACTTTACTTCATTGTTCTGAGTTGGGAAGCATTCCAGAAGAGCTCAAACACACTCTGCCACAAGATGGATGATCTGGTCCTTTTAATGTAAAAACACAACAAAAATGAACTCTCAAATGTAAAGCAACAACAAATCAATGTATTCCCTGGCTGGATCACACTGCAGCAAGGAGATTTAAATACAAACAGATCAGAAAGCAGCACTTAGAGAAGATGGGTGTTTTTTTTTCACCAAAATAACTTCAAAATGCTCTTTAAATGCAGTAAAACCATAGTGTTCAGTTAAATAATGAACTGCAAGTGCAGGAAATCAAATACAGTAGTTTATCTTTGCCTGAATGGCACTGGATACAGTGAAAACACTTCCCGATCACGGGCTAGGATGCCAAGCTTTCCTGGTGTGTGTGTGTTTCCCCAATATACTCAGCATCCCTTCTCAGCACATGTCCAAACTAACGTAATCTTGCCTCTCTGGCTTTGTCTCCAAACCTTCCAACCTGGGCTGACCCTCTAATATACTTATTCCTAATCCTGTCCTCCCTCGTCACACCCAGTGCAAATCTTAACATCTTTAACTCTGCCACTCCTGCCTTTTTGTCAATGCCACTGTCTCCACCCCATATAACATAGTCGGTCTCACTACCCTCTTGTAGACCCTCCCTTTCACTCTTACTGGTACTCGTCTGTCACAAATCACTCCTGACACTCTTCTCCACCCACTTCATCCTGCCTGTACTCTCTTCTTTACCTCTCTTCCACACTCACCATTACTCTGAACTATTGATCCCAAGTATTTAAACTCATCCACCTTCGCCACCTCTACTCCTTGCATCCTCACAATTTCTCTATCCTCCCACTCATTCACACACATATAGTCTGTCTTAGTCCTGCTGACCTTCATTCCTTTTCTCTCTAGAGCATATCTCCATCTCTCCAGGGTCTCCTCCACCTGTTCCCTACTCTCACTACAGATCACAATGTCATCTGCAAACATCATAGTCTACGAGGACTCCTGTCTGATCTCGTCTGTCAACCTGTCCATCACCATTGCAAATAAGAAAGGGCTCAGAGCTGATCCTTGGTTATTCATGCGGGCATCAGTAAATATTTACATTATATATACGTTTGCTGTTGTTGTCTTCGGCTTTTCCCGGTTAGGGGTCACCACAGCGGAACTCCGGTCCGCTAATGATTGGCAGTAGATTTTCATGAACGCCAAGGTGCCAGCTCGATGTTCAACCTTCAACAAAGTCATGACCATTTATGCATGTCTTTCGAATGCCCACCCAACTGCAGGGGAGGACATGCAGACTCCACATAGAAGGCAGTCCCCGCACTCCAGCCGAGAATCGAATGGGAGAACCTCACACCCTGCCAATACAGAAAAAAAATATCAAAGACAGGGGATTGCAAGGATGGTAGAGCAACAAAACTGAGAAGATGGGGGGGGTGTCATCCAGTGAGTGGACAACGCAAACCATTACATCTGTTGGGCTAGCCTTATACTTAATGGGTGCAGAATCAGGCTACAGATGTGCACTGCTCTAGGGGGCTTGACACAAATATTTTGCTATCTTGAACCCCAAGTGGATCAAATTTTGAACAACTCAAACAGACTTAAACACATCCTTATTAAAGTGCTTTGCCGATGTTCTATAGCACTACAGCATGCAGTGCCTAAATTCCCAAACAGCACTTTCTCCCATTAAGAAACATTTTCAGCATATTATTTATATATAAAATTAATTTTAAAATGTGCAGTTTCCTTGTACTAATATCATCAAGGAAAAACAAGGAATGCTAACCTCAGTGACATAGGTATAAGAAAATGATCTGTTGCATCTACAGACTTTAATGGGTGCACCAATTCACATATGTGAAGATGCCCCATTGAACTCTACAGATATAACTCATGCTGCCCTATGGTAACATCACAAGTGAATAAGTCAAATTTTTTGTGTCTGTGGTTTAATAAAAAGTTTACAAAGCTTTTTTGTTAAAAAAATGGCCCAATAAAGTAAGGAAGGGCAATAAGGAAAATCCATTGTGGCACTTGACTTAAAAGCCATAATGTATATAAAAACATTGGCAAATCACTTTAAAGGAAACAAACCAAGTTCCCATGACAATTTCAAACTCGCTGCTGCACAAATTCATTTAGCAATACAGCTGATCACAGATAATTTATGAACCTAAGTAAATGAACATGGTTTCCTGTTCTTAGACCAGGTTCAAACCTATGGACCCTCTTTAAATTGGACACAGCAAACTGCCACCTAGCATAAATTTCATTTGCTGACAGAGCTGATCCTTAATTCCACAGAACATACCAGCTTTCTGATTAAATTCTGCCATGAATAAGACCATCCATTTTGCTCTTCCCATCAGTACAAACTCTGTATACTACTGTTACAGGGTGTACTTCTGTACTAGAACTTACCACTTTGATGGGATAGCTAAGGTTGGAGGATCGGCTTTGGCAATTTTCAGCAGCACTCTCATGGGATTCAGATCATGATGAGGTGGTTCAATCTGTGCCAGCTCTATTAACGTTATCCCTGCAGACCAGATGTCGGCTTTGTAATCATACGGTATGTCCTTCATGGTCTCACACATTACAACTTCAGGGGCCATCCTGCAAAAAAAAAAAAAAAAAAACCAGAAAGCAGTTTAATTACATTGTTTCAGAAGCGGAAGAAAAATTTATGACTTTCACTGCTATTTATTATTCTTAGAGCATTAGAGGTTCAACTACAATCAGAGACTTTTTTCATCTTCTGCATTATGAGGGAATAAGCACTAATCATCTCAATAGAAAAATAGTACCAAACTGATATTTAGACTTCAAGGTAAAGCATTTTCTGTAGTCACACTAACATTTCCATTCCCAAAATCCTCACAAATGTAGTTTCCAAAATGGAACCACACTATTCTCATAAAACAAACTTGATGAACTTGGTACCACACCACTTAACTATGCATTTACTACTTTTTGTTCAAAATTGCAATTGCAACACCAGTATAAAATGCATCTTGTTTAGCTTTCATCTAGTTCCTTCGCAATTCTTTGGTATTCACCATGAAATTCACTTACACACTGAGATCTTCTGGAAAGAAACCTCTCACACAGGGGCAGTCAACTTAGTTTGCTGCACTGCCTGATAAACAGAGCAGTCACCGAAGAGTGGACACGGGGATAACTCAATAACACTTATACGGTGTTATTTCCCATGTCCACATCGCATGTTGACATGGAAGCGGAGATTTTAAATTCCATAAGCACCTAGTAGAGGCGCGCACCGCCAGGGAAACCATGGTGACCATTCGGACACCATGTAAACATTGTGGCAAGTTAATTGGCTGCACAAACTGCTGATTAGCATGCAAATGAAGCAGGGAAAGAGGCTGGAGTGAGTCAACATGGTAGAAAGTAACCGTGAAGGCTCCATGCTGCTGATCTGGCTGTATTTGAAAACTTCAAATACAGCCACGGAACCATGCCTCTCAACCCTGTTACAGCTGAAATTCCTGGACATACCCTGACAAGAGAGGGAGAGAGGCACACAAATAGAGACAAATTTTAAATATTGTTCAGATAAATGTAGAAAGCTGCTAGAAGAGGGTTTTTGTTAACATGTGGTTTACAAAGGATTTGAAGTCAGAAACTCATGTGGTTTACAAAGGATTTGAAGTCAGAAACTCAAATGTATGTCATTATTTAGTCGCTTATATGCTCAGATCATCCCAGTAATTTGCCAGAAAAATCACAAATTTTATGAGGCACACACCAAAAATATTTTGCAAGGTAGCATGGAAATGCACTACAGGGCATACCTCTCAACCTCTTAGACCAAGAAATCTGGAGAAAGCCATCAGTAATGGGGTGGGAAAAGGGGCCAGAGCTAGGGATAATTTTCAAATATTGCACTTACAAACTTAGAAAATTGATAGGACACTGGCTTTGCAGAAAGCAGCTTAGTTGCCATGCCCCCAAGGCACAGTACACATTGTATATATCTAGCAGCTCTGTCAACCTCTTACAGCAGGAAATCTGGACAAAGTCATCAGTAATGGGGTGGGAAAAGGGGCCTGAAAGATGCTTTTTAAAAACTACACTTACAAACTTAGAAAAAAAGAGAGGACACGGCCTTTGCAGGAAGCAGCTTTGCTGCCATGCCCAAGAAATGGTACACATCCTAAGTCTAGCAGACTTCTCAACCTGTTATGGCAAGACATCTGGACCAAAGGCATAAATAATGGGGGGAAAGGCCATAATTAGTGTACCTTTTGAAATCACTGCTTTGACAAACTTAGAAAATTGATGGAACCAGAGGTTTGCAGCATATTAATTCTGTTTTGTGTTCAAAATTCAGCCCCCCTTCAGTTTCCCTAACTACACGGTTGCCTTTTGGTGAAGAAGTTTGTGTAGTTTCCAGGGTTTCAACACAGTGAAGTTGTGGAGTTGCAAATGATGTCTGAACTCATTAGAATTGCTGAATCCCTGAAAGTTGGCTCCCTGTAGGGATGTTCACATTGTGTAAGCACTCCCTCTGTCTTTGTGTTGTTGGGATGGCAACTTTGCTTGTTTACATCAGGTGGGTGCTGCAGGTTAGAGGGATGGCACAGTACAGTTGTGTACACTTGCCATAAATGTAGATATTCGAGAGTATTCACTGTTGCAGTCATCACATTTGGGTTATCCTGGCAGGGGTAGCCTCAGTCGGTCCAAATACAAGAGGCTTAGTATTTCTGTGTCGGTTGCTGTTGCTCCAGGACTGATGTCAGGTCGTCAGTGGTATAGAATCAGGCAGCCGACGCCATTACATCAGTTTTTCTTGCCCTGTCAGAAGCCCCCAAATAGGGAGGTAGGTTATGGTGGGAGACCACCAATAGAAAGTAAATACCAAAAAATTCCCTGTGAGAAGAGAGGAAGAGAGAGAGACAAGGGGGATGGAGGGAGGGAAACCAGGACTGCAACAGTGAATACACTCGAACATCTACATTTATGGCAAGTGTACACAACTGTACTATGTTTTTTGTGTTTCACTGTTGCAGTCATCACATTTGGGTTGATTCCCAAAGCTGAAGAAAAGGGTGGAGGCGGTCAAGAAGACTGGGGGCTGGCTAGGATATCCTGCAAGACTGCAGTGGCAAAGCCTGCCCTGGATTTGGAAAAGATAGGCAGGTGGTAATGCTTGGTGAAAGTATGAACAGATGCCCATGTTGCAGCCTCCAGGATGTCCCTGGTGGGGACCCCTCTGAGAAAAGTTGCAGAGGTGGAGGCTGCCCTGGTGGAATGTGTCCTGACCCCCTTTGGGGGTGGTTTCCCATGCTGTTTGTAGCAGAAATGGATGCAGTGTGCTATCTATTTAGAGATTGTTTGTTTGGAAATGGCCTTGCCCTCTGCCCCTGCTGTGAAGCTGACTAGCAATTGATCAGTTTTTCTAAAAGATTTAGTCCTGTCCAGATAGAATCTGAGCTGTCTGTGCACATTTAGAGAGTGCAGAATCCTTTCCTCCTTGTTTTGTGGGTTAGGAAAAAGGTGAGCAAATGTATGGATTGGTTGATAGCCACACTGAACACTACTTTAGACATGAAGGATGGGTTATTCCTGAGGGAGACCCTGTCAGCATGGAAAATGATGAAGGGCTCAGCTCTGATACTCTTCTAGCTGAAGTAATTGCCAGAAGCAAGACTGTCTTCCAAGAGAGAAATTTTAACTCTTCTGAAGCTGCAGGTTCAAAGGGGGGTATGATGAGCTTTTCCAACACAAACTTAAGGTCTCAAGCTGGGGTAGGAGCTCTTCTGGGTGGCACTAAGTTGTTAGCCCTTCTTAGGAACTGTTTGATGAGAGGGTGTGAGAAGAGAGGTGGTTCTGTGCAGCAGTGAGCAGAGATTGCAGAGGCATGAATTTTAATAGAAGAGAAGGATGGACCCCTGTGTAGTTGGTCTGCCAGTTAATCCAGGATGAGAGGTAGGGAGGGCTATGCTGTTCTGGCTCCCTTAGCCTGGATCCAGGTGCAAACCCTTTTCCACTTGTCAACATAGGACTTTCTAATGCTGGGGTGTCTGGCCTCATGTATAACATCTAGGACTTATTTGCTTAGGCTGGCAGTTTGAGGAGAGTTCAGGGAATAATCCAGGCTGCCAGGTTGAGGGTTTGCAATTGAGGATGCATGAATTCTCCATTCCCCTGGGTCAGAAGAGTTAAGATCTGAGGTAGGTGCCATGGTGGCAGGGGTGACAGGCTGAGTAGCAGTGGGTACAAGTGCTGGCATAGCCAGTCTGGGGCAATCAGGATTTCCCTCGGTTTTTCCTCCCTTATTTTGAGGAGTAGCCTTGGAATGAGTAGTAGAGGAGGAAATGCATAGACCGAGAAGTTTACCCACTGGAAGGATAGAGCATCCACTTTCCAGGCTTTGCTGTGAGGTTCCCTGGTGCAGAACATGTTGAGCTGATGATTGGAGTGGGAGGCAAAGAGGTCAACGAGTGAAGGTTCTGTGGTCTAGCTGTCACTTGTGAGGGTCTAGCAGGTTTCTGCTTAAGTTATCTGCCAGAGAGTTTAGACAGCCTGGCAGGAATTGTGCTAGCAGGTGAAGTTGCATGCCTCAGGTAGGGTGCCAAAGAGTCATGGCGAGCCTGCAGAGAGGATAAGAGTGAGTCCCTCCCTGCTTGTTGATATACCACATCACTGTGGTGTTTGTTTTGATCACTATAGACCCCGGGGAGAGTAGGGGATTGAAAGCTGTCATGGCGTGCTGAACAGCTAGCATCTCTTTTTGGTTGATGTGCAGATGTATTTGATTTGGGCTCCAATGGCCCTGAATGCACCTGCCGTCTAGGTGTGCACCTCAGGCATAGTCCGATGTGTCTGTGGTGAGGGTCTGGGCAGCATGGGGTTGTGAGAAGGGAAGTCCCTTGTTGTGGTTGCATGCTGCTGCCCACCAAAGAAAATCTTTCCTTAGACAAGGTATCACTGGTATGAGAGTTTCCAGGTCTTGAGAGTGTTGACACCAAAGGCTTTTTAGGTAGCATTGTAGTTTCCTCATATGCAGTCTGGCATATGGAATGAGTAGGATGCAGGAGGCCATGAACCCTAGAGCTTGCAGGATTTTCCTTGTGGATAACTGGGTTCTGGTGGCTAGATGAGAGAAGTAGCCTGTCAGGCAGGCTTGTTTTTCTGGAGTAAGGAATGCCATCTGGGAGGCTGTGTCCAGGCTTGCCCCCAGGAATACAATATTTTGTGCGGGGACTAGTTTTTATTTCTTTTCATTGATAGCATACCCCATGGAGGTCAGCAGGTCCTTTACAAAGGTCAGGTGCTATATCAGCTTTTCCTGACTGTCTGCCTGAATCAGGCAGTCTAAGTATGGGTAAATATAAATATTTCTTTGTCTGCAAAAGGCAATGGTGGGAGCCAGACATTTTGTGAAAACTCTGGGAGCAGTGGATAAGCTAAAGGAAAGCAGAGAGAACTGAAAGTGCATAGATCCTGCCCTGAAATGCAGGTATTTCCTGCATGATTCCCTGAATGGGATGTGTAGGTAGGCCTCTTAGGTCTAGGGTGGCTAACTAAGCATCCTTAGAAAGCACTGGTGGAAGCTGCTGTAGGATGAGCATTTTGAATTTTGGTATCACCAGAAAGGTGTTTAGAATTGATAGATCCAGGATGGGGTGCCATGTGCCCTCTTTTCTAGGTACCAGGAAGAGTCTGGAGTAGAAACCTTGGCCTATCTGTTCTGCAGGAACAGGCTGTATTGCCCTCATGGAGAGCAGGGAAAGGACTTGCTTTTTGGCCTCTGCCCACTGGTTTGGAGGAAGCTCTGGGAACCCTTTTGGGGTTGGCGGACTGTGGAAATAAAATTTGTATCCCTGGAACACTATGCTGAGGACCCATTCGACATTAGCAATGGTAGCCCAAGTGCTTGCGTGGAAGTACAGTTTTCCCCCCTAGGGGCACAAGCAGGTGGGCAGAGGTAAGGGGTGGAAGTGAAAAGTCATTGTGAGTTCTTACCATAAGGGGGTGGCTTTGCACTCCCTGTTTTAGAAGAGGAGGAACTCAATTGCTTAGATCTCTGCATTCCCTGGGGCTGCTGTCTGGGGGGGGGGTCTGCTTCCCTGGGTCTGGACTGAGCTGGCCTGGAGGGGGCAGGAAAGGACCAGTGCTTGGAGGGCCAATGCCTACTGAACCTCAGTGGCTGGACCTATAAGAAGTCTTTAACTGTCTCCATAGGATTTAGCTTTTTCTTCTATCTTTTTAAAGACCTCTTCTGCCTTGGTGCCAAATAAGGTGTCTTTGTTCAAGAGTGCATCCAATAATTTGGATTTGACATGGTCTGGCAAGGTCTGATCCTTAAGCCAAGCATGCCTTCTAAGGACAGAACCAGTGACTGCTGCCCTGCAAGATGCTTCTGGGGTGTCAAAACCACTTTGTAAGGTGTGCTTAGTTACTTGACTTGCAGAATGCATTAATTCTTGTAATTCTTTATTTTCTGCACAAGCAGAAAAAGAAGATATTTTTTTGTTTGAGGAGTTCCATGGTGTGCTGCTGATATTTCAGCATGTGAAACTGACAATTTAATGCTCTAAAAGCAAGAGCAGCAGAGGTGTATACTTTTCTACTCCATCTGTCTAATGTTCGGGAATCCCTATCTGAAGGGGTGGAATTCTTAGCTGAAGTTGCTTTGATTCCTTTAGGTCCTTGAGAGATAACCTCTGGGTCAGCAGTAGGATTTTTAAAAAGAAATTTGTGAGAGTCAGGGACTCTAATACCTGTCAGGTTTCCTGGGAGCAGAAGGAAGGGTGTCAGGAGTCAGAATGGATTCCATAAAAACATCATAGGTTGGTACTAGGCTATCGGCCCTAGGGCCTATACAAGCCTAGCCATAACAATTCCCTGGTTATTTATTCTCACAATATTTACTTTCCTGGACCCCTGTCTAGCAGGGTGACTAACATGATCCCTGGGGTGAATTTCCTATCTCCCATCCAATCGTCAAGGTTCCTTTGAAGAGGGCCAAAGAGGCGCTCTGATTGACATGTATGGGCAGTCTATTCCAGAGTCTGGGGAGTCTCTGGGTCAGGAACCTATCCTTCCAGCATGTTTTGTTCATTGTGATGACAAGGTTTAGATCCCTGGAGCGTGTGGCTCAGAGGGGTTGGGATTTCTTTAAGTGTAGCATGTCCAGCAGCTCTGGGTTTGACATGGCCTTGTATGTTAAGCAGAGATCAACTGTGAGTAGACGATATGCGACAGAGTATAGCTGGAGTTTTTTAAGATGGTCAGCATAGGGCGTCTGCTTTAGGCCTGTGATTCTTCTAGTGAGGCATTTCTGTGGCCTTTCCAGTTGTTGCAGATGTCTTGAGAGATACATACCAAATGGGGCATTGTATTCTACAATGGGTCTAATGAGGGATGAGTAAAGTGGGACAATGACCTCCTTTTTTCCGCATGAAAGCCCTTAATGATGAGGTGTGCCACATAGAAGGATTTCCTGACTGTTGTGGCGATGTGGTTATCGAAGGCGAGACCACTGTCCACCTGTGTCCCTAAGTCTCTTATCACACTTTTGGTGTTTAGTGTACTGCCACCTATGTGGTAATTCACAGGTACATGTTTTTTTTCCCAAAGGGGATAACTATACATTTCTTGGCATTGAGCTTGAGCCCATGGCTCTGGCACCAAGCATCTGCTTCTGTAACGTCCTTTTGTAGAATATCCACATCATTTGGGGATTCAATAATGGCTCCCAGTTTGCAGTCATCCACGAACTTTGTTAGCCAGAGTCCCTTAGTGTTGGTCTGTACTTCAGAGAAGTACATGCCAAACAAGAGCGGTCCCAGGACTGAACACAGAGGTACTCCACTTGTCTGGAGCTGGATTTGGAGTCGGCTACTTTTACAGTGTGGGTTCTGTCAGTAAGCCAGTTGGCAATCCATCGAGTGATGTAGGGATTAATGCCCAGCTTAGCAAGTTTATCTATCATTCCAGAGTGTGGGATGGTGTCGAAGGCCTTGGCGAGGTCCAGGTAGGCTGTGTGGACTGCCTTACCCTCGTCCACAGCTCTGGAGACTGATTCACAGAAGTCAATCAGGTTTAGGAGACAAGATCGTCCCTTCACAAACCCAAACTGGGTGGGGCCCAGTGTTTGAAGGTTGCCAATGTCTTTGTTTATAAGTTCCATGATAATACATTCCATGGCCTTGCAGATCAGGCTCGTCAGACTGATGGGGCAGTAGTTCCCAGGATCCAAGGTGGATCCCCCCTTGTGAAGTGGGATAATTAGAAGTTATGTACCTACCATAACGTTCCATGTTAGTTGTCTTCTCTCGCCTTCTTTCTTGCTGGATGGGTTCGGAGCCGATCCCCGGCTCCGACTCGGCACTTGCTAAGCTCGACAGTCACTTTTACCAGCTCGAGGCAGCCCCATATCCCATGATGCAAGGAGGTAAATACCCAGATCTCGTTTGGTACCTAGAGGGACAACTGCCTAGCATAAAAACTTTCCACTAAGGAAAGAAGAGCAACTAGCCTAAAGGGCTGTAAGGGGAAACCAGATAACTAAAACTAGAACTAACTGGTGCCCAAAAATCTTCCAGAGACAAGGGAGATCAAGGTCTGTCCAGGCAAGGGGGACAGGAGGGAGGGTCGCAAGAAAGAAGGTGAGAGAAGACAACTAACATGGAATGTTATGGTAAGTACATAACTTCTAAATGTTAAGTTGTCAATCTCGCCTTCATTCTTGCTGGATGGGACCGCGTCCCTAGCACCTCTATCCTGGGTGGCTCAATGGAACAGACTCTTGAGAACCGTGGAACCAAAACTGGCCCTACTTCTGGAGGCCAAATCCAATTTGTAATGAGAAACAAAGGTATGAGGAGTGGCCCAAGTGGCTGCTGCACAAATAGTATCTAAGGGTAGCCTAGCCTGAAAAGCTGTAGAAGTGGCTAGGCCTCTAGTGGAATGTGCCTTTGGTTTTGAGCACAGTTGTTTGCCACTAAGTTGATAAATGTCAGAAATGGTGGAAGATAGCCATCTAGATAAGGTCACTTTGGAAACAGGGTGGCCTTTCTTATTTTCAGCATAAGAAAGAAAAAGCTGATCAGACTTTCTGAATTGCTTTGTTCTGTCCAAATAATATCGGAGTTGTCAGTGAACATCTAGATAATGCAATTTTTGTTCTGATCTGTTGGAATAATTAGGAAAAAATACAGGGAGATCAATGGATTGGTTTAAATTTGTTTTTGAAGCAACCTTGGGCAAAAAGGATGGATTAGTTCTCAAGGATACTCTGTCCTTGTGGAAGACCAAATATGGGGGACGAACAGAGAGGGCATGAAGTTCTGACACTCTCCTAGCCGAGGTAATAGCGACAAGGAAGAGTGTCTTCCACGAAAGAAACTTTAGTGAACAAGAAGCTGCTGGCTCAAAAGGAGGAAGAATTAAGGATGTCAGCACTAGATTTAAGTCCCATTGTGGAGGAGGAATCCTGACAGGAGGTCTCAGGAGAAAAATTCCTTTCAAAAAAGCTTTACAAAGCTTGTGGGACATAATGTTGTGATCTGCAAATCCAACATGAAAGTTCGAGATTGCAGCCAACTGAACTTTGACCGTGGAAGATGAAGAACCCGAGTGAAAGATTTCCGCTAGAAAATCCAAAACTGCATGAACAGGGGCAGTAAAGGAATCTATGTTTCTCGATTTTGCCCAAAGGGAGAAACGTTTCCACTTGCTAGTGTAAATCCTCCTAGTAGAGGATTTAAGGGAAGCAACTATGATATCTCTAACGGGGTTAGAGATCATAGGAAGCCTGGCTAAGGAAGGAAGTGGAGCAACCAAGCTGTGAGGTTGAGAGAAGAGATGGACCGATGCAGCTGACCCGATTGGTGTATCAGAAGATCTGGCACTGGGTCCAGATGCCACGGCTGCACCAAAAGATGACGATGAAGGAACGGAAACCAAATTTGTCAAGGCCAATACGGGGCAATGAGAATCATTTTGGCTCTCAAAATGGTAGCTTTCTGGAGTACTTGAGGTATCAATGGAAAAGGAGGAAAGGCATAAAGAAGTCCCTGTGGCCAATCTTGGGTAAGAGCGTCTCTGGGGGGATGGCCCGGAAGTGGGAAGAGAGAGAAGAAGACTGGGCATTTGCTGTTTTGGGGTGTAGCAAAAAGATCGCAACATGGGCGGCCCCACTTCTGAAAAATCTCCACCACTATAGATTGCTTGAGAGACCACTCGTGAGGCATGAGTATAGCTCTGCTCAATCTGTCCGCTAAAATGTTGGTTTTCCCAGGGATATGCGTTGCTACCAGAAACCGATGAGAGGAGATCGCCCATTGTCAAAGTCTGAGAGCCTCTCGACACAAGGGATAGGACTTGGTTCCGCCCTGCTTGTTGATGTACCATACTACGGACATATTGTCCATGTGAACTGCAATCGTTCCTAAGGGAAGAAAGTTGTTGAGGGCTTGCAACATTAAAAGCACTGCTCTCATCTCTAGGACGTTTATGTGCAGGTGGTATTCGAACGGTTGCCACGTCCCATGAACCATCCTGCCCTGATAATGACCCCCCCCCACCCGATCAGGGAGGCGTCCGTAGTGACTGTGGCTACCGGGGCCGGGAAAACAAAGGGTCTGCCCTGATGGACTTGGGGAGAAGAAATCCACCAGGATAGATGGTTTTTGCAAGTTTGTGTCACCAGGATCTGGTGACGCATGGGAAGTTGTTGGTAGGACCATTGTGTGAACAACATCCATTGAAGGAGACGCATCTAAAAATGGGCCAAAGGAAGAAGAGTAATGGCAGCTGCCATGAGGCCCAATACTTTTAGGACCAGCCTGGCTTGCACCTTGTTGCTGGCAAGGATGATCCGCACATGGTTTTGGATATCTAGGATTCTCTGGCTTGTGAGGTTTGCTGACATCCGAACAGTGTCTAAATTTGTGCCTATAAAAGTAATAGATTGGCAGGGCAATAAGGAGGATTTTTCGTAGTTGACCGAAATTCCTAAATGAGTGCAGAGATTTAGGGTGTAATCTCTAGCTTGTAAAAGTTGATGGCTGGTGGTGGCTGAGAGGAGCCAGTCATCGTGATATGGAAACACCTGGAATCCTTGACGTCTCAGGTGAGCCGTGACCACTGCCATGCATTTGGTGAACACTCTGGGGGCTGTAGTGAGACCAAAGGGCAGGGCTCTGAATTGAAAATGACTGGACCCCAGCCGAAAGTGGAGAAACCTTCTGGAGCGTCTGTGGATTTTTATGTGATAGTATGCATCCTGAAGGTCTATTGAGCACATCCAATTGTCTTTGCCTAAGAAGGGCAAAATCGATTGAAGTGTGACCATTCGAAATCTTGTCTTCTTCACAGACTTGTTGAGTCTGCTGAGGTCCAATATTGGTCTCCAATCTCCCGTCTTTTTGGGAACCAAAAAGAACCTTGAGTAGATTCCGGGCTCTGAATGGTCTGTTGGAACTGGCTGAATGGCCCTTTTTTGTAGAAGCTTTGATACCTCTAATTTTGCGATTTCCCTTAGACCGGGTGGAACATCTGGAAGGGAATTTTTGTGAGGGAAGGGACTTTCCTCGAAAGGAATCTTGTAACCCTCGGATATGATCGACTGTACCCATTTGTCTTGTGAAAGGGAAAGCCAGGCTTGTGGGTACAGCGATAATCTTCCCCCGACTGCCTCCAAGGATGGACAGTCGGGCAACACCTCAGGGATGCTGGAAGGGCTTGTAAGAGAGGGTCTCTGCTGCCCTGGTTCTGGACCCCTCTGCCCCTAGGCGTGTCTATTATTATCCCTCTGCCTCTGGGGGTAAACTGACCACGTGTGTCCGGCGTGACTCCCTGGGATTTTCGGAACCACATCTTTCCCCCCTTCTGTCCTTTAGGGTAAGGCCTAGAAGGGGTGGAAAAATGGACTCATACGGCAGAAAGAGTCTTGCCGTCTTGCTCACACCTGGTCAAAGTATCCTTCACCTGAGGACCAAACAATGTTGACCCATCAAAGGGAGAGTTTGTGAAGGACGCCTTAAAGGGATCTGCAAAATTAGAGCCGCATCCAGGACTGACATCTAAGAGCCACTCCTGTCCCTGCAGCTCTACTCGCTCCATCTGCTGCATAAGAAATCAGCCGCATGGAGGAGTTGGTAATGGAGTTAAGGATTCCTAGCTGAGAAGCAATCTTATCCTGAGCCCCTACAGCTGAAGGATCCTGTACTACTTCACCTAATTCTTTAAGGATGTCCCTTTGAAGTCTGGTGAAGTGACATAAATAATTCAGCGAACGCATGGCAAAGGTCGCTGAGGAAAACATCCGCTTACCATACCTGTCCATGGTCTTAGAATCCTTGTTAGGAGGATGGACTGGTACGGAAGGATCTGCAAGTTCCTTCTTGGTGGCGGCCGCCACCACCATGGCATCAACGGGGACACCTTTTGTAAGAAATTGTTTCTCGGAAGGGGCTGTAATAAATTTAGAAGGCCTCCTGGGGACTGGCTCCACAGAATCAAGAGATGCCCACGCCTTCCGAGCTATCACCTCCATGAGGGGGTCGAAAGGCGGAGACACCCAGGAGGTGGAGGGTCGAGATCCAAATGCCTCTAGGTATACCGACTCATCCTCGGAGGGATTAATGGAGGGCCAGTTTCCCCTCTGTTTTAGGAGTTCTAGGATGTCTGAAAAGGAGACATCCTCAGAGGGGGATCTTGGGGACCCCTCCGACTAGGTGGTATCTGAAGTTGTAGACTCAGGGGAGTCTAGGTGCTTCCTCTTACAGGTCCTCTTACGCGGAGGATCTCCTGATGGATCAGGAGAATCCTCGGAAGAGGGGGTTCTTCCCAGTGGGGAAACCTGAGGCGGTGGATCTCTCGGTCCGGGAGCAAGAGAGCGGGAAGAGACATCTACAGGCACCATAGAGGGAGGAGCTAAGGGAATAGACTGCTGACTGAGCCCAGGGGCCAGCACACTCCTCATCACCTCAGCTCCCTCCCAGGGAGATCCAAGAGACCCCGCTCCGAAGAAACAGGGGCTCCCGGGCCCACCGAAAGGGAAGGCTCCGAGGCAGATGTCGGAGCCGAGCTCACCAAGGCCGAAGCCCCAAGGGGAAGAGCAGGTTCGGACAAGGGTCCGATGCCACTCATCCCCTCGGAGCAGACCAGGGAAGCCCGACCACCGGATCCCTCCAAGGAAGGTCTCGAGGAGGAGATAAGAGTAGAAGCTGAAGGAGCAGAAAGGGGTGGTATCTGCCCCACAGCCGTAGCAGTGACTATTCCAATAGACTCCGGCTCCGAGCTCTGGAAGAGAGTCGAAGGAGGAACTTGAAGAGGGTGTGGACTAGTAGTTGTCTGTTGAAACAGACTATGAAGCATTTGGGCTAGTGCCTGTGATTTTAACAATCTGCTTACCACTCTCCAAATCATGGTCTGAGAGCCTGGAAGACCTAGATGATCGGCTCCGATGGCTCCGCTCCGAAAGAAGAGGAGAGGTCGGAGCCGACAGTATCGGCTCCAAAGAGGGAGACCTGGACCGCTTCCTCGACGGAACCATCAGAGCCGAAGAACCCTCGGTTCCAGACGGAGCCGACAACTTGTCGGCTTCAAGACTGGTCAAAGATGTATCGGCTCTGGCCGGAGCCGATACAGGCAAGGTAATAATGGTATCGGAACCGATTGGCGCCGATACCGAAGCCTTCGACACATGGTGGTCGGAGCCGGTCGGAGCCAACACCAATGTGGCAGTTAAAGTATCGACATCGATAGCCATCGGTGCTGAAGATTTAGTCAAAATAAGATCGGCTCCAGCCGGAGCCGATCTCGACTCCAAAGGAATCGGAGCCAGGGCCGAAGGCTTAGATGCAGAAGCCTTGGAGGTCTTAGAGGGCTGACCAGAAGCAGACTTGGTCGGGGAGCCCTCTGGTTTAAGTAAGCCCCTTAAGATTAGTTTATTTCTCCTTTCCTGCAGGACTCTCTGGCTGAAGGAGTGACAAATAGCACAGGAGTCCTGCAGGTGGAGTGGCCCCAGGCAATAAATACAAGAAGTGTGACCGTCTGTCAGAGACATCTTCTGACAGCACGAGTCACACTTCTTGAAGCCTGAGACCCTCGGTTCTTTGGACATGGTGAAAGTACAAAAACACTCTACTCACACAGTCCCAGACTCAGAAAATTAACTTTAAAGGGAGAAAACAAACTCACAAACACACCCTGACAGGAAGGGATGGAGGGGAGTAAAGGCCCGACTAAATTACACTAACTAGGAAAACAATGAACTATGAGTTAGAGACTCTAAAACTATCTAAAAGTGACAGAAAACTAATAATCTGTGAGAAATATATGGAAAGGGGTGAGTAAATTCTGAATAACAAATTACTTACCTAGAGCTGGTAAAAGGAGGACCTCATCAGCGAAGCGGCAAACGAGATCTGGGTATTTACCGCCTTGCATCATGGGATATGGGGCTGCCTCGAGCTGGTAAATGTGACTCTCGAGCTTAGCAAGTGCCGAGTCGGAGCCGAGGATCGGATCCGAATCCATCCAGCAAGAATGAAGGCGAGATTGACAACTTAACATCTGTAGCTGTGAACCACTCAGTGGGCACGAAGCCTGAGGTGAGGCCATCCACAACATCCAGGAAAGAAGGAATGGCCAAAGGTCTGTGCTGTGGTAGATCTAAGATTTCTCTGAGTCTCTTTTTTGACTGAGGATAGTCCTGACATTCCCATTGGAAATACTCCCTTAAAGTATGTAGGGTTTCCTCAAATGAAAAATCCTCAGATGGAGAGGCAGAAGGAATGGATTCCTCTGCATCAGAATTCTCATAAGCAGAGAGTGGTTGCATATATTCTTATTCAGATGCATCAGAGTCATCGGACTCCTATTCAGATAAAACTACTGGGGACAGATCTCTTTTTCTTTTGGAAGGGGTAGCCCAGCTTCCCCTGATAAGTATAATAAGGTCTTCCGCCATTTTAAGCATTTGAGACTGAGGCAGGGAAGCAGATGCCTGAGCTTGGGTAGTCATTTTTTTGGGTGTGGTTCATACCCTAGGCCATAGAAACTCAGTAGTTTTACAAATATCTGAAGAAGCGAAAGAAGTAGTCGATGTGTGTCGAGTATCAGTAGTGAGAAGAACTTCCTCAGAAGCCAGTGCCTGCATAGCGGCTCCAGACCCATCCAAGGTATAGACACAGCTGCAGGATCCTTAGTCGAATAAGAGTCTTGCGGCATACTGGACTCCGAAAGGGTCTTGGTAGCGGCCTGCAAATTCACAGAAGCGGGCATCAGGGGCTGTGAAAGCACCTCACTGAGGACCGGAGAACTGATGACTAGCTTTATGGAAGCATCATCGGCAGTTTTTGACTTGTGTGACCTGTCTCTGTCTTTATCCTTGCGTTTTTTCGGAAGATCGGTAGACAGATGGCTTACCAAAGCCATATCGGAATTAGAGGACTGAGAGCGAAAATATCTAGCTACAATAAGGGCCCGACGATGTATAGTTCTGGTGTTGAACAAAGCACAAAAATTACAGCGGGGGATGATGTGGTCTGGGCCTAAACAGGTGACGCAGTACGAATGGAAGTCTCGGTGTGGTATTTGCTTTCCACAGGCGAGGCAACTGTTAAGTTTTTCTGACATCGGTTAGAGCAAGAAAAAAGGATCCTCAATGGGGTACTTAGCTTTAGAAGACTTCAGATTCAATTTGGAAATGAAACCGACTGGCACTTGTGCGAACTGCTTCTGGTTCGGGCTCCTCGGCAAGAATGACTGATGTAATGGCGTCGGCTACCTGATTTTATACCACTGATGACCTGTCATCAGTCCTGGAGTGACAGCAACTGACGCAGAAATACTAAGCCTCTGGTATTTGGGCTGACTGAGGACTACCCCTGGCAGGATAACCCAAACGTGATGACTGCAACAGTGAAACACGAAGAACATCTATGAGTGGTTGCATCAGGTGGGCGTGTTAGGTTACAGGAATGGCAAATGTGACTGCTTACATCAGATAGGTGGGGTGTGTCAGGTTAGAAGAATGGAAATTGAGAATGCTTACATCAGGTAGGTATGTCAGGTTAGAGGGATGGCAACTCTGATTGCCTACATCAGGTGGGTGTATCAGGTTAGACTTACAAATTGTTACATTTAGGTCTGTCAAGTTTGGAAATGCAAGGAAGCAGTGCACAATAGGCTTCTGTTTCATTAACATCCGACCTAGTCTTCACTTGTCGCAAATTGTGTTTTCTCTGACAGGTTTGTAGTATTATTTATTATAAAAGAAAAGAGATAAAAAAGAGAAATATTTGAAATGAGGAAAAGCAATCTATAACATATACACAGTAGAAAATGTTAGTACACATGAGATATGCCTACATAGGTCTGCATTTCAACTCTCACTCCAATGCATGTTCAAAAAACAGGATGAATGCTTTATCCGCTTTGCCACACAAACAACTTTGCAGCAAAGAACTGAAGTCATTCTTCACACAACCAGCTACAAAAGAATGTACACTGATATCAAACCACAGAACTGGTTATTTTCACACATTATTTTATATTGATTTAAGTACACTTAGTGAGCACACAACCTGCTATGCTTATCGCTGGCATATTTACAGCTCTGTCTTACGTGTCTATTCTTCCGGGTCATTCATCATTTATCTGCCCAGTACCCTGAGAGAGGCAGTTTGTAAGCCATGCTATATCACTGGCCTTAAAATGCATGAGGATATTAACTGGCAATATATGATATGCATTGCCAACAACTGAAGGCCAGGTTGGATAGCACAAACAAGTATAGACTGTTCTTTTTGGGCGGTGAGGACAAAGGTGGGTTACTCTTATGCCACATACAAAGGTACACCTGTTCTGTTGGGGGAGGACAAATCTGAGCTATTGTTATGGCACATACAAGCAAAGGGGATTTGCTGTTATGCGACAAACAAGGATATTCTGCTGTTGTTTTGCATCCTGCCTGTTTGATCAAGTGAGGGTTGTGAAGTCAGAAACTGCAATGTGTGTCATTATTTTCAAACATCTCTCTTCAATGATTTTCTAGTACAAATGTATGGTGCTAAACTGAGAGCATGCAGTGATCATCAGTACTTTGAGAGGTATGACTGTGTGAATCTTTGATGTCTGAGGCCTAATACTTACTAATGGACAAATATAAGTTGAATAAGTTTCTGCTGTCATATGTAACAATAATGTTTGTACAAATCACCCACCTTATACTTGCTTACTGTAACAGCTGATGAAATCCAAGGCTATGCCATATTATTATTAAACAATACACTCCAGGTTAAGGACTTACCTTGCAAATGCAGCAGTTGCCACAGTATTAGTTCAGGGGTGACTGTCTGATGCAAGCAGTACACAGACAACACACGGGGAAGTAAAGGCTGTGCGAGTTGCCTGACATCAATGTCACTATGTGTATGTGAGTAGCAAGAAGGTTTACTGCCCCTAAGTGGTGAGTGAGTGTGCTATGCATTGTCTCTTAGTCAATGCAAGAGTATACTGAGTGCACCTATGTCTGCCTAGACCCACAGCAGTTGGGGGTTCCCCCTCTGACTTCTCATCTGCCTGTGGCTGTGGTCACCTTGGCATTGGTGGTGGGCCACACATCCCACCACCAATGCCACACATCCCACCACCACCTTGGCATTGGTGGTGGGATGTGTGGCCCTTCCCCTTGCTAAACCTGCTGCAGCTGTTCCCTCAGAATTACGCTGTGTAGCATGGCACATACTGTGAAGATTTATGTACATGTCTGTGGATTGTACTGCAGGGCTCCCCCAGATGCATCTTACCTCAGGAACTGTCACTTCAGCAGGCAAAACACACACTGCATGACATTTCTGGTTTGAATATGTGCAGAATTATGACATTCTTCCATGGGTGTGTGTGCATTTCTGATGGGTGTCATCAGTCATGGTTCCAGTGCATAGCCTGCATCCCCTTGTAGATGACCCCATGGGATATCCCCCCAGCAAACATCTGGTAGAGTTGAGAGGTGTGCCAGACATGTGAGTCATGGTAACTGCCAGAGATGCCAGCACACAAGTTCAACATGACTGTCTTGGCATTAAACACGACTTGCCAATTGACAGAGCAGTAGTTCTTTCTGTTAATGTAGAGCCTAACCCGGTCCTCAGGTGGTACCGTCATTTCTACATGAGTGCAGTATATGGCACCCAGTACTACAGGGTAGTGTGCTACCTGCTACAACTGTTGTATTTCTCTGGCCCTCTCCTCAGAACTATGGAGAAAATATATGTGCTTATTGGCATGTTGGAGCATACCATTCAGGAATTGGTGGATGATCCCAAATGCTGATGCCTTTGTCAACTCCAGCATGTCCCCTGCTGGTCTCTGAAAGGTACCCATAGCTAATATTCTCAGGGCTACACATACCTTAGTCTCCAGTGGGATGGGTTCCCTGCAGCTGGCTCTGAGATGAGGGCGCTAGATGTCGCAGAATTCTTGTACTATGTGTCCCTGTCCAGTCTGTACCACTCTTAAATGTTCATGTAATATAGGTTATGATAAGTTAAATGTGACCTGACAAATCTTCTCCTTATTGGCCGAGACCTATTGGCAGCAGAAATAGCACTGGTTTTAGCTTCTTGCACATACAAATGGATTACAGCAGCAGCAGGCCATAACATTCTGTGTGTGTAGACTTTCAGCGTCTGAACTCCAAAAGTTTTGACATCTGCAGGAGAAACCAGCACGGAGTCTACATGCCTTATAGCTTGTTAAATAGCTCCACTGTGTTGGACTGGTTGATTAGCATGCAATTCAGCTTCCTATGCTGTAAAGTACATCTTTGAAATACAAAGTAGGGTGCAATCCATTAATAATCTACACCATTACAAAAACCAAATGTGTACCTAGCCAAAATGATGGTGAGGAGAGGTGTACTCATTTAGCAGACTGCAAAAATGCTTTATATTCACATTATATCTGTACAAAGGAGTACTGAACCTCAGCAGGTATGACCCCCTTTTGTCACCTACATACTGCATAAGCTGGAATGTATGTAAGACTAGTGTGAAGCAAAGGCTTTTACACTTTTATCTGTATGCATTAGTTAGAAGTGTACTGATGTCATGGGCCTGTCTGTCAAGCCATTTCAGAGGTACACATGACTGGCACTAAAAGAAAATGTAATGCTGACTGATAAATATGTAAAAACGCATCAGGGACAGGTCCTTTGATAGCACTTTTAGTATTTCAAAGATGTTTTGTTAGCAAAATGGGTCATTTGCCTGCTCTTTTTTTTGGGGGGGGGGGGCAAGGATAAGTTACTGGTCTGGCACAAACAAGGATATGCTGCTCTTGTAACTATCCTTGTTTGTATCCTGCCTTTTGTGACTATTTCACATCTCTGGACTCAATGGGATTTGGCAACATGTTGTTTTTTTCCTGGAAAGGGGACAGGGAGATATGGCATGTAGGATGTAAATATGGCAACAGATTGTTCATGATGTCTGAGCCTTGGGAGGCCATGGCAGAACATAGGAACAGGTGAGTCACAGGGCCGCTGTCAAGATAACATCTGCAAGGAGGTGAGCAGCTGCAGTGGTCCGTGATCAAATGGTTACCGGCATAAGGCCGGCTAGGGAAAAACCACTAGCCCCCAATGAAAGGTTCCTGGCCATTCTTACAGATTCAGACAGATCTCAAGACAGTATAGTACACAGCATGTCCTGGATGTGGGCACAACTCCTTCAGAGATAGCAAGCATGTCCCAGGAGGAGCTTCCACGTAAGCTTTGATATTTCAACAACTGAATGCTGTTGTTTAGTAAAACAATTGAAATGAATAAGTAAATTCTGTATCAACATGTCTTGTTTTGGGTGGGAATTGAAGATTGTGACAATTATAATCTGACTCTGGAGTTGTCATCTATGTTCTTGTTCAAAGTACCGTTAACGCACATATACAGGGGCAAACATATTACCCTCCGTGTTACCGTCAACTGTGAAGATATTACCCTTACCTCTTCCATAACATATTCCTGGACCTTCTGGAGTACAGTGCAGTGTGTTTTCTGCAGATGGAAAGCCATTTTTTTATGTCAGTAGTGCTGAGCAATTGAAAGAAATATTGTAGTTTGTGATTTTGATCTGAGGCCTGTTGTGTGCATTGCTGTACTTTCTGTAATAGTGGTAGCACTGTTAGTTTGTTACCATAAATTGCACTATAGTAGTGCAAGTGTTAATGTAGCCTTGAGTTTCATGCTGTTTACCACGGGTGATCATGAGAGTGGGAGTGTGGGGAATGTGCCACCCAATGACAGTGGATCCACAGATTGTGATGATGATGGTGGACAAACTGAGGCTTACTTGGGGGGTGCAGAGGTTAAATTTGACACAATGGTTGACATACAGTCATAATCTGCATTTCCATCGCACACAGACAGTAGGCCTACACTAACCCAGTTCACTGAGGCCACAGATACTGGACAGGTGGAGGTCAAGAACATTGATCACAGAAATGAGGTTATTGGGAATAGATGGAATGTCGAGTCCATCTGTAGCCCAAGTGTGGGCAAGGTATCGCACAGGAGGATTGATAGGGGGTGCTTGGGAGAGGGCCTGCTGTCCTTCTTCCAACCGGTGCAAGGTGTCAACTCCTGTGCCTCTCAATGTATGTTTAGGGTTGTCATGGAGGCACAAGCATAATCCATAGCTGCTATAGACAAATGCTCAGAGTTCTGGATTTGGCACAGTCTGACATGCGTGACTTCCTCCACTGCATTGCTGATTCACTGCATGAGGTGAATGACACACTGACACACTGGAACAAGAAGTGACTGTCACGGAATGAGCAGTGTCTGTGATGGAACATCTACTGGGAGGGGAACGGCATCCTCATGGCCATAGGTCACCCACATCATTTGCTATCAACCAATGTGGCAGTGACTGATCAAGCTCCCATAGTGACAGTAGTTCCAGTCTGCTGTCCACACCCATGGGGTCATGGTCCTGTGTCTCCCCTTGTAGGGAGCTTGTCCAGCAAACAACATTCACGTTCAGGTAGCAGCAATGCATCTGACTGTGGGCATGGATGTGCCAGTGCAACTCCTGGCAGAGCCAGTTCTCATCGGGGATGAGAACAATGAACTGCCACCTCTACCATATATGCCTCACATCTGTCCGACAAAGTCTTAGAGCTAGCACAGAGCTTGGCTGTGTTCATGCAGACATTCACACACCAGTTTCACCTTGAGGACCACTACACACACACACACACACACACACACACACACACACACACACACACACACACAGTTTGTTTCACTGGCCATTAGTTGTTTTGTTTTATTCCAATGTCTGGCTTCTTCTCCTTCCTACTCGCACACTCTCACTGACCTTTGATGTCAGCCTAGGCTTCCTAACCCCCACAACACCCTGTATAAGTGATGATAACTGTGCCATATCCCTGTTTTCTATGTTTGGAGTCAAGGATGCAAAAGCTAAGTCTGATGCTCAGGGTGCATATCTAACTTTAGTACATCTGCATTTGTGTTGTTGAACTGCTCACTGTATCTTTGACTTATATTGCCCTTTGAAAGTTAGTTGTGTGAAGATAGAAATGTAGTTGTCCATGGACATCTAATACATGCAGGGTGCCCTCTCCTTTCTTAGGATGATTAGGGAAGAAAACTGGTAAATTAATTGTCTGGTTAATATTAACCTCTGATGCAACCTTGGGTAAAAGGGAAGGGTTCATTTGTAAAGATGCTGGTAGCATCAGACTTTCAGTGTTATAGTGAATGGTCTTGTAAGAGTGCTGATGTCAGAAAGTGCAAAGTATATCCTCCTTTGCAAATTCTCTCTTTAATGATCTTCCAGGACAAATATATGGTGCACATCGTAAGTCAAGCCATCATATTCAGATCTTAGGATTGTATGACAGCACTGGAGTCAAACGAATGTACCTCTACAGGCACATGCAGCAGCTGGACAGATCACAGGGCTTTCTCGGGAAGATAACACAGGGCCTACAAAATATTGCCATGATGTATGTGGGCAGAGTAAAAGCCATGTCACTGTCATCCTTCTGGTATAAGATGAGGTGATATCTGACTGGCCACCACGGCAGTGTTTGATCATGCACTGGTGGGATGACTGCATATTCAGACATAGGTTCATAGGTGTGTACTAGGCTAATGGTCCTGGAGCCTTTACAAGCCTAGCCCATATAAGTGCCCTGGCATTGTGCTGCCCGACGTTAGTTCCCAGTGCCTCTATCAAGTAGAGTCACTGGAGTGAGCTCCGGGGTAAACTATTTCCCATCCACTTATCAAGATTTCTCTTGAAGAGGGCCAGTGAGGTGCTCTGCTTGACATGTCTGGGAAGTCTATTCCAGAGCATGGACAGTCCCTGGGTTATGAATCTGTGCCTTCAGCATCTTCTGTTGATTGTAGTAATGAGGTTGAGGTCTCTGAAGCGTTTGGTGCAGAGGGACTGGGATTTTTTTAGATGTAGCATTTCTAACAGAGCTGGGTCAGACATTGCTTTGTAAGTCAAGCAGAGATCGCCTCTTAGTAGATATGAGACAGAGAATCGCTTGAGTTTTTTGAGTCTGTCCATGTAGGACACGTGTTTAAGGCCTAGGATCCTCTTTGTGAGGTACTTTTGTGGCCTCTACAGCTGTTGCAGGTGTCTAGTGAGGTACATTGCCAAGTGGGGCATTGTACTCTATGACTGGTCTAATGACAGAAGGTTAGAGAGAAATGATGACCTCTTTCTTCCTGGATGCAAAACCCCTGATAATGACATGTGCCACATAAAAGGACTTTCTGACCACAGTGGCAATGTGGTGGTCGAAGGAGAGGTTGCTGTCAACCTGTGTCCACAGATCTCTTATGCCTTCATTGTTCAGTGGGCTCCCATCGATGTGGCAATTAGTGGGAACTGAGTTTTTCCCAAAGGGGATGATGCATTTTTTGGCATTAAGCTTAAGGCTTTGGTTTCAACACCAGTCATTGGTCTCAGTGAGGCCTTTCTGTAGGATGTCTGCATCGCTTGGGGAGTTAATAATGGCTCCCAGCTTGCAGTCATCTGCGAACTTGGTCAGCCAGAGTCCCTCCCTGTTGGCCTGGACTTCTGAGAAGTAGATGCCAAACAGGAGAGGACTCAGGACTGATCCCTGTGGGGCTCCACTCGTGACTGGTCAGCAGTCTGAGTTGGAGTCTGCTATTTTCACACTGTGGGTTCTAGCTATGAACCAATTTGCAACCCACCTAAAGATATAGGGGGTGATGCCTACTTTGGTGAGTTAATCAATAATTCCTGAGTGAGGAATGGTATCAAAGGCCTTGGCCAGATTGAGGTAGGCTGTATGAAAACCTTCATCCACAGCTCTGGTGATTGACTCAAAGAAGTCAACCAGGTTGAGCAGGCATGATCTTTCACAAAACGTGCATGGGATCTAGAGTTTGGAGATTCCCTATATTCTTGTTAATTAGATCCATGAAGATGCGCTCCACAGTCTTACATATCAGACTCATCAGCCTAATAGGGCGATAATTTCCAGGATCTGTATCGCTCCTCCTTTATCGAGAGGGATGACTGTAGCAGTGCGCCATTCGGTAGGGACAAAGTTTGAGGTGAGGCTTGAGTGAACAGGGCACACAGATGTGGTGCCAGTTCACTTTGTAATTCATGTAGAAGACAGCCAGGGATATTGTCAGGTCGCATGGAAGCTGTATTATTGGCCTTGGACATTACAGCTTTAACCTGTGCTGCAATAATGCTGGGTGCCTGGCATTCTTCCGGTATTGAGATTGGCCCTTTAGTGGGGGAGAGAGGAGTGAAGTTGGCACTGAATCTGTCATCCAGTATGTAGGCAATATCTGTTGTCTCAGTATAGGAGGTACCATTGTGCAGTAATTCAGAGAAAATCTGGGTATTGCTGTGGAGATTCTTGATATAACTACAGAAGACTTTGTGATTGTTTTTAGTGTCTGCCTCAATTCTGCCTTCACAACTGGCTTTGGAGGTTTTAATGAGGGATCTCAACTTTTGTTAAGGCTAATAAGGACATTTTTCTAGTCTTGGGACTTCACCTTTTGCTGCAACAGTTACTTCCTTCTGTTCTAGAGTTTATTAATGGCAGAGGACCACCAGATTGGCTTAGGTTTTTTGGAGCAGAGCTTCTTGGTACTGTTGGGAATGGCTAGTTCCATGCATTTATGTACGTGTTCGTACAGTGCATTTGTGTATGATTCAGCAGTCATGCATCTATTTTCCATTGGCATGGGTGCTGTGAAGTTAGCCACGTTTGGTTTTAGGAGTCCAAAGTCAGCTTTGGAGTAGTTTTTCATGGTGGATACCTTTGCGGGGGATGTGGGTGAGATGTGGATTTCCATGGTGATTAGTTTGTGGTCGGATCTAACCAGGGAGGAATTGACTATTGGTATAGAGCAATGGTTGCCCATGTTAGTAATAAACAGGCCAAGGATGTTGCTTCCTCTAGTGGGGGTAAGAATGAGCTGGTCTAGAGCACTGGAACTGATGAATTCCAAGAAGTTTTGGGCCAGTGCATTGGTGCATGAGTAGTTTTCCCAGTTGATGGAGGGGTAGTTGACATCACCTAGTATGAGTGCATTGGGTCGGATCTTAATAGTTTCCAGGGTGCTTAGGAATGTGGAGTGAGAGTCTTGGGACATGGTTGGGGATCTATAGCAGGCTACGACCTGAATCACTGTCTTACCCAATGTTAGTTGTTCCTGAAGTATCTCAGATGGGTTACGCTGGGCTACTCATCTGGAGGTGTGCATATCCTTTATGAATATAGAGACACCATCAAAAACATTTGATATAGCTGATGACATCAGCAGTGTCTGGTGAGAATATGGTAATAACAGTGATCCACATGCTGCGGTAAAAGGCTCTCTGTAATGTCAAACATGAGCATACACACACACACACACACACACACACATGCACACATGCACACAGTTAACTGCAGTGACAACAGAACCCTTACCTATCTAAGTACACAAACTACAGAACACAGTACTTAATTCAAGTGCATGGCACAAGTCTGATTTTTGCAAGACTGTAGCTGAACCTATATTTCATTACATCAGCAGCCCATGTATGTGCCAAGATGATGCCAGGTCTGCATAGGTTCATAGCTTCATAGGTTCATTCGAGGCAACTAACAAAATGGCCCTAGGTGCATAGGAGGTTACTATGCTAATGGCCTAAGGCCTTGTCTAATCCACCCAAGTTGTAACATTGTTCCCTTATAGACCAAGATATGTAGTCCATATTTGTGAACCCATGATCAGCATTGGTTGACCATGTCTTAGGAGTGACATAGGTGAAACCCCAGGGGTAAATTTACAATTTCCCATGCAGTTGTCCCAGTTACCCTTAAATAGGGTCACGGAAGAGCTCAGTTCCACATGAATTGGGAGCTTGTTCCATAGGAATGGCAATCTGTGGGATATCGCGTCTATATCACGTTATCGAAAGTTTATTTAATCGAATCAATACAGGTCGAACTTTATTGATTAATAAAACATCGAATAACGTAAAAAAAAAATTAAAAAAAAAAACTAAATGGTGTAGGGAGGGGGCAAGCCACCCTGCACCCCCCACACCCCCCTACTTAAATATACCAACTCCAAGACCACACTACATTGAAGTAAATTAAAATCTCCCCTTACGGAAATTTCCGTTTACTTGCACAATGTTCTTCACTTTCGATATTGTTGTGCCAACAATATTTGTCAGCTTACGACAACGTGAAGTAGACCCGGGAGATATGCGTCTCTTCAGCATATCTTGCTGATGTTACAGGCTAGGTTAAGTTCCCTAGAGTGAGTGACTCTTGTCCGATGTGATTTGGGGAGGTGCAGTATTTCCTTAAAGACAGGTCTCGAGACTGCTCTGTAGGCCAGCCACAAGTCACCTCTCAGCAGCCTGTAAGATACAGAGTACATTCTCAGGGTTTCAGTCTTTCCATGTAGGTCATGTTTTAGAGGCCTTGGATTTTCTTGGTGAGAAACCTCTGAGGTCTTCAGCTGTTGCAGGTGTCTGGTGATGTACATGCAAAAGGTGAACATTGCACTCGGTTAGTGGTCTGATGAGGGACAAGTACATTTGAGTGATATATCCTTAGTTTTGGATGCTATGCCCTCACTTATGAGGTGTGCAACGTAAAAGGCATTCATTACCACTGTGGACACTTGATGATCAAAGGTGAGGTTGGCAACAACCTGCATTCCTAAATTTCTCACCATTGGGTTAGAACATGGGGTTATTATTAATAGTGTAACTAGCACAGACTTCTCCTTTGCTGAAAGGGATAATAGTGCATTAATTTGGGTGAACTTTAAGTCTGTGGCTTTGAGCAATCATTTATGTATGTAAGCATATTTTGTAGTATGTTGACACTGTTTGGGAATTCAATGACTGCCCCCAATTTGTCGTAGTCAGCAAACTTGTTGAGCCACAGGCCATCTTTATTCCCCTGATTTTCTGAGGAATGCATTCTAAACAGTAGGGGACCCAGCACAGACCCTCATGGGACACAACTGGTAACAGGTCCGTTGGTAGAGGTGGAATCCCCACCTTTGACTGTATGCATTCTGTTGGCGAGCCAGCTGACTACCCATCTAATGATGTATGTGTTAATCCCCAGGTGCGTGAGATCTGCAATGCCTCAGTGGGCAATTGTGTCAAAGCCCTTGGACAGGTCGAGATAGGCAATATGTAATGATCTGCCTTAATCCAGGGCTTTGGTGACACGATCAAAGAATTTCACTAGGTTTAACAGGCATGATCTTCCCTTGTCAAACTAAAAGAGGGTCAGGTAAAGAGCTTGAAGGTCACCAATGTCCTTCTTGATAAGGTCCAAGATAATTCTCTCCATGGCCTTACAAACAAGTGTGGTCAGACTTATGGGTGTATGATATCCTGGGTCAGTTGAGGAATCCGTCCTATGCAAGGGTATTATAGTTGCTGTTTTCCACTCTTCCAGGAAAAATCCAGTACCTAGACTGTGGCTGGAGAGAGTACCCAGTGGTTCTGCTAACTTTTGCTTTATGTTGCTTAGTAAGCAGCCTGGGATGTTATCCAGTTCCATAGAGGCTGTGTTTTTAGCACTGACAAGTGTGGTTGGGACCAGTTATGTGGAGATAATATGTACAGAAATGTTAACAGGTATGCTGCGGGTATGATCGATGGAGACAATGGTGTGAAATTGTTGCCAAACCTGTGTGCCAACAGGTTGGCTATGTCCTCTGATTCAGTATGAGTGGTAGTGTCCACTCTGAATTTGGTGCAATGCCAGACCTTCCATTTTACATTGCAGCCATAGCTAAAGAATACCTTTTGATTATTCTTAGCTTCTTCTTCTTCTTCTTTTGGCTTTTCCCAGTTAGGTGTCGCCACAGCGGATCATCTGTCTGCTCATGATTGGCAGTGGAGTTTTACAGTGCCGAGTTGGCAGCCCGGCGCCCAACCTTCCACAGAAGGCACACACATGCACACACTCGCACCTAGGGCCAATTTAGAGTGTTCAATCCACCTACTGCATGTCTTTGGGATGTGGGAGGAAACCGGAGTACAAGGAGGAAACCCACCTGACCACAGGGAGGACATGCAGACTCCACACAGAAGGACCCCAGCCGGGAATCGAACCGGACAACCTCTTGCTGTGAGGCAGCAGCGCTAACTGATGCACCACCATGGCTGCCCTTGATTATTCTTAACTATGGATGTAGTTTTGTAATTAACTTTAGAGGACTTTACAAGATGTCTACTTTGCTTGTTCAAGCTATGGAGGGTGTTGTTCTGCTGAGATTGTTACCTCTTCTTTCTGTCATCTGTTTTTTTTTTTTCATGTTGTATAACCTATTTATGCTAAATGTCCACCATGGTGACTTTTTTTCGTATGAGCCAGTTTTGATCTGTTCTGGTACAGCTAAGGCTATACACCTGCAATGCTGTTTATACAGTCCATTTGTGTATATCCATATAGGAGTCTTTACTGTCAATGGTGGCAGTAGGTTTGAAACTAGACATGCCATCACTTAGAAGGCTATAATTTGCTTTGCACAGAATTTCCCACCTTTTGGATCCTGACAGGGATTCAGGCACGATTGTTACATTGAACGTAACTGATTTATGGTTAGACATTACCAGTGAGAGTCTCACAAATGGGGTGGTACAGCGATCTTCCATGTTGCTGAGTTCTAGGTTAAGGACATTTGAGGCCCTTGTGGGTGTGCAGACTAACTGTTCCAGAACCTTTGTGTTTGCAAAGTGCAGGAACTTAGGGTGAGCATGTTTGAGCACATATATGTATCTGAATCGATGGAAGAATAGTTGCAGTGACCTATGTCTAGGGTGTTGGCCTGTATTATGACTGACCCAAGTAGGTCCACAAAGGCACTGTTTGGTTTTCATAGTTCATGTTGGTGGACCGGCAACTAACAATGATGTGGAATAGGGTTTCTCCAACAGTTAGTTGTACTTGTAGTAATTCCAGACAGTGTTACTGCTGAACCACTCTTGAGCTGTACTTGTGCTTTATGAAGATGGATACACCTCCTCTTTTGGTTCTTTCACATTCCTTTTGCTGCTTGAATGTGTGGAAGGCAGTATAGCTTTTCATGGCCAGAGTACTCTGTTGCTTTAAACCATGTTTCTGTGGGTGCACAAACATTGTCAGTTTTCCAAGTAAGAAGGGCCTCCATTGAGTGCAGTTGTTGATTTAGACTCCTAGCATTAATCAGCATAATCTTGAGCTTGTCTTTTGATGATATTTTTATGTCAGAGGTTTGCTCTTATGACATTGCCTAAAAATTCACTATGGGTGAGGTAAGTACCTTGTCCAGTAACCAAAAGGTGACAGATGAAGACCATCCCTGGCAAAGCAGCATGGACTGTTGACCATATCATCCCAACCTGACAACTACTGGATCCCCTTGGAATGACACCAGTAGCTACGCCAATTGTTGAAGTCAATAATTCTTTTGTTTGTATTGAGGTACCATCCTGGGTGAAGGTAGAATGTTGCTTAGGGCTAAAGACATACCTGTCTGGGACACGTAATCTGATATGTTAGTCTTATCTGTCTTCATATATTCCAGTGAGGTATGCCCCAAGTAAGTTATTCCAAAATGGAGTATGACAGAGGTGTACTTGTGGATGTCCTTACATTCACTGCTGCAGTATTCTAATATATGGGATTCCCTGCCATGGAAGCCCAACATTTGGCCAGTCCACCAAAGACTCCTGTTGCTTTTTAGGTATATTGAGTGTCACTCAAATGCTGCTTGCGTAGCATAGGGTATAAATGTGACTTTCAGGCCTACCAGAAACAGAACTTCTTTGCTGCAAATCCGACTGTATGTTTTCACTGGTCTGTTTACCTGTGTCCATTTCCTGCCAGTTGAACTCATTTTCGTTCTACAGTGACTACCTGCTCCTATTTTCTGACTTCGTTGCACTTGCAGTTAAGTGCCGAGTTGGGGATTTGTTTTCTTGCATTTTTTTTTTTTTTGTGCTCCTTGGGTTTAATGTCATCTAGGAAGGGTAAATGCCAGTGTGGGAGACAGACTCCCAATAAAGACTGCCACAATAAGTGACTTTTTTGCCTAGGAGCTTCTCATGACCATACCTTCTACAGTGATTACCTACTCCTATTTGCTGACTTCTTTGCACTTGCAGTTAAGTGCCAAACTGGGGATTTGTTTTAGGTTCATAGGTTCATACTAGGCTATCTGCCCTAGGGCATCTATAAGCCTAGCCAGTGTGCGTTTGGCTTTCGCCACCCATTTTAAATTAATTTTGCTATGCCCTTTTTCGAGGTTAGTATACTGTGCCTCTGTCTAACAGTGACACAGAAGTGATACCCGGGGTAAACCTACGATCTCCCATCCACTCATCAAGATTCCTCTTGAAGAGAGTCAATGAGGGACTCTGCCTAACCTGGACTGGGATTTTATTCCAGAGTGAAGGGAGCCTCTGGGTTATGAATCTGTCCCTCCAGCATGTCCTATTTATTTCAGTGCTGAGGTTCAAGTCTCGAGCCAGTAGCTCGATGGGATTTGGATTTTCTGAGGTGCAGCATGTCCATTAATTCCGGGTTGGACATGGCTTTATACGTCAGGCACAGATCACCTCTGAGCAGGTGGTATGCCACTGAGTAGAGCTGGAGTTTCTTTAACCGGGCAGCATATGACATCTGTTTGAGCCCTTTGATCCTCTTGGTGAGGTACTTTTGGGGTCTTTCCAGTTGCTGCAGGTGTCTGGTAAGGTACATCCCAAAAGGGGCATTGTACTCAATTATGGGCCTGATGGGGGATGAGTAAACAGGCACGATGACCTCCCCTGATCTAGATGTGAATCCTTTCATGATTAGGTGGGCTATATAAAATGTTTTTCTAACCACTTTGGCCACGTGGTTGTCAAATGAGAGATTGCTATCAATTTGGGTCCCCAGGTCCCTAATTACTTCTTCTGTACTTAATGGATTACCACCTATGTGGTAATTTGTGAGCACTTTGTTTTTGCCAAAGGGGATGACTATTGGCGTTTAGCTTGAGGCCATGGCTCTGGCACCAGTTGTCTGTTTCTATGAGGTCCTTTTGGAGGATGCTTCTGTCGGCTGGAGAGTCGATTATGGTACCCAGTTTGCAGTCATCTGCGAACTTGGTCAGCCACAGTCCTTCCGTGTTTGCCTGTACCTCCGAGAAATATATACCGAACAAGAGAGGTCCCAGGACAGAGCCTTGTGGGACGCCACTTGTAACTGGTTTGGAGTCTGACATGGCTCCAGCAATTCTAACCATGTGGGTTCTGTCCTTGAGCCAGTTTGCAACCCATCTAGTGACACAGGGGTTTATATTTAAGCTGGTGAGCTTATCTATAATGCCCGAGTTGGGTATTGTATCGAAGGCTTTTGCGAGGTCCAGGTAGGCTGTGTGGACCACCTTCCCCTTGTCAATGGCCTTGGTGACTGTTTCAAAGAAACTGACCAGGTTTAAGAGGCAGGATCTGCCCTTAACAAAGCCAAACTGGGTAGGATCCAGTGTCTTTAGGTCCCCAATATCTTTATTTATGAGGTCCATGATGATCCTTTCCATAGCTTTGCAGACCAAGCTAGTCTGGCTTATGGGGTGATAGTTTCCAGGATCCATTGAGGCACCACCTTTGTGGAGAGGGACCACTGTTGCTGTCTGCCACTCTTTGGGTACATATCCTGTAGTAAGGCTGAGATTGAACAGTAGTTTTATGTTTGGGTTTAGCCCTTCTTAGAGTTCATGTAGGATGCAGCCCGGGACACAGTCTGGTCCCATTGATGCTGTATTTTTTGTTTTGGAGAGGCCGGCTCTTACCTGAGCATCTGAGATGTCAGGGGGGTAGCACTCTGCTGGGATAGATATTTGCCCTTTTGGTGGGGAGGGGGGGGGGTTTGTGCTGAACCAGTCAGCTAGGATGTTGGCAATGTCTGTGGGTTTGGTGTATTTTTTGTCATTTTGGACTAATTCTGAGCATATCTGGGAATTCCCACCCAGGTCCCTAACATAACTAAAGAAATCCTTGTGATTATCCTTAGTGTCCTGTGCAATTTTTCTCTCGAGGCTGGCCTTAGATGATTTTATGAGTGCCCATAGTCTTTTGCTAATACTTATCAGAGATGTCTTCCCTTTTTGGGATTTTGCCCTATCATGTAGTAGCTTCCTCCTTCTACTGTATAGTTTGTTTATGGCTGGGGTCCACCAGACAGGATGTCTGCCTTTGGAGGATTGGGTCTTGGTTTTATTTGGGATTGCATGATCCATGCATTCCTGAAGGTGTTCATAGAATGCGTTTATAAAGGATTCTGCAGTCTGGGCCGTATTTTCCACAGGCCTGGGGGCTTTGAAGGATTTTCTTGCTTTTTTTTTGTTTTGGTGCTCCTTGGGTTTAATGTCATCTAGGAAGGGTAAATGCCAGTGTGGGAGACAGATTCCCAATAAAGACTGCCACAATAAGTGACTTTTTTGCCTAGGAGCTTCTCATGACCATATATCTTGCTCTGTTTGGCAGGCGTTCATCCAGAAAACCCTTTGCAATAGATATTCTCCCCTTTCCTTGTATCTTGAGAACCAGCATCTTAAGCTTCTAGCTAATGATACAATGGATGGAATTTATTGCCCCGAGGGTCAGCCATTAGGGAAGAAGAGGGTGAAAAAGGTACAACCAGAATCTTTTGCTGTCCAACCTCTGCCAGGTGTTTTCCCCAAGGCCATTACAACCTAGAGGCTTGCCTGGTTGTGTTGTTGGATTTCTCTGCTGCAACTGTGTTGGAGGCCAGTGAGGATCCAGTTGGCTTTGCAGGCATCCTTCGTGCACATTCAGGGGAACCATGGTTGTTTTTTCTGAAGGACCTAGGGGAGTTCCTCAGTTTTTAGTTGGGGAAGAAGTCCCTACTACTGTCCTTGACTGTCGTCCTGGGTCTGAGCCTTCTCAGTTTGTTGGTGGGGACGTTTCCTTAAAAAGAAAACAGATTAAACATGTTTCTTCTGCACCTAGGGATCCACAATGTGAGTGTCAGACCTTCAGTCAGAGGCTTTCTACTGCTTTAATGTCCTTACAACATCCTCAAGGGGTTTCGGTTCCGGCTCCTCCTAGGTCCTCTACTCCCTTAAAAGGTCTTCAAAACAAGATTTTTCTGAGGATAAATTGGATTCTGCTGATGATTCCCTGAGTTATTCTTCTCATAGTCCTTCTCCTTTGGACTATGGGTCACAGAAGGAGGATTATATTAGCCCTGATTTTCCTTTTGAAGAAATTTCCTTTGGGGACACACACACTCTACGTCTACGATGATGGATCTATTTAAGTGTGATTGTGCACAGGTCTCTGATATCCATAAGAGGTAGTATGAATTGTTGCAGCTGGAATCTCCTAAACATGTGGCTATCCCTCCTGCTTCAGAAAAAAGGGGGACCAGCACTCAGAGGCAGCAGTTAAAATATATATTTGATTAGATTGTAACAACCTAATGTATAATGCACATGTCCCTCCTGCTTCGCCTGCTTTGCTGGATGCTCCTTCTAAGGCCTCTCATGTACCTAATTCACTGCCCTCTGCTCCCAAGAAGCCTGACAGGTTTTAGAGGGTGCCTGAGAATTGTTACTTTTTATATAACTGTCCTGCTGCTGACCCCACTGTAGTGTCTGTAGCCTCTGACAAGCCATCTCAATTTTGTTTCCTTCCCCCAAGTTATTATCTTCTAATAAGGACGGCAGAACTAAGGAAAGGCAGGATAAGAAGGTTTACACTTCTGTTACCCTAGCTTTTAGGGCTATTAATTATCGGACACATATGTCTAGGTATGTGTTAGCTCTTCCTTCTCAGGCCTGTCAACTCATTTCTGATTTTCCAGACACTGAGGGTAAAACATAAAGAAGTTATATGCGCTCACTATAACATTATATATATATATATATATATATATATATATATATATATATATATACATTATATAGATGGATCTAGGACTATTGAACGAAAAATCAATAGTCTGAATCCACAATCACCGAACACACTTCAACAAAAGGGCTTTCACCAAAAAAGCGCTTTCGTTACAGTGTGTTAAAAAAAATTACATTTACATTTTTACAGGGGGGGCAATCCCCCCTGTACCCCCAACACCCCCCACTTTAATATTCTCACTCCGAGGTCGCACTACAGTGGGGAAAAGGGAATTTTCCCTTATCCCCACTGTAGTGCGATCTCCGCAACAGGCATACTTACTCAAAAGTGCTTCTTCTGTGAAAAGCACTTTTGCGCAAGTATGCCCGGCCGAATCTGTTTCGGTGATGTTGCCGTTCGGGGATCCATATGGATTCTATATAGATACATGTATATCTATTTGTGTGTGTGTGTGTGTGTGTGTGTGTGTGTGTGTGTGTGTATATATATATATAAAGGAAAGCCAGATGGAAGAATTATTTACTGTGGTTGGACAACATAATAATTCAAGTCAATTTGATCCACTCCACCAAAAATCTTTAAGGATGGGGGCTGGAGGGAGGGGGAGTCAAGGATGAATGAAAATAGACAACACAGACTGAATGTTATGGTGAGTACATAATTTCTTTATCTGATGCTGTCAATCTTCAGTCCATCCTTGACAGATTGGGCAGAGTCCCAGAGTTACCTAGAATCTTTGGTGGAGTTATAGAAGGATATTCCTGAGTGTCATTGAGCCAGAAGATGATCGCACCCTAGACACCAGGTCCAATTTGTAATGAGTAATAAAGGTAAGGGAAGTAGCCCAAGTAGCTGCTGCACATATGTCATCCATTGAAGCTCTGTATTGAAAGACAGCTGAAGTGGCTACAGACCTTGTAGAATGTGCTTTGATGGGTTTAGGCAAGGTTAATTTATATTTATCATAAATGAATGAAATGCAGTCTTTCAACCACTTAGCGAGAGTAATCTTATGGACTGCCTTGCCCAACTTTGCACTGGAGAAACAAACAAACAGTTGACTTGATAGTCTTATGCTTTTTTTGTCCTCTGAAGATAGAAATGTAGTTGTCTATGGACGTCTAATAAATGCAGGGTGTCCTCTCCTTTCTTAGGATGATTAGGGAAGAAAACTGGTAAATTAATTGTCTGGTTAATATTAACCTCTGATGCAACCTTGGGTAAAAGGGAAGGGTTCATTCGTAAAGATACCCTACCTTTATGGAAAGCAAGGTAAGGAGGTTTAGATCATAAGGCCTGGATCTCTGAAATTCTTCTGGCAGAGGTAATGGCTATCAAGGAGAGTGTCTTTCAAGATAAAAACATTTTTAATTCATAGGTTGATACTAGGCTATCTGCCCTAGGGCATTTATAAACCTAGCCAGAATGTGTTTGGCTTTCACCACCCTTTTAGATTAGTTGACTGTGCCTCTGTATAGTAGGTCACAGAAGGTAGCCCTTTTAAGGTTAGTTTACTGTACCTCTGTCAAGCAGGGACACAGAAGAGACCCCAGGGGTAAACTTACGATCTTCCATCCACTCGTCAAGATTTCTCTTGAAGAGGGTCAGTTAGGGGCTCTACCTAACATGGATTGGGATTTTGTTCCAGAGTGAGGGGGGCCTCTGGGATATGAATATGTCCCTCCAGCATGTCCTATTTATTTCTGTGCTGAGGTTCAAGTCCCTGGAGCGTGTAGCTCTAAGGGATTTGAATTTCCTGAGGTGAAGCATGTCCATTAATTCTGGGTTGGACATGGATTTATACGTCAGACAGATCGCCTCTGAGTAAGTGGTATGCAACTGGGCAGAGCTGGAGTTTCTTTAGCCGAACTGCATAGGGCATCTGTTTGAGTCCCTTAATCCTCTTGGTGAGGTACTTTTGGGGTCTTTCCAGTTGCTGTAGGTGTCGGGTAAGGTACATCCCAAATGGAGCATTGTATTCAATTATGGGCCTGATAAGTGATGAGTAGAGGGGCACAATGACCTCTCGATCTAGATGTGAACCCTTTCGTGATAAGGTGGGCTATATAGAAGGTCTTTCTTACCACTCTGGCAACGTGATTGTCAAAGGAGAGACTGCTATCTACTTGGGTCCCAAAGTCCCTAATTACTTCTTCCGTACTTAATGGATTACCACCTATGTGGTAATTTGTGGGCACTTTGTTTTTCCCAAAGGGGATGACTATGCACTTTTTGGCATTTAGCTTTAGGCCATGGCTCTGGCACCAGTTATCCGTCTCTGTGAGACCCTTTTGGAGGATGCTTGTCTCAGCCGGAGAGTCGATTATGGCACCCAGTTTGCAGTCATCTGCGAACTTGGTCAGCCATAGTCCACCCATGTTAGCCTGTACCTCGGAGAAATATATACCAAACAAGAGAGGTCCCAGGACTGAGCCTTGTGGGATGCCACTTGTAACTGGTTAGAGTCTGACATGGCACCTGCTATTCTGACCATGTGGGTTCTATCCCTGAGCTAGTTTGCAACCCATCCTGTGACATAGGGGTTGATATTCAAGCTGGTGAGCTTATTTATGATGCCCGAGTGGGGTATTGTGTCGAAGGCTTTTGCGAGGTCTAGATAGGCTGTGTGGACTACCTTCCCTTCATCTATGGCTTTGGTAACTTTTTCAAAGAAGTCAGCCAGGTTCAAGAGGCAAGATCTGCCCTTAACAAAGCCAAATTGGGTAGGATCCAGTGTCTGGAGGTTCCCAATGTTCTTGTTTATGATTTCCATGATGATATGCTCCATAGCTTTGCAGAACAGGATATTCAGGCTTAAAGGGCGATAGTTTCCGGGATCCATTGTGGCACCACCTTTGTGGAGCGGGATCACTGTTGCTGTACGCCATTCCTTGGGTACATATCCTGTAGTAAGGCTGAGATTGAACAGTGACTTTATATGAGGGTTTAGGTCTTCTTGGAGCTCTTGTAAGACGCAGCCCAGGACACCATCTGGTCCCACTGATGCTGTGTTTTTTGCTTTGGAGAGGGCAGCTCTCACCTGTGCATCTGTGATCTCAGGAAGGCTACACTCTGTTGGGATAGACATTTGCTCTTTTGGGGGGGGGGGGGTGAAGTTTGCACTGAACCTTTCTGCCAGGATGTTGGCAATATCTGTGTGTTCAGTGTATTTTTTGTCATTTTGCGCTAACTCAGAGCATATCTGAGAGTTGCCTCCCAGGTTCCTGACATAACTAAGGAAGGCCTTGTGATTATCTTTAGTGTCTTGTGCAATTTTTCTTTCGAAGCTGGCCTCAGATGATTTTATGAGGGATCGTAGTTTCTTGCTAGTACTGATCAGAGACGCGTTCCCTTTTTGGGATTTTGCTCTATCGTGTAGTAGCTTTCTCCTTCTGTTGTAAAGCTTATTTATGGCCGGGGTCCACCAGACAGGTCTCCTGCCTTTGGAGGAGTGAGTCTTGGTTTTATTTGGGATAGCATGATCCATGCCTTCCTGTAGGTGTCCATAGAATGCTTTTGTAAAGGATTCTGCATTTTGGGCCGTGTTTTCCACTGGCCCGTGGGCTTTGAAGGATTCCACCTCGGTTTTGAGAAGTGTGAAGTTTGCTTTTGAGAAGTTTCCTTGGCTGGGGGTGGGGACGGAATATGGATGTCCAGTGAGATTAGTTTATGGTCTGATCTTAACAATGAGGGGTATGTATACCTCTGGTGTGGAACATAGAGACCCCATGTTGGTGATGACCAGATCCAATATCTTTTCCCCTCTTGTGGGAGTGGTGACCAGTTGTTCCACAGCATTTGAGTTTATAAATTCTAGGAACCGTTGGGCGAGGGTGTTTGGGCTTGAGTAGTTTTCCCAATCAATGTTTGGGTAGTTGAAGTCACCCAATATAATGGTGCTTGGAGAGACCTTCATATTCTCCAGTGTTCTCAGGAAAGCCGAGTGGGGTTCCTGTGTTTGGGAGGGTGGTCTGCAGCAGGCTACAAACTGAAAGGCAGTTTTGCCAACTGTTAGTTGCACATGGATGGTCTCCGATGCTTCATGCAGTGCCACTAACCTGAAGGTGTGGGTATCTTTGACAAATATGGATACTCCCCTGACTTTTGTGGTTCAGTCCGAGTTTTGGGGCCGAAAAGCATGGTATGAAGTATAACCTGTTAGTGCTGGGGTGCTCTCGGGAGCTTGAACCAGGTTTCTGTTACTGCACAGATATAGATATTCTCCATACTGAGGAGAGTCTCGAGTGCTGGTGTTGAGCAGCATTAGCCTTAGTTTTTTTTTTTTTGTGTTGTCTATGGAGGTGGGTTTGTCTTTTGAGCCTTGCCTAAAAAGGCACTATGGGGTAGGCAAGAGCCTTTGCCAACATTCGAAAACCCAGGGGTGACAGGTGCAAGCAGTCCCTAGCGAAGCAACATGGCTTGTTGAGCATGTCATCCTAGGCTGACAGACACTGGATCTCCTTTGAATGACACCAATACTTTAGCCAATTGTTAAAATTGATCATTTTGTCTTTATACTGTGGCATCATTCTTGGTGAGGGCAAGATGCTACTCAAGGTCAGGGTCATACTGGCCTGGGCTACATGATCAGAGAGCTCCTCTATGTCTCTTTTCATGTAGTCCAGGGAGGTACGTCTCAGGTCATTCATACCAGCATGGACAATGACGGAGTCATATTTGTACTTGCTTTGGAGTGACCTGTGTGCTTGTGTTATGTGGCGGATCCTGGCACCCGAAAGGCAGCTTACAGTGACCTTCTACTGGTTCAGTCTGGTGAGTGGGACGTCAGTGTGTCTGACAATAGAGTCACCTATTACAAGTGTATTAGGTGTGTTGTTTAGCCTTAAGGGCTGTGACTGTGTGGCACACTGACTTTGTGAGCTATGTGCTACGTGGGTATTGTTTCGTGGTAGGGGTTGCTTGGATGTCTGCTTTGGAGGTCTCTGCTGCTTAGGCAGATTTTTATTTAGAGCCTCCGAGTATATTTTAGTGTGTTTATGCGTTTGGTTTGCTGATGCGATAGGTCTATGTGAGACTGGATTTGTGGTGTGTGTGGTTACCTTCTCCTCCTGACTGACTGCGCCACTACTGGGTTGAAAGAGCTCAGCCTCTAGTTTGGCTATATAGTTGCATCTCTCACATATATTTGAGCTTGTTGGGAGGAGGAGAGGGTGGTCTGTGTACATAAGGCAGTTGTAACATTGCCTCAAGATTCCCAGATTCACCAGCTGGACTGGAGAGTAAACCCGAAACTGACTTTTGGACATGCCTGAATAGTATAAGGAACTACTTTTTGACTGATCAAAAAGGACCAATAGGGAGCCAAGTATTTAAAGGGAGTATAAGAGGGTATAGTGCTTTAGTTTATTAGTGCTTACTTATAATATTACTTATACGAGCAAGTACAGGGCTTTAGAATGAAAATAGAGTGCTTACTTTGAGATTTAGAACAGTTCTAAGGGAAAAAGTGAAGAGCAGACTTCGTGGAGCCGGGAATACTTTAAACCCGTTTAAGCGGCGCTGCCCGATGCTGCGCTATGCGCAAAATCACGCAAAACCACCCAAATGCGGGTTTTAAAGCAGGGAAACTGAAAGATAGGAATTGACCCAAAACGGCCAATAAGCTACTAGTTTCAGGGCTGAGACCACTCCTCCAGGGACAGATAGGCTGCTCAAAGCTCCCCTCTCACTGGTGAAGAGAGAAGCTTCTTCCTATCCAAGTAAGGATATAGGCAACACAGGAAACTATACAACAGTCCGGAATTCAGCAAAACCTGAAATCTGGACTAATCTAGTTCAGCAGAGGTGGGAAAAGAGAATATATATTTTTTTTGTCTTTTTTTCATCTTACCTTTAAGCATCCCTGTGACTAGCGCTTGCTCTAAAACATGCTGGAAAGCACTAGGAAGCCATAAACAGATACAAGCACTCAACTCTCCTTGTTAATAAGGAGAAATTAATCGTAGGCACTAAACAGCCTATAATTGCAAAGTACCTTGCTAAGGTAAGGGAAACCGCTCTTGTACTTTACAAAAAAAAAAGCACCAAACCAGGCATGCCCAAGGATCAGCTTCCAGTGATTTCTCCTGTCCACCTGGTAAATCTGGGCATACTGGTGCAATGCAGAAATTGCCTCATGTACATAGACAACCCTCTCCTCCTACCACCCAACACTACAACTTGTGAGAGATGCACTTACATAGCCAAACTGGAAGCGAAGCTCTGTCTACCCATGATTGTGCTAGACAGTCAAGAGGAGAAGGTTAACACCTGCACTACACCTCAAGCAACACATAACCCTTCTAAACCCACACCACCAACACCCTCACATAGCAACACTAAACCCTCATATGCAGAGGCCCTTAATAGTACCCTGTCCAAGCAACAAGGACCTCTGAAGCTGAAACACAAACACCAATCACAACCAAAGTGTTACATAGTTCACAACACTAGTGTGCCACCCAACAACAGCCTCTAAGGCAAGACAATGTACCCAACACTTTAGTCATAGGTGACTCTATAGTCAGGCACATTGATGTCCCACTCACCAGGCTGAACAAGGAGAAAATTACAGTCAGCTGCCTGTCGGGTGCCAGGATCCGCCACATAATGCATGCACTCAAGTCACTCCACAACAAGTACAAATATGACTGTCATTGTCCATGTTGGAGTGAATGACTTTAGACATACTTCCCTGGATTACATGAAGAGAGACATGGAAGAGCTCCCGGATCATGTGGCCCAGGCAGGTATGACGCTAGTCCTGAGTAGCATCCTGCCTTCGCCCAGAAGGATACCACAGTATAAGGACAAAAATGACTTCAAGAATTAGCTAAGCTTCTGGTGTCATTCAAAGGGGATCCAGTATTTGTCTGCCTGGGACGACATGATTGACAGACCACGATGCTTTGGCAGAGATGGTCTGCACCTGTCAACCCTGGTATTCAGGTTACTGGCTAAGGCTCTTGCCACCCCTATAGTGCCTTTTTTAGGAAAAATTCAAAGGACAAAACCACCACTGTAACAAGTACAAGCATGCAAAATCTGAAGGTAATGCTACTCAAAGCTAGAAGTCTAAACCTCAAAATGCACTCTCTCGAGGCACTCCTAAAAATGAAGAACATAGATATCTGTGCACTAACTGAGATCTGGTTCAAGGCTCCAGAGAGCACCCCTGCAATACCAGGCTACAACTCTTACCACACTTTTCAGCAACTAAACCAGGACCGAAACACTAAAAGTAGAAGTGTGTCCATATTTACCAAGGATATTCACGCCACTAGGCTAGTTACCCAACACAATGTGTCTGAAATTCTCCAGGTGCAACTAACACTAGGTAAGACTGCAATCCAAATTGTAGCTTGCAACAGATCCCCCACCATGCCCAAAGATTTTCACTACACCTTTCTAAACATACTAGAAAATATTAAGATACAACCAAACACCCTAATACTGGGTGATTTCAACTACCCTGCCATTAACTGGGAAAACTACTCGTGTACCAACACCTTTGCCCAACGGTTTTTGGAATTCATAAATTCCAATGCCCTGGATCAACTAATCCATAGTCCCACCAGGGACTCCAATATCCTAGACCTGGTCATTGCCAACATGGGAAATGGATGCTCCACACCTATGGTCACCCCCTCATTGGTCAGTTCTGACCATAAGCTAATCACCCTTGACATCCACATTCCTACCCACACCCCAGTAAGGAAACCTCCGTAAAAAACTTCTCCAAAGCCAACTTCATGCTACTCAAGTCAGAAGTGACAAACTTCATGACACCCATGCAGACGGGAAATGAAAGTTCGACTGCTGAATCCTACACTAAGGCACTGTATGAGCACATCCACTCGTGCATGAATTGTGCCATCCCAAATAGAATCAAGACGTTCTCCTCCAAAAAAAAAGGAAGCCAAACTGGTGGCCCCTTGTCATAAACAAACTTTACAACAAAAGGAAAAAACTGTTGCAGAAAGGGATGCAAAAAAAGTACAGTTGTGTACACTGACCATAAATGTTGATGTTCGAGTGTATTCACTGTTGCAGTCATTACATTTGGAGTTATCTGCTTGCAGGCAGCCCTCAGTCGGCCTGATTAACAAAGTCTTGGGCCCTGCGCCAGTTGCTGTCCCTTCTTCCATGGCGTCAGGTCGTCAGGGGTATAAAACATGCAGCCGACGCCATTACATCAGTTTTTCTTGCCCCAGATGTCAGGTGCCCCCCTAATGGGAAGCAATTAAATATAAAAGTACAATGATATACCTCCAACAAAAAAGCAAATACACCGAAAAGCTTAAGCATAGCAAAGGAAAGTAGAGGTATAACCAAAAGAAGTTAGGGGGCTGGAGGGAGGGTAACCAGGACTGCAACAATGAATACACTCTACAAATGCATCTACATTTAAGGTAAGTGTACACAACTGTACTATGTTCTTCATGTTTCACTGTTGCAGTCATTACATATGGGTAGATTCCCAAAGCTATGGTTGAGAGGAGGGATTTAAATAGCATTAGGACCAGCTATAAGGCCATGCAAGACTGCAGAGGCAAAGCCAGCTCTGGATTTAGAGAAAATTGGCAAATGGTAATGCATGGTGAAAGTATGTACAGAACTCCAGGTAGCAGCTTCTAGGATGTCCCTGGTAGGGACACCTCTGAGAAAGGCTGTAGAGGTAGATGCAGCCCTGGTGGAATGAGGTCTGATCCCCTGGAGGATAGGTTTTTCAATGGTGCTTATAGCAGAAATGAATGCAATGGCCTATCCATTTAGAAATGGTTTGCTTTGAAATAGCCTTCCCCTCTGCCCCTGCAGCAAATGCCACCAGCATTTGTTCAGATTTCCTTTGAAGTTTAGTCCTGTCCAAGTAGAATCTAAGTTGTCTGTGCACATCTAAGGAATGCAGTATCTGTTCCCCTTTGTTCTGTGGATTGGGAAAGAAGGTTGGCAAATGAATGGACTGATGGATTGGTTCTAAGGGACACCCTGTCCGCATGAAAGATGATGAAAGGCTCTACTGCCATAAGGGCCTGTAATTCAGATACCCTTCTAGCTGAAGTGATTGCTAAAAGAAAAGCTTTTTCCAAGAAAGAAATTTTAAGTCCGCAGTAGCAGCTGGCTTTAAAGGAGGTAGAGTGAGTTTCTCCAAAACAAAGTTAATGTCCCAGGCTGGGGCTGGAGCTCTCCTGGGTGGTCTCAAAATTTTGACTCCTCTGAGGAACTGCTCGAACAGTGGATGAGAGAAGAGGGGAGGTTCTGTGTTATAATGAGCTGAAATGGCTGAGGCGTGGATTTTAATGGAGGAAAAAGACAGGCCCTTGTGAAGCATCTCAGTTTAGTATTGTAAAATCTGAGGTAAATTGGGCACTGCTGTGCTCATTCCTTGTGATTGTTTCCAGGCACATAATCTTTTCCATTTTTCAGCATAAGATTTTCTAGTACTAGGCCTCCTTACCTCTAAAATGATATCCATCACAGGTTTACTGAGGGATGGTAAAGGAGTGATTAGGTAATTAGCCAGGCTGCAAGGTTCAGTGTTAGAAGCTGAGGGTGCAGAATCTGGTTCTCCTGCTGGGACAACAGGGAATGAGTCTGAGGCAGGTGCCATGGGAAAAACCGTGACACACTGCACAGAAGGGGGTACCAGTGTTGGTGTGGCCAGTCTGGAGCAATCAAAATCATCCTTGGTTTGTCCTGTTTGATTTTTAGTAGTACTTTGGAGAACAGAGGCGGGGGGGGGGGGGGGGAGGCATAGACTGATAGATTTTTCCAGCTGAAGGACAGAGCATCCACTTTCCAGGCTTGTTTGTGGGGAGCCTAGTGCAAAATTTGTCCAATTGGTAGTTCTGGGGAGAGGCAAATAGGTCTATATCTGGGCTCCCCCATTTGCTTGTCAACACGTTGAAAATCCTTGGTTCCAGTTTCCACTCGTGTGGGTCCCTGAGGTTTCTGCTTAATCCGTCTGCCAGTGTATTTAATTTTCCTGGCAGGAATTGAGCTTGTAAGTGCACTTGATAGCTCAAGGCTGTGTTCCACAATGTCATGGCTAGTCTGCAGAGGGGTTAAGAATGTGTACCCCCCCCCACTTGTTTATGTACCACATAACAGTGGTGTTGTCCATCTTTACCATTAGTTGTCCAGGAAGAATGTGGTCCTTGAAGGCTGCCAGAGCATTCTGTACAGCTAACATTTCTTTTTGATTGATATGCAGGTGCATTTGACTTGGGTTCCATTTGCCCTGAATGCACTTCCCTGCCAGGTAAGCTCCCCATGCATAGTCTGATGCGTCTGTTGTTAGGGTTTGGGCGGCAAGGGGTGGTGTGAAAGGTAGCCCCTTGTTTTGGTGGCAAGCCTCTACCCACCAAAGGAACTCTAGGCATAGGCAAGGTATGATAGGAATCATTGCTTCTAGATCCTGGGAATGTTGACATCACAGGCTTTTAGATACCACTGTAGTTTCCTCATATTCAGTCTTGGATATGGAATTAGAAGAATGCAGGAGACCTGCAGTATTTGTCTTGCAGATAGCAGGGTTTTTGTGGCTACTTGTTTGAAGTAGGATGTCAAATGAATTTGTTTCTCTGGCGGGAGGTCTGGGAAGTTGTATTCTAGCTTGCACACAGGAATATAATTTGTTACAGCATACCAGGTGAGATTTCTTTTCGTTTATGGTGTACCCCAGACAGGTTAGAACCCTTTTTACAAAGGCCAGATGATTCAAAAGTATGTCCTGGCTTTCTACGTGAATTAGACAATCGCCCCGGTATGGGTATATTTGAATATTTCTTTGCCTGCAAAATGCAATAACTGGAGCTAGGCACTTGTGAATACCCTGGGTGCAGTAGATAAGCCAAAGGGCAGTGCAGAGAATTGATAGTCTGTGTAGCCTGCTTTGAAGTGAAGGTATCTTCTGCAAGATTCCCTGATTGGGATGTACAGGTATGCTTCTTTTAAATCTAGTGTTGCCAACCAGGCGTCTGCCTAGCATAGGAAGTAACTGGTGAAGAGTCAGCATCTTGAATTTTGGAATCTCCAAAAAGGTGTTTAGAGTAGACAGGCCCAGGATAGGACACCATGAATTGTCTTTTCTGGGTACCAGGAAATGTCTTGAGTAGAAACCTTGTCCCTTTTCTTCTTCTGGTACCAATTGAATAGCCCCCATACTTAAGAGTGAAAGTACTTGGTTTTGGGCCTCTGCCCACTGATTTGGGGGTAGGTCCAGCTACCTGTTTGGTGTTGGCCACGTGTGGAAGTGAAAGCTGTATCTCTGGGACACTATATTTAAAACCCATTTGTCCTGGGTAATGAGCTCCCAGTTCTTTACATGAAGAGCAATCTTTCCCCCCAAAGGGGAAAGTCAGTTGATAAGTGCTTGAAAATTTTAAAAAGGAAGTCATTGAGACAGTTTACCATAGGAGGGAGTCTTATTACTCCCAGATTTGGAAGTGGAGGCCTCCCACTGCTTAGTCCTGTGTGTCCCCTGGGACTGAAACTTGGGGTTTCTGCTGTGTATGGGTTTGGCTTGACAAGACCTGGAAGGGGCTGGAAAGGACCATTTTTTAGAGGGCCAGTGCCTACTAAATCTAGGAGGCTGCACTTGTAAGAAATCTTTAACAGTTTGCATAGATTTGGCTTTATCTTCCATCTTTTTAAGAACTTCCTCAGCCTTGTTGCCAAACAGGCGGTCCTGATTTAAGGGGGAATCCAAAAATTTAGCTTTAACATGATCAGGTAAAGATTGCTCCTTAAGCCAAGCATGCCTTCTGAGCACAGACCCAGTAACAGCAGCACTGCAAGAGGCCTCTAATGAATCAAAACTACATTGCAAAGTATGTTTTCCAACCTGTTCAGCAGAATGCATTAAATCCTGTAATTATTTATTTTCCACACAATCAGGAATATACATCATTTTCTGTTTAAGCAATCCAATAACATGTTGATGATACATTAACATATGAAACTGGCAGTTTAAAGCCCTAATGGCCAAGGTTGCAGAAGTGTAAACCTTCTTACCCCATCATAGGATTTTTAAAAAGGAACTTGTGTGACTCAGAGACCCTGTAGTATCTGTCAGGTTTTCTGGGAGCAGGAGGCAAGGAATCAGGGGCCAAACTAGATTCTGAAAAAGCATCAACAATGTCTAGTACAGGAGGAATAGCTAAAGGCCTATGCTGAGGCAGGAGTAAGAAATCCCTGAGCCTCTTTTTTTGAATCAGAAAAATCCTGGCTTTCCCAGTGGAAATGCTCCCTTAGAGTATGTAAGGCTTCACCAAAAGAAAAACCCTCTGGAGGGGAAGCAGAGGGAATAGAGTCCTCTGCATCAGAATCCTCATAAGTAGATAAGGGCAAATCCAGATCATCAGAAGAATCAGAAAAAACAGAATCCTGGTCAGAAGATTCATAAACAACTTCAGTCCTAGGCCTCTTGGGGGGGGGGGGGGGGGTTGGCTACCCCTGATTAGAATTATTAGATCTTCAGCCATTCTTATCATTTGTTTTTCAGGCATAGAGGCCTGAGCATGTGGCCTGGGCGTTGGTTTTTTAGGCATGGTTTGAGATTTAGGCCTAAGTGAAGAAGGAGGCGTCGGTTTAATATGCAAGTCCGTAGGCCTGAATACACCCTCTTTCCTGCACAGCGGCTCCAGACCCATCTAAGGTACAGACATCTGCGGGTTCCATAGTTAAAGCATCTCGCGGCATACCGGATTCCAAGGTCTCAGTAGAGGCCTGCGAATCAGAAGTAGTGTGCATCAGAGGCTGCGAAAGCACCTCACTGAGTACCAGCGAACTGATGACTGGCTTAGAAGCGTCGTCGGTAGTTTTCGACCTCGTCGGCCTGTCTCTGTCTTTATCTTTGCGTTTTTTCAGAATCCCGGTAGTCGGATGGCTAACCGACGACATTTCTGGATAATTAAACAGAGAACCAAAATATTTAGAGGCGAAAATAAATCGACGACGGATAGTGCGCTGAGTAAATAAAGCACAAAACCAACAGCAAGGTACGTCGTGGTCAGGGCCTAGGCAAGGAATGCAGTATGAATGAAAATCTTTATGAGGTATTTGCTTTCCACAAGTAATGCAATTATTAACATTTACTGACATCGGTAAGGAGCAAGAAAAAGTTTCCCCAACGGGGTACTTAGCTTTAGTTGAAGACTTCGGTTCTGAAACTCGAAAATGAAAATTTCAGGAGTCGGCCGACCGGCACTTGCAAACTGCTTCTGCTTCGGGCATTGCATGGCAAGAAAGACTGATGTAATGGCGACGGCTGCACGTTTTATACACCTGACGACCTGACGTCATGGGAGAAGGGACAGCAACCGATGCAGGACCCAAGACTTTGTTAATCAGGCCGACTGAGGGCTACCTGCAAGCAGATAATCCCAAATGTAATGACTGCAACAGTGAAACATGAAGAACATCTCTCTTATCAGCCTCAGTAAGAAGCTGAGATCCCTCATAAAATCCTCCAAAGCTAGTTACGAAAATAAAATTGCTAAAGATTCCAAAAACAACCACAAGGCATTCTATAGCTATGTCAAGAATCTAAATGTCAATGCTCAGATCTGCTCTGAGCTACAACAGAATGTCATTAAATATACTGATCCTAAGGATATTGCCAATATCCTGGCAGATCGATTCAGTGCCAACTTCACCCCCCTTTCACCCCCTAAAGGGCCCATCTCAATACCAAAAGATTGCCAAATTCTGGTAATAACGGCCACACAAATGAAAACCACACTCTCCAAAGCTAAGAATACAGCATCCATGGGACCAGACGACATCCCGGGCTGTGTACTACATGAACTACAAAATGAACTGGCACCTCACCTAAGTGTCATGTTTAATCATAGCCTCACCTCAGGCTTCATGCCCACTGAGTGGCACACATCTTCAGTTATCCCACTCCACAAGGAAGAATCCACCTTGGATCCTGGGAACTATCATCCCATCAGTCTGACGAGCCTGATATGCAAGGTCATGGAATTAGAAGTTATGTACCTACCATAACGTTCCATGTTAGTTGTCTTCTCTCGCCTTCTTTCTTGCTGGATGGGTTCGGAGCCGATCCTCGGCTCCGACTCGGCAATTGCTTTAGCTCGAGAACTCCTTTTACCAGCTCGAGGCAACCCTATATCCCATGATGCAAGGCGGAACTACCTCAGATCTCATTTGGCAGCTAACTTACCCTGCTAAAGGTTATCCTAACCAAATTAGGAACAAAGTTTCCTAAAAGAAGTCCTCATAACAAAGATCCAGAGGAAACAAACTATTAGGAACTCTTCAAGATCTGTCCAGGCCAGGGGGAAGGAGGGAGGGGAAGAAAGAAGGCAGAGAAGACAACTAACATGGAACGCTATGGTAGGTACATAACTTCTAAATGTTAAGTTGTCAATCTCGCCTTCATTCTTGCTGGATGGGACCAAGGCCCCTAGCACCTGAATCCCGGGTGGCTCAACGGAACAGACTCTTGAGAACTGTGGAACCAAAACTGGCCCTATCTCTGGAGGCCAAATCCAACTTGTAATGAGAAACAAAGGTATGAGGCGTGGCCCAAGTAGCTGCTGCACAAATGGTATCAATGGGAAGTCTATCCTGAAAAGCTGCAGAAGTGGATAGACTCCTGGTGGAGTGTGCTTTTGGCTTAGAAGATAGTTGTTTGCCTCTGAGAGAGTACACATAGGAAATGGTGGAAGTCAACCATCTGGATAAGGTCACTTTAGAAACTGGAAGACCTAACCTGTTTTCTGCATAAGAGACAAACAATTGGTCCGATTTTCTAATTTGTTTAGTCCTATGCAAGTAGTACCTGAGCTGACGATGGACATCCAAAAAATGCAATTTCTGTTCAGCTCTGTCAGAATAGTTAGGGAAAAAGACTGGTAGATCTATAGATTGGTTAATATTGGTTTGAGATACAACCTTGGGGAGAAAAGAAGGGTTAGTTCTTAACGATACCCTGTCCTTATGAAAACCAAATAAGGTGAACGAATACAGAGAGCTTGAATCTCGGAAACTCTTCTTGCAGAAGTGACAGCCAGTAAAAATATAGTCTTCCACGTCAATAACTTCAAAGAACATGAAGCAGACGGTTCGAAGGGAGGTAGTATCAAGGATGCCAACATTAAGTTTAGATCCCATTGCGGAGGAGGATGCTTTATAGGTGGCTTTAGGAGAAAACTCCTCTCAAAAAGGCCTTGCATAATCTATGAGACATGATGTTATTGTCATGCAAGCCAACATGATACTTGGAAATAGCAGCCAGTTGTACTTTGACTGTAGATGACGAGGATCCCGAATGAAAAACCTCCGCTAGGAAATCTAAAACAGAATGTACGGGAGCAGTAAAAGGATCAATATTTCTGGAGTTTGCCCAAATCGAAAATCGTCGCCACTTGCTAGCATAAATAGTCCTAGTGGACGACTTCAAAGAAGACACTATAATGTCTCTGACTGAGTCAGAAATCATTGGTAGCCTGGCTAGGGAAGGAAGTGGAGCAACCAAGCAGTGAGGTTGAGAGAATGAATGGCCCGGTGCTGCTGACCTGACTGGTGGATCAAAAGATCCGAACTGGGTCCAGATGCCAGGGCTGCACCAGAAGGTGACGATGCAGAGACGGAAACCAAATTTGTCGAGGCCAAAATGGAGCAATGAGGATCAATTTGGCTCTCAAAACGGTGGCTTTCTGAATGACTTGTCGAATGAATGGAAAGGGAGGAAAAGCATAAAGAAGTCCCGAGGCCAATCCTGGGTTAGAGAGTCTCTCAGGGGTTGGCCTGGAAGGGAAATAGAGTGAAATAGTCTGGGCACTTGTTGTTTTGAGGGGTAGCGAAAGATCGCAACAAGGAGTGCCCCACTTCAGAAAAATCTGATCCACTACAGATTGATTGAGAGACCACTCGTGAGGCATCAGAATAGATCTGCTTAGCCTGTCCGCCAATAGGTTGGACCTGCCGGGATGTGCATTGCTATCAGAAACCGCTGAGAAGAGATCGCCCATTGCCAAAGTCTGAGAGCTTCGACATAAGGGATAGGACCTGGTTCCGCCCTGTTTGTTGATGTACCAGACCACGGACATGTTGTCCGTCTGTACTGCAATAGTCCCCGTGGGAAGAAAGTCGCCGAGGGCTTGCAACGTTAAAAGCACTGCTCTCATCTCCAGGACATTTATGTGCAGATGGTATTCTATGGGTTGCCACGTCCCGTGGACCATCCTGCCCTGATAATGCCCCCCCACCCGATCAGAGAGGCATCCGTGGTGACTGTGGCAACTGGAGGAGCAGGAACAAAGGGTCGGCCCTGATGAAGAAGAGGGGAAGATATCCACCAGCCCAGATGAGCCCTGCATGACTGTGTCACTAAGATCTCGTGTCTCATCGGAAGATTGTGATACGACCACTGCGTGAAAAGCATCCACTGCAGGAGACGCATGTGAAAGCGAGCCAGTGGTAGAAGAACAATGGCCGCAGCCATTAGACCTAGAACTTTCAGGACAAACCTGGCTTTGATCTTTTGCTTTGTAACAGAAGCCGAACAAATTTTTGGATGTCCAGAATTCTTTGATCTGTTAGTCTGGCTAACATTTTGACGGTATTTAACTCTGCGCCTATAAAGGTGATAGATTGGCAAGGCAGCAGAGAAGATTTTACAAAATTTACTGAAATTCCCAGATTCTTGCAAAGCTGAAGGGTGTAGTCTCTGGACTGAAGAAGCTGACACTTGGTGGTGGCGGAGAGGAGCCAGTCGTCCAAATAAGGAAACACCTGGAATCCTAGACGTCTCAGGTGAGCTGTGACCACTGCCATGCATTTGGTAAACACTCTGGGGGCTGAAGTGAGGCCAAAGGGCAGGGCTCTGAATTGGTAATGACTGGTCCCTAGCCGAAGCGGAGAAACCTCCTGGAGCCTGTGAATCTTTATGTGATAGTACGCATCCTGAAGGTCTATCGAGCACATCCAGTTGTCCTTGCCCAGAAAGGGCAGAATGGACTGAAGCGTGACCATCCGAATCTTGCCTTTTGACAAATCTGTTCAGATTGCTGAGGTCTAATATTGGTCTCCACTCTCCCGTCCTTTTGGGGACCAAAAAGAATCTTGAGTAGACGCCGGATCCTACTTGGTCTGCCGGCACTGTCTGGACGGCTCTTTTTTCTAGGAGTTTTGAAACCTCCTGTTTTGCCAAATCCCTTTGACCGGGTGAGATGTCTGGAAGAGATTGTAGAGGTACAGGAAACCTTACGAAGGGGATCTTGTAACCCTCGGATATAATCGACTGTACCCACTTCTCTTGGGATAGAGATTGCCAGGCTACTGGGTACAGTGAAATCCTTCCCCCGACTGCCTCCAAGGGTGGACAGTCAGGCAACACCTCAGGGATGCTGAAAGGGCTTCTCAGGAAGAGACTCCCTGTTGCCCTGGTTCTGAGGACCCCCTGCCTCTAGGGCGCGTCATTATTGTTACCCCTCTGCCTCTGGGGTAAACTGACCACGGTGTCCAGTGTAGCTCCTTGGGCTTTACGGAACCACATCTTCCCCTTTCTGACCCTTGGGATATGGTCTAGAAGGAGTGGAAAATTGGACTCCAACGGCAGAAAGAGTCTTACCGTCCTGCTCACACCTGGTCAAGGTATCCTTCACTTGAGGTCCGAACAAAGCCGAACCATCAAAGGGGGTATTAGTGAAGGACGCCTTAAAGGGGTCCGGTAAAATTACACAGCCGCATCCAGGCTTGGCGCCTAAGAGCAACTCCTGTGCCTGCGGCCTGCTCGCTCCATCGGCCGCATAAGATATGAGCCGCATGGAGGAGTTAGATATGGAATTCAGGATAGCAAGCTGTGAGGCAATCTTTCCTGAGCCCCAGCAGCAGAAGGATCCTGGACTACTTCACCCAGTTCCTTGAGAATATCTCGTTGAAGCCTGGTGAAGTGACAAAGGTAATTCAGTGAACGCATAGCAAAGGTCGCTGAAGAAAACATCCGCTTTCCATACCTGTCCATGGTCCTAGAGTCCTTGTTAGGAGGATGGACAGGTACTGAAGGATCCGCCAGTTCCTTCTTAGTGGCCGCCGCCACCACCATAGCATCCACAGAGACACCTTTGGAAAGGAACTGTTTATCCAACGGGGCCGTAATGAACTTGGATGGTCTTCTGGGGACAGGTTCCACGGAATCTGGAGCCACCCACGCCTTCCGAGCCACTACCTGCATGAGTGGGTCGAAGGCGGAGACACCCAGGAGGTGGAGGGTCGGGATCCAAAGCCTCCAGGTATACCGACTCATCCTCGGAGGGGTCAATGGAGGGCCAATTCCCCTCTGTTTGAGGAGCTCAAGGATGTCTGAAAAGGAGACATCCTCAGACGGGGACCGTGGGGAACCCTCCGACTCATCTAAGTCGGTATCAGATGTAGTAGACTCAGGGGAGTCTGTGTGTTTCCTCATACACGGCCTCTTCCGAGGGGGTTCCCCTGCAGGGTCAGGAGAAACCTCGGAAGAGGAGGAAATTCCCAGTGGGGAAACCTGGGGCGATGGATCCCTGGGCCTGAGAGCAAGAGGCTGGCAAGAGGCATCTGCAGGCACTGATGAGGGAGGAGCTAGAGGGATGGACCGTTGACCAGGCTCAGAGGCCAGGACACTCCTCATCACCTCAAAGGCTCCTCTCCCCGGGAGACCAGAACATACCCGCTCCGAAGAGACAGGAATGGTCGGCTCCAAGGAGAGAGAAGGCTCCGAGGCCGATGGCGCCGAGCTTACCAAAGCCGAAGCCCCGAGAGGGAGAGCGGGGTCGGACAAGGGTCCGATGCCACTAGCCCCCTCGGAGCAGACAGTGGAAACCCGACGACCGGATCCCTCCAAGGAAGGTCTCAAGGAGGAGATCAGAGCCGAGGACGACGGAGCCGAAGGATGTATCGGCTCCGGCATCGAAACAGTCGCTGTCCCAAGAAGCTCCGGCTCCGAACTCTGGTGTGGAGTCGGAGGAGGAAGTTCAAGAATTGGGGCTATAGCCAAGTCTGTTGAGACGGGCTATGGAGCATTTGGGCCAGTGCCTGAGACTTCAACAGCCTGCTTACCACCCTCTCCAAGTCGTGGTCAGACAGCCTGGAAGATCTCGATCGGTTCCGATGGCTCCGCTCCGACAAAAGAGGAGATCCCGGAGCCGAGTGGATACTCATAATAGAGGGGACCGAGATCTCTACGGGTCGAAGCCATCGGAGCCGAAGTCCCTAGAACTCCAGATGGAGCCGAGGATTTCTTGGCCCGATGCTGATAAAGTGTCGGCTCCAGCCGAGCCGACAAGGCCACAGTAGTCAGGGTATCGGAGCCAGCCGCACCGAACCCACTACTCGAGTAGAAGAAGTATCGACTCCAGCCAGAGCCGATATCGGCTCCGACGGAGCCGGAGCCACCGGAGGAGGCTTGGACACTGTAGCCTGAGCCTTCGGTGGCTTAAGAGGTTTTCCTGACCCTGATTTAGGAGGAGAACCTTCAGGTTTAAGTAAACCTCGGAGGATGAGTTTGTTCCTCCTTTCCTGCAGGACTCTCTGGCTAAAAGCATGACACAACGCACAGGAGTCCTGCAGGTGCAAAGGCCCCAGGCAATAAACACAAGTGTGACCGTCTGTCAGAGACATTTTCTGACAGCACTGGTCACACTTCTTGAAGCCTGAGACCTTGCCTTCTTTTGACATCCTAAGAGGATAGAACACAAACAGTCCCAACAAACACACAAATTAATCCCTTACACAAACACACAGGAAGGATAACAAAAGGGAACTAGGCCTGACTAAACTACTTTAGATTAAAACTTATAAAAGTTTATAAAAAGGTTGAAAAATAGGGAATAGGGTGGGCTGTAACTAATTACAGACTACACTAACACTAACAGGGAAAAATAAACCCCTAACTACACTTTTTCTTATTTGACTAAGAAAAACTTACCTCAGCTGGCAAAGGAGACCTCTTTCGCTAAGCGGCAAACGAGATCTGGGGTAGTTCCGCCTTGCATCATGGGATATAGGGTTGCCTCGAGCTGGTAAAAGGAGTTCTCGAGCTAAAGCAAGTGCCGAGTTGGAGCCGAGGATCGGCTCCGAACCCATCCAGCAAGAATGAAGGCGAGATTGACAACTTAACATCTTATAAACAAAGACACTGGCAACCTTCACACACTGGACACCACCCAGTTTGGGTTCTTGAAGGGCCAATCTCGTATCCTGAACTTGACTGACCTGTGGAGGAGGGTAAGGGAGTCCACACAGCCTATCTGGTTCTTGCCAAGGCCTTCAACACAATCCCCCACTCTGGAATCATAGATAAACTGGCTTACTGAAAGAAACCGCACTGTATAAATAGCAGACTCCACATTCAGCTCCAGACAAGTGACAAGTGGAGTACCTCAGGGTTCAGTCCTGGGACCGCTCTTGTTTGGCATCTACTTCTGTGAAGTACAGGCCAACACTAAGGGCCTCTGGCTAACAAAGTTCACAGATGACTGCAAACTGGGAGCCATTATTGAATCACCAAATGATGTGGATATTCTACAAAAGGGCCTTTCAGAAACAGATGCTTGGTGTCAGAGCCATGGGCTCAAGCTCAATGCCAAGAAATGTATAGTTATCCCCTTTGGGAAAAAAACATGTACCCATGAATTACCACATAGGTGGCAGTACACTAAACACCGGTGATAAGAGACTTAGGGACACAGGTGGACAGTGGTCTCACCTTCGATAACCACATCACCACAACAGTCAGGAAATCCTTCTATGTGGCACACCTCATCACTAAAGGCTTTTCATCCAGAAAAAAGGAGGTCACTGTCCCACTGTACTCATCCCTCATTAGACCCATTATAGAATACAACACCCCATTTGGTATGTACCTCTCAAGACATCTGCAACAACTGGAAAGGCCGCAGAAATACCTCACTAAAAGAATTACAGGCCTAAAGCAGATGCCTTATGCTGACTGTCTAAATAAACTCCAGCTATCTCTGTCGCATATCGTCTACTCAGAGGCAATCTCTGCTTAACATACAAGGCCATGTTAAACCCAGAGCTGTTGGACATGCTACACTTAAAGAAATGCCAATCCCTCAAAGCCATATGCTCCAGGGATCGAAACCTTGTCATTACAATGAACAAGACATGCTGGAGGGATAGGCTCCTGACCCAGAAACTCCCCAAACTCTGGAATAGACAGCCCATACATGCCAAGTAGAGCACCTCTTTGGCTGTCTTCAAAAGGAACCTTGACGATTGGATGGGAGATAGGAAATTCACCCCGGGGATCATGTCAGTCACCCTGCTAGACAGAGGTCCAGGGAAGTAAATATTGTGGGAAGAAATAGCCAGGGAATTGTTATGGCTAGGCTTGTATAGGCCCTAGGGCTGATAGTCTAGTACCAACCTATGAACTCACCATAACGTTACATGTGAGTTGTTCATCTCGCCTTCATTCTTACTGATGGGTTCAGAGCCAGTCCTCGGCTCCAACTCGACCAGATGCAAAAGCTCAAGGTCTTCAACCAGCTTGTGGCCTACTCCCTATCCCATGATGCACTGCTGCTTCCCTCCAATCTTGTTTGCTGCCAACTAAGGTAATAGCCAATTTCCAAAATAACGACAGCCTAGAATATACTAGACAAAGATTAAATACAGACATGACCTGCCTTCAATTCTCTATCCCCAAAAAGCCTGGATGGGGGTCGGAGGGTGGGACGCAAGAATGAAGGCGAGATGAACAACTCACATGGAACGTTATGGTGAGTACATAACTTCTTTATGTGAAGTTGCTCTATCTCGCCTTCATTCTTACTGATGGGTTAGCGTCCCAAGCACCATTTTTCTAGGGTTGCTCATGGGAGTACATTCTTCAGGACAGTGGAACCAAAGGAGGTCCTGTCCCTGGAGGCCCTATCTACTTTGTAATGAGTGATAAAAGTATGAGGCCTCAACCAGGTGGCTGCTGCACAAATGGTGTCTATTGGTAGTTTGGCTGTAAAGGCTAAAGAAGTGGAAACAGCTCTACTTGAGTGGGCCTTTACTTTGTCTTGTAATGGTGTATTCACTGAACTATAAGTAAAGGAAATACAGCCTGATAACCATTTCGACAATGTGGTTTTTACAATGGGAGTACCTTTCCTGGAGTCTGAGAAGGAAACAAAGAGCTGGTCTCTTTTTCTAAAAATCCTTGGTCCTGTCTAGATAGAATCGAAGCGGTCTGTGAACATCAAGCTTATATTCTGTCTTATTGCCATACTTACAGAAGAAAACAGGCAACTCTATAGATTGATTGAGATTTTGCATCAGAACACACTTTCAATAAAAAGGAGGGGTTTGTCTGAACAGACATTCTATCATCATGAAATATCATGCATGGGGGTTTAATGGACAAGGCCTGTAGCTCTGAAACCCTCCAAGTAGAAGTAATGGCTGCTAAAAAAATGGTTTTCCATGTAAGGTACTTCAGTTCACATGAAGAGGCTGGTTCAAATGGAGGTAGGATGATATGTGAAATGAGGACAACATTTCGATTCCATGGGGTAATGGGAGGACATAAACGAATAGTGCCTTTGAGAAACCCCTTGGATAGTCTATGAGACATGATATTAGATCCCGCATCACCAAGATGAAAGTTCGAGATTGCAGCCAATTGAAATCATATAGTACTGGCGGCCGTCCCCTCAGTGAAGAGCCTAGTCAAAAATTCCACTATAGAAGATATTGGAGCCCGGTAAGGATCAATATGGCTTTGTAGTGCCCATATTGAGAATCTTTTCCATTTTCTGAGATATAATTTATCAGAATATGCTGAGCTGCAGCTGAAAGATTCTGAAGCCAGGCTATGTTGGGAACTGGAGCAGCCAAGCTGTCAATTTGAGGGACTGAACAGATGGATGAGGAGCCCCCGATGAGTGAATCAGGAGATCTGGAACTGGGTCCAGGATACAAGGTTCTTCCAATAGATGAGGCCGAAGAAAGGGGAACCAAATTTAATGAGGCCAGTAGGGGGCTATACGAATTAAGGTCCTTCCCAGAGTAATGGCTTTCTGTAAAACTTTGGGTATCAGAGGGAATGGAGGAAAAGCATAAAGGACGCCTGGGGGCCAATCGTGTACAAGTGCATCCCTTGGGGCATTCCCCGGTGTGCGAATTAGGGCAAAGTAGCTACTGCATTTTGTGTTTGTGGATGTGGCAAAGAGATCGCAGCAAGGCTGGCCCCATTTGCGGGATATCCTTTCTGCTACTTCTTTCTTCAGGGACCACTGGTGAGGCAATAGAATTTCTCTGCTTAGCTCGTCTGCTATCACGTTGGACTTCCCCGAGATGTGCGTTGCTATCAGAAAGCGCTGGGTGGAATTTGCCCACTGCCACACTCTCAAGGCCTCTCAACACAGGGGGTAAGATCTAGTTCCTCCTTGTTTGTTTATCTACCAGACTACTGACATATTGTCTATCTGGATTGCAATAGTCCCCAGAGGAAGAGAGTCTTAAAAGGAATGCAATGCTAGAAGTACCGCTCTCATCTCTAGGACAATGATATGTAGGTGATCCTTGTGTTCTTTCCATGTGCCTTGGGCTGTTTTTCCCTGATAATGACTGCCCCCATCAGTGAGGTGTCCGTGGTCACTATGGCAATAAGAGTGGGTACAACAAGGGGACGGCCCATCATTACACAATGAGATGTCAGCCAGCCACTGTCGAAGGTCCTTCTTACATGAGTTTGTGATTATAATCTGATGTGACATTGCAAGTTCTTGAAAAGACCATTGCGTGAAAAGGAACCACTGCAGTATCCTCACATGCATCCGACCTAGTGGAATTGCAACGATTGCTGCCACCACTGTATCCAACAATTTGAGAACCATGGAAGCTGGGGCTTTTTCTTTTGAGAGAAGGGTTAGAACCTGTTGTCAAAGAACACCAACCCTTTCTGGCGGATGTTTTAAGGTCATGGAAGTGGTGTCTAGATCTGCTCCTATAAAGACGGTATGTTGTGATGGTAATAAGGCAGACTTTTCTAAATTTATGGTAATCCCCAACTGACAGCATAGATTCATAGTAGTGTCCCTTGCTTGGATGAGTTGATACCTGGTGGTGGCAGTCAGGAGCCAGTCATCTAGGTGTGGAAACACCTGGAATCCTAAATGTCTCAGGTGAGCCGTGACTACTGCCATACATTTGGTGAACAGTTTGGGGGCTGTAGTGAGACCAAAGGGCAGAGCTCGAAACTGGTAATGACTGGCTAGTGCAGGTGATCCCTGGATGGTCTGTCCATTTTTATGTGGTAGTATGCATCCTGGAGGTCTATCGGGCACATCCAATCATCTTTCCCTAGAAAGGAAGTATCGACTGTAGCATCACCATCTGGATCTTTGTCTTTTAAACCGACTTGTTCAGTCTCCTGAGATCCAAAATGGGCCTCCAGTCTCCTGTTTTCTTTGGTACTAAAAAGAACCTTGAGTAAGTTCCGAATCCTATCTGGTCTGCTGGGACTGGTTGAATGACTTTTTCTAGCAACCTTTGAATTTCTATAGATGCTTGTTCCCTGTGACTGGATGGAAAGTCTGGGATTTTTCTTATTGAGGGAGGTGGGGTGGAAAAGGGAATAGAGTAACCTCTGGATATGATACTTTGTACCCAGCTGTCTTTTGTTATTTTGAGCCAAGCTTCTGGATACAAAGATAAGCATCTCTCAACTGCCTCCAGAGAGCGGTGATGGGGCTTTCCAAAGAACTATTCTCTGTCACTCTGATTTTGCAGACCACCTCTACTGCGTGGATGGCATCTTCCATTATTGCCCCCTCCTCTGCCTCTGGAGGGAGGTTCACCACATGTGTCCTGAAAGGCTCCTTGGGTTTTATGGAACCACATCTTTCCTCCCTTCTGACCTTTGGGGTAAGGTCTGGTAGGTTTGGAAAACGGACTCTGATGGCAGACAGAGTCTTTCCCTCTTGCTCACACCTGGTAAGCATTTCTTTCACTTTGGGTCCAAAAAGGGATGAGCCCTCAAAAGGGGTTTTGGTAAAGGATGACTTAAAGGGCTCTGCAAAAGAACATAAGCACATCGAGGAATATCTCCTAAGAGCAATTTCTGTAGACGCTGCCCTGCTCGTTCCATCAGCTGCATACGAAACCAGACACGTGGACGAGTTCACTAAGGAATTTAGGGAGGATACCTTGTCCGAGACTCCCGCAGCTACTGAACCCTGTAGAGTATCTCCTAGCTCTTTCAGGAGATCTCTTTGCAATCTAGTAAAATGCATAAGATAATTCAGTGACCTAAGGGCAAAAGCCGCTGAAGTAAACATGCGCTTTCCATATTTGTCCATGGGGGTCTATGTTATATTCTCGAAAGCCGACAATATCAAAGCTGGTATTGTCGACACAAGAATAGCGAAAGCGCACATCGAACATGTAAACGGAAATCTCCGTATGGGGAGATTTCCGTTTGCTGCAATGTAGTGCGGTATTGGAGTTGGTATATTTAAGTACGGGGAGCTTGCCCCCTTGCTTAAAACCGTTAGGGTACTTTTTTATTTTTTTTTTGTTGTTTTTATAAGTTCGATGTTTGAAGACATTGACCATATGGTTTGACCATACGGTGTTTGATGTTTTCAACCGATCTTATAATATAGATGCCTGTCCATAATCCTAGAGTCTTTATTTGGAGGATGGACTGATGTCAAAGTTTCGGTAACTCCTTCTTGGTGGCTGCTGCCACCACCATGGCATCAATGGGGACTCCTTTAGTAAGAAATGCCTTGTCCTGGGTGAGGTGATAAAGTTATTATGCCTCCCACGGACAGGTTCCACTGTGTCTGCAGACTCCCACGCCTTTCAACAAACCAGGTCCGTAAGTTCATCAAAAGGTGGAGATACCCAAGTGGTGGAAGGCTAAGACCCGAAAGCCTTCAGGTAGACTGACTTATCAGTAAGAAAGTAGGGCTGATGGGCTGTCCGTCACCCCTCTGTTTAAGGATCTCCAAGATATCTGCAAAACAGATATCTTCAGAGGGTGACTGTGGGGACCCTTCTGACAATCTAAGTCAGTTTCTGATGTGACAGATTCCTGAGGGGAGTCCAAATGCTTCCTCTTGCATAGACTCTTCCTAGGTACCTCCTCAGTGGGGGCTTCTGGTGAGGTCTCTGAAGAGGAAGGTTAATTCGATGGGGCGTCCTGAGGCTCTGGGTCTCTACGCTTTTGTGGAATCTGAGATGCTGAGGTAGGCACCGGTGCTGTGGGGGAAGGAGCTGCTGGCCCTGATAATGTGGATGTCCGTGGGGACAATACTCTCCTCATGGCATCGAAGGCCCCCCGGTCCAGGTACAAAGAAATCCCTGGATCCATAGAAACAGGGGATTCCCTCGGCACCAAAATGGGTTCGTACCAGAGGTAGGAGAAGAACTCACCCATGCCAAGGCCCTGAGAGGCAAAGTCAGAACCGAAAGATCGGTTCAACTATCCTCCCCGGACCCGACCGATGAGTGTCAGCCCCAAGACTCCTTGGTCGGCACCGAAGAAATCTGAGCAGTCAGAGCTGAAAAACCTGAAACAGGTCCTGGCCCCAACGGTCCACAATCATCTGCTCTGATCACTCTGGCTCCAAAGTCTTGAGTCAGATCGGAGGAGGAACAGAATGGGGGGGTTGGTCGGTTATGAAGTCCCAGGGGTCAGCCCAGTCAATAGCTTGGCAAATGCTGGAGTCTGCAGAAGCCTCTGCACCACATGAGCCACATCCATGTCTGAAAGGCTCCTTGAGGACTGAGAAGATGGAATGGAAGAAGCCACAGATATTAAAATTGGTGATTTTGATGTAGGAGATACTAGCTCCTAATGGTAATAACCATTGGCTCTGCAGTCAGTGGAGTCGAGGTTGAAGGTTTGTCAACTTTGGACTGACTGGACGACGAAAACCTTTTCAGCTGTGACAATCCAGTGGATGACTTAGAAGATTTTGAAGGCTTGTCACGTACTGTATTATCCTTGTCTTAGAGCTTCCTGAAAAGAAGGTTTAAGTAAACTCCTTGCATTTAGTTTACTTTTTCTTTCATGTAACACTCAAGAGCTAAACGAGTGACATATGGAGCAATCTTCTTGAAGATGTATTTGACCCAAGCAATACACACAGTGTGTGTCCATTGGTGAATGACATTTTCTGCCCACATTTAGGGCATTTTTTAAAACCAGATTTAGACTGTTTTGACTCTCTGCTTTCTTGCCGAGACATTTTTCAAGAAAAACTCACACCAAAAACACTATAAAGCACTAACGCACTATATATATATCTCTATATATAACAATTTTCACTCAAACAAGAAAAACCCTATAAATAAAATGGGCTTGTAAGTAAGGAAAGAATTAGCCTTCTAATTAAAACAGGCTATGTTAACACAAGCTAAATCTAATATCTCTAAATATCTAAGTATCTAAATATGTAAGTATCTAAACATATTGAAGGGAAAGGGAGATAATCCAAGGCCTACAAGCAGGCCACAAAGGAAAAGGATAAATGGAAAATGCACAGGCACTTCAAACAGTGACACAAAGCTTAATAAAGAACTCTTACAACGAACTACTATAAACGGTTATAAATCTCTACCAAATTCTAATAAAAAAGTAGAAAATAACAAATTTCAATGGCCAGAGGTGGTGAAATGCCAAATCTGTTGCAGAGGCAAACGAGATCTTGGGGAAGCACCAGTGCATCATGGGATAGGGAGTAGGCCACGAGCTGGTTGAAGACCTTGAGCTTTTGCATCTGGCCGAGTCGGAGGCGAGGATTAGCTTTGGATCTATCAGAATGAAGGCAAGATAGAACAACTTCATCATGTGTTTGCTTCTCCTGTGCCTAAATTTCAAAGAAAATACCCTGCTAAGCCTGCCTTTGTTTGTAGGCATTCACGCCCTTACACTAAAAAGTGTGGCAAATATGCTCTTCTGCTAAGGATGCTTAGTTTTCAGGGACTCCAAAGCCTTCTTTTTCCAGACATCTCTTCTCAGCAACATTCCTCTTTCTCTTCACTTTGCTTTTTCTTTTCCTGTTTGGCTTCAAATCACTCAGGATGCTTGGGTTCTGGCAATCATGCATCAGGGGTACATCATGGTGTGGAAATCCCATCCTCCTCCTATGGGCATTATTCAACCTCTTCAGGAACAACTTGCCTTTTTCCCCAGAGTTTTTTTTTTTTAATCTCTTGACTCAGGGTATTATTCAAAAGGTGCTTGTGCCCTAAAGGGGGAATAGCTCTACTTAACAAAGAAACAGTTTTTATTCTTAAATTTATTTATTTAGTTGACATTTGTTGACTGGAAAAGTCCAACTGGGACAAAGCCCTTTTTTAGTGGAGGCCCAGGGAGAAAAGCTCCACAATACAAATATAAAAATACGTGTTACAATAGAAGTATAATACAAAAGATTAGCAATATATAGCATTGTGATAAAAAGGAAAATAGAGACTAAAAAGATTATATAGCAAAAGTACATGAAGTTATCACAAATAAGTAGAGTAGACGATAATAAAAATACATTGACTGGAATCGAGTAGAAATAAACAGAAGGAGAAATATGTTAAGGAAGGATAGAAGAATAAAGAGAAAAGAAAAGAATAGAGTAGGAACTAGATTCAGGTAGGGTGGTTACAGTGGCATTTCCAAGAGTGATTTAACACCGTCTCCGCACGGTTTGAATAATGAATGTAATTGGAGAGTTTTTCTATGACTACTGTATTTTGACAAGCTAATTGTTTAATTAACTTTGAACATGTGTGGTATATATGGCAGTCTCTTTCCTTCATTATGTATTAACTCCTAGAAGGCTGTGTTTGCCGATGCGCTAGAGTTTCTGTATTAAATATTTTATATAATTTTGTATGCAGCATATTCTTCACTAGCAAGTGGGGGTTTTTTTGCCTTTTTTTTCATGAGTGGTTTATTGTGAAAAGGGCTCTACTCTAGACTGTTTCTAGTGTCCAGAAAAGAGGGCACTTGGAGACCTAATCTAGACCTCTCTCTCTCATCTAAACATTTTTTTAAAAGTGCCTTCTTTTTGGATGTTGTCCCTTCAGATTCCGTTTCCTCAGGCCTATATGGTGTCTCTGGATCTCAAGGATGCTTACCTCCACATTCCAAACCATTCTCTTTTCATGAAATTTTTGTTTTTCTCTGTTTCTTCCTGGTATTTTTTGTTCTCTGCTTTGCCCTTTGGTCTTTCTACTGCCCCAGCCTTGCTCTTGTGATTGCTCCTTACGGGCTTCAAGGGATAGGGATACAAACATTTCCTTAATTAGATGAACTATTGATTCAGGCATCCTCTCCAAACTTTGCCAAATCTTCAATTTGCCATTTCCCCTTCTTCAGAGCCTGGCATTCACTATAACTTTCAAAAAGTCTTCTCCAATTCCTTCTCAGGATCATGTTTGCCTGGGTTGCAGAATTCAGGCGGTACAAATGTTTGCATCACTACCACTTCCAAAGGCCTTAACTCTCATTTCTTTCTTTCACACTCTTCTTCCTCTGGCTTCCAGTATCACCAGGTAGTTCCTGAGAGCTCGGTCTTTCATTGCATGCACTATTCTGATGCTCTTTGTCCAAACTAAATACGAGAAAGTTTCAGTGGTTTCCTAAGTCAGTGAAGCTTCAACATGCACATCCTCTAGATTTTGTAGTTCCTCTTCTTACTTGTTTCAGGCAGGAACTTAAATGTTGGATTCAGCAGTTGTATCTAAATCCAGGGATCCCATTTCATCCCCATCTTCCCTTTCAGGAGTTGTTCAGAGATGCTTCAGACATGGGATGGGGGGACATTTGGCCCTCTAAAGGTACAGAGGGCTTTAGTGCCTCGTCAGCAGAAGAAGCACATCAATGTCAAAGAGATGAAAGCTCTTATCATAAGATCATAGGAGGTTGTGACACTGACAGCCCAGCTATCTGGAATTTTGTAAATAATTTTATATCATTTGTGAATATTAATATGATTCATATGCTTGTCTTACAAATGTAAGAGAACTACATGTTATGTGTATATTAAGCTACTGGTGCAGAATTGTGTGTTGAACAAGATTTGTACAGTACTGAGCTTCAAATATGTGTCCACAGTGTGCCATACTGGAAAAGAACAGAAATGTATATAAACAATATACCTCTGCAAATGTATGTTTTAATAGTAGAAGCTGGAGCATACAGAGTTGACTTACAAAACTTCAAGAAAATAAGTTTAAATTGTTTTACGATTGTGTTATATTTCAGTTTCAGTGAAGCAGGCATAATGTCCAGAGCTAGAGTTTTTTCTACTGTCTTGAACAAAAATAATTACTAGGTTTCAAATGTAAAAGTGCTTTATTGTTTTATAACTTCCAAGTTCTGCAAACTTCTAAGAGATATGTACTTCTCACACAGAGATGTTAAAATGTTGTTAGTATATGTTTAGCCTTTGAACTGAAGTCAGGTGACAAAGAGTGATGTCATTCAAGCTAACCCAGCAGTAATTCTCTCAGAGGGATTCTGGGCATTTTTGTGTTTTGTCTTGGACTTAGCAGGAACATCCACTCATCTGCATTTGACTTGTTAATAGTAAATAACTAGGGTACAGTAATTTTTTTTAGATATAGTTAGGAATATAGTAAAGATTAATTTAGATGTTTTCTTTATTTATTTGAGACTGTCCTGCAATGTGGTTTTAAAATATTTCCTGTGATTCTGAACTCTGAAGCAACTGTGTTTGTTATTGAGTATTGCTCTTTTATTATTTATTATTAAATATATTTAAACCTATCATTGTGTCTGATATTTCTGAGACATATTTAAGCTCTTAGAGTAAGTTCATAGGTTGGTACTAGGCTATCAACCCTAGGGCCTATACAAGCCTAGCCATAACAATTCCCTGGCTATTTCTTCCCACAGTACTTACTTGCATATGTGTTTGATGACACTGTACATGTCACTCCAATAGCCTTGCTCTTGGTCAGACTACCATTTGGATTAATAGTAACATTGCACAGTAGGATTGCTCACCCTTTTAAGGGCCCTATAGCAGCTGATAAGTAGGGGTTGGTGGCAGTGATAACTACCTTATAGTCTGGGCAGAAGGGGGCATAGCTAGTAAACCTGTGCCAGCCTTCCCCAGGTGTGTCTTTGTGTTTGTATATAAATCAAATCTCAAAGTGGGTGTGTTAACTACTTCGGCAGGGGCACGAAGCACTGGTTAGACAGAAAGGGTGCTGGAGGTCTTGGCTTGACCCCTTAGCTGAGATCTTAACCCTATAGCTGTGCCAGTGGGGAGTCTTACTGGGGATCTGGAGAAAGAGGCAGAAACCAATCCTAGATTGACTGTGATCTCTGTGTGCTCTTAAGGTAATTTGCATTTTACTGTGTGTGTACTTGTCATCCTCCCATTATGTACATCCCTCACTGCTGCCAGCAGCAAGGACCGAGGCTCCTTGATTACTGGGCCAGTGCAGGGGCATCACAGAGGCTACCAGGGTAATGGCCCTGACGCCCTTACAAGCCTAGCCAAGATTTTCCCTCTTGTAATATTGCTATAACTAGGCCTGGCGCAACACTTGCTGCCCCTGTCAAAAAGGGAGGCAGATGATGTACCAGGGGTGAATTTCAGATTCCGCATCCAATCACCCAGAGGTCACTTGAAAAGGGTCAGAGAAGGAGTATGCTTTATTTGGACTGGAAGTGTATTCCAAAGTGAAGGTATCCCCTGGGAGATGCCTCTCTCTCCAGCAGGATCTGTTAATATTGGTTCTCACACTGAAGTCACTGGTGTAGGTACAGTGGGTACCACTTGTCTTGATAATGTGTAGCATTTCCATAATGGTGGGATCCATGGTTGCCCTATATGCTAGGCAGAGGTCACTCCGGAACAGTCTGTATGTCACAGAGTATAGTGACAGGATTTCAGTCTATTAGCAAAGGACAGGTGTTGGACACCTTGAAATGTCTTTGTAAGGCACCTGTGATGTCTCACTAACAGCTGCAGGAGCATAGTGAGGAACATAAAGGGTGCACTGTACTGTATAATAGGTCTGATAAAGGAGGAGTACAGGGGGATTATAACCTCTGTTTCTCTGTAGGCAATGCTCTTATTGATGAGATGGGCAACACAGAAAGCTTTCCTTACCACTGTGGAGACATGGCGGTCAAAATAGAAGCTGCTGTCAACCTGTGTGACCAGATCTCTTACCACAGACTGGGTACTCACGGTGGTGTGGTTAATGTTGTACTTTGCAGGGATGTCTCCCTTGCCAAAGGGGGATGATGATGCACTCTTTAGCATTTAACTTGAGCCCATAGCTTTGGCACCAGTGGTTGGTTTGAGTAAGACATTTTTGGTGGGTGTCAATGTTGCTAGGGGATTCGGTGATTGTGCCCAGTTTGCAGTCGTCTGCAAACTTTGTTAATGTCACAGCCTCTGTATTGGCCTGTACTTCTGAGATGTAGATTCCAAACAACAGAGGCCCCAGCACCAAACCCTGTGGTAAACCACTGGTTACTGGTATGAAGGTTGAAGAAGAGTCCCAATTTTAACTGTGTGTGCTCTATTGGTGAGCCACCTAACTATGTACTGGTTTACTTGCAATTGGGTAAATGTATCTATGATACACGAGTGGGGAATGGTGTCAAAGGCCTTTGCTAGGTCCAAGTAGGTGTTGTGCACATATTTACCTTCATCCAGGGCCTTGGTGACTGTCTTGAAGAAGACCACCAAGTTTAGTAGGCACAACCTACCTCTGACAAATCCAAATTGGGATGAGTCTACTGTATGGAGGTCACCTAGATCCTTGTTGAGAAGGTTCATGAGAACTCTTTCCACTGCCTTGCAAATGAGGCCTGCAGACTTATGGGTCTGTAGTTGCTGGTGTCAGCATAGGGACACTCTTTGTGGAAAGGGGATGACCGTGGCGGTTTTCCAATCAGCAGGAACAAACCCAGTGCTTATACTATGGTTAAAGAGTGTACTCAGAGGTGCAGCTAATTCTTGCTTTAAGCAATTTTGATTGCAGCCAGGGATGTTGTCTGGTTCTGTACAGGCCATATCTTTAGCCCTAGAAAGGGCATTAAGGACCTGTTCCTTAGTGATTTCAGGGGGGAGGACATGAAGGAAGGATGACTTGTGGTACATTGGGCTGAGACAGGAGGAGCTTTTGTCACTGAACTTGACAGCCAGCAGGTTAGCAATATCACCAGGTTCAGTACATGTTAAGCCATTTAAAAACAAAGTCTGCGCAACTCTGGGATTTACCTTTGAGGTTTCAGACGTAGCCAAAGAATGCCTTATGATTTTCCTTGGCCAGGGTGACCAATTTGGATTCATAGTCAGCTTTGGAATTTTTTTTACTAGGTGCCTTATTTGCTTATGTAGGACAAGAAGGGATTCCTTTAAGTCAGGGGAATGTCTCTTTCTGCTTTTTGACAGGAGTTTATTTCTCTCTATTAAACAGCCTGTTTATAGCAGATGTCTACCAAGCAGGTTTGTTCTTATGTGATGAGATTACTTGTATCCTATCGGGTATAGCTGAGTCAATGCAACTGTGAAGGCGTTTATAGAAGACTTTGGTATATGCCTTGGCACTGGTATACTTGTCAGCAGTAGGGGTAGGTGCTGTGAATCTAGTAATATCCTCGTGTAAGTGATATTATTTTGCTTTGGAGAAGTGTTTTAGTCTAATTTCAGCTGGGGAAGGTCAGATGTTGTTATGACTTCTAGTGTGACCGACCTCTGGTCAGATCTCACTAGAGATGACTCCACACTTGCAGTGGTGCACTAGTTACTCATGTTCGTAAGCTCAATATCCAGAATGTTTGAACCCCTAGCGTGGATGGTCAACAACTGATCCAGGTCATTAGAGTTCACAAAGTTCAAGAATCTCTGTGCAAGAACATTGGTACAGGTGTAGTTAGACTAGTTTTTTGATGGGTAGCTAAATTCTGCCAGAATTAAGATGTTAGGCATTATATTGAGGGACTACAGGAGATCCAGGTAGACACTGTGGGTGTCCTGGTTCATGGAGGAAGACATCTAGCTGGTGATAATTTGGAGAGGGGTTTTAAACTACAGAGGTGTAGTTGGAGTAATTCAAGGGCTCATTTCACCTTAGGAATCTGGAGGAGTATTTGTCTTTAATAAAAATTGATACACCTCCTCCTTAAGATTTTCCGTTCTCCTTTGATGGTCTGAGTGAGTAGAAGGCATTGTAACCTGGCATGGCCAGGATGCTCTCCCCAGCCTTGAACCAGGTTTCTGTGACAGCACAGACGTCGGCATTCTACAAGGTAAGGGCAGCTTCCAACTAGTGCACCTTTAAGTTAAGACTCCTAGAGTTTAGCGTAATGACCCTGATGTTGGTTTTTGAGGAACTATTTGTGTTGAAAACACTGTACTTGTGACACTGCCTATAAAAGGCACTACGGGGGAGACAAGAGCCTTGACCAGAAGCTGAAAACTTAGTGGTTACAGGTGGATACTGTCTCTGGCAAAGCATTGAGCTCTATCAACCATATCATCCCAGGCTGACAAGAACTGGATTCCCTTGAAATGAAAACTAAGCCAACTATTAAAGACAATCATCTTTTGCTTGTATTGCGGCATCATCCTAGGTGAGGGTAGTATGCTGCTTAAGGCTAGGGAGACATCTGTCTGGGACATATAATCAGAGAGCTCAATCATTTCTCTCTTCATACAGTCCAGAGAGGTACGTCTCAAGTCATCCACACCAACATGTACTATGATAGAGTCATAACAGTACCTACTGCTGAGAGGCATGAGTGCATGTGTGATGTTGTGGATCCTGGCACCAGACAGACAGCTGACCATGACCTACTTATCCAACCTGGCGAGTGGCATATTAGTGTGTCTCACGATAGAGTCACCTGTGACTAATATATTTGATTTAGTGCTGTACCTTAGGGGCTTACTTGGCGAAGCACTGTCATGTGAGTTTTGATCCACTATGTGTTTATGTGAAACTGAGCTGTGTGTGGTGTGCTTATGTTTGGGAGGTCTCCATGCTTTTGGATGGTTTCAGAGAGGACCTCCGCATATGTGGGTTTAGGTGTTAGTTGCATGGTAGGTGGATCTTCGAGCCTTTCATCCTCTCTTATCTCCAGGGCCCCTCAAGGTGTTTACATACAATACCACAGTGATGTGGTATACACACAAAAAGGGAAGAACAGGATCTTATCGTCTTTGCTGATTAGAACTTTTGGTATGGATTATTGCTGTCAAGTATCAAGCGACTCTTCAGGCAGTTTATACCCCCTTCTGGTCAAAACATTGTGGCAGACACTCTGAGCAGGTCCTTAACTCAGTCACACAAATGGATGCTTCACAGGGATGCATTTCTGGACATTATCCACCATTGGGGTACTCCTCAAGTTGATCTTGTTGCCTTCTCTCTGAACAGATAACTTCCTCTGTTTTGTGCCAGAGTCCCAGGTCCTCTGGTATGGAAGGTGGATATCCTCTCATTTTCCTGGAAGAGGATGTTTCTTTATGTATTCCCTCCCCTTCCTCTCATTCCGAAAGTCCTGGTAAAAATTCAACAAGATGCTTCCAAAATTTTGTTGCTGACCCTCTTTTGGCTGTGACATCACTGGTTCCTTATATTTCTGCATCTAGCCAGGGGCTATCATCACAAATTACCTCACAGAGTGGATCTAATCACACAAGACAAGGGATCTCTCAACCATCCCCAGCTGTCCACGCTTCATCCGACACTGTGGGTGATAGGATTTTGATTCCTCATTGACACCTTTTGTCTGAGGACATGCTACAAATCCTGCAAGACGCCAGGAAATGTACTAATAGGAGATCGTACTTATCAAAATGGAAGAGGTTTTCTATTTGGTGTCTGCTTATAACCTGGACCCACTTACTGTGGGTGTTTCTTTAGTACACTCTTATTTGTGTGAGTTGCTCAGTGCTGGTTTGGCTTATTCTTCTATTAAAGCCCACTTATCAGCTATCTCTGCTTATCTGCCTTTTTCTCCTCCTTTAGCTTGTAGATTTGAGGTGAAACAATTTCTTAAAGGCATCCTTAATATTACACCTCCCAGGAAGCTTTTTCCTCCTCCCTGGGATCTTAATTTTGTTTTTGAGAAGTTGACTCGGGCTCCATTTCAGCCTGCTGCATCAGCTTCCTTGCAACATTGTTCTTGGAAGGATGTTCTTTTGTTAGCTATTCCTTATGCCAGGCGGGTGTCTGACTTGCATGCCCTTATGGCTTCTCCTCCTTTTTTTTGATCTTTCATGAGGACAGAGTGTCCTTGTACACTAACCCTTCTTTTTAGAGTGTGCTTGTACACTAGCCCTTCTTTTATGCCTAAGGTGGTTAATGAGCGAACATTTAACCATTCTATTAATCCGCTTACTTTTTTCCCCTCTCTGCAAGCTGACAGTTAAAGGGTGCTGCATACGCTGGATGTGCATATGCAACTCAGGGTTTATTACGATAGCAGTAAAGCTAATAGAAAATCATTTATTCAGTAATTTATTTTTTCCATCCAAAATCTTTGGGACCTGCTGTATTCAAGAAAAAACAGAAGTTATGTACTTACCATAACGTTCCATGTTTGTAGTCCATCTCGCCTACATTCTTGCTAGATGGGTTCGGAGCCGATATTCGGCTCCAACTCGGCCGATACTAAAGCTCGAGAGCTTTTACTGGCTCGAGGCTAGCCCCTATCCCATGGTGCCTCACGGCAATTCCCCAGATCTAGTTTGCAAGAAAGCAATAAGTACCTATGAGGTAAGACAAATATCAGAGCTGCATATATACAGACAAAGGATTTTGAAAATATAATCCATGCCAGATGGGCAACAAAGAAATAACCAGGTCAGACAGCACCAGTATAGTCTACCAGATCCGTCAGAAAACAGGAAGGGGGTTGGAGGGAGGGACGAAAGAATGTAGGCGAGATGGACTGCAAACATGGAACTTTATGTTAAGTACATAACTTCTTTATGTTATGTAGTCCTATCTTGCCGTAATTCTTGCTGGATGGAAAAGCGTCCCTAGCACCTATATCCTGGGTGGCTCAAGCGAACAGACTCTTCAGCACAGTGGACCCAAAGGAAGAACTGTCCCGGGAGGCCAAATCCAATTTGTAATGAGTGACAAATATCTGGTCTTGCCCAAGTAGCTGCTGCACAAATAGTATCAATTGGGAGACTAGATCTAAAGGCACATGAAGCAGATACAGCTCTAGTAGAATGACCTTTAACTTTGATGGGTAGTTGCTTGCCAGCTGATTGGTAAGCAAATGAAATGCAATCCGAAAGCCATTTTGAAAGAGTAACCTTAGAAACAGGCAATCCCTTCTCCTTGTTGGAAAAGGAAACAAATAGTTGATCTGTTTTCTGAATTCTTTAGTCCTGTGTAAATAAAATCTGATTATTCTGTGAACGTCTAACTGGTGTAGTCTATACTCAGATTTATTAGAGTGGTTTGGAAAAAACACAGGTAATTCAATAGTAGTATTCAGATTGTGCTCTGAGCATACCTTGGGAAGAAAGGAAGGGTTTGTCCTGAGAGAGATTCTATCCTTGTGAAAAATAATGTAAGGAGGTTGAATAGTTAGAGCTTGCAGTTCTGAGTCTCTCCTAGCTGATGTTATGGCTACTAAGAATAGTGTTTTCCATGACAACAATTTTAGGTCTGATGAAGAGGATGGCTCAAAGGGTGCCGACATCAAAGAGAGAGAACTAAGTTTAAGTCCCAAGGTTCTAATGGCTGTTTGATTGGAAGCCTGAGAAGAACTCCTTTTAAGAAGGTTTTACACAAGGAGTGCTGCATGACTGGATTTCCCATGAAGCCAAATTGGAAATGGCAGCTAAATGAATTCTAACTGCAGCGGCTGCCACTCTTTCATGAAAAATTGATGCTAGGAAAGATAAAATAGATTCTATAGGAGCCATATATGGATCTAAGCCCCAGTTCGTAGCCCAAAACGAAAACCTTTTCCATTTGCTGGAGTATAGTTTCTAAGTGGAAAGTTTATGGGATGAAATTAGAATGTGTTTGACCAAAGAGGATAGGGGAATACACCTGGCTATTCATGGAACCGGAGCAGCCATGCTGTCAATTTGAGGGTGTGGATGGTGGGGTGGAACTGTCCCGACTGATGAATCAGGAGATCTGGAGATGGGTCCAGAATCCATGGTTCCTCCAAAAGGTAGGGCCACAGGAAGGGAAACCAAACTTGTCGAGGCCAGTAAGGTGCAATGTGGATCAAGGAACTCCTCAACTGTCTTGCTTTCTGTATTACCTTTGGGATGAGTGTAAAAGGAAGAAAGGCATAAAGAAGTCCCGGGGGCCAATCGTGGACTAGAGCATCCCTGGGTGACGTCCCCGGATGGGGAATGAGGGCGACGTAGCTGCTGCATTTGGTGTTCAGGTGAGTGGCGAATAGGTTGCAGCAAGGCTGGTCCCATCTGTGAAAGATCTCTTTCGCAACTTTTGGATTCAGGGACCACTCGTGAGGCATCAGAATTGCTCGGCTGAGTTTGTCTGCTATTGCGCTGGATTTCCCCGGGATATGCATTGCTATCAGGAAGCGCTGAGTATCCATCGCCCATTTCCAAACTCTTAAGGCCTCTCTGCAAAGCGGGTAAAATTTGGTTCCCCCTTGCTTGTTTATGTACCACATGACAGACATGTTGTCTGACTGAATCACAATTGTCCCAGTGGGAAGGGAGCTGCGAAGTGCTAGCAACGCATACAGCACAGCTCTCATCTCTAGAACATTGATGTGCAAGTGGTTCTCGTGGTTCTGCCAAGTACCTTGGACTGTCATTCCCAGATAATGCTCCCCCCACCCTATCTGGGAAGCATCCGTGGTCAAAACTGCTTTCTCTTGGGGAGGAACAAGTGGACGACCTAGGAAAAGTTGTTCTGTGAGCAACCACTATGTCAGATCCATTTTGCAGGTGTTTGTTATAAAAATCTGGTGAGACAATGGAAGGTTCTGCATCGATCATTGGGCAAACAAGAGCCACTGAAGGATCCTCATGTGTAGACGAGCAAAAGGAACTAATAGGATGGCGGAATCCATAGTCTCTAGGACTTGAAGAACTACTCACGCCTGAACTTTTTGTTTATCAAGGATCTGACTTGACTGTGTAGAGACTCTACTCTTTCTGGTGTCTGTCTTGTTGACATGGTGGTTGTGTCTATTTCTGAGCCTAAGTATACAATGTGCTGCGAGGGAGATAAGACTGACTTTTTTAGGTTGACAGTGATGCCTAGACTGGCGCACAAGGATAGAGTCTCATCCCTGGCTCTGATGAGTTGATGCTTGGTGGTAGCAGTTAGGAGCGAGTCATCTAGGTACAGAAACACCTGGAATCCTTGATGTCTCAGGTGAGCCGTTACCACTGCCATGCATTTGGTAAACACTCTGGGGGCTGTAGTGAGACCAAAGGGCAGTGTTCTGAACTGAAAATGACGGTCTCCCAGCCGGAAGCGTAAGTGTCTCCTGGAGCACCTGTCCACTTTGATGTGGTAGTACGCGTCCTGCAGATTGATCGAGCACATCCAATTGTCTTTCCCGATAAAGGGAAATATCGGCTGCAGAGTGACCATTCAGAACTTCGATTTCTTTACAGACTTGTTGAGTCTGCTGAGATCTAGAATTAATCTCCAGTCCCCTGTCTTTTTTTGGGACTAAAAATAATCGAGAGTAAGTACCGGATCCTATATGCTCTGTGGGGACTTCTTGGATGACTCTTTTTTGCAATGAAATGACCTCTGATGTTGCACGGTCTAGTTGGATGGGTGGTATATGTCTGGTAGAGCCTGGTTTGTTGGGGGTTAGGAAACAAAGGGGATCAGGTAACCTCTGGATATTATGCTGTGTACCCAACGATCTTGGGAGATGGCTAGCCAGGGGCTTGGGTACAGTGATAGATGACCCCCAACCGCCTCCAGAGACGGACTGTCAGGCAACCCCTCAGGGGTGATGGAAGAGACGATCAGAGAAAGTTTCTCTGTCTCCCTGATGCTGCGGACCTCCTCTGCCACAAGGGTGGCATCTTCCATTATATCCTCCCCCTCTGCCTCTAGGGGAGGGTTGACCTTGTGTCTGAGGGCAACCTTTATGGTATTTACAGAACCACATTTTCCCTCCTGTATTACCCTTGGGATAGGGTGTAGACGGGAGGGAGAAATGGACTCCGATGGCAGATAAGGTTTTTCCTTCCTGCTCGCACCTAGTCAAAGTCTCTTTCACTTGGGGTCCAAAAAGAGATGAACCATCAAAGGGGACATTAGTAAAGGAAGACTTGAAGGACTCTGTAAAATTACAAAGATGCATCCAAGAATGTCTCCTGAGGGATATTCCTGCTGTGGCTGCCCTACTTGCTCCATCTGCCATGTACGATATCAGCCTCATGGAGGAGTCAGCTATGGAAGTAAGGGTGGAGAGCTGCACAGAAACCTTATCCATGGAACCCGGAGCTACTGAACCCTGGAGGGTGTCTCCTAACTCTTTCAGGAGATCCCTTTGAAGACGAGTAAAATAAGTAAGGTAATTCAGCGATCTTAGTGTAAATGCCACTGAAGAAAAAGTACGCTTCCCGTACCTATCTATCGTCTTGGACTCCTTGTTAGGAGGATGGATATTAGATGTTTTGGATAACTCCTTCTTGGTGGCCGCTGCTACCACCATAGCATCAATGGGAACTCCCTTACTAAGAAAAGTCTTGTCCTCAGGTGCTGTCATGAACTTATTTGGCCTCCTCGGGATGGGCTCCACTGAATCTGGAGAGGTCCATGCTTTCCACGATATGACCCCCAAAAGTTGGTCATAAAGCGGTGTCACCCAGGAGGTGGAAGGTCGGGAACCAAAGGCCTCAAGATACACTGATTCATCCTCAGTAGGGTTAGAGGCCTTCCAATCACCCCACTGTCTAAGGATTTCTATGATGTCAGAAAATGAGACATCCTCAGAGGGGGATCTAGGGGACCCTTTTGATTCCTCTAAATCAGTATCTGACATGACAAACTCAGGTGAGTCAACATGCTTCCTCTTACACAGCCTCTTCCAAGGAAGCTCTCCAGTGGGATAATCTGGGGAGGTCTCGGAAGAGGGGTCACCTCCAATGGGGGCTACTTGGGTCTCTGGCTCCCTACACTGTAGGGGTGGCAGGGGAAAGAGGTTGCTGCCTGCTGCTGCTGGGACACAGGTTCCAATGGTATGACTTCAGCAGAAGATAGTCTATAGCTTCAAAAGCCTTCCCCCTCGCTTCGAAGAAGACCTCTGCTCCGAGGGGACGGAAGGTCGACTCCTAGCAAGGGGGAACGGCTCCGAAGCAGAAGTGGGAACCGAGCTGAGTCGAGCCGAGGCTCCGAGAGGGAGGGTCGGTTCTGACAAGAACCCGGGGTGACTGTCCCCCTCACAGTCGACTCAAGAGCATAGGCTCCCAGATCCCTCAGCTCCAGACTGAGCCACCAAGGATAGAGTAATTGGCTCCGAAGAAGCAGGTTGAATCCCCGGAGTCGACAGGTCCAAGACAGAAGAACCTGAAGTAATAGGCTCCAAGAGCAAAGCAGTCAGAGGAGGAACAGTGGTTGGTAAGGGGGGGGTCATCTCCGAAACCTTTGGGTCCGGAGGGGCCAATTTTCTTGCCAGAGCTGGATCTGAAAGCAACCTCTTCACCACCCGCTCAATGTCCTCATCAGATAGAGTCCTAAAAGATATGGTGGAGACAGATGGAGATCTCCTTCTCTCCAAAATAGCAGATCTCATGGTGGGAGAGAGAACCTCAATTTCCAGTAAAATTTTCTGAATCGAAGGTTGCCTCGGCGCCGAGGAGACCGACTGCACCGAAATAGAAGAAGCTGAATTGGAACCGGAATGTCTTGGCTCCAACGCTTTGGTCTTTTTGGTCGGCTCCAAAGCTGGGGCCGAAGATTCTCTCTTAGAGGATTTTGGAGCTGCCTGATCAAGTTCCAGTTGTTCCTGGAAGGAACTGGTCATGAGACCCCTATCAGTGAGTTTCCTCTTTCTTTCATTTAAAACTCTGGTGCTAAATGCATGACGAAAGGTGCAGGGCTCCTGCAAATGGGCTTTAAGGCAGTACACGCAACTGGTGTGACTGTTGGAGACATTTTCTGTACACATCTATCACACTTCTTAAACCCCGAAGGGCAATGATCCTTATGCTCCCTATCCTTATCTTTCGATATTCCGACTACCAGGAATAGAGTAGCTAGAAAAGCAACAAGCAATACAACACTAAATACTAACTACAAACAAAGAAGTGAGAAAGAAGAATATAACTTTTTCTTTTATATATAAACACACACACAGGGCGGAAAAGCCCTCTAACTTAAACGAGCACTAAGGCCCTCTAACTTAAACGGGCCATAACAGTCCTTTGGGGAGGAATAGGGATGGAACACTCAAAAAACAGTCACACAAGAGACAAAAAAATATAAGGAGTATATAAAGAGTATATAAAAATAGAAAAGTCAGGAAAAAGAGACTAAATTTAGCAAATAAAGTTTTACTTACCCAACGAGCCAGTAAGACACAACCACAAAGCTTTCGCGGCAAACATGATCTGGGGAATTGCCGTGAGGGGGACTAGCCTCGAGCCAGTAAAAGCTCTCAAACTTTAGTATCGTCCGAGTCAGAGCTGAATATCGGCTCCGAATCCACCCAGCAAGAATTATGGCGAGATAGGACTACATAACATCTATTTGTTCTTGGATTTCAAAAGCCATTTCTGTTTGTTACACTTTTCATGGCAAGAGCTTTCCTTCTTCACTTGGGGCTTGGATATTAACTCAATTATTGAAGCAGCTACCTGGACTTGTGTGCATACCTTTACCAAGCACTACAAGTTGGGTGTTATCTATTGACCTAGGGTTGGTTTTGCTAGTGCTGGTCTTCACGGATTTTCAGGGAACTCTTCTGCTGCCTCCCCTTCCCAAGTTTCTTCTTGAGCCTTGGCACTCTCCCATATGTTAGAATACTGCAGCAGTGAATGTAAGGGCACAGTACAGTTGTGCAAAATCTTACTATAACAGTAGATGTCCTTGCCTTCACCATTACAGTATTTGCTCCCTCCCAAAATCCCCCTAGTCTTTTGCCCTCCTGGATGTACAGATTATTTATTTATTTATTTAATTTTACATTTGTTAACTGAGATAGTCCAGCTGGATACATGTCCATTTTCAATGGAGGCCCGGGGAGAAAAGCTCCAAAGAGAGAATTTTACAGAACATACAGACAAACCTGGGTACATATTTCATCTAGATCCATTAGGGTATCTAGTTATTGACACTTATAGGTATAAACTACAGACAGATACAGTTTACAATAGTCAATAAACAGTTTTACATTGTTCATACTAACACTGTTAAATGTAGCTACTAGGTTCCTTGGACTGATGTTCCTACTGGGGCAATCAGTTCTGTTTTTGGTAGGCCTGAACATCACTTTTATGCCATATGCTATGCAAGGAGCATTTGGGTGCGGTTCACTGTACCTTTAAAGAAATGGGGGTCTTTGGTACACTGGCCAGATGTCGGCCTTCCATGGCAGGGAATCCCATATGTTAGAATACTGCAGCAGTTAAGGCAAGGGCATCTACATTTATGTAAGATTTTGCACAACTGTACTTTGTTGTTGACAGACTTGAGTACATGCATGACTTTGTGGACCCTGGCACCTGACAAGCAGCTCACCATGACATTCTCCGTGTACAGCCTGGTGAGGGGGACATCTGTGTATCTCACTATAGATTTGCCTATGACCGAGACATTGTTTTTTTTTTTTCTCCCAAAAAAATTTTTTAAATTTCCACATATGACAAATGCAATCTTACATTTATATAAATGAAAAACATACAAAATGATATCACTTTAGTTGCAATCTGTTTATATCACAGACACCATTGAAACAACTGGAGTTGTAAACATTATACATCACTTATAAACCATCCAGTCATTGTCAGTTAAACATTATATGGATCATTCAAATCCTGCCTCTTAAACCTCATTCCTGCTCTGCATATATTGTTCCCACAATTCCCATTTTCTCCTGTGTAGTTTGCTCCTTCCCTTTTCTAAAGATCCCAATTCCAGTTGTTTTATCTCTGTTACTATATTCACTACTTCTAGTGAAGTTGGTCTATACTTTGATTTCCATTTTCTAGTAATTGCTTTTTTGGCAGCCACCATAATTAGACTCAGTAAGGTTTTACTATGTCTAGGCAATTCTAATTTTGTAGCATAACTCAAGAAAATCATCTCCCCAGTCAATCCAACCTGCTCACCCAGCACCTCCGACAAAGCGGTGTGCAGGGAATGCCAAAAGTCTGCCAGCTCATTACACTCCTCAAAAATAAGTTCCTAGCTACCACTTACTTGCCTATCACACTTCCAACATTTGTTATCCACCTGAGGAAAAATTCTTTGGAGGCTACTTGGGGTATAAAATACCTATGTAAACACTCTCAGGCAAAGATCCTAAATCTTCAAAACTTTGTTGCATATTTGCGAGATACACATATATCCCCCATTGTCTCTTTGTGAATTGCTTATCCAAACATTCTCTTCCCAATCCATTTTCAGCTCCTTTGATTGATTCTTATAATTAGCATTCTTTACTAATTATTCCTTTTTTTAATGGCAGATTCTGTTCTAGATTCTATTATAAACTCTGTCAGTGCTGGTCTTTCATTTAGGAACCCCTTATTTCTCTTTGCCTGTATTCTGATATCGATCCTTGATAGAAGGCAATCTCTAACTTGCAGTCCAAAGCCTCTTTCCATTCTATTACCTTTCACTTTCTAGTTATTTGCGCCCAATACCTTGGTTCCTTTGCCAGTTTTCTCGAATAAATTCCAGCCCCCTCTTGCCTATTATCTGCACCCCTGACCACAGTCAACCTTCTCAGCAAAATGTGTCTTCTCCATTCTCGTGCTGGTTTGATTCTTAGAATATTCCCTGCTATTTTATGAATACAATACTCTGTATGATTTCAGTTGTTCTCCTTAAGAGTCTGCATTCAAAATCCCAATCTCTCCTTATTTCTTGAGCTTCCTCCCTGTGTCACAACATCATTCCTTTCCACTTTGAATTATAGTTTTCTGCTTGTGCTATGTATAAGAGCCTTAACTTTGTTGCTCTAAAATGCCCCCTCAAATGTGTTAATCCTAGTCCTCCTTGTTCTATTGGTAGAATCATCTTATCCCACTTGACCCTTGCTGTCTTCCCTTCCCAGATAAAATCCTTCAACTCTTTTTTAACTGCTATGCACTTCTCCTCCAGTTGATAAAGGTATGCCTGACCTGTGTTTAAGACTAAAGGGACTAAAAACATTTTAATGGCTTGTATCTTAGTATCCATACCATATAACAAAACTTCTAGTTTCTCAGTTTTTGTATTATCTTCTGTTTAGCCTCTTCCCACATATCGTTGGCTGCCACCACAGAGTCATTTCCAATCCTTACTCCTAAATACTTAATTTTATCATGCCTCCATAAATATGGATATTGTTGGACTAATTTGTGTGTGGGTACATAATTTACCACTATTGCCTTTGTTTTAGCTTCATTCATTTTGTATCCTGAGAAGATTACATGTAATGTCCCTTTCTGGTGTTGTCATGTATAAAATAATATCATCTGCAAATAGTGCCAACTTTACCTGACTACCACTCCAATTATATCCTTGAATTTCTGAGTCCCTTATTTTCTTTGGCAGTCATTCTAAATATAATGCAAACCAAGACACTGGTTTTGAGGTGTTTTGCCTTAAGTGCTTAATGGGTGAGACACTGATATGTTTGTTTTTATGTGTAGTGGGTTCTGTTGGGACTGTAATGTGTGCAGAACATTTGCATTTATGATGTCTCTACTCTTCTGGTAAGCTTCTAATGAGTACCTCTGCATACGTGGATTTATGTGCTGTGTATTTGGTTTGTTGAGGAGGTAAAATGTGTGTCCTGACAACCCTTTTGACATCTGGTTCATTGTTACCTGAGAGAGACAGCATTTATTTTAGATTCATTGTATACTTGCATCTCTCGCATATTGTATTAGTAAGCTGTAGGAGTACATAATTATCACAATACATGAGGCCATAGACACCTAGCTAGGCAAAAACATAAGTACATTTATTAATCATATGCAGATGGTTGTTGTTAACAGAGCAACTTTGTGAGCAGCACCAACTCAGCCTGTCTATGAGGGACACAGGTGCTATTCCAGAGGCTGAAATAAGCTCCCACTGTGCATGAAGTAGTACTCCTCAATGACCCTGTTCATTGGCTACCTTGATTACTATTTGGGTGACTGTAAAGTTGCCTCTGAGCTGGCACCTATGTCCTTCATGGGCAGGGCCAGCTGGTGCTGCTCACAAACAAGCTCTGCTAATAACAACCATCCAACTATGCTCAATAAGGGTACTTGTGTTTTTACAACAGCTAAGCTTCTACAGACCCTTGTGCTAACAAGCTATTGGTGTTATATGAACTTATAAAACTATGTGCCTATGCAGGCCTCACAAACTATTGTCTCCCACACTGCCTGTTGATGTCATCTACTATAAGTATACTTGCAGTCATGTACAAGTCAGACTTGTGCCATGGCATGTGTGCCAAGTCTTGTGTTCTGTAGTCAGTGTATTAGAGGGGTTCTGTTCACACTGCAGCCAACTTGGTGCATGTGTGTGTGTGTTTCAACAGAAGAGCATAAGTGTGTACCCTACAGTTGGTTCTCCAATGGCATGGATGGCCAGTGTTTTTATGCTTACACATGCCTACACATCCATTTTATGCAGGCCTACCAATCTTTTGTCTCCCACATGGCCTGCTGATGTCATCTACTATAAGTTTACTTGCAGTCATGTATAAATCAGACTTGTGCTGTGGCATGTGCGTTAAGTCCTGTGTGCTGTAGTCAGTGTACTTGGACAGAATGTGTCTCAACAGAAAAGCACAAGTGCATACCCTATAGTTAACTTCTCCAATGGCAAGAATGGCCAGTATTTTGATACTTACACATGTCTACACATCCGTTTCATGCAGGCCTCCCAACCTCTTGTCTCCCACATGGCCTGCTGATGTCATCTAATATAAGTTCACCTTCAGTCATGTATAAATCACACTTGTGATGTGGTGCGTGTGTCAAGTTCTGTGGTCTGTAGTTAGTGTACTTAGATAGGTAAAAGTTCTATTCTTAATGTAGCCAACTTGGGAGGGGGCACTGTGAGCTGTTGTCTGACATTACAGACTGCCTTTTTGTTATTACCATATTCTCCTCCCCAAATACTGCTGATGCCATCAGCTGTGAAGTGTTGTTTGGCACACTCCAACTCAGACTTGTACTGTGGCATGTTTGTTAGGTCCTGTAGTATGCACACTTAGCTAGGTAGGGGCTCTATTCTCACTGCAGTCAATATGGAGGAAGTGTGTGTGTGTGTGTGTGTGTGTGTGTGTGTGTGTGTGTGTGTGTGTGTGTGTGTGTGTGTGAGAGAGCTGTTGCTTGACATTACATAGACATTTTACACCTGCATGTGAGACACTGCTACCTTGTCCTCAACAGACACTGCTGATGTCATCAGCTATATTATATTTTTAGATATGCATTACTCCCAACAGGGCACGGTCAGAGACTGGCCTGGTGGCCAGGCAAAGGTCACGATATCTTATGCAATAAAGATTACAGTGACATGGCTTTCAATCTATCCACATGCTTCTTGGCATAGTGTGCAGGACCTATGTTATCTTGCTGAGAAAGCCCAGTAGTCACTCCAGCTGCTACATGTGTCTGGGTTATGGTTTCTCCAGCTGTTACGTGTGTCTGGGGAGGTGCATATAAAAAAGAGCATTATACTCTATTAGTGCTGTAATGTAGTTTGACTACAGTGCTGTCATACAATCTGAAGACGTCAATATGATGGTGTGATGTCTAATGAGCACAACAGATGCTTTCATTAGCAGTTTGAACACTTGGTGGTCAAAGTTCAGATTGCCATCTAAATGTGGTCCCAGTGCTTGCATCACTGAGTTTCTGCATAGCAGAACTTTTGTCAATGATGTGATTAACATGGAACTCCACTTTTCAGACAGACATTACAAGCACACATATTTGCATTTACTTGTAGATCTTGTATCTTTGTCACCATTCAGTTGTGTGTGTTAACTCCTTCTGTATGGTGTTATCACCATTGGTGTACTCAATGATTGTACAAAACATGCAAGAATCAACAAACATGGTAAGCCAAAGGCCATCTACTTTGGGCTGAACTGTCAAGAAATACAGTTCAAACAGTGAATGGCCAAGAACAGATTCCTGTGGGGATGCAAATGGTGACAGCTGTACCGGTACATGTTGATTCATTAACTGTCACATGATGTGTTCCGTCAGAAGCCAATTTTTACCCAGCAATTGATGTAACGCTTAATCCCCAGCTTGGGGGTTTTGTCAATGGTACCCGAGTGTGTGACTGTGTCAAAATCCTAGGACAGATCAAAACAGGCAGAATGCACTGTCTTGGCTTACTCCAGGCCTATCGTATGGAATCAATGTGCTGTGATAATATCACAGATGACCTGTGACATGACCAAGCATGCTGTGGAATACACAGGTTCAACACACCCTCCACATGGTCTATGTTCCTGTACAAGGGTGTACATCAACATGCATCCACGTGCGTTGAGGGGGCAGCAACTGATGCATGCATGTATAGAGACATCCTGACTCTCCTCAACTGCGAGATACACCAACATGTCATCATGGACTTTTTCTGTATGTATACAAGTAGTATTCCAGGTATATGCAATAAACCTATGTGAGTTGTTAGTGCTACAACAAGTCCCTTACATTTGATAGATGTTCTCACAGAAGTCATCAAGGGGATGCATGATGACAACAGTATCATCCTGTGCAGCTTGAACAGATAAAGGCATTCGACAAAAAGTCACACTGTGGTATTCAATCAACACTGTCACGTGCCCAGAAAGAGCTACATCATTAAATGGTTAGACCAGTGTAGGTCATATATGGCATCGCACTATGATGAAATATGTGATATGACATACATCTCAGGTCCAGTGATCAGGTCAGTACATCAGGGGTGTCTGCCAGGCCCTTGCATTTCCCTTAGTTAAGTAATGGACATTACAGATTACATATACATGCTTTGTCCAAACAGCTGTCTGAAGGACTACAGCTTGTGGGCAATCATTGACTACAACTGTGATATTAGTATAATACACACAGTATCAACACATACCAGAGACTGCTGCCACAGTCATGATAACACCTGCATTGACGATATACATGGAAGGATGTGTTGCATCAGGAAAAAGACAACACCCAAGTATAATGTGGAAAACGCACCCTAATAATCACAGCAATAGGTATGTGACCCATTTCCTGGGATAGACGGTAAGTGGTACATCCATCAGCATCAAACCTCTCAACTGTCCAGATTTTTGCAGAATGACCATATTTTTGCCTCATATTTTTGGTCTGTCCCAATTAATATTTGTGATTTTTTAATAATTCATTGAGGACTGAAGTGACTAAACGGTGACATAAATATGAGTTTCAGATTTCATAGCCTTCAGAAAATGCATGCTAACACAAACAATGTTACTATAGTAACTTTCTAAGTTTGTAAAAGCAATATTTAAAATCTGTCAATATTTTTGTGCCTTTGTCCACCCATTATTTTAGACTGTGGACTGATTTCTTGCGTGAAGAGGTTGTGAGGTATGACCAGCATGTGGTCAACCGTGCTGACTCCTCCACTGACTTTAACACAAGTACTGGTTATGTGAAGGACATGCACATCAGAGAGCATAATAACGTCATGGTTCCCAGCGTTCATCACACCAATAACAGAGTACAATGCACCCTTCTCCATGTACCTCCTTACACATCTTCCAGTGATGTGTAATTGAAGTGTACCACCTTTGTCACAGTGCGCTATCACACAGCTTATTGTCCATACCTAGAAATTCTTTCTGTGGAATATATATGACTGTCTGATGGCGCAGAACACCAATCAAGTTGTTACACCAGATGCATGTGTGCTACCCATTCACCTTATGCATACACTGCATATATAGTTGTTTGACATTAATGGCATGCACACCATTTGTGACAGTGTGAATTCTGCCACTAATATATGCCATGCACACAAGGCAATGAGTGTGCAGTGCCCATTCTGTCACATACGGATATAACAGTGCCCCTCCTCACACTTCCTGCAGATATTACAGTACCAGGACAGTGTGCATGGTTACCGTCATAGATCATGGATGTCTCATACTAGTTGTCCAGTGTGTGTTGGAGACTCATCTGTTATCACTCCACATCACATATGTTCTGTCACAGGCATGAGATTAGTGGCAGTATTTCTCAGATATTGTCCATGATTGTGGTTGGTTCTTGTAATGTTTGCCATGATCCTTTACCTATGACAAACATGCTGGAGACCTCTGCTGAGTGTACACTCATATTCAGGTATAACACTTTGCACAGCTTCCCAATATGCACCCTAGTTCTATGTCTGATCCCAGACGGATGTCCTCTGCATTATTCATGTAAGGATGCTTATCTCACACTGGCATCCTCCTCATTGTTATGTCTCCTTCTGTGTCAGTTACAGACAACACATTCACTGTACAGTCCGTACTGTGCCATACAGATATGTGTGTGGTGTCACTGCTGCAACCATCTTCCACTGACATGCCCTCCTCTGCTGAGACGTACCTCCATGGACTACATGAAGAAACATGGAGGAGCTCTCTGATCTTGTAGCCCAGGCAGATATGACCCTAGCCCTGAGCAGCATCCTGCCATCACCTAGAATGATACCACAGTACAAGGACAAAATGATTGACTTCATCAATTGGGTAAGCTTCTGGTGTCACTCTAAGGGGATGCAGTATCTGTCTGCCTAGGATGACATGATCGACACACCACGATGCTTTGCCAGAGATGGCCTGCACTTGTCGCCCATGGAATTCCGAATACTGGCTAAGGCTCTTGCCACCCCTATAGTGCCCTTTTTAGGCAAGGTTCAAATGACAAATTCACCACTGTAACAGGTACAAGCAAGCAAAATCCGAGGGTAATGCTACTCAATGCTAGAAGTCCAAACCTCAAAATGCATTCACTCGAGGCACTCCTTAAAATGGAGAACATCGACATCTGTGCAGTGACAAAGACCTGGTTCAAGACTCCAGAGAGCAGCCCTGCATTACCAGGCTATAATTCATACCACACCTTTTGGCCACCTAACCTGGACCAAAACACTAAAGGCGGAGGTGTGTCCATATTGATTAAGGATATCCACACATCCAGGCTAGTTGCACAGCATAATGCATACAAGATTATCCAAGTGCAACTAACTCTGGGCAAAACCGCAATCCAAATTGTAACTTGCTACAGATCCCCCACCATGCCCCAGGATTCCCACTCTTCATTTCTTGATACACTGGAAAATATTAGGGTACAACCCAACACCTTAATAATGGGTGATTTCAACTACCTCACCATTAACTGGGAAAACTACTCATGTGCCAAGTCTTTTGCTCAACATTTTCTGGAATACATAAATTCCAACACCCTGGGATCAACTTATCCACACCCCCACCAGGGGCAGCAATATCCTAGACCTGGTCAGTACCAACATGGGCGACAGGTGTTCCACACCAGGGGTCAATTCCTCATTCAGATCCGACCACAAGCTAATCACCCTAGACATCCACATCCGGCCTCCACCCCCCATTACGGAAACCAAGGTAAAAAATTTCTCCAAAGCCAACTAAACGCTTCTTAAGACAGAAGTGGCAAACTTCAAGACAACCATGCAGACGGACAATAGAGGTACGACTGCTGAATCCTATACAAATGCACTTTATAAGCACTTACACGAGTGCATGGATTGTGCTATTCCTAATAGAACCAATATGCTATTCTCCAAAAAAAGGAAGCCAATCTGGTGGTCCCCTGCCATAAACAAACTCTACAACAGAAGAAAGAAACTGTTGCAAAAAAAATAAAATCCTAAGACTGGAGGAACTCCCTGGTCAGCCTCAGTCAGAAGCTGAGATCCCTCATAAGATCCTCCAAAGTTAGTTACGAAAACAAAATCACCACTGATTCTAAAGACAACCACAAAGCATTCTATAGTTATGTCAAGAATGTCAACGGCAACATTCAGATCTGCTCTGAGTTACAGCACAATGGCACTAAATATACAGAACCAACTGATATTGCCAACATCCTGGCAGATAGGTTTAGTGCTAACTTCACCTCCCTCTCACCCCCTAAAGGGCCCATCTCTATACCGGAAGAATGTAAAGTTCTTGCAATCACGGCTGCACAAGTAAAAGACACACTCTCCAAAGCCAAGAACACAGCATCCATGGAACCTGACAACATCCCAGGCTGCGTTTTACATGAACTACAGAATGAACTGGCACCCACCTAAGCACCATGTTCAATCATAGCTTCACCTCAGGCCTGGTGCCCACTGAATGGTGCACAGTGACGGATATCCCACTCCACAAAGGGGGAGCCACCACGGACCCTGGGAACTACCACCCCATTAGCCTAATGAACCATCATGGAACTTATTAACAAAGATATTGGTAATCTCCAAACTCTGTACCCCACCCATTTTGGGTTTGTAAAAGGCAGATCATGTCTCCTAACCCTGATAGACTTCTTTAAAGCAGTCATCAAAGCTGTAGACAAGGGTAAGGTGGTTCACACAGCCTATCTAGATCCCGCCAAGGCATTTGACACCATCCCCCACTCTGGAATTACAGATAAACTCACTAAACTAGGTATTAATCCCTATGTCACAAGATGGGTTGCCAAATGGCCAAAACCCCCACTGTGACAGTAGCAGACTCCAAAACTGACTTCAGACTACTGACAAGTGGAGTACCACAGGGTTCAGTCCTGGGTCCTCTCCTGTTTGGTATCTACTTCTCTGAAGTACAGGCTAACACAGAAGGTCTTTGGCTAACAAAGTTTGCAGATGACTTCAAACTAGAAGCCATAATCGAAACTCCTAACGATGTGGACATCCTACAAAAGGGCCTCACTGAGACAGATGCCTGGTGTCAAAGCCATGGCCTCAAGCTCAATGCCAAAAAGTGTTGAAACTGTCCACCCCCCCCATTTCCTGTCTTGTCTTCAGCTGATATAATTGAGCTAGTGTTGTGTGTCCTGTTAATTAACAATCTGCATTCAAACTGGAACCTTTGTTTGAGAGACAGCCTTTCAGAACTATCTGCAAATATATAGAGATGAGTATATTTTTCTGTATTATTCTGTATTATAGAGCTAAATTGTTTGCTTCGATATTTGTTGTCTTACTGCTCTGCAAATATATAGAGAACAGTATATATTTTTTGGCTTTATAATTTGCACATTCCTCACATCTGTGTTGAAACTGTTTTTCCCCACCACCCCTCCCTTTTTTGGTTGTAGTTTAAATTTGGTGGCTTTTGCAGTGCCAGCCCCACTGTAGATTTGATCTAAGACACTCCCCCAGGCCCATCTCTTTACCGCATTCTACCTAATAAACCCTTTCTGCACTTGCTTTTAGTCCTTTTTAATTTAATTACATTTTTTCAAACTGTGTGTGGACTAATATTGCTACATATTCAAGTGTGCAAGCTTGCACTGCATGAGAATTGTATTTACTACTGCTTTTGCTACTTTTCTGAAAAAAAAAATTCATCTGCTTTTACTGTACTTGTGTTTCTTCCTACTTTATTTTGCTTTTGCGTCATCTTAAAAGTACTCAGTTGTATTTATTACTGCTTGGTGTAACTCATTCTAAGCCTTTTAGTTTAAACACTTGGGCTTCAGACCAGTTGTTTTACATTAAGTGGGTTTGTGGTTTGCACTGTAGTGGCAAAACAGGTAGCTTACATCCTTCTAAGTTGGGAACTTCTGATTGAGGGCTCAGTGTCTGTTATTCTAAAAGTGTATTAATTCTGGTTTAAGCACTTGGGCTTTCAGGCCAGTTATTTTACATTAAGAGGGTTCGTGGTCTGCACTCTTGTGGGAGGAGAGGCTGGATTCTGCCCTTCTGAGCTGGGAATTTCTGGTTAAAGGCTTATAGTGCATGCATATCTGAACTGCTTCTTACTTAAAATGGTACACCTTGTTTGCTGTAGCATAGACTAGATCCAGGCCTGCAGAATCTAGCTTTGGTTGTATAACTTGAGCACTAATCCAGGCATTCTTTAAAGTATTCAATTTTATTTATTACTGCTTGGTAGTAACTTGATTAAAGTGTAGCTATCATTCTAAGTCTTTTGGATTAAGCACTTGGGCTTCAGACCAGTTGTTTTACATTAGGAAGGTTTGTGGCATGCATTGTGGTGGCAGAACAGGCAGCTTTCATCCTTCTAAGTTGGGAACTGCTGATTGAGAGCTCAGTGTCTGTTATTCTTAAAGTGTATTAGTTCTGGTTTAAGCACTTGGGCTTCAGGCCAGTTATTTTACATTAAGAAGGTTCGTGGTCTGTACTCTTGTGGGAGGAGAGGCTGGACTCTGCCCTTCTGAGCTGGGAAATTCTGGTTAAAGGTTTATAGTGCCTGCATATTTGAACTGTTTCTTACTGAAATTGGTACACCTTGTTTGCTGTAGCATAGACTAGATCCAGGCCTGCTGAATCTAGCTTTGTTTGTATGCTTGTTGTTTGTTTGCTTGTTATTTCCCTGGAACACTAATTCCACCTAAAATGCGGCTTCTCAGCGCTTCTGTGGATCCCTAGTGATATCTACATTGCTTACTGTACTTATTTCCTTGTTTCACTTGAAAGAAAGTTACTGTTTGTCATTTTTGCATTTAAGTTACCTGTAACACAATGCACTTAAGTTACCTGGCACTTGCTCACTAAAGTAATTATATAAGTCAGCACTAAAAATTAAAAGCACTACACCCTCACTCCCCATTGGCCCTTGTTTTCAACTATAAAGGAATTACCAATATTATTCTAGCATGTCCAAAGGTCAGTTGTCAATCTCCTCTCCGGTCCAGCTGGTGAATCTGGGAATCTTGAGGCAATATTACAACTGCCTCATGTACACAGACAACCCTATCCTCCTCCCAACAAATTCCAACACATGTGAGAGATACAACCATATAGCCAAACTGGAGGCTAAGCTCTCTCAACTCAGTACTGGCATAACCAGTCAGGAGGAGAAGGAAACCACACTCACTACAATTCCAGTCTCACATAGACCTACCACGACAGCAAACCAAACACATAATCACACAAAAACATACTTGGAGGCTCTAAATAAAGATCTGCCTAAGCAGCTGAGACCTCCAAAGCAGACACCCAAGCAACCGCTACCCCAAAACAAAACACGTGCAACACATATCTCACAAAGCCAGTGTGCCGAACAGTCACAGCCCTTAAGGCTAAACAACACACCTGATACACTTGTAATAGGTGACTATAGTCAGGCACACTGACGCCCCGCTCACCAGGCTGAACAAGGAGAAGGTCACAGTGAGCAGCCTGTCAGGCGCTAGGATCAGTCACATAACACAAGCACTCAGGTCACTCCAAGACAAGTACAAATATGACTCAGTCATTGTCCATGCTGGTGTGAATGACCTGAGGCATACCTCCCTGGACTACATGAAAAGAGACATAGAGGAGCTCTCTGAGCATGTAGCCCAGGCCGGTATGACCCTGACCTTGAGTAGCATCTTACCCTCACCAAGAATGATGCCACAATATGAAGACAAGATGATCAATTTCAACAACTGGCTTAAGTACTGGTGTCATTCAAAGGGGATCCAATGCCTGTCAGCCTGGGATGATATGCTCGACAAGCCACGATGCTTCGCTAGGGATGGCTTGCACCTGTCACCCCTGGGCTTTCAGATATTGGCAAAGGCTCTTGCTACCCCCAAAGTGCCTTTTTTAGGCAAAGCTCAAAAGACAAACCAACCTCCATAGGTATCACAAGGGATAAGAAACTAAGAGTAATGCTACTCAACGCCAGAAGTCTAAATTTCAAGATGCACGCACTCGAAACTCTCCTTAGCATGGAGAACATTGATATCTGTGCAGTAACAGAAACCTGGTTCAGGGCTCCCGAGAGCATCCCAGCACTACCAGGTTATACCTCATACCATGCTTTTCGGCCCCAAAACTTGGACCGAACCACAAAAGGAGGGGGAGTATATATTCATCAAAAATACCCACACCTCCAGCTTGGTGGCAAAGCACGAAGAATCAGAGACTATCCATGTGCAACTAACAGTGGGTAAAACTGCCTTCCAGTTTATAGCCTGCTACAGACCACCCTCCCAAACCCAGGAACCCCACTCGGCCTTCCTGAGAACACTGGAAAATATGAAGGTCTCTCCAAACACCATTATATTGGGCGACTTCAACTACCCAAACAGACTGGGAGCATTACTCTAGCTCCAACACCCTAGCCCAAAGGTTCCTAGAATTCATAAACTCAAATGCTATGGAACAACTTGTTACCACTCCCACAAGAGGGGAAAAATACTGGACCTGATCATCACCAACATGGGGACTCTATGCTCCACACCAGAAGTGTATCCCTCACTGGTAAGATCAGACCATAAACTGATCTCACTGGATATTCACATCCCAACCCCACCCCCTGCCCAGAAAACCACAGTGAAAAACTTCTCTAAAGCAAATTTCACACTCCTCAAAACCGAGGTGGAATCCTTCAAAGCCCCCGGGCCTGTGGAAAATACGGCCCAGACCACAGAATCCTTTATAAATGCATTCTATGAACACCTTCAGGAATGCATGGATCATGCAATCCCAAATAAAACCAAGACCCAATCCTCCAAAGGCAGACATTCTGTCTGGTGGACCCCAGCCATAAACAAACTATACAATAGAAGGAGGAAGCTACTACATGATAGAGCAAAATCCCAAAAAGGGAAGGCATCTCTGATCAGTATCAGCAAAAAACTAAGGGCACTCATAAAATCGTCTAAGGCCAGCTTCGAGAGAAAAATTGCACAGGACACTAAGGATAATCACAAGGCTTTCTTTAGTTATGTTAGGAACCTGGGTGGGAATTCCCAGATATGCTCAGAATTAGTCCAAAATGACAAAAAGTACACCAAACCCACAGACATTGCCAACATCCTAGCTGACAGGTTCAGCGCAAACTCCCTCCCCTCCCCACCAAAAGTGCAAATATCTATCCCAGCAGAGTGCTGCCCCCTGACATCTCAGATGCTCAGGTAAGAGCCGCCATCTCTAAAGCAAAAAACACAGCATCAATGGGACCAGACGGTGTCCCGGGCTGCGTCCTACATGAACTCCAAGAAGAGCTAAACCCAAACATAAAACTACTGTTCAATCTCAGCCTTACTACAGGATATGTACCCAAAGAGTGGCGTACAGCAACAGTGGTCCCTCTCCACAAAGGTGGTGCCTCAACGGACCCTGGAAACTATCGCCCCATAAGCCTGACTAGCTTGGTCTGCAAAGCTATGGAAAGGATCATCATGGACATCATAAATAAAGATATTGGGGACCTACAGACACTGGATCCTACCCAATTCGGCTTTGTTAAGGGCAGATCCTGCCTCTTAAACCTGGTCGACTTCTTTGAAACAGTCACCAAGGCCATTGATGAAGGGAAGGTGGTCCACACAGCCTATCTGGACCTCGCAAAAGCCTTCGATACAATACCCCACTCGGGCATTATAGATAAGCTCACCAGCTTAAATAGAAACCCCTATGTCACTAGATGGGTTGCAAACTGGCTCAAGGACAGAACCCACATGGTTAGAATTGCTGGAGCCATGTCAGACTCCAAACCAGTTACAAGTGGCGTCCCACAAGACTCAGTCCTGGGACCTCTCTTGTTCGGTATATATTTCTCGGAGGTACAGGCCAACACAGAAGGACTGTGGCTGACCAAGTTCGCAGATGACTGCAAACTGGGCACCATAATCGACTCTCCAGCCGACACAAGCATCCTCCAAAAGGGCCTCATAGAAACAGACAACTGGTGCCAGAGCCATGGCCTCAAGCTAAACGCTAAAAAGTGTATAGTCATCCCCTTTGGCAAAACAAAGTGCCCACAAATTACCACATAGGTGGTAATCCATTAAGTAGAGAAGAAGTAATTAGGGACCTGGGGACCCAAGTTGATAGCAATCTCTCATTTGACAACCACGTGGCCAAAGTGGTTAGAAAAACATTTTATATAGCCCACATAATCATGAAGGGATTCACATCTAGATTAGGGGAGGTCATCGTGCCTCTTTACTCATCCCTCATCAGGCCCATAATCGAGTACAATGCCCCTTTTGGGATGTACCATACCAAACACCTGCAGCAACTGGAAAGACCCCAAAAGTACCTCACCAAGAGGATCAAAGGGCTCAAACAGATGCCATATGCTGCCCAGTTAAAGAAACTCCAGCTCTACTCAGTGGCATACCACCTGCTCAGAGGCATCCTGTGCCTGACGTATAAAGCCATGTCCAACCCGGAATTAAGGGACATGCTGCACCTCAAAAAATCCAAATCCCATTGAGCTACACGCTCGAGAGACTTGAACCTCAGCACTGAAATAAATAGGACATGCTGGAGGAACAGATTCATAACCCAGATGCTCCCTTCACTCTGGAATAAAATCCCAATCCAGGTTAGGCAGAGTCCCTCATTGACTCTCTTCAAGAGGAATCTTGATGAGTGGATGGGAGATCGTAGGTTTACCCCGGGTATCACTTCTGTGTCACTGTTAGTCAGAGGCACAGTATACTAACCTCGAAAAAGGGCATAGCAAAATTAATTTAAAATGGGTGGCGAAAGCCAAACATACTCTGGCTAGGCTTATAAATGCCCTAGGGCAGACAGCCTAGTATGAACCTATGGTAAAAACTCTGTACCCATGAACTACCACATAAGTGGCAGTCTATTTAATGCCGAAAGTCTGATAAGAGACTTTCGGACACAGGTGGACAGTAGTCTCTCCTTTGATAATCACATCGACACAGTAGTCACAAAATCCTTCTATGTGGTACACCATCACAAAATGTTTCTTATCCAGGATGTGGATACTCTACAAAGGGGCCTTACACAAACAGATGCGTGGTGCCAGAGCCATGGGCTCAAGCTCAATGCCAAGAAATGTATAGTTATCCCCTTTGGGAAAAAACATGTATCCGTAAATTACCATATAGGTGGCAGTACACTAAACACCAAAAGTGTGATAAGAGACTTAAGGACACAGGTGGACAGTGGTCTCACCTTCGATAACCACATCGCCACAACAGTCAGGAGGAAATCCTTCTATGTAGCACACCTCATCACTAAGGGCTTTTCATCCAGAAAAAAGGAGGTCACTATCCCAGTGTACTCATCCCTCATTAGACCCATTATAGAATACAACGCCCCGTTTGGTATGTACCTCTCAAGACACCTGCAACAACTGGAAAGGCTACAGAAATACCTCACTAAAAGAATCACAGGCTTAAAGCAGATGCCCTACACTGACCGCCTTAAAAAACTCCAGCTATACTCTGTTGCATATCGTCTACTCAGAGGCAATCTCTGCTTAACATACAAGGCCATGTCAAACCCAGAGCTGTTGGACATGCTATACTTAAAGAAATCCCAATCCCTCAGAGCCAGACGCTCCAGGGACCTAAACTTTGTCATCCCAATAAACAAAACATGCTGGAGGGATAGGTTCCTGACCCAGAGACTCCCCAGACTCTGGAATAGATTGGCCATACATGTCAAGCAGAGTGCCTCTTTGGCCCTCTTCAAAAGGAACCTTGATGATTGGATGGGAGAAAGGAAATTCACTCCGGGGATCACGTCAGTCACCCTGCTAGACAGGGGTCCAGGGAAGTAAATAGTGTGGGAAGAAATAGCCAGGGAATTGTTATGGCTAGGCTGGTATAGGCCCCTAGGGCTGATAGCCTAGTACGAACCTATGAACCTATGAAAAAAAGAGGTCACTGTTCCCCTCTACTCGTCACTCATTAGACCCATTATAGAGTACAACGCTCCTTTTGGTATGTACCTCACAAGACATCTACAACTGGAAAGGCCACAGAAATACCTCACAAAGAGGATTACCAGCCTCAAACAGATGCCCTACGCAGGCCATCTCAAAATACTTGCATATCACCTACTCAGAGGTGATCTCTGCCTAACATACAAAGCTATGTCAAACCCAGAGCTGTTGGACATACTCCACTTAAAGAAATCCCAATCCCTCCGAGCTACACGCTCTAGGGACCTAAACCTTGTCACCACAATAAACAGAACATGCTGGAGGGATCAATTTCTGTCCCAGAGCCTTCCCATACTCTGGAACAAACTACCTATATCAAACAAAGCTCCTCATTAGCACTCTTCAAGAAAAATCTTGATGATTGGATGGTAAATAAGAAATTCACCCCGGGGATCACCTCTGTGGCTCTGCTTGACATGGGCACAGGAAAATAATTTTTTTGGGTGCCGAAAGCCAGGATACCTTTTTGGCTAGGCTTATATAGGCCATAGGGTCAATAGCCTAGTACCTACCTATGAACCTATACATGCGGGAGTTTCACTTGTACTCTTTCCCTGTGTTCATTCCTACAATTCATGTGTGTGTCCCTATTCAATACACACCCTTTCCCCTGAGTAATCATTTTACATGGCATTCCCATGTCCTGTTACAGATCATTAACATAGCTTCAGTACAGAATGGCAGGAATGGGATGTCACAATACTCTGTACTGTAGGTACACTGCCCTGTACTGTGTTTGGATCATGTACTTCACATTTACACCTCTCAAATGTCCAGATATTTCCAGGATGCCTACATGTTTTCCTTATTAAATTTGTGACTTTCTGCCATATCACTGGGATGATCTCTGGACTGCTGTGGCTCAATATTACAGACATTTGGGTGCATACCTCTTAACTGTCCAGATCTGTGCAGAATAACCAGTTTTTGTCTCATATTTGTGATCTTTTCCTCATAACATGCTGCTTTCCTGGGAAATCATTGGCATGTCATTGCAGAGTGCAGTCAGTAACTGATGACTGACATTTGAGTTTCTAACTTCATGCTCTTCAGAAAGTTCATGCTAATGTAAAACCTATATATTCTATCAACTTCATAAGTTTTGACATGAAATATTATCAATCTGTCCCTTTTTGTTGCCATTTGCTCCCCATTTTTATGGGTTTGTTCACATTTCTTGTTCTAAGAGGTTGAGAGTTTTAGATTCAAACACATTCCCATGTGACATCTCTTGTCATATATGCCCCTATTACTGGCCATTTCCCCTCTCGTTAAGTTGGCCTCTGTGCATATATATCCCCTAAAAGAATGACAGTTATTTGTACCATACCTATCAACTGTACATATTTTTTTCCCGAATGTCCAAATTTTGCCTCATATTTTGCTCTACTTCTCATACAATTATGGTTTTCTGGAAAATCATTGTTAAAGTATTGAGGGTTGAATTCTGAAAACAATGACAGATGTTTGAGTCTCAGCCTTCATACCCTTTGGACAATTCATGGAAATGCAAAACCTGTCATTCTATCATCTTTCTAAGTTTGTAAGAGCAGTATTTAATAAGTGTGTCCCTAGCATACATCTCAGCTGTCCAGATTTTTGCAGAATGTCCAGCTTTTTGCCTCTTATTTTTGGCCTGTTCCTCATATACTTTGTTTTCTGACAAATCACTAATATGATCTGAGGATTAAAGTCACTAAATAATGACATGCCTTTGAGTTGTAGACTTCATGACCTTCAGATAATGCATGCCAACACAAATTTTGTTATTCTAGCAACTTTCTAAGTTTATAAGTGCAATATTTAAAATGTGTCCCTATATTTGGCCCTTTGTCCCACATTATATCATGCACTATCCAGAGCTAAGAGCTTGAGAGGTACAGTCAGCATTACTTAAAATGTGTACTGTTCATTTGGGGGTGAGGCAGTAAAGCTGCATTCTGCAAACCTATCCTACCCATTTTTTAAGTTTGTAAGAGCAACATTTAAAAAGTGCTCTTATTTCTGGCCCTTTCACTCTCCATTATAGATTGCTTTCTACAGATTACTTGCTCTAAGAGGTCGGGAGGTACGCCGTGTGGACTAGGTCCATACATACCTCTCAAATGTCCAGATTTTTGCATCATATTTTTGGTCTGCTCCTCATAACATGTGATTTTCTGGCAAATCACTGAGATAATCTTTGAAGTCACAAAATAACGACATACATTTGAGTTTTCAGGCTTCAAATCTTTCTGAAAATGCATGTTAACACAATCCCCATTCTAGCAACTTTCTAAGTCTATATGAGCGATATTTAAAATTTGCCCCTATTTTTGGGCATCCCCCTATTTTGTCAGGTTTTGTCCAGATTTCTTGCACCAAGAGGGTGAGAGCTATGATTTGTATGGCCCTGGTGATCACTGTAGCATTCTGTGGAAATCTGCAGACAGTATGTGCTCTCCTTTACATGGACTCAGTATCTGTGTGTTGGTTTACAAAGTTTTGCAGTCTGCAATACTGTTACGAGACGCGAAACCTAACTTATAGGCACGCCACACCTCATTAATATGCACTGCCCACTATCGAGTACACGGATACATTCTGTGTAGGCTGTACACAGAGTTTAATGAATTCTGCTGATAGTGTACCACTTTTACTCTCTACTCCTTCTAGCAGTCTGTAAGTGAATAACATTTGTGAGCTTCAGCATTCAATAATATTCATACATGGTAGTTCTCTTGTAAACAGGGATAAAGTTCTGACTATGGCCCAGCCCAGAGGTCAGTAACTGGCCAAGGCAGTGGAACAGCCAGCCAAAAAGAGAAGGAAGCAAATTGCCAGTGGTAGCTGGCCCATCCTGGAGGAAGGGAATTGGTTAAAATCTACCACAACAAAGTACCTAAAGGAAGGCCACAAAGTGTGCTCCATACACATACAAAATACATGGACTCAGAAGCATAAGCTCATCCAAGGAGTTTTTTAGAATGTTGGTTGCCAAAAAACAGGAACAAGGATATAGGAGAATATTAATAAATAAATACCACCTAGTCTTTTGCAGGATGATGGCTGCTGTCCTTAATTATCATCTCTCATTGATGGCATCTTCCAGGATGAAGATATAAATGAAAGGGCCTGTCAGGGAGAAGACTCAATGATGTGGAAGGATTGCCAAAAAAAAAAAAAAAAAAAAAAACACAGACAATCATATATAGAACTACTGAGCATTTGGGCGTATACCTCGTAATGTGGAAGCCTGCACTAACCAGACACCACATGCTGCATACATAGAAATGCAATATAAAAGTCACAATTACAAAAAAATTGGGAGGTACTAGCATAACAGAATAAGCCAGTCTACATGTGCAGAAGCATTTTCAGGGCTAGCAATGCCATAATTCAGTAAGGGCAGAAAATCAAAACAGAACAGTAAAAAACAAAACAAAACACATCAGAAGTTAGGCCTGCTATACAGGCATAAAAAATTCCTCACAAATGCTTCCAGGCGCTCTCTTGCACAAGCATTCCTACTCCCCACCATACTCTATGCAGTCCCCATTCTCATGAACATCCATGCCAATCTTCTGAATAAACTAGAACTCACCTCTAACAAAACTTCTGGATTTGCCACAACCTATCCTACCGCTCTCACGACTGCCTAGCCTTGAAAAACCTGCAGTGGCCGGAATTTCCTCATCATATCCTAATACCACAGCTTCTCCTAACCCATTCCATCTTACATGAACCTTCCTCCTGTCCCTCTCTCTCGCCCCTCATCCAGCCCTATACTCCCAACCAGGCTCTCTGTAGCTCCCAACAGCATCTTCTACAAGTGTATGCAACCAAGAAAAACATTGGAAAATTCCTCTACAGCTACTCAGTGACAAATGCTTGGAATAAACTTCCTCTAAGTGTTAGACAGATCTCTAACCCAAACACTTTCAAAACAACTCTAAAGGACACTCTCCATCTATCATGGTCTTGTTTATGCTGTGATCCAACTTAATTTCCACCCCCGCTCCTTTAACAGCTACTGCAGCAACCACTTCTGCCTCCACTCTCTCTACCTCTACTGCAAAAAGCCTATAAATAGACAGAAGTTCTTACAGCAACCAGAGATGCAGTCCTTTGGAAACTGGTTTTTACCTTGTTTTATTCTCTTATATTTTTATATTTATACTTATAATTTTGTCCTGTTTGTCTTTTTAACTTGTCAAAATGTTATATAGACTGTCTACTAATGAAGATAACACTCTACAATATTTAGTAACATTTTCTAGCTTTCAGTAGCAGGTTTCTAACTTTCGTTCTATCTTTTTACATATTATAATTGTATAAATACTATGTTTAGCCTTCAAACTCTGCTAATTTTTTCACTTGCATTAATTGTGCTATTTCTGGAGCTTTTCCTTGGCCATTCGCTAAAAAAGGGCAACTTGCCCAGTTGGACTACCCCGGGTAACAAATGTCGAATAAATAAATTATGAAGGTGTCAAGCAAGAAAAGCTGTGGACTAATTTGGTTTGATTGGAGTTTGGCATAATGATTAAGGTGTTTTACCTCATAAACACAATGTACAGCATTTGATTCTCACCTTTGAGGGAAACTGGGCTATGCCTAAAATGGCCCACAAGGGCAGCTAGCCTAGTACATACCTATGAACCTAAGTAATGTACATTACAGAAATTTAAAGAAAAACTTCAAAAAAATTAAAACACAAAGATGCTATTTGGATTTAAAGGGCTACTAAGCAAAAGTAATGAGCAATGCCATATGGTGTACTGAATGTGTTACAAGCACAAAAGTTGTAACAACTAGTTTTCAACAAGCAAAAGAAAAGGAAAAATTTCAGGGAACATTTACGCAACACAAGTGTGAATGGTTAAATATGACTGCTGCATTAAATACCAACTATGACACTACTGTATTACAGAAAAAATGCCTTACTGTGATTTGCAGCAAAGTTGGAGTTTACATACGTAAGAAGGAAGAGAATGGGGAGCCGAAGTCACAACCCCCTTTCAAAACTTGACCTAACAATGCTGCAGCAGAATGCTGCTATTTCATTTTGAAGTTGTACATTACTAGAATGTTTGGCAATGGTAATATGTGTATGTATGTATATATATATATATATATATATATATATATATATATATATATATATTATATATATATATATATATATATATATATATATATATATATATATATATATATATATATATATATATCTACACAGAATATTTAAAGTGATTTAGTTTTACAAAAATATAGGATGATTTGTCCTTAGCAAGAGACTATATAAGAAAATTATCACTGCAAGGTGGCCTCAGTGTAAGCAGCTAAGTAATTAGTAGGAAAAGCAAGATATAAAATATTGACTGGAGGTATAAAAATGTAGTTACCTCTGATCTGAAAATGATTTTAACAGTGTTCAAAAAGAGCCACATACAAGGGCTTTCAGCATGAACACATCAGAAGTTAGGCCTGCTATACAGGCATGATAAACTTGTTGCGATACACATGATGAAATCCAAGAGTTCTCTACAGACCTCTCTGTCTATTCTCTTAACCAGAAAGCATCTTAAGTAAAATCATAAGCCTTTTAAGCAGTTTGGCACCGGACATACAGCCTTCTTTTCCAATATTTTAAGGCTAGATCTAGGGTCATATGAAGTCCCTAGGGGGAAACGTGTGGAACTCATTCAGGAATTAATCATGGCAGAGACTTCTAGGAAATTTTACAGTTGTTGTTGTGTCTTTTCGGCTTTTCCCGGTTAGGGGTCGCCACAGCAGAACTCCGGTCCGCTATTGATTGGCAGTAGATTTTTACGTGCCAAGTTGCCAGCCCTGACGCACAACTTCAATGAAGGTACGCCCATTCACGCATGTCTCCACACAGAAGGCGCTCTAGCTGAGAATCGAACCGGACAGCGTCTTACTGCCGTAGCACCACCACCGCAGCACAGTGTAGTCCCCAAAACCTGAATGAAGAACAAACTTGTATGAGGTTTATTGTGCTGTCAAGTTTTGACATAGTATGGAAATGTTTCTCCTAAAGACGGGCAGGTACTGACAAGGGGCAACTGGAAATAACTTGGACCCCTTCAGATCCTACTAGCATATTCTGAAATGTTCTATACTGCCACATTTGTCTTCATCCAACTGCCATTTGCCTTGATGCTTCAAAAAGAAGCTGCTGTAAAAATTCTTCCAAACTAGGGAATGGGGAGAACGGTCTGCTTCACATAGCATTTACTTTGTTTCAAAATCTTAAAGGAAACTACCCCTGTTACCTCTGTTCTCTTAGTACAGAAGGAAGGTCTGAATTTTAAATAAGATAAACCTTGTGGGTACTGTTACTGTTGCTTACACGTCATGGAAGTATCAAGCACACTTTGTACCCAGTCTTACGTTTTCCAGCTCAGTAACTACTCATAATGTAAATAGTTTTTTCTTGCACTTCTATCAAAGCAAGGGTTGTGAAGTTCCAGTTTTTGTTCCAATAAACACCCTCTAAAGCTGAACCATAATTTAAGATCCATAGGATCCGCCACATAACACAAGCACTCGGGTCACTCCAAGGCAAGTACAAATATGACTCTGTCATTATCCATGCTGGTGTGAATGACCAGGTACGTACCTCCCTGGACTACATGAAAAGAGACATAGAGGAGCTCTCTGAGCATGTAGCCCAGGCCGGTATGACCCTGACCTTGAGTAGCATCTTACCCTTACCAAGAATGATGCCACAATATGAAGATAAGATGATCAATTTGAACAAATGGCTTAAGTATTGGTGTCATTCAAAGAGGATCCAATGCCTGTCAGCCTGGGATGACATGCTCGACAAGCCACGATGCTTCGCTAGGGATGGCTTGCACCTGTCACCCCTGGGCTTTCGGATATTGGCAAAGGCTCTTGCTTCCCCCATAGTGCCTTTTTTAGGCAAGGCTCAAAAGACAAACCCACCTCCATAGGTATCACAAGGGATAAGAAACTAAGAGTAATGCTACTCAATGCCAGAAGTCTAAAACTCAAGATGCACGCACTCAAAACTCTCCTTAGCATGGAGAACATCGATATCTGTGCAGTAACAGAAACCTGGTTCAAGGCTCCTGAGAGCACCCCAGCACTACCAGGTTATACCTCATAGCATGCTTTTCGGGCCCAAAACTTGGACCGAACCACAAAAGGAGGGGGAGTATCAATATTCACCAAAGATACCCACACCTCCAGGTTGGTGGCACAGCACGAAGCATCAGAGACTATCCATGTGCAACTAACAGTGGGTAAAACTGCCTTCCAGTTTATAGCCTGCTACAGACCACCCTCCCAAACCCAGGAACCCCACTTGGCCTTCCTGAGAACACTGGAAAATATGAAGGTCTCTCCAAATACCATTATATTGGACGACTTCAACTACCCAAACAGACTGGGAGCATTACTCTAGCTCCAACACCCTAGCCCAAAGGTTCCTAGAATTTATAAACTCAAATGCTATGGAACAACTTGTTACCACTCCCACAAGAGGGGAAAACATACTGGACCTGATCATCACCAACATGGGGACTCTATGCTCCAGACCACAAGTGTATCCCTCACTGGTAAGATCGGACCATAAACTAATCTCACTGGATATTCACATCCCGACCCCACCCCCTGCCCAGAAAACCACAGTGAAAAACTTCTCTAAAGCAAATTTCACACTCCTCAAAACCGAGGTGGAATCCTTCAAAGCCCCAGAGCCTGTGGAAAATATGGCCCAGACCACAGAATCCTTTATAAACGCATTCTATGAACACCTTCAGGAATGCATGGATCATGCAATCCCAAATAAAACCAAGATCCAATCCTCCAAAGGCAGACGTCCTGTCTGGTGGACCCCAGCCATAAACAAACCATACAATACAAGGAGGAAGCTACTACATGACAGAGCAAAATCCCAAAAAGGGAAGGCATCTCTGATCAGTATTAGCAAAAAACTACGGGCACTCATAAAATCGTCTATGGCCAGCTTCGAGAGAAAAATTGCACAGGACACTAAGGATAATCACAAGGCTTTCTTTAGTTATGTTAGGAACCTGGGTGGGAATTCCCAGATATGCTCAGAATTAGTCCAAAATGACAAAAAATACATCAAACCCACAGACATTGCCAACATCCTAGCTGACAGGTTCAGCGCAAACCCCCCCCCCCCACCACCAAAAGGGCAAATATCTATCCCAGCAGAGTGCTGGTCCCCTGACATCTCAGATGCTCAGGTAAGAGCCGCCCTCTCCAAAGCAAAAACACACAGCATCAATGGGACCAGACAGTGTCCTGGGCTGCGTCCTACATGAACTCCAAGAAGAGCTAAACCCAAACATAAAACTACTGTTCAATCTCAGCCTTACTACAGGATATGTACCCAAAGAGTGGCGTACAGCAACAGTGGTCCCTCTCCACAAAGGTGGTGCCTCAACAGATCCTGGAAACTATCGCCCCATAAGCTTGACTAGCTTGGTCTGCAAAGCTATGGAAAGGATCATCATAGACCTCATAAATAAAGATATTGGGGACCTACAGAAACTGGATCCTACCCAGTTCGGCTTTGTTAAGGGAAGATCCTGCCTCTTAAACCTGGTCAATTTCTTTGAAACAGTCACCAAGGCCATTGACGAGGGGAAGGTGGTCCATACAGCCTACCTGGACCTCGCAAAAGCCTTTGATACAATACCCCACTCAGGCATTATAGATAAGTTCACCAGCTTAAATATAAACCCCTATGTCACTAGATGGGTTGCAAACTGGCTCAAGGACAGAACCCACATGGTTAGAATTGCTGGAGCCATGTCAGACTCCAAACCAGTTGCAAGTGGCGTCCCACAAGGCTCAGTCCTGGGACCTCTCTTGTTCGGTATATATTTCTCGGAGGTACAGGCCAACATGGAAGGACTGTGGCTGACCAAGTTCGCAGATGACTGCAAACTGGGCGCCATAATCGACTCACCAGCCGACACAAGCATCCTGCAAAAGGGCCTCATAGAAACAGACAACTGGTGCCAGAGCCATGGCCTCAAGCTAAACGCCAAAAAGTGTATAGTCATCCCCTTTGGCAAAAACAAAGTGCCCACAAATTACCACATAGGTGGTAATCCATTAAGTACTGAAGAAATAATTAGGGACCTGGGGACCCAAGTTGATAGCAATCTCTCATTTGACAACCACGTGGCCAAAGTGGTTAGAAAAACATTTTATATAGCCCACCTAATCATGAAGGGATTCACATCTAGATCAGGGGAGGTCATCGTGCCTCTTTGCTCATCCCTCATCAGGCCCATAATTGAGTACAATGCCCCTTTTGGGATGTACCTTACCAGACACCTGCAGCAACTGGAAAGACCCAAAAAGTACCTCACCAAGAGGATCAAAGGGCTCAAACAGATGCCATATGCTGCCCGGTTAAAGAAACTCCAGCTCTACTCAGTGGCATACTGCCTGCTCAGAGTCGATCTGTGCCTGATGTATAAAGCCATGTCCAACCCGGAATTAATGGACATGCTGCACCTCAGAAAATCCAAATCCCATCGAACTACACGCTCGAGAGACTTGAACCTCAGCACTGAAATAAATAGGACATGCTGGAGGGACAGATTCATAACCCAGAGGCTCCCTTCACTCTGGAATAGAATCCCAGTCCAGGTTAGGCAGAGTCCCTCATTGACTCTCTTCAAGAGGAATCTTGATGAGTGGATGGGAGATTGTAGGTTTACCCCGGGTATCACTTCTGTGTCACTGTTAGACAGAGACACAGTATACTAACCTCTAAAAAGGGCATAGCAAAATTAATTTAAAATGGGTGGCGAAAGCCAAACACACTCTGGCTAGGCTTATAAATGCTCTAGGGCAGATTGCCTAGTATGAACCTATGAACCTATAAAATGGATGCATCTCTTCTACAAAATATGCTTGCTATCTTGATTTTTTTATGTGTTAAAAGTTGTAATGACAGGTGCCTTTTTCCTGCTATTGTGAGGCAGCAAGAGAAATGACAGTTCCAGTCTTAGACGTCTAAACAGCAGCAGCATTGCACACCCAACTACTGGAAAAGGAAGCCACGGAACCAGGAGCCACTAGTTTTAATAATTGACAATTGCCATACCTTCTAGCCTTAAAATTCTCTCAAACTAATATTTGCCCTAACATTTTACAGGAAACCAGAGAATAAAGACTGCTGATAACAAGCTCAGTATCTGTGTTGAAGAATTAGGTTCATAGATTGTTACCAGGCTAATGACCTCTAGGGCCATTACAACCTTACCCCCTCACCCCAAACCATTTGGGTTTCAGTAACATAGGAGTCTAAATGGGGGTGGGGGGTGGTATGTTAGTAGGGAGGTAACTAACCCCTTCCCAAGGACTGGAGGGTTAGTTAGAAAATATTAGGCTACAAATAGGTTCACAGGTAAATACTAGGCTATCAGTCTGCAGTTTATTACAAGACCAGCCAATTCGAATCAGGCCCTGTATCTTGTGACTGTGAGGTAAAGACCTTAATCATTATGAAAAACCCTTTCCAATTCCACTTACTTTATACAAGAGCCTTCGGCCATAGTTGTGGACATACTAGAAGGTGATGCATAACATTTATTCAACAATCAAGTTGCAGGGTTTTAACCACGTCCAAACGATTATCAAAGCTGGTAAAATGAACCTATGACAGCAAAAGGATTGCTGGACCAATGTAGCTACTGCTGTATCAGACACAGTCAGTCACCTCCTGAACTGGGTGGAAGTATCACTCAGCAAAGCAACACTAATAAAACCTTGGGGTGGTAAGATGGACCTGAGTCAGTATCTGCAGCACTCTGTGAACTTGAAATGGTCTGACTGACTATGGTAGTGGACAGTGATGAAGTCTATAAGATAATGATGGACGAAAGTGCTCAACTTTTTAATAAATATTGCATGTTTTACATTACAGGTCGTTACCTGTGCCTTTTTTTTTAAAGGAAGTGAGTTCAGTAAATGGGCAGTGTGTGTACTCCGTGATTTTTTTGGGTTATTCATTTGTGTTTGAGAAGTTATCTCCAGCCACTGATTCTGATCATCCTTAACTACTCAGAAGACATGTATTAAAAAAAATCATGAATTTCCTTTTAAATAGATTTTCTCCTTTTGGGAAAAGTTTTGTAAATATGAGTTCTAGCAATAAAAGGACTATCCCTTGTATCGGACAATGACAATTGTTCTTTTGCACCTTTTTGGTATGCTCCGTTTGCTGAAATACTGTGTTGTTGTTGTGTCTTTCGGCTTTTCCCGGTTAGGGGTCGCCACAGCGGAACTCCGGTCCGCTAATGATTGGCAGTTGATTTTTACATGCTGAGTTGCTGGCCCTAACGCACAACCTTTAACGAAGGTACGCCCATTCACGCATGTCTCCACAGAAGACGCTCTAGCTGAGAATCGAACGGGACAACGTCTTGCTGTGAGGTGACAATGTTACCGCAGCACCACCACACTGTGTGTTCATAGGAATACTGTCAATGGAAAAAGTCTTCCATTTTTTTTTTTAATTTTCTGTTTTCCCTACTTCATTTTGTCAAATTATTTTATTGCCTTTAGTTTCTCCATCATTTATTAAAACCTAAACCCTTGAAGTCTTGATTTTTTCCCCTCATTGGTACCCTCTCAGCTTTAGTTTCTTCCTTTTTCAGTTTATTTACCATTTTCTGCAAACAGTCTGAGCACAAAATATCCTATTCATATTTACTTGTTAAAATTTTGACAGTGTTTTCAGTTATAACTATCTACTGCCCCTGGACAAAACAAGCACATGAGAACACACACTCCTTCTCCTGCTCCCTGTCTCTCTCTCTCACACATTCTGTATAGAATTCTTTATTGTTTAGATGATCTACCATAATTATAACTGTTCAAAGAATTCACGAGAAATAACAGTTGTGTAAAATCTTACCATAACCATAGCTTTCCTTTTCTTCATTGCTGCAATATTCTTAATTTGAGGTATCTCCTGCCTGAAGGCAACCCGACATCAGCCACTATACAAAAGTCTTATACTACTGTAGGGTATATGGGACATTGCACGAAGGTTGCTGTCAGATGTAGGCCATAAAAGCTATATACGTACGTACCATCCTCAGAACTGAATGCCCCAGGAGGAATGCCAGACTAAGGAAATAAAAGGTCAGTACATCCAAGCAAAACAATGGACCTGGGGAGGAGGGAGGGATAGAAAGTACAGTTGTGTACACTTACCATAAATGTAGATGTTCGAGTGTCTTCACTGTTGCAGTCATCACTGTAGGGTTCTTCCTGCCGGCAGGCAGCCCTCGGTCAGCCAGAATCCCAACGTCTGGGTCTGGCGTCGGCTGTGTACTCACTCTCCCTGACGTCAGAGTGCCAGGGGTACAAAGCTCCCAGCCGACACCATGTTCTCCAGTTTTTCTTGCCCCAGATGTCAGGTGCCCAAAAGTGAAGGCTAAAAGTAAAACAAAAATGTAACATACAACAAGCCCCACACCCTGTAGCAAATACACCTCAGAAGAAGGGTGAAGTAGGGAACCACACCAATAAAAGTATAAGAGGGGACAGGAGGGTGGGTAACCCAGACTGCTACAGTGAAGACACTCGAATGTCTACATTTATGGTAAGTGTACACAACTGTACTATGTTCATCATGTTTCACTGTTGCAGTCATCACTGTAGGGTTGAATCCCAAAGCTGAGATAAAGGGTGGTGGTTATTGAGTAGAAGGGGCGGCTAGAAGGCCTTGCAAGACTGCAGAAGCAAAGCTTGCCCTAGCCTTAGAATAAAGAGGGAGATTATAGTGCTTAGAGAAAGTATGCACTGAACTCAAAGTTGCAGCTTCCAAAATATCTTTGGTAGGTACTCCCCTGAGAAAGGCAGCTGAAGTAGAGCAGCTCTGGTAGAGTGAGTCCTAATTTTTCCTGGGATTTGCTTTCCATGATGAGAGTAACAAAATCTGATTCCATGAGCAATCCATTTAGAAATGGTCTGTTTTGAAATAGCTTTGCCTTGGGAATTTGCTGCATAAGAAACAAACAGCTGTTCTGTTTTCCTGATATCCTTGGTCCTGTCCAGGTAAAAGCGAAGCTGCCTGTGCACGTCCAAAGAATGCAAAATCCTCTCCCCCTTATTTTGTGGATTAGGGGAAAAAAGTTGGCAGGTGAATAGTTTGGTTTAAAGCCACTTTAGAAACCACTTTAGGCATGAAAGTAGGGTTAGTCCTCAAAGAAACCCTGTCTTGATGAAAAATAATGTAAGGTTCCACAGCCATGAGCGCTTGTAACTCCGAGACTCTCCTGGCTGAAGTTAAAGCCAGAAGGATAACAGTCTTCCATGATAAATACTTTATATCAGATGTGGCAGGAGGCAGAGTAAGTTTTTCCAGGACATAATTGAGGCACCAGGCAGGAATGGGTGGTGTCCTAGGGGGCCTTAAATTCTTTGCTCCTCTGAGATATTGTTTCAGAAGTGGATGTGAAAAAATTGGAGGATCTGTATTATAATGCGCAGAGATAGCTGAGGCATGTATTTTTATGGAGGAAAAAGATAAACCCTTATGCAACATATCTGTTAGGTAATGTAGAATCAATGGAATGTTTGGAATGTGAGGATCTGATTCCTGAGCATGCATCCAGGTGCAAAATCTCTTCCATTTACCTTCATAAGATTTCCTAGTTCTAGGCCTTCTGGCTTCTAATAAAACCTCCATGACCTGTTTGGAAATGGTAGGATTAATCATAGGCCCTGAATACGCCAGGCTGAGAGTTTTGATATGAGAGTGCAGGACCTGGCCCTGATGTTGAGACAAAAGATTTGGAATCTGAGGTAGAATCCAAGGAGGTTCCTGGGATAGATTTATCAGTGTTGAGTACCAAAATTGTCGAGGCCAATTCGGGGCTAGTAAGATCAGCTTTGGTTTGTCCCGTTTTATTTTGAATAACACCCTTGGTAGAAGAGGTAGTGGTGGAAAGGCATACCCAGAGAGGTTCCTCCAACTGAATGAGAGAGCATCCACTTTCCATGCTAGCTTGTGATATGTTCTTGTGCAAAAAGTCTGTAACTGGTAGTTGGGGGGAGATGCAAATAGATCTATGTCCGGGCAGCCCCAGGCTTCTGTAAACATCTTGAATATTTGGGTGCCTTGCATCCACTCGTGTGGGTCTGACAGGTTCCTGCTCAGGCTGTCTGCCAGAGTGTTTTGTTTCCCTGGCAGGAATTGAGCTTGCAGGTCCACTTTGCAAGCTAGTGCTGTGTTCCATAGAGTCATGGCTAGTCTGCAAAGGGGGTAGGAGTGTGAACCCCCTTGCTTGTTTATGTACCACATAACTGTGGTGTTGTCTGTCCATATCAGTAGCTGCCCTGGCTGTAAAAGATCCCTGAAAGCCAAGAGGGCATTCTGCAATGCTAACATTTCTTTTAAATTGATATGTTTCATAGTTTAGTACTAGGCTATCTGCCCTGGGGCATTTGTAAGCCTAACCATAGTGATGTGGCTTTCACCACCCCATAAAATGGTACAAAATGCACAGAATAGATTTAGAATACTGTGCCTCTGTCTAGTAGTGACACAGTGAAGGTCCCCTTATATAATAGAATTAGTTTACTGTGCCCCTGTCTAGTAGTGACACAGATGTGACCCCTGGGGTAAACTTATGATCCCCCATCCACTCATCAAGATTTCTCTTGAAGAGAGTCAGTGAGGGGCTCTGCCTAACATGAACTGGGATCTTGTTCCAGAGCATGGGAAGCCTCTGGGTTATGAATCTATCCCTCCAGCATGTCCTATTCATACTTGTGCCGAGGTTTAAGTCTTTAGCTCGTGGTTCTGATGGATTTGGATTTTTTGAGGTGGAGCATGTCCATCAGTTCCTGATTGGACATGGCCTTGTACGTCAGGCAGAGATCACCTCTGAGCAGGCGGTATGCTACTGAATAGAGCTGGAGTTTCTTTAGTCTGGCAGAATAAGACATATGTTGGAGACCCTTGATCCTCTTGGTAAGGTACTTTTGTGGTCTCTCCAGCTGTTGCAAATGCCGTGTGAGGTACATACCAAATGGGGCATTGTACTCAATCATGGGTCTGATGAGGGAGGAGTATAGGGGTACAATGACATCCTTGGATCTGGATGTGAATCCCTTCATGATAAGGTGTGCAAGGTAGAATGTTTTTCTAACCACTTTGGCAACGTGGGTGTCAAATGAGAGGTCACTGTCGACTTGGGTCCCTAGGTCTCTGATTACTTTTTCCGTACCCAGTGGGTTGCTGTCTATGTGATAATTTGTGGGTACTTTGATTTTCCCAAAGGGGATGACTATACATTTTTTGGCATTTAGTTTAAGGCCATGACTCCGGCACCAGTTGTCCGTTTCTGTGAGGCCTTTTTGTAGGATGTATGTGTCTGCTGGTGTATCGACTATGGCGCCTAGTTTGCAGTCATCTGCGAACTTTGTCAGCCACAACCCTCCCATGTTTGCTTTAACATCTGAGAAATAAATGCCGAACAAGAGGGGTCTCAGGACAGATCCCTGTGGGACACCACTTGTGATTGGCTTTGAGTCTGACATTGCTCCAGCGATTTTAACTTTATGGGTTCTGTCCTTTAACCAGTTTGCAACCCATCTAGTGACATAAGGGTTTACATTTAAGCTGTTGAGCTTATGTATGATGCCTGAGTGGGGTATTGTGTCGAAGGCCTTAGCCAAGTCCAGGTAGGCTGTATGGACTGCTTTGCCCTCATCAATGGCTCTAGTGATGGTTTCGAAAAAGTCAACCAGGTTCAAAAGGCAGGATCTGCCCTTTACAAAGCCGAACTGGGTGGAGTCAAGTGTCTGTAGGTCCCCAATGTCTCTGTTTATGAGTTCCATAATGATTCTTTCCATAGCTTTGCAGACCAGGCTGGTTAAGCTTATGGGGCGGTAGTTCCCAGGGTCTGTAGAGGTACCCCCTTTGTGGAGTGGGACCACTGTTGCTGTACGCCAGTGTTCAGGTACATATCCTGTAGTAAGACTAAGGTTAAATAGCATTTTTATGTGCAGGTTTAGCTCCTCTTGGAGTTCACGTAGCACGCAACCCGGGATACCATCAGGTCCCATTGATGCTGTGTTTTTAGCTTTGCTGAGGGCGGCTCTCACCTGGACATCTGAGATGACAGGGAGATTACATTCAGCTGGGATAAGTATTTCTTCTTTGGGGTGAGGAGGGGAGAAATTTGCACTGAACCTGTCAGCCAGAATGTTGGCAATATCTGAGGATTCAGTGTATTTTTTGTTGTTGTGAACTAACTCTGAGCATATCTGAGGGTTTCCGCCCAGGTTTCTAACATAGCTGAAGAAGGCTTTGTGGTTATCTTAAGTGTCCTTAGTGATTTTTCTCTCAAAGTTGGCCTTGGATGTTTTTATGAGAGAACGTAGTTTTCTGCTAGTGTTGATCAGAGATGTCTTCCCTTTATGGGAGTTTGCTCTGTCGTGCAGTAGCTTCCTTCTTTTGTTATACAATTTGTTAATGGCTGAGGTCCACCAGACAGGACGCTTGCCTTTGGTGGAGAGGGACTTGGATTTATTTGGGATTGCATGATCCATGCATTCTTGGAGATGTTCATAGAAAGCATTTGTGAAGGATTCAGCATTGTGGGATGTGGTATCCACTGGCCCAGTGGGCTTAAAGGATACCATCTCAGTCTTAAGAAGAGTGAAGTCTGCTTTTGAGAAGTTTTTCACTGTGGTCTTTTGTGCTGGGGGTGGAGGTGGTATATGTATATCCAGGGTGATTAGTATGTGGTCAGATCTCACTAGTGAGGGGTATACCTCCGGTGTGGAGCATTTTGTCCCCATGTTTGTGATGATCAGGTCTAGTATATTATCTCCCCTAGTGGGAGAGGTGACTAGTTCTTCCAGTGCATTTGAATTTATGAATTCCAGGAACATTTGGGCTAGGGTGTTAGGGCTAGAATAATGTACCCAATCTATGTTAGGGTAGTTGAAGTCTCCCAGTATGATGGTATTGTGTGATACATTCATATCCTCCAATGTCTTCAGGAAGGCTGAGTGGGTTTCCTGAGATTGGGAGGGTGGTCTGTAACATGATACCAGTTGTATAGCAGTTTTGCCTATGGTTAGTTGCACCTGTATGGTCTCCGATGCTTCATGTGTTGCTACTAACCTGGAGGTGTGGGTGTCCTTGATGAATATGGACACTCCCCTTCCCTTTGTGGTTCGGCCCGGGTTTTGGGGCCGAAAAGCATGATACGAGGTATAGCCTGGTAGCGCTGGGGTGCTCTCAGGAGCCTTGAACCAGGTTTCAGTTACTGCACAGACGTCGATGTTCTCCATACTGAGGAGTGCATCGAGTGCCCGCATCTTGAGATTTAGACTTCTGGCGTTGAGCAGCATTACCCTTAGTTTTTTTCCATTTTTGTTTTCTAAGGAGGTGGGTTTGTCTTTTGAGCCTTGCCTAAAAAAGGCACTATGGGGGTGGCAAGAGCCTTAGCCAATATCTGGAAGCCCAGTGGTGACAGGTGCAAGCCGTCCCTTGCGAAGCAGCGTGGCTTGTCCAACATGTCATCCCAGGCAGACAGACATTGGATCCCCTTCGAATGACACCAGTACTTGAGCCAATTATTAAAGCTGATCATCTTGTCTTTGTATTGTGGCATCATTCTTGGTGAGGACAAGATGCTGCTCAGGGTCAGGGTCATACCAGCCTGGACTACATAATCAGAGAGCTCCTCTATGTCTCTTTTCATGTAGTCCAGGGAGGTACGTCTCAGGTCACTCATGCCAGCATGGACAATGACGGAGTCATATTTGTACTTGCTTTGGAGTGACCTGAGTGCATGTGTTATGTGGCGGATCCTAGCTCCCGATAGGCAGCTCACAGTCACCCTCTCCTTGTTCAGTCTGGTAAGTGGGACATCAGTGTGTCTGACTATAGAGTCACCTATTACTAGTGTATCAGGCATGGTGTTTGGCCTTAAGGGCTGTGATTGATTGACACACTGATTTATTGAAGTATGTGTTGCATGTGTTTTGTTTTGAGGTGGTGGATTTTTGGATGTCTGCTTTGGGAGCCTCTGTTGCTTTGGTAAGTTTTTTATTAGAGCCTCTGAGTATGTCTTTGTGTTTTTATGTGTTTGGTTTGCAGTTGTGGTAGATCTATGTGGGACTGGGTTTGTTGTGTGTGTGGTTACCATCTCTTCCTGTCTGGTCATGCCAGCCCTGAGTTGAGAGAGTTCAGCCTCCAGTTTGGCTATATAGTTGCATCTCTCACATGTATTTGTGTTTGTTGGGAGGAGGAGAGGGTTGTCTGTGTAAATGAGACAATTGTAGCATTGTCTCAAGATACCCAGATTAACCAGCTGAACTGGAGAGGACGCCAGTAATCTACCACTCGACATGCTAGAACAGTATAAGGGAGTGCTGTGCCTTTAAGGGAAGTGGATATTCACAGGGGTGGTAGGTGGATGTAGTGCTTACTTAGTATGAGAGTGCTTACTTTGTACAGAAGTTTTGAGAACAAGTGCTAGGCTTACAATATAGCGAGTAGTTTGATTATACTAAGAGTAGAGCTTCCTTAAGGGAAAATTTGAAGAGCAGACTTGGCGGAGCCAGAAGAAGTTTAACCTTGTTTAACCGACGCTGCGCTATGCGCACAATCACGCAAAGCAGCACAAACGCGGATTTTAAACAGGGAACTTCAAAAGAGCTAGAAATGGTCCAAAACAACCAATTACTACAGCTCTTGTGCTGAGGTCACTTCCTACAGGGACAGGTAGGCTGCTCAAGGCTCCCCACTCCCACTGGTGAGCAAAGAACTTCCTTCTATCCAAATAAGGTAATGGACAACACAGGAACTACACCACAGCCCAGAATACAGCAAAGCCTGTAAACTGGTCTAAACTAGTCGATTAGAGGCGGGAAAACAAGAATTATTTTTTTGTTTTTTTTTGTTTTTAGATAGAAACACACAGAAAATGCAGAAACAGTAATAAATCAGTTACACAGGCTAGCAGACTTTAGTGGGCAGCCTCAACAGTTAAATTAAACAAACAAACAAACTTTCAATCAAATTCGACTAAAATGTAACTTTAAGTGCAGATATTAAATAATGCAGCAAACAGCTAAAAAAACAGTTTACGCGAGTTTAGGGTAAGCTAGAGAAGGTATTTCAAGTAAAAAAACAGCAAAGTTACTTAAATCCAGAAAGTAGTCGCTTTTCTGAGTTCTCTGTAGCTAGGACCACTCTGCAGGACCACGAGGAGCTTGTCTGAGTAGTATAGCTGTAGATGCTTCTGATCCTCTGTCCAAAAACCTTGCAGGCCTTTCCCCTGCAAGTGGGCTCCCCATGCATAATCCGAGGCGTCCGTGGTTATCACTTGGTAGGCTGGAGGTAGACTGAAGGCTTTCCCTTTGTTTTGAAGACATGCCATGGCCCACCAATGGAATTCCTTTTGAAGGCAAGGCAAGACAGCAATCACTGTTTCCAGACTGTGACAATGCTGGGACCATACGCTTTTTAGGTACCATTGTATCTTCCTCATATGCAGTCTTGCATATGGTATGAGTAGGATGCAAGAAGCCATGTAACCCAAAGCCTGCAAGAATTTCCTTGCAGTTAGCTGAGACATTAACGCCAGGCCTTTGAAAGTTGAAGCCAGCTGTAGTTGTTTTTCTGATGTCAGGAATGCCATATGGGTTGTTGTGTTTAAAAGAGCACCCAGGAAAGTTATCTGTTGAGTGGGTGTCAAATTTGACTTTTTTACATTCACAGTGAATCCCAGGTACTTGAATAGATTCTGAACAAATTCCAGGTGCTGGAGTAAAATGTCCTTGCTGTCTGCTTGAATAAGGCAGTCGTCCAGATAAGAGTAAATTTGAATTCCCTTGAGTCTGCAGTAAGCTACTACTGGTGCCAGGCACTTGGTAAAGACCCTGGGCGCAGCAGACAAGCCAAAGGGCAGCGCAGAGAATTGGTAATGTTTCGAGCCTGCCTTGAGCCTGAGGTATCTTCTGCACTCCTGTCTGATAGGAATGTGTAGGTAAGCCTCCTTTAAATCCAATGTCACCATCCATGCATTTTTGCTCAACATCGGCAGGAGCTGCTGCAGAGTAAGCATCTTGAACTTTGGTATCTCCAGGAAAGTATTTAAGACTGACAGATCCAGGATGGGTCTCCAAGTATTTTGCTTTCTGGGTACTAAAAAGAGTCTTGAATAAAAGCCTTGTCCCGTCTCTGAATTTGGAACCAGTTCTATGGCCCTCATAGCCATGAGGGGTCTTCACCTGTTTTAATGCCTCTGTCCATTGAGTTTTTGGTAGGTCTGGCCATCCGTTTGGTTTTGGTAAGGTGTGAAAGTGGAATTTGTAACCTCTTAAAACTACATCCAGAACCCACTTGTCTTGGGTTATGTAAATCCAATTTCGGTGAAAAAGAGAAAGTTTTCCTCCCAGAGGAGCTTCCAGGAGAGAGGTTCCAGGAGCCTTGCAGGGGGAGTCATTGAGCCTGTTTCCTGTAAGGTTGAGACCAATCTTCTCCACCCCTGGGGGTGGAAGCACTCCACTGTCTAGGTCTATAAGAGGTCTGTGCTTGGGCCCTCCCTCTGGGGCGCCTATATCTACCCCTCTGAGGCCCGTCCAAGCTTGGAAAGGACCAATTTTTAGCTGGCCAATTTCTGCTAAATCTAGGTGGCTGAACTTGTAAGAAATCCTTAACCATTTGCATGGATTTTGCCTTATCCTCCATTTTCTTTATAACCTCTTCAGCCTTAGACCCAAACAAAACATTATGCTGAACAGGAGCATCCAGTAACTTTGCTTTCACTTGAGCAGGCAAATTTTGTTCCTTTAACCAAGCATGCCTTCTAATGACCGTGCCAGTGGCAGCCACCCTGCAAGAGGCCTCCAAAGCATCAAAACCACAGTGTAAAGTATGTTTTCCCACCTGCTCAGTAGCATGCATCAAATCATGTAATTCCTTATTGTCTGCACATGCAGAAATGGTACCCAGTTTTTGTTTCATAACAGACAAAAGGTATTCCTGATATTTCAGCATATGAAATTGACAATTTAAAGCCCTAATAGATAAAGTAGCAGAAGTGTACACTTTTTTGCCCCATCTCTCCAAAGCTCTAGAATCCTTATCTGACGGAATAGGGTTCTTAGCAGTGGCGGCCTCAACGCCCTTAGGACCCTAAGAAATGGCTTCTGGATCAGCAGTAGGATTTTTATAAAGAAACTGGTGGGAGTCAGGGACTCTGTAATATCTATCAGGCTTAGCAGGGGCCGGTGGAAAGGAGTCAGGAGTTAAATTAGACTCAGAAAAGACATCATCCACAATATCCAAAATAGGAGGAATAGCCAGGGGTCTGTGTTGGGGAAGAAGGAGGAAATCCCTAAGCCTTCTCTTAGATTCAGAGTACTCCTGTCCTTCCCAGTGAAAATGTTCCCTCATGTCATGTAAAGTTTCCCCAAAAGAATAGTCCTCAGGAGGAGAAGCTGAAGGAATGGATTCCTCAGCATCAGAATCCTCATAAGGAGGGAAAGTATAATCCTGTTCAGAGGAAGACACTGAAGAGATAGATGCCTGATCAGAGGATTCATAATCCAATTCTTGTCTTGGCCTTTTGTCAGGAGGGGGATGTGAACCCCTAATCATAGTTAGCAAGTCCTCCGCCATTTTAAGCATTTGTTTTTGAGATTTAGGTCCCGGATCAGAGGAGGCCTGGGCTTGAGTCTTTGTTTTAGAAGGAGTCTTTGCCTTTGCCTGAAGCTGCGTAGGCCTGAAAACCCCCTCGGAAGCTGGTACCTGCACAGCGGCTCCGGACCCATCCGAGGGAGCATTATCCGAAGGTCCTGCACCTGGAGTATTCAAAGGCCTAGTTGGCTCCTTGTGGAAGTCCGTTTCGGCAAGCGGTTCTGTAATGGCCGACAGGGGCTGCGAAAGCACCTCACTGACGACGGCCGAACCAGCAGCTGGCTCTGATTGTAAACTGTCATCTGATTTGGACCTCAGAGGCCTATCCTTATCCTTGCACCTTTTATGAACTCCGGTAGTCCGAAGCGTGTCCGACAACATGTTATAATTAAATCGCCTCCCAAAGTAATGAAAGGCAAAATCGTATCTCCATTTAATAGTACATTGATTAAATCTAGCACAAAACCGGCAACTAACTACGTCGTGGTCAGGGTCTAGACAAGGAATACAGTAAGAATGAAAATCCTTATGAGGTATTTGCTTCCCACATGAAATACAATTATTAACTTTTTCTGACATTGGTCTGGAGCAAGAAAAAAGTTTCCCCAATGGGGTACTTAGCTTTGAAAAGAAGAATGTCTTCGGTATGAAGCACCAAATATAACAGGAGTCAGCCGACCGGCACTTGCAAACTACTTCCACCACACGGCAAGAAAGACTGGAGAACATAGCGTCAGCTGGGAGCTTTGTACCCCTGGCGCTCTAACATAAGGGAGGGTGGGTACACAGCCGATGCCGGACCCAGACTTTGGGATTCTGGCCGACCGAGGGCTGCCTGCCAGCAGGAAGAACCCTACAGTGATGACTGCAACAGTGAAACACGATGAACATCACTGCAGCAGTAAAGAGGACATCTGTGGTTATGGTAAGTTTTACACAACTATTCTATGTCCTTCTATTCACTTGCTGCAGTATTCCCAACCTGAAGGAGAGCGCCAAAGCTCAAGAAGGAAGGGAGGAGGAAGGAGCACAGGAGCTCTCAGTGAAGCCATGTAAAACAACTTTAGCAAATCCGGCTCTGGATCTCAAAATGTTATTCAGTTTGTAGTGTTTGGTAAAGGTATGGATAGAAGACCAGGTGGCTGTTTCAAGCTGTTGTCTAAGCCACAGCCCTGGTGGAGTGGGCCTTCACAGGTGAAGAAAGTCTCTTTCTATGGATGGTGAAGCAAAGGCAAATAGTCTTTGAAATCCAAGAAGAAAGAGTCTGCTTGGAAATGGGTAACCCCACAGCCCTGGGATGAACTTTCACAAATAGCTGATCAAATTTCCTGAGAGCTTTAGTCTTGTCCAGGTAAAATCTAAGTTGTTTTTGTACATCTGAGGAGTGTAGTACCTTCTCACTGTGGTTTTGTGGAGAAGGAAATAATGTAGGCAATTGAATGGATTGGTTAAGGGATAACTCATTAACCACTTTTGACATAAAGAGGAATTTGTTATCAAGGATACACTGTCCTTATGAAACACCAAGAAGGAGGGCACCACCATAAGTGCTTGAAGCTCTGACACCTTTCTGGCTGAGGTCAAGGCCACTAGTAAAAGTTTTCCAAGAGCAATGTTTGAGGGAGGCTGAAGATGTGGGCTCAAAAGGGGCCAGGGTCAGCTTTTCTAGAACAAAATTTCAGTCCCAAGGAGGAGGAGGAATAGGTTTCTGGGAGGCCTAATGTGAATAATGCCCTTAAGGAATGGTTTCATTTCAAATATGGATGCTTGAGGGGAGAAAGAGGCAGACAAGCAGAAATTGCTGACGTGTGCTTTGACAGAGGAGTAAGCCAAGCCAGCAGAGAGCAATTCACACAAGTAGGATGGAACCTCTGAGATTCCCACTGTCAGTGGGTCTTGCTTCTTTGAAAGACACCAGAGTGAAAATCTTTTCCACTTGGAAACGTAATTTTTTTTTTGTATAGGGTTTTCTGGCCTCCTGCAAAACTCTGAGCACTTCCTATAAGAATAGGTGTCTGAAGGGGATTAGAATCCTATCACCCAGAATGTCAACTGTAGTGTTGACAGGTGTGGATGTATTAGGGATCCTTTATTCTGTGAGTAGATCTACTCTGTGGGGTAATTTGTGGTAATGGCCCTTGGCTAAATGAAGAAGAAGGGGGAGCCGGTGCTGTCTTGTTCCAAAGGGGATCACCAGCAGGATTTTTGGTTGGTTTTGTCGAATCTTGAACAGGACTTTTGGTATCAGAGGAAGGGGAGGGAATGCATAGAGAAATGTCCCATTCCAAGAGAAGGAGAGGGCAGCTACCTTCCAGACCAGAGGAAGTGGGACTCTGGCATAAAAGTTTGGAAGTCGTCTGTCCAGAGGGGAGGCAAATAAGTCTATTCGAGGAATACACCCCATTGGTGGAATATGTCTAGGAACACATTCCTGGGAAGCATGCATTCGTGGGATTGATTCAGACACCTGCTTAAGGAGTCTGACATGAGAGTCCAGTTGGAGGGAATGTATACCTCCTGAATAGTCATGTGGTATTGAGCCATAAATTCCCATACCAGAAGAGCCAACCTGCAAAGGAGATAGGATTTGCCCCCCCCCCCCCACTTGTTCACATACCAGAGGACTGTCATGTTGTTTGTGAACAGTTGTAGAGGGCCTGGGAAAAGAAGGGGTTGAAATGCTTGAAGAGCTAGTATCAATGCTTGCATTTCCCTGATGTTGATGTGTTCTGATTTTTGGGAGGGAGCCGAAATTCTCTGAATTGTGAATTTGCCCAAAGCTGCTCCTCAGCCCATATCTGATTCATTCTGTATAGAGTTCTAGGTCAGGAGTAAGAGGATGCAGGGGTAGACCTGGATTTTAGGTCTATCTGTTGGATCCACCAGAGCAGTTTCTTCTTTAGGCAAGGAATGAGGGGAACTTCGTATTCTATTGGATGAGAATGCTAGGTCCACACTTATCTGAGGAACCACTGGAATTTCCTCATGTGCAGTTTTGCCATCAGAACCATGGGAATAGTTGAGGCCATGAATCCCAGCACCCTGAGTAACTCCCTGGCCATGATGTGAGTCAAGGGGAGATGGGAATGAAAGAAGGACTAAAAATCCTGCACCTTCTGAGGTGGAAGTGACACTCTCAAAATGTCTGTCTGTGGATATTCTAAAAAAGGGCCTTACAGAAACAGATGCTTGGTGCCAGAGCCATGGGCTCAAGCTTAATGCCAAGAAATGTACAGTTATCCCCACTGGGAAAAAACATGTACTCATGAATTACCACACAGGTGGCAGTACACTAAACACCGAAAGTGTGATGAATGACTTTGGGACACAGGTGGACAGTGGTCTCACCTTCGATAGCCACATCGCCACAACAGTCAGGAAATCCTTCTATGTGGCACACCTCATCACGAAGGGCTTTTCATCCAGAAAAACGGAGGTCATTGTCCCACTGTACTCATCCCTCATTAGACCCATTATAGAGTACAATGCCCCGTTTGGTATGTACCTCACAAGACATCTGCAACAGCTGGAAAGGCCACAGAAATACCTCACTAAAAGAATCACAGGCCTAAAGCAGATGCCCTATGCTGACCGTCTAAAAAGACTCCAGCTACACTCTGTGGCATATCGTCTATTCAGAGGCGATCTCTGCTTAACATACAAGGCCATGTCAAACCCTGAGCTGTTGGACATGCTCCACTTAAAGAAATCCCAATCCCTCAGAGCCACACACTTCAGGGATCTAAACCTTGTCATCACAATGAACAAAACGGAGGGATAGGTTCCTGGCCCAGAGACTCCCTACACTCTAGAATAGACTGCCCATACATGTCAAGCAGAGCGTCTCCTTGGCCCTCTTCAAAAGGAACCTTGACAGTTGGATGGGAGATAGGAAATTCACCCTGGGGATCACTTCAGTCGCCCTGCTACACAGGGGTCCAGGGAAGTAAATATTGTGGGAAGAAATATCCAGGGAATTGTTATGGCTAGGCTTGTATAGGACCCTAGGGCCGATAGCCTAGTACCAACCTATGAACCTATGTATGCGACAACCCAGTAAAATGTGGTTCTATGATGGGGTGAGGACTGATTTCCTGTAGCTGATGGTGAATTAGAAGTTATGTACTCACCATAACGTTCCATCTGAGTAGGTGTATTCATTTGTCTGCAACCTGTGGGTTATGGATCCGATATCGGATCCGAACCGGCATAGTTTCCAGCTATGGATCCAAGCTCTCAGCTCCTCCCCTCACCCATAATGCCCTGCTCTACCCTCATGACCTCAGATCGAGTTTGCCAAAGCAACAATACCCTCAAAGGGTAACCAGTAATATGCAGGAAACTGAAAGGCCAGGGGATAGGAGGCGGGATGGTTGCAGACAAATGAATACACCTACTCAGATGGAGCGTTATGGTGAGTACATAACTTCTAAATCTGAAGTAGGATATTCATTTGTCTGCAACCTGTGGGACAGAGTCCCCAGCTACCTGAATCTTGGGCGGCCATCATGGAAGGATATTCCGAGCACCGCTGAGCCAAAGGATGCTCTACCCTGGATGCAAGATCCAACTTATAGTGAGAAATAAATGTATGAGACGAAGCCCATGTAGCTGCTGCACAAATATCATCCAGAGGAATCCTAGCCTTGAAGGCTGCTGAGGTAGATACTGACCGGGTTGAATGGGCATGAACACCCTCTGATGCCGGCCTTCCTGGCGCTTGATAAGCCAATAAAATGTACTGTGAAATCCAGCGGTACAGAGAAATTTTGGAAATTGGCTTGCCCAAATTGAATTTTGCAAAGGAAATAAACAGCTGGTCGGATTGCCTATGACCAGCTGTCCTGTTGAGATAAAATCTTAGTTGCCTGTGAACATCTAGTGAGTGTAGCCTATATTCACCTTTGTTTTCATACTTAGGGAAGAAAACAGGGAGGTTAATAGATTGATTGATGTTTGCTTCAGAAGCGATTTTAGGAAGGAAGGACGGGTTGGTCCTGAGGGAGACACGGTCCGGATAAAAAACCAAGTAAGGAGGTTTAGCTGATAAAGCTTGAAGTTCAGAAACTCTCTTGGCTGATGTAATGGCTACCAAAAAGGCTGTCTTGTAAGACAAGAATTTGAGGTCCACTGTAGCCGCGGGCTCGAAAGGGGGAGCGGTCAAGGCCTGTAGGACCAGAGAAAGGTCCCAAGGAGGAACTGCTTGCTTAATAGGGGGCCTGAGAAGGAAAGTACCTTTAAGAAAGGATTTGCACAATTTGGTTGAAATAAGAGGATTAGACTCTTGACCAATGTGATAGTGAGAAATTGCCGCCAGTTGAACTTTGACTGTGGAACTGCTGGCACCATCATTAAAGAGAGAGGTTAGAAAATCAAGCACTACGGGGAGAGGAACCGTGAAGGGATCTAGGCCTTGCCGCTCCGCCCACACAGAGAAACGTTTCCATTTGCTTCGGTAAACCTTTCTAGTGGATGGTTTATGAGCCGCCACCAAAATAGCCTTTACCGGTGAAGAAATACCGGGAGTCCTTATCAAGAGTGGAACTGGAGCAGCCAAGCGGTCAGCTTCAGGCTGTCCAGGTTCGGAGGAGGAATGCAGGATGGATGGGATATCAGATCCGAATAGGAACTAGAAACCAAGGAGGATTCACCGAGTGAGACCTTAGGAAGGGGAACCAGATCTGTCGAGGCCAGAACGGAGCAATGAGAATCATTCTGCAACCCACCCGAGAGGCTTTCTGAAGAACTTGCAGCATCAGAGGCAAGGGTGGATAGGCATACAGAAGACCGGGTGGCCAAGCATGCACCAGAGCGTCTCTTGGGGTACCTCCGGGAGGAGGTATCAGAGCGAAAAACTGTCGCACTTGGTGTTTGAGGGAGAGGCAAAAGATCGCATGAAGGGTTCCCCACCGTGCGAATATGCGTTCGCTACTTGACAATTGAGAGACCACTCGTAAGGGGTCAGAATGGTGCGACTGAGCTTGTCCGCTAGGATGTTGGACCGACCGAATGTGCGTTGCTATGAGAAAGCGATTGGTGGAGATTGCCCATTCCCAAACTCTCATGGCCTCTCGACAAAGAGGGTAAGACCTTGTTCCCCCTTGCTTGTTGATGTACCAGACAACAGACATATTGTCCGACTGAATCGCAATTGTTCCCAAGGGAAGAAAGTCCTGAAGTGCTAGCAACGCTAAGAGCACAGCTCTCATCTCTAGAACATTGATATGCAGTAAGGTCTCTGTATCGTTCCACGTGCCTTGGACTGTCCGGCCCGCAAAGTGCCCCCCCCACCCGGGGCGGGAGGCGTCCGTGGTCACCGTGGCGAGAGTGGGGGAAGCACAAAATGGGCGACCCTCGTGGAGATCCGGGAGTGGAGCCACCACAAGAGGGACCGCTTGCAAGCCTTGCTGATCGCTATGGGATGATACATGGGAGAGCAAGGTAAGACCACTGTACTAAGGCGTCCACTGTAGAATGCGCATATTGAGCCTGGCAAGAGGAAGAAGAGCTATCGGCCGAAGCCATGGACCCTAGAGCCCTCAGGACCAACTCCGCTGGAACAGAACATGAATGGAGAATGGCCCGCACCTGGAGCTGCAGATTCAGAATCCTGTCCGCAGTAAGGAAGGCTCGTAAACTCCTTGTGTCTAGTCTGGCCCCTATGAAATCTAAGAGCTGAGTGGGTGCCAGGTTGGACTTTGTATTTATTGTGATGCCCAGAAATGGAGCAAGATGGAGAAAGGAGTCTCGCCGAGAGAAGTAGATGCCTTGTTGGGGCGGTAAGGAGCCAGTCGTCCAGGTAGGGAAAGACCTGCACCCCTGAAGCCTCAGGTGGGCCGCTACCACTGCTAGTACTTTGGTAAACACCCTGGGGGCTGTGGTGAGACCAAAGGGAAGGACCCGAACTGGTAGTGACTGGCTCCCAGCCGGAAGCGGAGAAACCTCCTGGAGCGCCTGTCCATTAGGATGTGGTAGTACGCGTCCTTGAGATCTATCGAGCACATCCAGTGGCATTCTCCCAGAAGGGGGAGAATAGATTGTAGAGTGACCATTCGAATTTTTCTTTGGGGACTGCCAGATTCAGGAGAGAGGTCTAGGATTGGTCTTAGTTCCCCGTCTTTTTGGCACTAAAAGAACCTGGAGTAGAACCCTGATCCGATCTGGTCTGGGGGAACGGGCTGGATGGCTCTTTTCTCTAGCAGATGGCCAATTTCTGCTAAAGCGGCCTCCCTTTGACCGGGTGGTACGTCTGGGAGGGACTGCATCTTTGGAAGGTGAAGGAAAGGAATGTGATATCCCCGGATATGATTTGGAGAACCCAGCGGTCCGATGTTATGGACTCCCATGCCGCTAGGTGCCCCGAAAAACGTCCCCCGACTGCCTCCAGAGTAGAGCAGTCGGGCAGCCCCTCAGGGCTGCTGCGCGGGCCGTTCAGAGAAAGGTTCCCTGGACCCGAAGTTTCTGGGAGCCCTTCTGCCTCTAGGCGGCGTCCTCCCTGTCCTTCTCTGGCACGGAAGGACTGGTTGTCCGGAGCAGGCTGGGACTGCTGCGACTTTCGGAACCACATCTTCTTCTGACCCTTTTGGTTCCTAGAATAGGGCCTCTGGGGTGCAGAGAAGCGGATTCCGACGGCAGACAGCGTCTTCCCGTCCTTCTCGCTCTGGGTCAACGTCTCGAACGGTCTTGCCAAACAGAGCAGAACCATCAAAGGCGTTCGCAACGACGCCTTGAAGGGCTCAGAAAAATCGCAGTGGCGGAGCCAGGCCTGGCGTCTAGTGACCAGTCCTGTCCCGCAGCTCTAGCGGCGCCTCCGTAGCATGGGAGAGTAGCCGCAGAAGTATTCGTGACTGACCTTAGAGTGGCCATTTTGGTGGAGTGCAGAGCTCTGTCCTCCTCCGAAATGGACTCAGGGGATGCAGCGCTCTTAATAAGGTCTCGCTGCATCCGAATAACATGTGCCAAATAGTTCAGCCCTCACCGAAAAGGTCGCCGAACTGAACATCCGCTTCCCAAGCGGTCCATCATCCGAGACTCCTTGCTCGGTGGGTGGACTGAGGACTCTCCTGAGCCAGTTCCCTCTTTGTGGCCGCCGCCATCAACATGGCATCTACAGGAGGCCCCTTACTCCAATGGGTCCTGTCAGAAGGCGGGCTAAGGATTTTGTCAGGTCTTTTGGGAATTGGCTCCACGGTGTCCGGTTCCTTCCACGCCCTGGTGGTAATAAGGTCCACCAGGGGTCGGCAGGGGACACCCAAGAGGTAGACGGGCCCGTTGAATGCCTCCAAGAACACGGACCGGTCCGAGGAAGAGTTGGGGGCAGACCACCACTCCCTGATACGGAGCATATCCAAGATGTCTCCGAAGGAGACATCCTCGGGTGACCGTGGGGAGCCTTCCCTTCCTCCAAGTCCGTGTCTTCAGTGAGAGACTCAGGGAGTCAATGTGCCTCCTTTTGCACGTATGCTTGAGGAGCCTCCTCTGGGGGCTGTCAGAGGAGTCCTCAAGCAGCCATTTGCTCCATAGGAGCAACTTGGGGCACAAGCGGGCTGTCCCAGGGGCCGGATGGTGGAAGCCTGGCCCAGTGCAGAGGGAGCGGGGCGGGCGAAGCAAGTGCCGGGGTCCGGAGACCCTCAACAGAGCCCTCTCCACTACATCAAAAGCCGAAGGGAGCCGACCTCGACCAAAGGATCCGACAATCGGCTCCCCTCGGATCCGAAGAGTGGATCGGAGCCGGCGCCAAGCACTCGGATCCGGGGACAGTGCGCTCCGACACAGACGGCGCCGAAGGAGCACTGATCCCCGGATCCGGCTCGGATCCAGGCTCCGAGATCGGGTCCGGCACTCGAGGGCATGGTCGGATCCGGTACCCAGTACTATCGGATCCGACCTCCCCGGCTCGGCTGCTCGGCTCCAGCTGCTCCGAACCCGGGAAGCGGGTCGGAGAAGGAGCAATAGGCTTGAAAAGGGTGTTGAGCTCCCCGAGGGGAGGCAAGAGCACTCCCATCTGCATCTGGGCCTGGATGAACCTTCGCATCATCCGGTCCAGATCAGCATCCGAAAGGCTATGGGTAGATCTCGACGAGGCTACCGAGGTAGGCCTGGAATGCCTCCTCGATAGCCTCGCTGAGATCAGTCTCCTCCTCCTCAGGACCCGGTGAGAAGCACACAGGTGACCGGAGCCGAGAAGGAGGAGACCGCTCAACAGGAAGCCGGGAGAAGCCGCTTGGCAGGCGGGGCGAAACAGAGGTCTCGGCCCGCCAGGTGCTACTCCCACCGGTCCTTCGTAGAAGCATCCCTCTCCTGTCCTGAAGCGGGAGTTTGAGTCCCAGGAGCAGGAGGGTGCTACAGGGAACAGCTGCAGCCGCAGGAGTCCCGAAGGAGGCGGGTCGGAGCCGAGTCCGGCGGTAAAGACCCGCCAGGACCAGCTTGGACCTCCGCTCCCTCAGTGCCCTGGGGTTGAACCCTGCACAAATGGAACAGCCAGATGTGAGGTGTTCAACCCCAAGACACTTAACACACGAGTGTGGCCATCAGCCGGTGAGCTTATGGCCACACTCGGGCATTTAGAAAAGAATGACTTAGGCTGGTCAGCCATAGTCAAAACTTCCCAAAAGTTACAGAAGTAACTTAACAAAAAACTAAAACAAGCACACAGGCCTCACACACACTCTACGTACCAGCGAGGGGAGGGAATAAAAAATACTACTGTAAATAAATTTAAACTAAAAACAGTCAATACACAAAGGGAACCTACAACTTTCACACAAAAAAGTTTAAAGAAAGCAAAAAATTTCAATTTTTATACAAGAAAATACCACTTAGCTGAGAGCTAAAGAAACCACATCCAGTTACCAGCGCGGCAAACAAGATCTGAGGTCATGAGGGTAGAGCAGGGCATTATGGGTGAGGGGAGGAGCTGAGAGCTTGGATCCATAGCTGGAAACTATGCCGGTTCGGATCCGATATCGGATCCATAACCCACAGGTTGCAGACAAATGAATATCCTACTTCAGATTCCCAGTTTTCCAAGGAGGGAAATGGAGGCCTCCTGGTTTTGGAGCAGAATGTGGGACATTGGGACCTATACATGCAGGTTGTCCTGTTATGGAAAATCTTTATGCCCAAAAATCTGCAGTGTGCAATCAATGCAGCCAGGCATTTTGTGAATACTCTTGGTGCTGTAGAAAGACCAAAGGGCAAGGCAGAGAACTGAAAATGCCAGAAACCCAGAGGAAAAAATGTAAGAACTTCCTGAACATGGGGTGAATGAGGATGTGAAGATAAGCATCTTTTATATCTAGAGATACCATGAATCCTTGTGGAAGGATAAGGGGGAAGACAGCTTGGAGTGTCAGCATTCTGAAGGCTGGAACCTTTAAAGAAGGTGTTGAAATGGGATAAATCCAGAGGGGGTCATCCTTTCTTGGTACCAAGAACATTCCTGAATAGAAATCACAGGATCATAGGAATTTACTAGGCTACTGGCCATGAGGCCCATATAAGCCTAGCCAAGAGTTTGGCCCATGTAAAGACAAAATTAGCACCCGATACCCCTGTCCAGCAGAGACATGGGTGGAATCCCAGGGATGTATTCTCTATTTCCATCCAGTTAGCCAGGTTGCGCTTAAAAAGGGATAAAGAGGTACTTCTGCTTGACATGGAGAGGTAGTCTATTCCACAGATGGGGGAGTCTCTGGGACAAAAAATCTGTCCTGCCAACAAGTCCTATTGATGTCATAGACCAGGCTGAGGCCACATGTGTGGGTTACTCAAGTGGAGCTTGACTTGCAGGTATGCAGCAGTCCCATCAAGGCGGGGTCCAAAATCACCTTGTATGCCAGACACAGGTCACCTCTGAGGAGTCTGTATGAAACAGAGTAGAGGGGTAGGGCTTTTAGCCTATTTGTGTATGGTAGGTTTTTGAGGCCCTGGATTCTCCTCGTGAGGAACCTCTGTGGTCTCTCCAGCTGCTGCATGTGCTTTGTCAGGTAAATGTCGAATGGGGCGTTGTACTCAATAATGGAGCCATATAAGGGAAGAATACAAGGATATTATAACCTCTTTGTCCCTGGATTAGATAGCCTTACTTATGAGGTGGGACACGTATAAACCTTTCAGTATAATGGAAGCAACATGGTGGTCAAAAGACAGGTTACTATCAATCTGGGTGCCCAAATCCCTCACAACTGACTGTGTGCTTAGGACATTGTTATTAATGTGGGGATGTCACTCTCCCCAAAGCTGATGATCCATTTTTTTTGTATTCAGGTTGAGGCCATGTTTCTGGCACCAGTCATTTGTTTGGGTGAGACCCTCTTGGAGGATTGTCCATGTCACTAGGGGAATTTATGACTGCGCCCAGCTTGCAGTCATCTGCAGACTTGTTCAGCCATATCCCACTGGTTTTGACCTGCACCTCAGTAAAGTATATCCCAAACAACAGAGGCCCCAAGACCAAACACTGTGGTACACGACTCGATATGTGTCTACTGCTTGAGGTGGCTTCTCCTACTTTGACTAGGTGGGTTCTATCAGCGAGCCAGTTGGCTACCCATCTGATAACATATGAAGCGATGCCTAGTTGAGAGAGTTTATCTATTATGCCCGAATGGGGAATAGTGTTGAAGGTTTTGGCCAGGTCAAGGTAGGTGGTGTGTACTGCCTTCCTCTCGTCTATGGCTTTGGTGACTGTCTCAAAAATGCTGACCAAACTTAACGGACTTGACCTCCTTTTGACGAAGCCAAACTGTGTGGGATCCAGTGTTTGAGGGTTGCCAATGTCCTTGCTAATGAGGTCCATGATAATCCGTTCCATGGCCTTGCAGATCAGAATAGTTAGGCTGATGGGTCTATAATTTCCCAGATCGGTGGACACTTCATCTTTGTTTAAAAGGGATGACAGATGTGGTGCTGCGGTAGCATTGTTGCCTCACAGTAAGACGTTGTTCAGTTCGATTCTCAGCTAGAGCATCTTCTGTGTGGACACATGCGTGAATGGGCGTACCTTCATTGAAGGTTGTGCGTCAGGGCCGGCAACTCGGCACGTAAACATCTACTGCCAATCATTAGCGGACCGGAGTTCCGCTGTGGCGACCCCTAACTGGGAAAAGCCGAAAGACACAACAACAACAGTGGTTGTCCTCCACTCAGCTGGGACAAAGCTGGGACTCGGGCTTTGGTTGAATAGGGTGCCTAATGGTGCTGCAGGTTCCTGCCTGAGTTCATGTAGGATGCAGCCTGGGATGTTATCGGGTTCCTTGGAGGCTATATTTTTTTGCCTTTGAGAGCGCAGTGATGACCTGATCCCTAGATGTAAGGGGAAGGGGGCAGGTACTGGGAATATCCTGATTTACTGATGGGGGGACATAGGGGTGACATTTTCACTGAATCTGTTGGCCAGCAAGTTTGCTATATCTATGACATTTTATACGTGATGTCCCTGACCACTAGTTCTGAACAGATCTGGGTGCTACCTTTGAGATTACATACGTATGTGAAGAAGGCCTTATGAATGTGTCTAGCAGATGTGGCCAATTTGGACTCGAAGTTTGCTTTGGAGAATTTCACTAATGGTCTTATTTGCTTGTTAGGATAAGGAGAGATTGCTTCCAGTTGAGCACCTGTTCTTTCTTGGTCCTGGACAGCAATTCTTTCTTTTGTTACAGAGTTTATTTATTGCAGATATCCACCAGACAGGTTTACTCTTCCTTGCGGACGATGATTTAGTCCTATCAGGTATTCCTGATTCCATGCATCTATATAAATGTTCGTATAGTAATTTGGTATAGTTTTGGATACTGGTGCCAGTTCCTAGAGAGGGGGAGGGGGCTGTGAAGCTGTTTATACCATCCCTCAGGAGGCTGTAATCAGCTTTGGCAAAGTTTTTTTTGTTTGACTCTAGCTAGAATGGAGTCGGGGGAGATGGTGACTTCAAACGTGGCCGCTTTATGGTTAGATCTTACAAGGAAGGATGATACTGCAGGGATGCTGCAGTGGTTACTCATGTTGGTTAATACCAAGTCCAAGATATCATCACCTCTTGTGGGGGTATAGACTAGCTGTTCCAAAGCATTTGCATTGACAAAAATCGAGGAATCTCTGGGCATTTGTGTTCTGGCATGAGTAGTTCTTCCAGTCTATGTTTGGGTAGTTAGTCACTCAGGATCTGGGTAAAGGGCTGAATCTTGATAGATTCGAAGAGGTCTAGATAGGCAGTTGGGCATCTTGAGTTAGATTTGGGGGCCAGCAGCTAGCTATGATTTGCATAGGGGTCTTGTCAATGGTTAATTGCACCTGGAGTGTCTCCTGTGTGTCATACTGTTTGACTAGCCTGGAAGTGTGTATGTCTACATATTGAAACTCCACCTCCTTTGGCTTTACTACTCTCAGTTTGGGGTCTGAATACATGATAGGATGAGTAACCAGGTATGGCTGGTGTGCTATTCGCAGCTTTGAACCAGGTGTCTGTGACTGTGGAGATGTCAGCATTTTCCAGGGTTAAGAATGCTTGCAATGACAGCAGTTTCATGTTTAGACTCCTAGCGTTTAGCAGCATGACCTTTAATTTAAGTTTTGCTGAAATATTTATGTTGGTAGTTTTAACATTGTCACTTTTTCTAAAAAAGGCACTATGGGGAGGTTCATAGGTAGGTACTAGGCTATCTGCTCGAAGGCATTTATAAGCCTAGCCAGAATGTGTTGGCTTTCGCCGCCCCCTTAGATTAGTTCCCTGTGCCTCTGTCCAGCAGAGCCATTGAAGTGATCCCTGGGGTAAACTTTCTGTTTCCCATCCACTAGTCAAGGTTTCTCTTGAAGAGGGTTAGCGAGGAGCTCTGCCTAATGTAGATTGGAATCTTGTTCCAGAGCATGGGAAGTCTCTGGGACAGGAATCTATCCCTCCAGCACATCCTATTTATTGTTGTGGTGATGTTTAGATCCCTGGAACATGTGGCTCGAGGGGATATGGTTTTCTTTAGGTGGAGCATGTCCATCAATTCTGGGTTGGACATGACCTTGTATGTCAGGCAGACATCACCTCTGAGTAGGCGGTATGCAACCGAGTACAGCTGGAGTTTCTTCAGTCAAGCTGCATAGGGCATCTGCTTGAGGCCAGTGATCCTCTTGGTGAGGTACTTCTGTGGTCTTTCCAGTTGTTGCAGGTGTCTTGTAAGGTACATCCCAAATGGGGCATTGTACTCTATGATGGGTCTGATGAGTGATGCATAGAGGGGCCCAATGACCTCTTTCGATCTGGATGCAAACTCCTTTGTGATTAGGTGGGCCACATAGAAGGATTTTCTAACCACTTTGGCAATGTGATTATCAAAGGAGAGGTTACTATCTACTTGGGTCCCCAGATCCATTATTATGTCTTCCATATTTAGGGGGCTACCACCTATGTGGTAGTTTGTAGGTACTTTGTTTTTTCCAAAGGGGATGACTATGCACTTTTTGGCATTTAGCTTGAGGCCTGGGGGGCAAGTGATTTTGCTAGAAGCCTGAAGCCCAAGTGAGACAGAAGCAGGCCATCTTTGGCATAGCACTGTCATCTGTCGATCATATCTTCCCAGGCTGTTAGGTACTGGAACCCCCTGGAATGACACCAGAAACTAAGCCAATTGTTAAAGGCAAATCATTTTCTGTTTGTATTGAGGCATCATTCTGGGTGATGGTAGAATGCTGCTTAAGGCTAGGGACACACCTGCCTGGGACACACATTCACTGAGTTCAATCACATTTCTCTTCATATAGTCCCCGGAGGTAAGTCTGAACTCATTTACACCAACATGGACTATGACAGAGTCATAACAGTACCTGTTGTTGAGAGACCTGAGTGCGTGTGTGATATGGTGGATTCTGGCCCCCGACAGACAACTAACTCTGACGTTTTCCTTATCCAGCCTGGTGAGAGGCACATCTGTGTGTCTCATAATGGAGTCTCCTATGACTAATATGTTGGTTTTATGGTCAAGCCTTAGTGGTTGTGAGACATAGGTGTGTGAACTATGGATGGTATGTAGTGTGGAGGGCTGTGGAGATCATGTGTGTTTTTGCATCGGAGGTTTTTGCCTCAGAGGTCTCCCTTGTTTGGGTATGTTTTGTTGAGGACCTCCACATATGCGGGTGTGTGTTGTGTAGGGGTGGGTGGTGTTTGAGGTGTAATGATTGTGTTGACAACCTTCTCAGTGCCAGATATGCTGGCTTGTGAGGGAGAGAGCATAGAATCTAGGTTCCTAATGTAATTGCATCTCTTGCAAATTATGTTCCTAGGTAGTAGTAGGTGGTTGTCTGTGTACATAAGCCAGTTGCCACACTGTCTCAGGATGCCCATATCAACCAGACTTGCAGGAGAAACTGTAAGAAATTGTCCATCCATATTTTTCAGAATCTAAGAGAGAAGGCCAGGGAGATCTCAGGGGTAAGCCTAAAGCCCAAGTGCTTAAACCAAAACTAAGAGGCTTAGAATAACACTTACAATTTAAACAGGCTATAAACAAGCAGTAACAAATGCAATAGAAAAGATGCAATTGATCACTTTTGGGAACAAGCTGCAGCAAGCAGCAGAAAAAGCAAGATGAAGTAATGGAGCAGAAGGATCTTCCCTCTTGAGGTTAGAGGACCCTTCTGAATGCAGCCTTGTTGCCAACGCTACAAACGTCGCTTTGGAAAGATGGGCAACTGCTCTCGGTGGGGGTTGAGGAATGCTCCTGAAGGTGGGGGTGGAGTGCCATACCATGAAGTATCATTTTTTGATTATGGAAAGAACTCAGTTGTCTTGAGTAATACGTTCCCAGACCCTGTGAGTGTTTGACAGGTGAAGGGGAGACTTCTGCAGGGTAGTCATAGACTCCTTACTTTGTCATGAAAGGGCCACCTTTGTTGTGAAGATGGCTGAGAATTTCTAGGCTTCAGTTGTCTCTTGCCTCCTCTGGAAGATTTACTGGAGGGGTGTTGGGTGTGGCTATGGACAAAAACAGGCTTAGAGGAGAAATTCCTATGAAATCTGGGTACAGGAGAAACCAGGACATGTTTCTACTCCTTGAGTTCCTTGTTTTTTTTTTTATTTTTTTTTCCTGTAGGGACTTAAATAGACAGGATGTTGCCTTCCCAAATAAGGCTGAATTGTCTAGTGGTGTAGACATTAATTTTGATTTGAAGTCATCCTAGAGAAGCTGCAACCTGAGCCAGGAAAATCTTCTAAGAACCAAACCAGTAGCAGCTGCCCTGGCACAAGCCTCTGCAGCATCATAGTCTGTGACTTCATGCCTGAAGTTGGACAGATCTCTGGGTTGACAAGCACCTTGGGAAAAACATTTGACGGTGGAGGTGCAGCGGTAGCTGCAGGCTGAGATTTCTTGCCTGCGTGCTTCACTGCCTTGGCGTCAGACCCCAAGGTACCCTCCATACGCTTAGCTAGCAATATAAGCCATTGGTTCTCTAAATATATAGAAAGAGAGGAAAGCCTGCTTCTAAGGGTCTTTGGAATGAAGGACTGGCAAATGCTACAGGACTTGTGGTGGTGATTAGGACCTAAACAAAAGAGACACTGAGAATGGCTGTATTTATGTGGAAGTCTTCCACACTTGCCCTACTTGGATGACATAACCAAAACAATAGTAAGAGAAAAAAATTCCCCAGCTGGGCACTTATCTAGCAAAAGTCTGAGTTACAAACACTGAAATGATCAGAAAAATGGTCAGAATGGCATTCTGACTGGTGGCAGAAAAGTTCTGAGGATGGTACATATACACGTTGCTTTTACGGCTTGCATCCAACAGCAGCCTACATGTGATGTCCCACGTACCCTACAGCAACAGCCTACATGCGACGTCCCACATACCCTGCAACAGTATAAGACTTTTGAAGACTGGCCGATGTCAGGTCACCCTCAGACGGGAGATCCCTCAGGGTAAGAATACTGTAGCAAGTGAATAGAAGGACATCAGTCATTACATGATGAACATCATTCTAAAACCAACTTTTAACTAGCTTTCTCTAAACTTAAAAAAATGCAATACCATTTACAAAATGGCAAAAATAACACTCTGAAATGGAATTGGTCACACAATCAGTTCACTGTCAGGAGATAAAGTGAAGTTGGTGTGGGCTGATGCTGTACTAACATATGGCACATATCAAGAGGCACAGTAAAAGCAGAAGACTAAGGCCAGCATCACACTCACGTGAGGGACCTTTAGAACTTGAAAATTAGGCCAGACAATGAATGCTTAGGAACTCAATGACTTTTTTTTTTCCTTGTTACTACCACACCTATAAAAGCCCCCTCAGAAGAAAGGTCAGACATTTCAAGGAAGTAAGCATAAATGAAATGCACTTGCAAACAACTGTTTGTTCTCTCAGGTGAAGCAAGACAAGCGGACTGTATACGTAAAGCTCCATACGTGTTGTTAGAGAATGGCTTTCACTTGAGCTCAACAGAAATTATTATAACCAGTTGAAAATACAGGCAGAGAAATCTTATTTATAATTAGAATGTTAAAAACATTCAGAGCAATCCATCAATGCACCCCAGAATTCAGGGTAATCCATCAATGCACCCCAATAATAAGGAAAAAAATGTGTGTGAAGTCCTCTGTCTTTCAATTACTTACTTGCCCTTCTACCTGCTATCCAGTGTTACCTGCAGAGAAATGAATAAATACACCTTATCCAATAACCCAGTAAGTATCCATTTTTCAACCTTTGGCAAAACTGCTGATAAAATTAAATCTATAATCGGTTGCAGCAACATAATACATACATAGATCTATTTACTACGGAATATACTCACCAGTAAGGTGTGCCAATAAAGGAATCTCGCTTCTGTAATGTTTTCGTGTTCTTTGCAGAAACACCAAAATCAGCTGTAAAGGGAAAATTTCTGACAATGAATACAAACTGACCAAACCTATGGATCATGAAAGCATGCAACTTTCTAACTAAGGAGATTCATTTACTTTTTTAACAGAAGTTGTAGATCATCACTACAGAGTAATGAGCACAAACTGGCTACACCTATGGAGCATGCAACTTTTCTTCTAACCAAGGAGATTAATTTCCTTTATTAACAGAAGCTGCAGATCACTATAGAGTAATTGTTAGTTATGTACTTACCATAACTTGGTATCCGTGTTGTCTTCTTTCATTCCTCCTCACATATGAGTTAAGGAATCATCCTCTTATCCAACTCGGCCACTTTTCAAGTCCCTAGTCTCGAGCTCCTCCCACTACCCACAATGACTTGCACTCCAACCAACTCCTCAGATCGAGTTTCCTGCCCATACATAATAGAAAGCAGACAGGAAGAAGTGAGTTTAACTATACATAAGTCTACAACCACAGGCACAAAGAAACCCAGGAACCACAGTTCCCAAAAAAAAAAAAATCTCTCCAGGTCTTTCTAAAGTGCTAGCAGGGGGATGGCAGGGTGGGAAGATAAAGAGGAATGAAAGCCGACAACACAGAGACCAAGTTATGGCAAGAACTTAACTAACAAATCTGATGTTGTCTCTTTCATTCTTTCTCACATATGGTTAGAGTCCCCAGGTTCCTATTAAGTCAGCAAATGCACTAAATTGCGAACTTTTGTGTTTTTTTTTTTTTTTTTTTAATGGATCAGCAATTTCGAAAGGACTTAGTCCTGTGCAAGTAGACACGCAATTGTCTGCGAACATCTAACAAATGCAACAGCCGTTCTCCAGCATTAGAAAAATTAGGGAAAAAGACTGAAAGCTGGGCAGTTTGGCTAAGATTGGCCTCAGTAGCCACCTTGGGCATAAAGGAGGGGTTTGTAGGAAGGGACACTCTATCCTTGTGCAAAATTATGCAAGGCAGTTTAGACAGGGCCTGAATTTCAGATAATCTTTTAGCAGAGGAGATGGCAACTAGAAGCACTGTTTTCCATAAAAGAAACTTTAGGTCACAGTCCCCTGCTGATTCAAAGGGTTTCTGAGTTAAGCCCTGTGAAACCATAGTGAGATCCCATGGTGGAGAGGGATCTTTTACCGGAGGTTTGACAGAAAGACGCATTTCAAGAAGGCCTTACAAATTTTGGAAGTAGAAGGGGAGTTAAGAGTTGCCAGAGAGAAAATTAGAAATAGCCACTTACTGGAGTCTGATGGTGGAGTAACTGGCCCTTTCTTTGAAAAAGAGATGCACGGAAATGCAAAACCTCAGAAATAGGAGCCAAAAAGGGATCAATGTTTTCTCTGGAAGCCCAGAAGACAAATCTCTTCCATTTGCTACAGTAAACTTTCTTAGTAGCTGTTTTTTTGAGAGGCTAAAATTATATATCATACTGGGGAAGTAAGCCTGGACCTTTGAATGATCACTGTAAGTGGAGAAACCATGTGGTCAGTTTAAGGGACATCAGACTGGGATGATAACCCTCCATGGATTGATAAAGGAGATCCTGTTTGGGTTCCAGAATCCATGGAAGATACCTCAGATGAGACCAGAGGGAGGGGTACCAGATTTGATGAGGCCTGAAGGGGCCAATGAGGATTACCGAGGACTTCAGACATTTTGCTTTCTGAAGAAACTTTGGGGTCAAAGGTAGAGGAGGACAGACACAGAGGAGACTGGGGGGGGGGGGCAATCATGAACAGCATCCTTGGGGGACTCCCCAAAGGGGGGATCAGAGTGAAGTAGTTGCCGCACTTGTTGTTCTGGGGGGATGCAAATAGGTCGTAGCAAGGCTGGCCCCAGTGGCTGAAGATCAAATCTGCTACTGATTGATTGAGGGACCACTCATAAGGTGTCAGAACGGACCTGCTGAGCTTGTCTGCCAGAACGCTGGATTTCCCCACTATTTGTGCTGCAAGCACAAAATGGTCCAAAGACATCACCCATTCCCAAACTCTCATGGCCTCTCTGCATAGTGGGTAAGAACGGGTTCCTCCTTGTTTGTTGATGTACCACACCATCGACACATTCTCTGTGTGAATTACAATTGTTAATAGAGGGAGAACGTCCTGAAGTGCATACAATGTGAGTAGGACTGCTCTCATCTCCAGAACACTGATATGCAATCTGGTCTCCATGTGTGTCCACATGCCTTGAACCATCTTTCCCTTGTAAACCCCCACCCCACCCCAACTGGGAAGCATCCATGGTCACCGTGGCAGAGGGGTTCAGAAGAAGGAAAGGTCTGCCCAATGTCAGGTCATCTGACAGAAGCCACCAATGATGATGCCTTCTGCAAACTGGAGTCAGCTTGATGGGAACAGATAGGGTCTGGTAAAGAATAGACCACTGATCAGCTAGAGTCCATTGAATGACTTGCATAAAATATTTTGCAAGAGGAACTAGTGGAATGGCAGCTGCCATAGATCCCACAGCTTGAGAACTAGCCTTGCTGGTTCAGAAGCTAGATTTAACACTATTCAGATGTGATCTCTCAATGTTTGAATGTTCCTGGGGGAAGAGCAGCAATCAGACTGACTGTATCCAAGGTAGCCCCAATGAACTCCAAAGTCAGCACAGGAGAAAGATTTGACTTTGTGAGGTTTATAGTGATCCCCAGATGGTTGGCAAGATTAAAGTAGTAGTCCCTGGCCTGCAGTAAAGATCCAGTCATCCAGGTAAGGGAACACTCAGAATCCCTGAAGCCTGAGGTGAGCTGCGACTACTGCCATGCATTTGGTAAACACCCTGGGGGCTGTGGTAAGTCCAAAGGGCAGAGCCCTGAACTGAAAATGACAGGCTCACAGACAGAACTGCAGATGATCCCTGGAGCACCTGTCTATTTTGATGTGATAGTACGCATCCTTTACATCCACAGAGCACATCCAATCGTCCTTGTGCAGCAGAGGGAGAATGGACTGAACCGTCACCATTCAGAACTTTTCTTTCTTCATGAGCAAATTTAGTTTGCTTAGATCCAGAACGGATTGAAGCTCCCCAATTTTCTTTGCCACTAAAAAGAAGTGAGAGTAAGTTCCGAAATCTTTGTGTGGTCGGGACCTCTTGGATGACTTTTCTTTGCAGAAGATTTAGAATTTCTGCTAATGCGGACTCCCTCTGACTGGGTGGAACATTGGGGGAGCCTCTTTGACCTCTCTGGAGGAGGAAGAAGAAAGGGGATAGTGTAGCCTCTGGATATAATTTTCAGCACCCACTTGTTTTGTGTTATAGCGATCCAGGTGGTAGGGTGCAGACAGAAACAATCCTGACTGCATCCAGAGATGAATAGTCAGGCAGCATTTTAGGAGCACTAGAAGGGCCTATTAGAAAAAGGCTCCCTGAAGGTCTGATTCTGCGGAACCTCTCTGCTTCTGGGGCAGCATCTTCCATTGAAACTTCCTCCTCTGCCCCTGGAGGAAGAATCCCTGTGTTGATCTTGAGAAGAACCCTGGGATTTATGGAAACAGGTTTTCCTTCCACTGCACGGATTTCTAGAAAAGGTATGCTGTGGAGTGGAGAACTTGACCCCGATGGCAGATAAGGTCTTCCCCCTTCTTGTTCGCTGCGAGTTAGGGTCTCTTTGACCAATGGACCGAAGAGTGAGGATCCATCAAAGGATTGTTAACAAAGGACACCTTAAAGGATTCAGTGAAATCACAAAGCCTAATCCAGGCATGTCGCCAAATAGCAATGCCTCAGCTGGCTGCCACAGAAGCTCCTTCATGGAAGAGTTGGGTAAGGATGAAAGAGTAGCAAGTCTGGGGAGGAGACCTTCTTGAAGTCCTCCAGTGACATCGTCTCTGCTAGAGAGTCTGAAGGTTCTTTCACCAGGCCCCTCTGCAAGCAAGTAAAATGTGCCAGTTAGTTCAACACTCTCAGCGAGAAGGCAGCAGAGGCATAAAAGTGCTTACCAAACCTGTCCATTGCACTGGACTCCCTGTTCGGCAGATGGACAGTGGATCTCTGTTCTGCCAGTTTCTTTCTGGTAGCTGCTGCCACATCCATGGCATCCACTGGAATATCCTTACTCCAATGAGGTCTATCTTTGGGGGGGGGGGGATAAAAATTTGTCAGGGAGTTTGGGGATCAGTTCGACCAAGTCCTTCCAGGCCTGGCTGGACACCAAATCCACTAACTGGTCCACAGTGGGACCCACCCAGGATGTAGACAGGCCCATCCCAAAGGCCTCCAAAAATACGGACTCCTCAAAGGAGGGAGGTTGGGCTGACCAGCCACCTCTCTGCCTCAGAATCTCTAAGATATCTCCAAAGGAGACATCCTCTGGTGGTGATTTGGGGGATCCCTCCCCTTCACCAAAGTCTGTATCCCTGGTGATCGACTCTGAGGGGGAGTCAATGTGTCTCCTTTTGCATGTCCTCTTATGAGGCACACTGACTTCTCTGTGGGGTGCTCAGGGCAGGTCTCGGAAGAGGAGGGGACTCCCTCGGGGGGGGGGGGGATTAAAAAAAACACTGTTTGGTTAAATTACAGAAGTTTCTAAAACATGACTTATTATACATCTTGTAAGTATCTCTCTCAACTGCTGTCTCTCAATGCAAAAGTACATTTATTCCTTATAATAATGCTACTTTACAGGTATTTGAGAAAGCTGTTGACAGAGATATTTATAAGATGTATAAGTCACGTTTTAGAAACTTCTGTAATTTAATCAAACAGGAGTTTGAAGCTTTAAAATCTTTGGTAGAAAATAGAAACATTGTCATCAAAAATGTTGATAAAGGAGGGGGAGTAGTCGTAACAAATGCTGAGTTTTACTTTTATAAAATGACATCTCTGATGCAAAGCTCAGAATATGAGATGATTAGCAGGTATGAGGTGCGTGACATGCAAGAAAGTGGTTTATTAGATGCTGTGTTATTTGATTATTTATTAGTTAAAAATGTGAAAATACCTATTATTTACGATATACCTAAGTTGCATAAATCATGTACAGACCCCCCCAATGAGACCTATAGTGTCTGCACGTGGATGGGTAACTGAACCATTATCTAAGTTTTTAGAAAAGCAACTTAGGCCATTATTAGTTGGAATTTCCACTATCTTGAAAGATAGTAGTATGTTCCTCAGATATCTTTATGAGGGTTCATATTATATGATCGACAAAGCACAACACCGACACTCACTTGTTCGACTCGAAATAAACGAAACGTCACATAAACGTAAATTGAAATGGACGACATCCATATGTACGACAAACCATCTGCGCAGTTAACACAACTAATGTAATTATTAATAGTGCTAAATAAATACAACAGCTCAATGAAAGTCTATATAACCCCGCTATATAAATGGATATGAAACTCCCTAGGTACGATTAAACATATTAACAAATTAAACTAATTAAAACAAACTAGTGACACGTCAATGCAAATGCTGTAATACTCGCGTGGTTTACAGCTATGTGTGCTTTGCACCGAAGACACCATGGCTAACGATAAACTTACCGGCATGGCTAACGATATATTTACCGGTCCTGGAGAGATTGGCTGTGTTTACCATACTGTAAAGTCCCAAAAGATGAAGCCAATGCTAGCCATTGAAAACTACTTGTACTACTTAGAGCGTACAAGAGAGAACAGGCGGTATTGGGCGTGTAAGCTCAAAATCACAGAACGTTGCAAAGGTAGAGCTGTCACAACCTATTCGCCAAATGGCGAAAAATTGGAAAAGTCAGTAGCACATGGTCACGCTGCAGACCCAGGTGAGATGCAAAGGTACCTGGTTTGTAGTGATGTCAAACGCAGAGCAGCTTTGGCAAGGGACACACCATCTTTAATTGTAGACGATGCTGTAGCATCAACTTCTCTAAGCACTATACATTCCTTGCCCCCTAGACCAGCTCTCTTACAGCAAGTAAACAGAATCAGGCGTATTAAAAATATGGCTACACATAAAGGTGAACTGTTCCTGGATAACATAGATTTCACTCAGTTCACGCTCAAAAGTGGTGAATTTATTAGCAAAGCCATGTCAGACTGTGGTACTGGGACGAATGTGGTCGTATTTACAACAGTACCTAATCTAGAAGATCTCAGCCAATCCAACATATGGCTGTTGGATGGCACATTCTTTAACAAAGGTGTAACGGTACGGCAGTTGTACAGCATACATGGTATGCTAAAACATGGTTCAGAGGTTAAGTTTGTCCCACTAATCTACGCTTTAATGTCTAAAAAGTCCCTTAAAGCCTACAATTACATATGGAACTCTATCTTTTATCTACTCACAGCACAGAAATTGGATATAACAGTTAAATTTCTACTGTGCGACTTTGAGATCGCAGCTCTAAAGAGTATTAGACTAAACATTCCCGATGTGTGCTCTAAGGGATGTCTGTTCCATTTCGGACAAAATATCTGGAGAAAAGTACAGTCACTGGGTTTGACTACAACATATAATAAGTCCCCAGAACTGCAACTATCTGTAAAGTCCCTTGTAGCGTTAGCTTTTCTGCCAGAGGATAAGGTGAAACAGACATTCGAAGAACTTAAACAGACATTTCCAGCAGACGGGAAAGAGCTGTTGCAATATTTCTCAGACTGGTATTTGCATGGTAAAAGACGCAAATTCAATACCAGATTTACCTCAGCTATACGGTTTCCACCTTTATTCCCAGTTAGTTTCTGGAATATCTCTGATTTAAATACACTGCATTTGCCTCGTACACAGAATATAGTGGAGGCGTGGCATAGAAGGCTGAAATGTTTGCTGGGGGAAAGGGGTACTGACTTGCGGTACTTACTACATACATTAAGCCGTGAGCAAGATAGGGTGGATGAATTAAGAGTCCAAATGTGTACAGGACGTCCAGCATCCCCTAAACGGAAGAAGTTGATTATGCGGCAAAAGAGGTTTGACACAGTGATATCTCATATGGATGACTATTCCACTATCGAGTTTGTTGGGGCTATCGCACGTCTACTGAAAATGTAGAACTATGACACAGGAAGACTTGGTTAGAGTTCCTACGGCGCTAATAACGCTATTACGTTATGTGTTAATTTACATTTCACATATCTTAATTTAATTTTTTCTCCATATCTTAATTTATATTTCAAATTCATTCATGATATATTCACAGTTGCTATAGTTATATGAAGTACTACATTGTCTTCACATTCACATATAGTATGATAACTGCACTACGATGTAGTTTGTGAGTTTGTGTTGTAACGCAGTTACATTAATTACTTCGTTGAGCTACTTAGGGTGTTTGTCGAACAACTGCAAGTCGTTCATTTGCAGTTTCGTTCTTATGGCATTTCGCACATTTAAAGTCGGTGATATGAGCGTCGATCATTTGCTTTGTCGACCATATAATATGAACCCCTTTATGACTAGAATAAAGGGTATTATAGGAGAAAATGTGCTATTTTTAACTTTAGATGTAGATTCACTGTTTACCATCATCCCTCATGATATTGGCATTAATTGTGTGAAATCTTTTTTAACCAGTTTTTCTGATTTTGATGTTCGTAAGATTAATTTGATATGTATGATGCTTTCTTTGACACTTGAGAATAATGTTTTTATTTTTGATACTAAGTGTTTTCATCAAGTTAAAGGTGTCGCGATAGGTACGCCCATCGCAAACACTTATGCAAATATTATGTATATGTGGGACGCAAGATACATATTGTCATGTGATAATCCCTTTAGAAGTTGTGTCCATTTTTACACTACATTTGTTGATGATCTTTTTATTATTTGGGAGGGTGATGATGGTCTAATTATGAACTTCTTAGACTATATTAACACTACGACCTCGTACTTAAAGTTTAAACATGAAGTTTCACGTGAAGATATTTCCATTTTAGAAGTGTTTTTAAAACAAGATGAAAGTAATGGTATACAAATTGAAATGTATAAGAAGGCAGTGAAGAAAAATAGCTATCTACATCGTAGTAATATGCATCCTCCACACATTTTTTCAAATATTGTTGTTAATCAGATGCATAGGATAGCTACATTAAACATCAACAATCAACACATGTGCAGGCAATTAGACGATTTAGCTTTAGATTTTACAGAACGGGGATATAATACTAAGGAAACACAAGTTGCAATACAGACTATAAAACAACAGCGATTATTGGACACACATCCGATCTTTAGTGCTGATTTAAGTTGTAAAAGAAATTACAATAGGAGATGTGAAGCTAATAAGAACAACAATGGTAGATGCATGTTGACTTATAATAACAATACAGCACAAGTTAAAGATATAATATCTCATCATTGGTCTATATTGCAAGATACACCTGAATTAAGACATGCTGTAGGAGAGAAACCTTTCTTTGGATATAAGTGTAATAATACACAAACAAAAACTTTGTTACAAAGAGCAATCAAAATATTATTTTGATTTCCCCACTACTAAAATTGGAACATATAAGTGTAATAATTGTGTATCTTGTAAATATATATACAAATCAAGTGTAATTAGGCATCCAAGATATGGTACAGATTTTACACTTTATGCATATGGTAATTGCAACACAAAAAATGTTATATACCATGCTATGTGTCAGAAATGTGATGGATATTATGTGGGGATGACCAACAGGAGGTTAAGGGACCGAATAATTAACCATATGCGTGATATACGATGTAAAGTAGCTACTAATGCCTTATATAAGCACATTTCTGAAACAAATGAGGAACATTGTTTTTATTTTGTAATTTTAAAAGTGTTATTTTTGCCACTGAGAGGTGGAGATATTAAGCTGCTGACTAAGAATGAAGAAATGAGATGGATTCTCAGATTCAGAGCACATCTGCCACCTGGTCTAAATGGAGCTTTTACTTTGAAAAAGCTTTGAAAGAAAAGGTATGATCATGTGATTTGATGTCATTATATAAATGGAAGGAAGAATGTCTTGATTTTATACTCGCCTGAAGAAGCCAGTGTGGTGAAAGATTTTTTTACTAGCGAATAAAACTTTTATATCGTGAGCCTTGCTTGAGTTTTCCAGTTTTTCTTTTGCTTTTTATTTTGAGTTTAGTGCTAAACCGGATTTACAACTTATCACTGTTTTTCTTTGGACTGGTATGGGGGAAGAGTTTGGAGACCACTTGGGACAGGAATGACAAGCTCAAATCTCTGATCCAAGGGAAGTCAGAAAAAGGGATTGCGACTCAAAGGGACCAGATCCCTATGGGTAGAGAATGCTCTTTCCACCACTTGGAATGCGAAAGGGCCCAGGGAATCCCTCCCCAACTCCACTGCAGCCGGAGCTACAGAAGAAGTTAGGGTCAGGATCCCACAGCCCTGGGTCCCGGGCAGAATCAGACCCGATTTGTCCAGCGCCGAAGCACATAGAGGAACAGACAGCTCAGACAAGATAGGAGTGGAACTCCTCCCCCCGGATCCAATGGGATCATCCCAGGTCCGAGACCCACTACGATCCAACGACAACGGAACCGAGGAGGTCAAGGCAACAGCTGGAGTGGAAGAAAGCAGGCTCTGTACACTCGACCCCGGATCCCTTGGTAGATCACGACCCTGTGACTCTGAAGCTGAGGCACGGATCGGAGAAGGAGATTGGACTTGGAGGGAGAGACTCACCGAGCCCATAGGGGACAGAGTTGAGAAGACCCTCAGCTGGATGAGAGTGTTGAGAATCTTTCTGATCATCCTGTACACATTGGCCTCTGAAAGACTCCTGGAAGACCTGGAGAAAGCTACAGAGGAGGGCCTGGAATGCTTGGAGGGAGTCTGCTGCAAGTCAGGTAAAGGAGCTGACTCGAACCCCTGCACTGGTGAAGGACCCCTCACTGTCGGATACTTAGTCTTAGGATCAGATGAGGAGAGGGCGGCAGTTGTTTCAGGAGAAATGGATGGCCCCGATGGATACGAGGTGGGTTTTGATCCAAGGAGATCAGATCTGAGGGCCTCCTGATCTTAGTGGGCAGCTCAGAAGATGCCGTCAAAGATTTATGAGGATGCTTCTTAGGATCAGAGGAGGCCAAATGGCTCTTAGAAGGTGTTTGAGCCCCTGGGGAGGAAGCAGATAAAACACTTTTCAATATCAATTTGTTTCTGTGGTCGGCAATAGCACTAGGGTTAAAACTCTCACAAATAGAGCAGGCTGACTGCAGATGCTCAGCACCTAAGCAAGAGACATATAAGGAGTGTGCATCAGAATGCAGAAACTTAAATCTGCATTCAGAGCACCGTTTAAACCCAGAGGGTTTTTCAGTCATAATAATAATAATGAGAAAAGGACAAAGGGTTCTGGGAGAACTTGACAAAAAAGAGAAGACATCACTTTTTTTTTTTTTTAAAGGGAAACGGCTGGAAGGGAAGCCGAATGGTTAACAGCTACCTGGCGGGAAAAAATATAATGTAAAGTACCAAAGCCAAGGAGGCGAGAAGAATTACCATGCACTCTCTAACAAAGGGTTAGGGGAGGAAAACAAGTGAATAAGTTAACTTATCTGAAGGAAGAAAGTCACAGGAAACTGTGAAATTGTCGACACAAAGGCAACCACGTTTGAATCCGCTGGCAGCAAATGAGATACGAGGAGTTTGGCTGGAGTGCAGGGCATTGTGGGTAGTGGAAGGAACTCAAGACTTGGATTCTAGTCTGAAGAAATGCAGCTGAGTCAGATCTGAAGACAGATCTGTAACCCATACTTGAGGAGGAATGAAAGACATCAGGTTTCTAGATTAAATACAAATACAGACTGTAAGCTTTTTCTTTGAAAATGCTTATTTCTGAGACATTCAGAACCCACATTTTTTGTTGTTGTTGTGAAGGCTCACCAATGTTACTGATCAATGTATATTTTTGTTGCAGCTAGTATTTTAGGTAGTTTATCATCAGATTGCTTCCAAGGAATGATGCATTCATTGTCAGTTAGACGCCACTCCAAGATATCCTTGCTTCTTTAAGAAAATAGTCATTAACTATACTACTCAACTCACAATACAAAACTACAATTGACTGAGTGTAGATGTAACACGCTAATTTTTAATACACTACTAAATTATTTCTGTACAAATCAAAGGAACAAGTACTGTTGACACTAGCTACACTCAATGTACTTAATTTCAATATCAATAGATATTTCAGTGATTGGGGGCCAGATTCCAAAAAACACTTACAGTGAGAGCAAGTCATCTGGAATCTGGAGTCTGGTGTAGGCCTTTTTATACACAGCATGCCTTAAAACGAAGTAAGTCACTTACCATGAGGTCAAAGTCTTTCGGAATCAGGGCAGACTTACATTGAGAGCAAACCTTTTGGAATATGGCCCCAGATTTCAGCACATTTATCCTTTTGGCACTACCTTAACATCTACAAAATAAAAGCCACAAACTTTTTTCACAACTACATCTTCATAATTACATATGATTAGATTCTATATTTTACCATTCCATACTAGAAGTGCTGACTATTTTCAAGAACAGTAACGTAAAAAGCCAAGGTAAAGTTTACCACTGACTGCTAGGATGATGTAGTAAAAAGAAATATGAGTACAAGGGTGACATACTGTAAAATGAGTAAAAATGTGTTTGTTTTTTATGGTAAAATTATACAATAAAAGGTAATTAATATTCTAAAATGTGCACAGTGTCTGTCCAATCAGCATGCCCACAGTACATCTTAAGTTTCACATAGAAAGAAGTCCAGCTACAAGAATCTTCTCCATTCTACCAAAGGAAACTGCATATTTTAAACTTGGGGTACCTAACCTCCCATATACTGCAAAATGCTACACTAAATAGTGCGATACAATTAAAAAAGAAAAAAGCATGAGACATTAATATCCCTGGAAATGAGAACCTACTGCAATACCTGTATCGGTTAAAAAACTCTTATTTAATGTCTGTGCAGCTCTTAAGTACGAGTTTTTATCAGAGAAAGATAGAAGCTGTAAGTAGCTCTAACAGTAGCTGTGCCAAAAATAAGTATCATTGCTACTGGCTACATAAAAAAAAAAAAAAAAAACATGCATAAAGGGAAAAAAACTGTAACTGAAAGCCATAATTCAGCTGTCAGTATACACATGCTGAGCACATGCTCAGTACTTCTTCGTTTGGTTCCTCCACAACAGAAATATTGTGGAGGAATACTAAAGTGCTGCTATACATAGACATTATTTAAGAAAGGTATGTCATTTCTTTTTTAAATAATGTTACTGTATAACAGCAATAACCCACAACTGGGTGCGAGTTTCACAGGATTTACCCAAGGTTAGCTTTGTTTGCTCACTCAGGCTTTGCCCTCATGATCAAACCACACTGACTGTAGGTAAATCCTGTGAAACACCCAAGCAGTCTTGGGTTATAGCTAATTTATAGCTTGCACAATGTTACAGACTACAGCATTATGTTGCCAAGGTAAGAACAAAATCCAATTAGATGACAGTCATATTCTAGCAATGAAATATCTGCAAGACTTCTATATTTTTATTACTGTTTTCTAAAAACTACATAATTAAAACATTTTAGATAACTTTCAACTATTACCGAGAGATCCACATCAAATTCTGACAAATATTACACTTTCAGATACATGCTGGACTAATCTAGTAGAGCAAACAATCCTATACTTCACACGAGGAACCACATCACCCACGTGAATATCAAACACTCATTCCACATGAATTCAAAGCAAATTTCAAGCTCAGCTTTTATACGGGGAAAGCTTTTGCCCTCATCACCAAACCACGCCAACCGTGGGTAAATCCAGCATTACCCACACCCAGTCATGGTTACTGCTATAATAGCTAGAAGAATCAAATAGAGGAGGTTAGAAAAGATTGAGAAAGCAATTTACAAAAGAACAATGGGAGGACATATATCTCAAGTACACAACAAAGTTCAGAAAGTTTAGGATCTTTGATTGGAAGTGTTTGCATAGGTATTTTCAAACCCCAAACAGACTCCAAAGAATTTTTCCTCAGGAGGATAGCAAATGTTGGAGGCGAGATGGGGAAGAAAGAGGCAAGTAGGAACATTTTTTCAGGCAGAGTTTAAAAATTCCCTAAAGAGTACTCTGAACACTGGGGGAACAAATGGCTATAACTAAAGAAATTATTCTTTTGAGCAGGGAACAGGATCTACATATAGTAAGGCTTTATTAGGTTTAATTCTGTTGTCTGTCAAAAAAAAAAACTGCTAGAAAACAGAAACCAGAATCTAAACTAACCGTATTTGAAGTACGGTATACTGTAAAATAGATAAAAGAACTGGAAGAGGGATCTTTAAAAAAGGGAAGAAGCAAATAGCATACAAATAAATGGACCTTTGTGGGAACAATAATGCAGAATAATGTTCAGAAGGAGGCGTAACACATACCTCTCAACTGTCCAGATTTTTGCCTCCTATTTCTGGTCTGTTTCTCATAAAATTGTGGATTTCTGGCAAATCTTTGGCAAATAATTGAAGACTGAAGTAAAAAAATAATCGGTATTTGAGTTTCAGACTCCATACCCTTCAGAAAATGAATGCTAATGCAAAACCTGTTATTCTATTAACTTTCTAAGTTTGCAACAGAAATATTTAAAAATTGTCCATATTTTTGGGCACCTATCCCCCCATTATTTATGGCTTTGTCCAGATTTCTTGCGGTAAGAGTTTGAGAGGTATGAGGAGGAGTGAGGTTTAAGGGAAGGCAGGAATTAAGTGAATTATGTAATGCTGAACTGAAGGTAAGTTTTTATAAGAAAGAAAGCAATGTATAATGTGAATAAATGGGAAAATGTTAAAATGGTTTGTTTCTCTTTCTATTAATGTATGTCTCTCTGCGTCTTAATTGATATTTTAAAAAGTATAGGGAATAATCCCACATTCAAAGAGTTCATGTATGCAATTGCCAATTTATTACCAAATGGCCTTAAAGTAGCTTTACTTTTGTAAACCCATGCAGGGATTTTCAACTTCTCAAACGTATACCAATATTATTTTTGTAGAAAGCTAATGACTGACTTCTGATTATAATGGCAAGCTTTATCTATTACCTTCAAAGATGCTGTGTAATAATTACTGTGATTTTCCTTTTACTGATACTAATTTTTATTATTAGCATTAGATTGCATGATCTGGTGTTAAGATTCCCCAACAGTATGTCCAAGCATACTGTTTCAAATGGAAATTCACAAGACATTGCATTATAGATCAGGCAGACGTCACCTCTGAAGAACATTTAAGAAGCAGAATGTCAGTTCTTTAATCCTTTCTGAATAGTTCAAATTTACAGGTTCACGGGTTTACACTAGTCTAACAGCCTCCATGGTCTTTACAAGCCTGGCCATGTAAACTAACCCAGTTTTTTTCCCTCAGAGTTCCTTGAATGCCTAATTGGTGAGGTGTGTTAGTAAAGAGGTAGCCAAGGGTTATGTGTGTAGGAGTGGGTACATGTTAGTGGGGGATTAATTTACTTACTGTTGACCTCTGTCCATCAGAGACATGGGGGCTAGACCTGGGGTGAATTTGCAATTTCCGTTCCAAAGATCAATGCTTCTTTTGAATAGGTTCAGGGATTAACTCCGCTTCATGTAGATGAAGAGTTTATTTTATAATGCAGGGATCCTTTGAGACATGTATCAGTCCCTCCAGAAAGTTCTACTTGCCGTAGACAAAGTTTCAAGTCCTTGGATCAAGTGTTTCTGGTGCTGTCTGTATTGTGGATGTTCAACAGATCCATCAGAGCTGGATCCAAGGATGCCTTACATGTTAGGCATAAATCCCCTTTCAGTAATCTGTAGAAGATGGAGTACAAAGATAAAACCTTAAGGCGATCTTCATAGGACAGGTTATTCAAACCATGGGGATTCGCCTTGTGAGGAACCTTTGATGGCATTCCAACTGATGCAACTGCCTTGGTTAGGTATATGCCAGGGGGGGGGGGGCATTGCACTCAATGATGGGTCTGATAAGGCCTGAGTAGAGTGGTAGTATCAACTTCCTTGGACCTGGATGCCATACCCTTGCTTATGTGTCAGGTGACACTGAATTACTTTCTTACTATCTTGGCTATGTGTGGTCATCATGTGTTCCACATATATTCCCAGATTCCTAACTATCGGATCAACTCTTAGGGGTGTTTAACTGATGAAGTAATTAGCTTGGGTGGATGATTTCCCAAAAGGTAAAATGCATTTCTTTGCATTGAGTTTTAATCTGTGGCTTTTGTAATTGTCATTTGTTTGAGTTAGACCTCTTGAAGGAAGTTGAAGTTGTGGAGGAAATCTATGATAACTCTCAATTTACACATCTTCAAACTTGTTGAGCCAGAGGTCTTTAACATTTGCCTCAACTTCCGAGAAGAAGATGTCAAACAGGAGCAGGCCCACCATGGACCATGGGTTACTCCATTGATGAGCAGTCTTTGGTGGAGCTGCTCTCACTGATCCTGACTTCTTGGTAGAAGCATAGCTGGTGCAACCATTGCTCTGTGCAGTTACCATGAACCAGCACCTCATCTCCTCTGCTCTCTGAGTGAAGAGCAAAAAAAGGCACTTTACTGTATTAAGCTGATCACTACTTACTGTTGACCTCTTTCCATCAAAGACATGGGGGACAAACCATCCCCCCAAAGCTCTTCCACTGCACGGCAGAAAAGAAAAAGGGGGGGGTCATTCCTTCTACTGGCATACCAACCAGATCCACAACTCCCCCCCCGCACAGCCATTCCGTCCCATTTCTGTACCTTGTTCCCGACCCCCCTCTATTTTATCAACTCACTCAAGCCTAAAACAACTTTTTGTACACTTCCAGTTCATACCCATAATGCCTTATGGCACCCAGAGCTATTTTTGACTCTGATTAAGTGACTTACCAACCAATACTCAGTAATACAAAGGGCAAGGTATTATTAACAAAATGACAGTAACTGTTAGTCTAAGATGCCCCGCAGTGGAGAAATTAATCTTTGTTCGTCATATATTCACATTTTTGAAAATTTGTGAAAATTTGCCAAAAAAAATTGGGGTTTGTGAGAATTATAATAAATTAAAGAATTTATGGAAAAGACTATGAATTCACCAACTATTTTCACTGTAAAATATACTTCTTACTGATAACATTGTTATTTGTACGGTGTTAAAAAGTTGAAGGATTTAATTTGGGAAGGGAAGGGAAGGCAGCAGGGGTCAAATGGGATAAGCTGATTCTACCAATAGAACAAGGTGGACTAGGATTACCTAATTTGAGGGGGTATTTTAGAGCAACACAGTTAAGGCAGTTATACATAGCACAGGCAGAAAACTATAATTCAAGGTGGAAAGGGATGATGATGACGCAGGGAGGAAGCTCAAGGAATAGAGAGATTGGGATTTTGGATGCAGACTCTTAAGGAGAACAACCAAAATCATACAGAGCATTATATTCATGAAATAGCAGGGAGTATTCTAAGAACTTTTAGTTATGTACTCACCATAACTTCAGATGTTTGGGATCCATCTCGCCTACATTCTGAATGATGGGTTCGAGACCCCCCCTCCCCATTCATTACGCGCTTATGCCAAAGCCAAGGGTCTGCTATTGAGTGAGTTATATCCCAGGATGCACCACCCACAGTCTAAACCATTACGAGAATGGAGAAAAGAGATTTTGCCGATAGGGTTGACTGTGGTCAGGAATACAAATATGCAAGCGGGGTCAGGAATTAATTGGGGAAAATTGGCAAAGGGACCAAGGTATTGGGAGCAAATAACTAAAAAGGAAAGGTAATAGAATGGGAAGAGGCCAAAAATGTATTTGGACTGCAGGTTAGAGATTGCCTTCCCTATCAAGGATTCATATCAGAGTATAGGCAAAGGGAAAGAAATAAGGGGTTCCTAAATGAAAGACCAGCACCGGTACAGCTTTTAATAGACTGAAGAACAGAAGCTGACATTAAAAAAGGAATAATTAGTAAAGCATATAAAATACTACATAATTACAAGAATCAATCAGAGAAGCTTAGAAAGGATTGGGAAGAGAGATTGGATAAGCAATTCACAAAGAGACAACGGGGGGATATATGTATATCTCCCAAATATGCAACAAACTCTAGAAGATTTAGGATTTTTGCCTGGAAATGTTTACATTGGTGTTTTTATACCCCAATTAGACTCCGAAGAATTTTTCCTCAGGTGGATAGCAAATGCTGGAGATGTGATGGGCAAGAAAGAGGTAGCCAGGAACATATTTTTTTGGAGGTGTGATGAGCTTGCAGACTTTTGGGATTCCCTGCGGGCCGCTCTGTCGGACATGCTGGGTGGGCAGATTGGACTGACTGAGGAGATGATTTTTTTGAGTTATGCTACAGAATCAGAATTGCCTAGATAGAGTAAAGTCTTGCGGAGTCTAATTATGGTGGCTGCCAAAAAAGCAATTACTAAAAAATGGAAATCAGAGTCTAGACCAACTTTACTAGAAGTAGTGAATATAGTAACACAGATAAAACAATTGGAATTGGAATCTTTAGAAAAGGGAAGGAGCAAACTACATAGAAAAAAATGGGGATTGTGGGAAAAGTATATGCACAGCAGGAATGAGGTTTAAGCGGCAGGACTTGAATGAGCTATATAATGCTTAATGGACAATGACTAGAAGGTTTATTAGTGATTTATAACGTTCACAACTACAGTTGTTTCAATGGTTTCTGTGACAAACTGTTTGCAACTAAAGTGATATCATTTTGTACGTTTTTCACTTATATAAATGTAAGATTGCCTTAGTCATATGTGGAAATTTAATAAAGATGTTGGTAAAAAAAATAATTTGTATGGTGTTAATAGCATTTATTGTTCACAAAATATTTAAATTTGTTTATCTTATGCTCGTTAAGTTTATTTTTCAGAAAATGCTCTGGAATGCAAGCTACATATAGGCTGCAGAGGTGTGGCATTTCACACCACACAGATGCTCATGAGTTAAAAAAATATTTTTCTTTTAAAATGTAGCAAACTGTTGCTACAGCTTATAACCTGCCTGCAGAGTGTCCTACAGAGCTCATGTTTTACGTAATTTCTTGTTTATTTGAATCAGAGAACTCATCTCTGTGAGAGTTGCTCTTTCTGACGTTGGCCATGACTTTTTTTCTTTCGTTATATAGCCAGTTAATATAAGGATTCACCAGTGTGGTTTATTTTTGGTGTTAGAGCTGGGCTTACTTTCTGGTAGGTATGGCAGCCTCAATGCAATAATTTACATGTTTGTATAAGGTTTCTGTAAATAATTCTGCATTGGTAGCTGTGTTCTTGGGGTTTGGGGAGCCAAGAATTTTGACAAACTGTCACTTTACAGGATATAATTTGCTAGAATAGTTCCAGACTGTTATGGGTTTAGTTGACGTTTGTACAGTTGGTTTAGACTTTGTTTTCCATTATCTGGTAATTGCTTTTTTTGGCAACCACCAGAATCAAAACCTTACTATATCTAGGCAATTCCGGTTCTATATCACAGCTCAAAAAATAATTTCCTTAGTTATACCAATTTGCTTACCCAGTATTTCTGTTAGAGTAGTTGGCAGGAATTTTTTACAGTCTGCCATTTCATTACAACTCCCATAAAATATGTTCCCAATTACCTATCTCTCCCCCATCACACCTCCAACATGTACAATATATCTGAGGAAAAACTTCTTTGAAGTCTGCTTGCAACACTTCCAAAATGAAGATTCTAAATATTCTAGACTTTTTTGCATACTTGGGAGCCATACATATACCTCCCATTGTTCTTTTGCAAATTGCTTATCCAATCTCTCTTCCCAATCATTTCTAACCTCCTCTGATTGATTCCTACAGTTAGCATGAAACATTAAAAATGGGTAATTAGTAGAGCATATAAAATCCGCGGTGGTGCAATGGTAGTGTTGTTGTCTCACAGCAAGAGGTTTTCCCGTTTGATTCTCGGCTGGAGTGCGGGGAGTGCCTCCTGTGTGGAGTTCTGCATGTCCTGCCCGCAGTTGGGTGGGCGTGCGAAAGACATGCATAATGGGTGTGCCTTCGTTGAAGGTTGAACATCGAGCTGGCACCTCGGCGTTCGTGAAAAATCTACTGCCAATCTTTAGCGGACCGGAGTTCCGCTGTGGCGAAAGACACAACACAACAAAAAAGTAGAGCACATAAAAACAGCAGCTTCTGTTCTAGATTCTATTAAAATGCAACCAGTGCTGGTCTTTCACTTAGAATCCCCCTGTTTCTTTCTCTTTACGTATACTTTATCAATCCTTGATAGGGAAGGCAATCTCTGGCCTGCAATCCAAATGAGTTCTTGGCTTCTTCACATTCTATTACCTTTTCCTCTCTAATTATGTGTTCCCAACACACTGGTTCCTTTGCCACTTTTCAAATTCAAGTCCTCTCTTGCCTATTCTATAGGCCCCTAATTGAAGTCATCTCAACTGGCAGAATTTCCTTTCTCCATCCACTCACCAAAGAAACTAGACAAAAGATTCTCTTACGTAATAAGATATGGGCCAAATGGAGAGCTTCAAAAAACCCAGCAGACCATCTCCACTATAAGCAGCTACGGAATACTACTAAAAAAGAAATTCTTCTAGACAAAAAAAAACTACTACCCTCACCTACAACAAACCCACCAGCATAAACCACAAAAGTTCTGGTCAGGCATTAACAAACTGCTTCATCCAGGACACTCAAACTCCCACCCCATCAGGTATAACCCAGGATAACCCTAAGCACATTGCTGATGCCTTTAACAACTACTTCACTGAAGCTATTCAAACTCTAGCAAATACACAACCCCCTGTTAGCACTAACCTATCAATAAGTATAAATAGCCCAGCTCCTTCATTTAATTTGGAACCAGTACCAACATCCCTCATCTGCTCCCTCCGGCAAAAACTCAAACCATGTACCGCCTCAGCTGACCTTCTACCAGGTGAATACCTAAAAATTGCATCTAAAGCCATTGCCTATCCTACATCCCTCCTTATTACTGAAGGAAAAATCCCCACCATCTGGAAAGTTTCACACATCATCCCCCTGCACAAGGGTGGTTCCTCTACAGAGATTTCAAATTTTCGACCAATAGCCTTACTGTCTCCAATAGCAAAAATAATGGAAAAATGTATCCACCGACAGCTACTTACCCACCTTCTCTCTAATAACTTACTTGCTAACTGTCAGCATGGCTTTAGACCTCACCATAGTACAACCACTGCCTTACTATCCTTTTCTGACTGTATTAACAAACATCGTAATACTAACTCTCTTTCATCTGCACTGTTTATTGACCTGTCAAAAGCCTTCGACATGGTTAACCATCACCTACTTACAGATATACTAAAATCCCTATCTCTTGACCTACATGCAATACTATGGTTTAAATCATACTTAGATAACAGACATCAAGCTGTTTTCTGGGATAATAATTTATCCACACCCCTCCCTGTCAACATTGGAGTGCCCCAAGGCTCCATATTAGGCCCTCTTCTCTTTTCAATCTTTATTAATGATCTTAACACTAAAATTCCACAAGCCACCTGCATACAATATGCAGATGATTCAACTTTAATATGCTCTGCCAACTCTGTTTCCTCACTCCAGACCCTCACCCAAACTGTATTTCATACTGTTGAAAATTGGTTCATGAGTCACTGCCTCCTCCTTAACCCCAAAAAGACTAAATTATTGCTCTTTACTCCTAACCAAAGATCTCCTAAATGTCACTTTACATTAACTTCTAACAATGGAACTACCAAATCCCCAGACACTACAACCGGACTCTTAGGTATTACAATAGATCACAGCCCTAGCTATGATAATCATATTAATACTACTATAAAATCAGTCAACAGAAAGCTAGGATCCCTTTATAAAATCAAACCCTTCCTCACACCACTAGCCAGAACTACCATTGTCCAAACCCACCTAATCTCTACCCTGTTTTATGCCTCTGCCATTTATACTAACCTTTCTAAAAACAACCTTAGCAAACTTGCAACCAGCTATAACAACATTGCCAGATTTGCCACTGGATCCCCTTTTAGAACCCATCACTGTCATAACCTTAAAAAGCTAGGATGGTTAGAACTACAGAATCAACTACTTTCTCAACAACTGACTATTACCCAAAAGATTATCTACCACCCTAACAAGACTTCTATCCTCACTTGTTTGGTTACCCCATATAATAATCTGGCAACACTGCGCTCTGCTAATAAACTTCTAGTCTCTACTACTAAATCTAACAAGGCTAGGGACTCACTATTCTCCAACACAGTGGGAAAAACCTGGAACCAGCTTCCTAAAGAATTATCATCACTTTCTTCCACACTACTCTTCAAAAAACATCTTAAAGAACATCTCAAAACACATTGGCTATGTCCCTGCTCTAACCCTGACTAAAAGTCTATTTCCCTATCTCCCACTCCCTTACCTCTCTGCTCTGTTGTTTTATTATGCCTATCAATTTGAAACTTGAATTACTGACCACTTCCTAGCATTAAAGAGACTTCCTCTCTGCACTGTTTCATGACTTACCTCTCTAAAAGAACTCACCTCCATTATCCAGTATAAAATAATGTAATACAACTTCCTTCTTCTTTTTATATAATGTATTCCAAGATACTGTTGCCTATATTGGAGTTTTTCTCTCCATGCCTCTACTGAATATGTACTGTTTGTAAGTAAAAGATTGTATGCCTGTAACCATGCCTTTAATTTAAGACAAAAAGACAAATATTCTTGGTATTCTTTATCATTTTATTATATGCTATCCGATGTTTTTTTTCCAGGAAACTGTTAACACAATTTATGCATTGCCTATTCTATAAGACTGAAATGTAACATCTGTCTATTGTATATACTGTATGATATATTTTTTCCTATGTTGGGAGCTTTTCTCCCCGGGCCTCTACTGAAAATGGACATATATCCAGTTAGACCAGCCCGGTAAACAAATGTAAAATAAAAAATATAAAATAAATGTTGGTTTAATTCTTAGAATACTTTCTACTTTATGAATATAATATTCTGCATGGTTATTGTTATTCTCCTTAAGGATCTGCATCCAAAAATCACAGTTTCTTATTGTTTCTTGAGATTCCCCTTGTTTCATCATTATCCGTTTCACTATGAAATTGTGAATTATACAGGTCCAATAAGTTTGACCTTCTGGCTGGAGAGTGCACTATCTGGTTCAGGGTGTTTATGTTGATAAAGTCCAGGCAAAAGTATCCGAGTTAGAAGTAGTGCACATTTTCCCATTCTATAGAGGGGTAGTTAAAGTCTCCCCATGAATGGGGTAGTTAATTGGGTTGTGACTGTCAATACTAGGTCTAGGTAAGAGTTGTGAGCTTCATGGGTCTTACAGGGTGACCTGTTTCTGGCCATAATATGGTAAGGATCCTTGGCTATGGAAACTTCCACATGAATGAACTCCAAAGCATTATCCTGTTTAACCAACCTAGAGTTGTATTTACTGCTAACATAGATCAAGAAACCTCCATCTTTAGACCCTGTTTGTGTTGCTGTTAATCTAAATGAGTGGAAGGCACTGTGGCCTTCCACTGCCACAGTACTTCCTTTAGAGTTATACCAAGTCTCAATAACAGCACACGTGTATATATTCTTCAGAGTAAGGAGAGCTTGTAGTGCGTGGATTTTCTTGTTTCGGCTCCTAGCATTGAGCAGTAACACCTTAAGGTTGCTTTGATTTTTTTTTTGGTAGTTTTACCATTAAGACATTGCATTAAAAAAGGCTCTAAGGGGATGGATAAAGTTTTAGATGATATCTGAAAGCCTGGAAGGTACACATGCAGACGATCTTTGGCATATCAAAGTGGTCCGTTAGCCACGTCCTCCCATGATGATAGATACTGGATTCCCCTGCAGTGACATCAGAAACTAAGTCAACTATTAAAATCAATGATTTTCTGTGCATACTGTGGCATCGTCCTTGGTGAAGGCAGAATGCTGCTCAATGCAAGGCATGCACCTGTCTGGCAAAGCATGCACCTCCCTGTGACATATGCTTTTCATATGGTTAGGTGATGTACACCTCAGATCACTTACACAGACATGGATATAAACTATGAGAGCTTCAGATAGGTACCTGTGGTGCAGTCACTTGAGTGCATGCATGACACTGCAGACACTAGTTCCAGATAGACAACTAATCATTATCTTCTTGTCCAGCCTGGTGTGAGGAATGTGTGTGTGTTGTACAACAGAATTCTCTATGACAAGAGTAACAGGTAAAGGGTTTGCTTGCCTTATGGGTTTTATTCTTGTGGGATTTTGAATAGGCTTATGTGAGGTGTTAGGTATTGCTTCTGGTGCATGATTTACTGACGGCTGAAAGTAGGTGTTGCAGTTTGACGGCTTATGAGATCTTTGAGGTTTGAAGAGGTTTCTTTTAAGTGCCTCAGCATAAGAAGGTCTGAGTGTGGTGAGCAGTATGCGGAAGGATGCAGTGTGTGTGTTTTCAACTACCTTGTTTGTAAGCAAGATGTTCCCCTCCAAGGAAGTTATGCATGTACATTTCTCACATACTGTGTTAGTTTCTTAAAGGATGAAAAAGTTTTCTGAGTGCATGAACCAATTGCTACATTGTCTCGGGATGCCCATATCTACGAAGATGACCACAGAGACATTAGGAAACTGCAAATCCATGCTGTCAAGGCCCGCATTAGGGTTGGACTATTATGGTTTATGGCTTTGGTTTCACTGGTGTCACCTGATTGCTGTCTAGTGTAAAGGCTAGATGTTAGATAGCGCTATGATTTTAGTGCTATTCGATGCGTGAACTAGCTGCCCTAATCTCAGATCTGCACAAAGCCTTTCTGTGCTAAGGGTTAAAGTCCTAAGTACTAGCTTTGCAGGTTACTACATAGGGTACTACTAACTACCACTGAGATGTGAACAGCTCTGGAAAAAACACACCTAATTTATAGCATACAGAATAAAGCTGAAAACTAACTCCCGTGTACCCTGGCCAATAAATGACTACACTTTGAGCTCCCTGGAATGCCTCCAACTCAGAGAGACCAGGTCAACACCTTCTTCTACAAGATGGATGATCCTGACACTTCTTAATATAAAAGCCCAGCAAACGTAGCTCTCAAGTGCAGATTAACATCCAACTAAGGCCCTAAAAAGACCTCTGGCTGATGAAACAATCTTACTTTAAGAATCCCTGTGAAATTTCCAACTCTGACTGACCAGGATACTTTACTACTACAACAACAATAGCAGTCCCAGTACTCTTAATGTAAAAATACACTTTGGTTAGCCAAAAGTGAAAAGGTCCTGCTATTGCGTATGTTACTAGAGTTCAACAGTCTGTTGGCTTGTGGAAAGAAGCTCCTGCTAAATCTGGATTACTTGCAATGTATGATGCGGTATCATCTGCCTGAAAACCAGGAAAACAGTCCAGAAAAGCAGTGTGTGTGAAGTCACTGACTGTCTTTTTGGCTCTGCCTAGACACCGAGCCTCATACATGTCCTGCAAAGATGGGAGTAGGGACCCGATAATCTTTTCCGCTACCTTCACCACCCTTTGAAAAGCCTTGTGGTCCGACGTCTTGGAGTTCCAATACCATGCTATGAGACTATGAGATTGCTTGTTAAGGTGCTTTTGATGGTAATCTATAGAAGGCTTTGACACAATAAGTTGAAGGTTTGCTTTCCTCAGCCTTCGTAGAAAGTGTAGACGTTGTTGTGCCTTCTTGACAATGTAGTGTTTGCCGACCATGACAAGTCCTCAGAGATATGCAACCCCATGAATTTGGTGCTCTTCACCCTCTCCACTGTTTCCCCTTTAATTCTGAGTGGATGATGTGTTTCCTGATTCCTTCTGAAATCTATTATCAGCTCTTTCATCTTATTTATTTTCAAAGCCAGGTTACAGATGTCACACCAGTCGATCAGACGTTTCACCTCTTCTCTATAGTCTGTTTCATCACCATTGTTGATGAGACCTATAACCATGGTATCACGGATTCGATCTGTGCCTAGTGATGCAGTCATGCATCAGCATGGTGAATAGCAGAGGGCTCAGGACACATCCTTGTGAGACACCAGTGCTCAGTGTTATGCTCTTTGAGTTGTTCTCCATGCATACATTTTGGGATCTGTCAATGAGAAAGTCCAGTATCCAGTTACCTAAGGAGGTACTGATGCCCAGCTGGACCAGCTACTCTATCAGATGTTGGGGAATGACTGTATTAAAGGCAGAGCTGAAATCAATGAATAACATCCGAACGTAACAGCTTTTATTTTCCAGATGTGCAATGGCTTCAGGAAATGCTAATGAGATGACATCTGCTGTGGAGCAGTTGGATTGATAAGCAAATTGGAGTGGTTCCGGTGTTGCAGGTAGGCTTTTCCATTTACTATTGTAAACTTTACATGTAGAAGGTTTCTGGAAAGAAGTTAAAATATGAACAACCAAGGATGAAAACACGGACTACATAGCTATCACTGGAATTGGAGAAACTATGCTGTCAACTTGAGGGAATGAATATTCAGGTAAGGCAATCCTGATGGGAGGAGTAGATTTGGAGCAGAGCCCAGCACCAAGGGAGGGTGTATTAGATGAGGCCAGAGGAAGGGAAATCCTACTTGTCGAACCCAGTAAAGGGCTATTAGGATGACTGTGATCTTTACTGCCAGTGCTTTCTGTAAACATTTTGAGATCAGAGGAATGGGGGATACATAAAGTAGTACTAGATGCCAATTATGGGACACAGCATCCCTTGGTGACTTCCCCTCTAGAGGGATCAGAGTTAAGAACTTGTTACACTTGGTACTGAAGGGGGGACATGGAGATCTCAGCAAGGTCAGTCCCTTCAGTCCCAACAGCTTTATGTTTGCTCGGTAACTGATGGATTGAGGGACCACTCATAAGGAATAAGGGCAGGCCTGCTCAATTTGTCTGCTAACACACTGGACTTGCCCAGGATATGCATTGCTACTAGAAAGCGGTGAGAATATATCTACCACTGCCATACTCTCATGGCCTCTTGACATAACTGATAAGATCTGGTCCCTCCCTGTTTTGTTGATGTACCAGACAACTACCATGTTGTCTGTCTGAATGGACATCACATCCATGGGAAGTGTGTCCTGAAAGCACTGCAATGGTAGGAGGACCACTGTCATCACCATTACACCAATGTGAAGTCTGACCTCTGACTGTGACCACGTGCCTTGGATTGTCTACCCCATGTAATGCCCCCCCACTGCAAGTAGGAAGCATCAGTGGTCACTGTGGCCTGGGGGGAAAGGAAGGGAAGGACGCAAAGACATCTTTAAGAGCCATGTGATAATTCCAACCACCACCAGATGGGTAATTTGCATATTTCTGTTAAGATTACTTGGAAAGACATGGGTTGTCTTACTGACCACTGAACTACAAGAGTCTACAAAAGAACTCTCATGCAGTAGCTGGCTAGAGGAACTAGGGTAATTGAAGTAGCCATGGACCCTAAGAGACAGAGAATCATTCTAGCTGGTGGCTTCTGAAAGAATATAGCTGTTAAGACTTGATGGCAAATGCCAGAATTTCTTGTTTGGGGAAGTCTTGCAATTTGAAGTATTTTGTCCAACTGGGATCCTATGAATTCTAAGGACTGCAATTGGCAAAGTTTAGATTTCATCAGATTGATCTTGATTCCCAGGTATGAACAGAGGTGGAGCAAGGAGTCCCTGGCCCTGATGAGTAGATCCCAGCATGGGTGGTAACGGGCCAATCTTTTAAGAAAGAGGTCACCTGGAACCCTTGCAGTCGGAGACAAGCTGCAACTACTGCCATACACTTGGTAAAAACCTGGGTGCTGTGGTGAGACAAAAGGTTATGAAAAAAAGTTATGAACTGAAAACGACTGTCCCCATGCTGAAGTGAAGATGCTCCCTGAAGTGTCTGTCCATCTTTACATGGTAGTATATGTCCTGAAGATCTACTGAGCACATCCAATCACTCTACATCACAAAGTGTAAAATAGATGGTACCGGGACCATGTGGAATTTTATTTTCTTTAGAAAAATATTTAGCTTACTTAGATTCAAAATTGGTCTGGGGTCTCCAGTTTTCTTTTGCACTAAAAAGAATCTTGAGTAAATTTCAGATCCTTTGGTCTGGTAAGACCTACTGGATGACTTGATTGACTAGGAGTTTCTTTATTTCTGAAGTTGCTTCTCTTTGAGAGGGTGGAATGTTGGGAAGTCTTTTTGGGGCTGAAGGTAGAGTATGAAAGGGGATGAAATACCCTCTAGTTCTTATGCTTTGTACCCATTTGTCTTGAGTGATGGGCATCCAAGTTTGTTGGATGCAGGGATATCCCCCCCCAACTGCCTCCAGAGTGCAGCAGTCGGGCAAGTGTTCTGAGCACAGAAAAGGCTTCTCAGAGAAGGGACCTCTGAAGCCTTGATTCTGTGGACCACCTCTGCCCCTACAGTGTCATCTATTGTTACAGTTCCCCACTCTGCAACAGGAGGCTCTGTCTTTAGGTGTGTTGGGTGAGAATCCCTGTGACTCAGAATCAAATTTTCTTGCCTTCCTTTTATTTCTTGGAAAAGATCCTGGCGATGGGTGGAAAATTTGATTCCTATAATGGAAAATGACTTGCCCTTTTTTCACTTCTGGAGCTAGTATCTTTCACCTTGTGACTAAACAGTGTTGATTCATTGTAGGAGGCATTCACGAAGGATGCCTTGATGTGTCCCGCAAGGCTGCAGACACTCATCCAGGCATATCTCTTAATGGATTATGCCTGTACCAGCTGCTCTAGATGCACCCTCCACAGCACTTTAGATAAGAAACAAAGATATTGGACAAAGACTGAAGGGTGGCCAAATGTGCATCAATGGATTTAAAGTGATGTACAGAGATGGTCCCTGGGAGAGACCTGGAGATTTTTGGATCAAATCTCTCTGAAACCATGTAACGTGCCAGATAATTTAAAGATCTCATCAAGAAGGTAGATGAGGAATAGATTTGCTTCCAAAATCTGTCCAACATACGAGACTCTGTTTGGTGGATGGACAGAGGAACTCTCTTCTGCCCATTCCTTCTTCTTGGCCGCTACCGTCACCCCAGAATCTATGGCCAGGCCCTTGCTCCAATGGGGACAGCCTTTCAAGGCAACTAGAAATTTGTCTGTTTTCTCGGGAATAGGTTCCACTGTGTCAAGGTCCTTCCAAGCCCATGTGGAGAACATGTCAATCATTTCATCTGCAGGCGAGACCACACAAGATGTAGATGGGCCACAGCCAAAAGCCTCACTGAATACTAACTCTTCTAGGGAAGGTAGTTGGGAAGATCATCTCCCTTTCTGTTTAGATAGCTCTAGGACCTCTCCTTCATCAAAGTATCTGTGGTGACAGAATCCTGAGGAGAATCCAGGTGCCTCCTTATACACAGGTATGCTTCCTGTCTACCTCCTGATTGGGATACTCTGGTGAGGACTCAGAACCTGATGTGATTTGTTCCATAGCAGCCAGTGTGAGATTTGTGTTCACTGGCTGTCCCAACATGACAAGAAGAGTACAGTCCAAACCATGGGACATCCTTTAGAGGAAGGGTGGAGTCAAGATCAAAGGAAAAAGTCTTATGTTTAGACTAGGAGAGTATGCTCTCAAAGGTCTTGAATGTCAAGTAGGAAACAGATCCAGGCAGCTGAGCAATAACAGCTGAAGCCCCTGAGTGGGGTTCAATCTGAGATACTGCATGGCTAAGATTTGAGGCCAACAATGGAGTCGAACTATCTAGCACTAAAGGCCTGAGAGGAAGCAATGGCTTTGAGGTCCTTGGATCACAGCCCATCCTCAGAGTAGGTGCCAATAGCTCAGTCTTGAGATTCTGAGGCAGCCAGAGCCAACCAGATCAGAGAATTCATCAGAATTGAAGAACTAAACTAGGACCAGATGTAGACTTGGCCCAGAAGTAGGTTGAATCCAAAAGCCCCAATCCGAAAGGTTGGACCAGAGAAGGAGTAACTACTTGATGTGGAGTAGAAATCATTCCCTTTGCTCCAGTCATGATCGGAACCAGAAGGACATCCAATTGGATCTGGATTCTGTGGAATTTCATCATCTTGTCCATGTCAGCTTCGGTGAGGCTCCTGGATGACTTAACTGGCCTGAAAAATGAAGCAGTGGATGGAAGTCTGATATGATGATATTTCTTGTAGGATCAGAAAACAGAGCCTAGGTGACACCAGCTCCACAGAAAACCTTGGAGTAGCAGATCCAATAACAACTGCATACTTTGGACGGAGATCCAAAGATGAGGAGTGATCTAGAGACCTCTTTCTAGACGATTTAGAGTTCTCTTTATAAGTGTCTATTTCTTCCCTTCTCCCTGTTTTTTCACTTTATTTTTCAACAGTTTTTTTGAGACAAGGGGAGGGAGGGAGGGAGAGAGAGAGACAGAGAGAGAGAGAGAGACACACAGGCAAAAGAAGGTCTTGAGGAACTAAAATCACTTTTGTTCTACAGGGGCTGGGAGAAGTCCTTTTAAAACAAGCTTGTTCCTCCTTTCTATGATGGATTACTGGCCAAAGAGTTCACAGATGGAGGAGGCTATGTCTAGCTGTTAAGGGCTCAGACAATAAATGCATTTGTCATGGGCATGACAGATGGGTAGCTTGTGAGAAGAATCTACACACTTTTTAAAACCAGATTTCTTGACATACTAGAAAGGAAAAATGGGTAATTAGCAATAAAAATAGTAAGCAGCTATATATGAAGTTTTTTTTAGTACATAAGGATAAAAAGCTAAATGTTCAAGTCAAAGGAAAAGAGAGAAGGGGAGGTGTAGAAATAGACAATAAAGAGTTTTAAAGTATAAAATAGAGATTTTAGGGAAAATTACCACATCTCCTGAGCACCTACTGGCAAATGAAATCTGAGGTATTTCACACACCACCAGGGATTACGGGTAAGGTGGGGAGCCTGAACACTGCATTCAGAAGCTTGAAAGTGGCTGAAGTCAGATCAGAATTGGGTCCAAGACCCATATGTTGAGGAATGGATGGAAAAGAATCAGATTCAGTTTCCCACACAAAATTGTAAAATAAGCCAAGTAAACAGTGTAGAAGTACATAAGAAACTTCCATGACAAAAGCCTATATTCTTAAGGTGGAATTGAACAAACAGCATTTTTTTAAATATGCCAAGGTAGATAAGAAAAAATATACCATAAATATTCTATACCTATGAGAGAAAAGGGCCCACAAATGGGGTCTTATGTGTTAAGCAAAAGCTTTTGAACTGTAGCCAGTACACTAACCCATTGCAGACCTCTCAACTGTCCCTATTTTGTATAGATACTTACAATGTTTCACACAGTCTTGTTCCATTGATAGTTATAGATTTATAAAGTCTAGGAAATCAAACATAATGAAGTCATTGTTTGTTAGTTGTATTACACCCAAACTTGAGTATGGAATATATTACGTTATGAAATACCGATAACATTGAACAACACAACACCGACACACAAAGCCCGAAACGCTAATACGTCGAACCCCCTAAACCGCGAATTTTCAAATCTTGAACCTTCATAGTCGGCCAACACCACCGCATGCTACATACTCCATACCCAAACACAATAAATAAAACACATACATACACAAACCAAACCTTAATTCTAACACTACACTAAACCTTACATACATTACTATCTATGCACTTACCTTAACCCACACCCTAACCCTAAAGTCCTTAACTATCACACATTTACCCTACAGACATATACCCAAACAAAACAAATAATCCACACACACACAGTTAACAAAACCCTACTTCTAACCCTACACTAAATCTTACATACATTACCTATCTATGCACTTACCTTAACCCGCACCCTAACCCTAAGGTCTGTAACTATCGCACAATTACCTTACGGAGCTATACAGCAGACGGGCCAACCATCACAGTTCGACATTTCGCGTTTCTCAGTTTTGTACGTTTGCCGTTACCGTTGTTTGCGCTTACGTGTTGGTCTTCTGGTGTTCGACATTACCGGGATTTGACAACGTAATATAAACCCGGAATAACTATATGGAAACCCTGTAGGAAAACAAGCATGAATAAACTGGAAAGAGTACAGCGGAAATATACTAAGGGCATCCATGGATGTGAAAATCTAAGTTATTATGAAAGACTAAAATATCTGAACTTGTACAGTGTCTCTTACAGATATTTAAGAGGAGATCTTATTCAGGTATATAGGGCATTTAGGGACAACTACCTCTGGGAATGTTTGGGGTTATCAAAAAGTACTATGTCCCACATTATTCCTCTCCATAAAGGTGGTAGCTCACTAGAGCTAACCAACTACAGACCTATAGCTATACTCTCACCCCTGGCCAAAATTATGGAAAAGTGTGTCCACAAACAACTGATGGAACACCTCACCAAAAATAAAATTCTAGCTAACTCCCAACATGGCTTCAGGCCAAATCACAGTACCACATCAGCCCTACTATCCTTTTCTAATACCATCAATAACTTCAGAAACAATAATAAACTATCATCTGCTCTTTTCTTAGACCTCTCCAAGGCCTTTGATATGGTGAACCACATTCAACTCCTCCATACATTAAAAAAACTATCACTCAGCAATTCCACACTGAAATGGTTCCAATCCTACCTGTCCAATAGGCAACAGGCTGTTCTATGGCAGGACAAATTATCTACATGCCTACCTGTTACACTTGGTGTTCCCCAAGGATCTATTCTTGGCCCTCTTCTCTTCACCATCTTTGTTAATGACCTGCCCACAATCACCTCCCATGCCACATGCATTCAATATGCAGATGATTCGACTATCATCAGCACTGCCTCCAACCTGGCAGACCTCACTGCTTCAACCCAAGACACCTTCAACCTAATGGAAAAATGGTTCTCAAGTCGACAACTAGTTCTCAACCCCAACAAAACAAAACTACTTACTTTCTCACCCACTAACAAGACTCTTCCCCCCACCTTCTCTATTACATCCTCCAATGGAATCACTATATCACCAGAAGCTCACACAAAGCTATTAGGTGTTACCATTGATAACTCCCTTAAATTTGACACCCATTTCAATCTTACCATCAAAACAGTCAATCAAAAGCTTGGCTCTCTCTATAAAGTAAAACACTTTCTCACTCCTCACGCTAAAATTACAATTGCCAGCACACACCTACTATCAACTCTTTTCTATGCCTCCCCCCTCTTTACAAACCTAAACAAGACAACCCTTAACAAACTTGCTTCTTGTTACAATCACATAGCTAGATTTGCCACAAATTCCACCTTTAGAATGCACCACTGCACTAACTTGAAGCAACTAGGGTGGTTAGAGTTTTCCAGCCAACTCCATTTCAACCAACTCAAAACGGCTCACCAGATACTGTATCACCCAGAGAAAACACCAGCTCTGAAAAACATCATTAACCCCTATATTAACCTGCAATCTTTACGCTCCTCCAATAAGATCTTAGCTCAAACTACCAAAGCCAATAATTCTGCTGGGGATTCTCTATTCTCAAACTTTGTAGGTAAAATGTGGAACTCCCTACCGACCATGCTCACCTCAGAACCCTCACTCCTACAATTCAAAAAAGCTTAAACCCCATCTCAATACTCTCTGGCAATGTCCCTGTTCCAAACCTGATTAACCACTATCATTTACCCTTCTCTTACCTCACTACCCTTAACCGCTTTTTAACAAGGCGCCTCGCCTTTGTAACTGACCTATGTTTTTTTTTATATGCTGCTGCTGTTTTTTTCCCAAGATGTGATGTATCTTTATATTGTATTTAGAACTCAACTATCTTCCTTTTTTTGCATTAACAATGTTCATATGTCTGTTATGTACTTGGAGCTTTTCTCCCCGGGCCTCCGCTGAAAATGGACATGTATCCAGTCGGACTCTCCCGGTTAACAAATGTAAAATAAATAAATAAATAAATAAATAGAGAATAGTCAGATAACTTATGTAGAAAATTCTATAGGAATGAAAAGTGTACTAATTGGTTCTCTGACACAGTAGATGATGCTTGGAACAGACTACCAAATTACATTAAAGCAAGTACTAGTTTAGATATTTTTAAGAACATCCTGGACATTTATTATGGGAGCAAGTGTTTTGGCATATTGGTAAGCTAAAAGGGCTTTAATGCCTGTGCTTGAAACATTTGTATGTATGTATGTATGTATTCCTCCTAAAACTGGAAATCATTTCGAGAATTTATAAGATAATAATGCCAACATTTAAAATGCGTCCCTAATCTGGGGCCTTTTCCTTGTTTTTTTTTTTTTTTACTTTGTTGCAAATTCTGTTGGTGAAAGTTAAGAGCTCTGCCCATAGGTGAGAATGGAGATCATCCTTTCCAAACCTTGACTGCTGACCCTGGATCCATTGATGCTAAACACATCAGCTCCCACAAAACTGACAAAAATGGCACCAAAGAAGGAGGCTCTGACATCAAACACCCAGATGGTCTCAAGGAGGAAATCTATGCTGAGGAATCGAAGGCTGAAGTCTCCAATGCTGAAAGACTTGGTGTTGAGTACTATGCCCCGATATTCAGTAAACACTGAATGCATCAATATTAAATGAACTTGATGAGAATTATTTGGAGCTGAGGTAATGGTACAAGTTGACTCCAGATGTACAGGCTCCCAGTGGTGTTTCAGCTCTTTAGTCACCTGTGCCAGAACATGGACCAGGGATGGAGCAACAAAGAAAAAGATATGCCAGCCCTATTTGTGCTGAAAGGGAAATGGGCTGACTCACATTTCAATCTGCACTTTCAAAAAGGGTCATCATATGCTCCAGATCTAAACTGCCTGAACTTTAGAAGGACTTGACAGACCACAGCAATGAAGTGAAGGCAGCTCTGGAAAAAAGCCTGAGTAAATTCTGTTCAGAAGAATGCCTGTTCGCAGAAGACCTAGGATACTTGTCCCAAAATAATTACCAGCTCCAAAGGAAGAGCAGTCTTTGGGGAAGGTTGTGTGGCTACTTCAGAAGTACAATACTAATCCAAATTCAGCATTTTGGACACCAAGGAAGGGTTGGAGTCATCAAACTTTGTTTCCTTTGCTCAAAGTCTTTGAACATGTCCTTGTCCTTAATAGGCTTTCTGGAGAAGGGAGAAGAGGAATGAGACCCTTAAAAATCAACTTCTATTGGCAAGAGATCTAGGACCAAAGACCTTGCAAATGGCGCAGTTTGTTAACAAATGTTCCAGCACCAGGTAAACCTTACAAAGGTGTCCTGAGGTGGTATTTTGTAGCCACATTTGGCTACTGAATCTGGTGGTCTTCTTTGAGAAGGTCACAAAGGCAATTGATGATGGCAAAATGGTATATACAACTTACTTTGACCAAGCTACCACATTTGATACAACTTCCCACTCGGGTACTGTAAACAAACTCAGCGAATTACGCATAAATCCCTTAGTAACTAACAGGACAGACTGCTGGCTCACAGACAGGACCCAGGAAGTTAGGAATGCAGACATCACATCCACAAAGAGGCTAGTCACCAGTGCAGTCCCCCAGAGATCTGTGTTGGGTCTACTCTTCCTTGACATCTATATTTTGGAAGTTAAGCCCAATGTCAAGGGCCTTTGGCTTATCAAGTTTGCAGACTGCAAGCTGCGAGCAACCATAGAAACTTCTATGATAGACCTTCATAGTAAGATGTTAGTAGTAACAGACAAATGACTGGTGCGCCAAAGCCACAGCTTAAAACTCAACACTAAGAAATGTACAATGGTACCTTTTGAGAAGTCGGCCACCCAGGGAAACTACCTCATTGATAAAAAACTCTGAAAGTAGACAGTACTCAGTGGATTTGGGGACTCGTGTTGATAGTAACCTGGACTTTGACCAACATGTGTCTATGGTAGCAAGAGCACCATTCTGTGTCACTCAAATTATAAGTAAGGGCATGGCATCTAGGCATACCTCTCAACATCCTGGTGCAAGAAATCTGGACCAAGTCTGACATAATGGGGGGAAAAAGCCCAAAAATAGGGACAGCTTTCAAATATTATGCATAAACTTAGAAAGTTGCTAAAATAACAGGGTTTGAGTTAACATGTATTTTATGAAGGATTTGAAGTCTTAAACTCAAATGTATGCCATTATTTAGTGAGTTAAATCCTGACATCATCCCAGTGATTTGCCAGAAACCACAAATTTTATCAGTAACAGACCAAAAATATGCAGCAAAAATCTGGACAGTTGAGAGGTATGCATCTAGGTCAAGTGAAGTCATGTCACTGCACTTGGCTCTCATCAGATTCATTATGGAGTATAATGCCCCCTTCAGTATGTACTAGACCAGGCATATGCAACAGATGAAACATCCACAGATTCCTCACAAAAAGAATACAGAAAATAAACACATTGCCCTGTGCAGATCACTTCAATGACCTGTCTCTATGTCTTACTCACAGACAGCGGTGAGGTGATTTATGTCTGGCACACAAGGCATCCTTGAATACTGCAGTGATGGAATTTTTTCATATATGCAAAACAAACAGCAACAGAACTACTAGATCTAAGGATGTAAACTTTGCTTGCGACTTAAATAGGACATGGAGGGACAGATATTTATCTCACAGAATCTCCATTCTCTGGAATAGGCTTCCTATTCATGGAATGCACAGTCCTTAGCTAACACTATTCAAGCACAACCTAGACCAGTGGATGGGAAACTGGAAATTCACCCTTGTCTGACACCTATGTATTTGAAAGACAAAGGCAGCCGTTAAATCATGTCCTAACATACACCCCTTAAAATAACCTCTAAGGCACAATAACTTGTGGGATGCATTTGGATTGGATGGATAGGCTTATAAAGGTCCCAGTGGTAATTAGGTTCACAGGTATATATTAGGCTATGAACTGAAAAGGAGAAAAAAATCTCAAAGCATGACTAATACCCTTCAGAAGCTAAGAATTCCCAGTGGTAGAGGATGAATCTATATAAATAGAATAACTATAACTTGAAAAGGAGCACTTCGTCAAAGCCACAGATTCAGTTAGAACACAATGGTGGCAAATGACATCTTAGGGAATTTAATAGCCAAGGGGATTACTGGAGGGGAAATAATTTTAATGGGGCTTAAAGATTTACTAAATAGCCAGATAAGATCTGACAAGCTCAGTATGCATCAGTCGGATTAAACATGAACATGATGACTAGGATCTTTATGGTACTAACCAAAGTTTCTGCGCATTAACCCCCTTCCCCTACATATGAAATTTCCTCCCACTTTAGGATGCAGTCACATCCATCCTATCAAGCTTTCCATACCAAACTTAAAGGTTTGGATTATGAAGCCTCCTGTATGTGCTATATAATAGGTAGCATAGCAAACACATTCCCTTCCTTCTAGGCTCTCATTTTCCTCATAACATACATTTTATTCTACCCATGAAGTCTTCTCCCCTTAACCTCTCTGATGTCATCTTCCATACAGTTACTTAACTTTTTCATCTTTTACCTTTGCTCTCCCCCCTATACACTTAATTATATACACTGACTATTCATACATATGTTGCATTCTGAATCAGACGTAATCAATCTTACAGTTTAAGCACTGATAGTTGTATTTTTAATGTGTGTTTTCAGTTATAGTGTATAAACTTATTTGCAAAATATTCCTCCTTATCAATCAATCAATCAACCAATATAGGTTCATAGGTGTTTACTAGGCTAATGACCACAAGGGCATTTTTAAGCCTAACCATGCATCCCAAATCTCTGACCAGTTCTGATACCCTTGCTAAGTGTAAACAGGGGTTTGTGAGATGAAACATTTACAAGCAGAGGCCAGGGAGATGAACCATTTACAGGTTGCCTGCATCCATTAGAGGCATAGGTGCCAAACCAGGGATGAATTTTCTGTTCCCCATCCAATTGTCCAGGTTGCACTTGAACTGGGTTAAAGGAGGACCTCTGCTTCACCTGTTCCAGAGATTAGGTAATCTCTGGGGTACATACCTGTCTCTCAAGCAGGTCCCATTTATATCACAGGCAAGGTTTAAGTCTTTAGAACGGGTAATTCTGGTGCTGTTTTGCAGATATGCAGGAGGTCCAGAGAGGGGGTCGGAGAATGCCCTGTATGTCAGGCATATATCTCTCCTCAAAAGCCTGTAAGAGACAGAATACAGGGATAGAGCCTTGATGCAGTCTGCATAGGACTTAGTAAGGAACTTTGTGGACATTCCAATTGTTGGATATGTCTGGTTAGGTACATACCAAAGGGGGCATTGTTCTCAACGATAGGTCTGATGAATGCTGAATACAGTGGAACAATGACTTCCTTGGATTTAGATGCCATACCTTTGTTTATAATTTGCACAACATAGAATGATTTCCTCACTACTGTAGACACATGATGGTCAAAGGCTAGATTACAATCTGTATATGTCCCTAAGTCTGGGTCAATTCTAAGGAGTGTGTTGGCAATATGATAGCTACCCGGGGTGGATGATTTCCTGAAGGATACTATTATGCACTTCCTGGCATTTAGTTTTAGTCTATGGCTCTGACACCAGTGTAAACCATTTTGCCCTCATCCACTGCTTTGGTGACATTCTCAAACAAATCCACCAGGTTGAGTAAGCATGATCTGCCCTTGACGAAACCAAACTACGTTGGCTCCAGTGTCTGGAGGTTTACTATATCACTATTGATCATTTCCATAATTCTTTTCATGGCTTTACATATAATACTAGTGAGACTTATGGGTCTGTAGTTTCCAGGGTCTGTACATAGCCCACCTTTGTGCAGAGGGATGACTGTTGTTCTCCATTCATGAGGCACAAAGCCTGTTTGGAGGCTATAGTTAAATATCAGTTCCAGAGGCCCTGATAGGTCATGTTTCATGCTGTTTAGAAGGCATCCTGGAAAACTGTCTGGGCCCATTGATGCAGTGTTCTTGGCCTTAGAGAAAGAGCATTAAGGATCTGTTCCCTTGTGATAGCAGGGGACTTATATTTGATGATATTCCCTGAGCAAAGGTTGAGAGGAAGAGAGGAGGTAAAGTTTGAGCGGAATATATCAGTCAGTAGGTTTGCTAGATCTTCTGGCTCAGTATAGGTGGCTCCATTTACAATGAGTTCTGCACACAATTGTGTATTGCTTTAAGGTTGGGGACATAGCTAAAGAATGCCTTGTACTTGTCCTTGGCCTAGGAGGCCAAATTCACCTCAAATTTGGCTTTGGTAGACTCTGTTTGTCCACTGAGATGTTTGTTTAGTTTGATTAAAGTGCTTTTATCCTGCTGGGCACTGCACCTCCTAATTTTTGCCATGATTTTCTTCCGTTATACAACCTATTGATTATGTGATTCCACCAGGTTGGCTTGTTTTTTGAGTTAGTTCTGTGCTTCTTCCTGGTGGGTACAACTGCCTCTATGCAGCTATTAAAATGCTTGTATAGGGTTTCTGTGAACAGTTCTGCATAGACAGCAGTGTTCACAGGGTTTATGGGGGGCTTGAAAATTTGCCAGGTTATCACGTAGCAGCAGGAGGTTAGCCTTAGAGTAGCTCCTGAATATTCCAGGTTTAGCTGGAGGTCCAGGCTTTATTTTTACTTCAGAGGAGACCACGTTGTGGTCTGACATTACCAGGAAAGACTTTACAGTAGGGGATGTGCAGCATACTCCCATATTAGTAAGGACCAGATCCAGTATGGCTGCACCCCTGGTTGGTGTATTGACTATCTGGTTCAAGGAGTTTGTGTTTAAAAAATCCAGGAATTGCTCTGCCTGTATCTTTATCCAGAAATCGCTGTGCCTGTATCTTTATCCAGAAATCGCTGTGCCTGTATCTTTGGTGTCATATAGGATTGCCAGTGAGTAATGGGGTAATTAAAGTTGCCTATGAATATAGTATTGGGTTGGATGGTTAGTGTTTCTAATAAGTTTAAATACAAGGTATGGGCGTCCTGGGTCATAGGCGGGGACCTATAGCTGGCAAGGAAGTGATATTGTATTTTGCTTGTGGTGATTTGGACATGGAGCAGTTCAAGTGCATTGTCCTGTGTAACCATCCTTGAGGCATATTTATTTTTTATATAAATAGATACACCTCCACCTTTAGTCTCTGTGTAGTAGCTGGTCTAAATTTGTGGAAGACATTATAACCTTGCACTATTGGTGTGCTCTCCGTGCCTTTAAACCATGTCTAAGTGACGGCACAGACATCAGCATTCTCTAGGTTAAAGAGAGCTTCTAGGGAGTGCAGTTTTGTTGTTTAGACTCCTAGCACTGAGCAGTAATACCTTTAGTTTTCTTGGTTCTAATTTACTATGTCGGAAGTACTTTCAGTTTGGCATTGCCTAAAAAAGGCACTATGAGGGAAGGCAATGTTTAAGGTAATATTTGAAAGCTTAGAGGGGAGAGGTGCAAACTATCCCTGGCAAAGCAGTGTGGACGGTTGACCATCTCATTCCAAGCTGACAAATATTGCACCCCCTCAGAATGACACCAGAAACTAAGCCAATTATTAAAGTCAATCATCTTTTGCTTGTATTGTGGCATCATCCTTGGAGAAGGTAAAATACTGCTCATTGCTAGGCTCGTACCAGCCTTGAGACACATATTCCAAGAGCTCCATGATGTCTCTCTTCATATAGTCTAGGGAGGTATTTCTCAGGTCATTTACTCCCACATGGACTATGACTAAGTTATACTGGTACTTGTGGTCCACTGACCTGAGTTGATGTGTAATGTGGCGGATCCTAGCCCCTGACAAGCAACTGATAGTGACTTTCTCCTTACTCAGCCTGGTGAGAGGGACATCAGTGCGTCTCATGATGGAGACTCCAATGACCAGGATGTTGGATTGTCTGATGACTTGCCTTAAGGGCTTAGCGGTAGAGACTCCTTGAGATGTCTCTATGTGTTGATGTGTGTGTTGTTTTGAAAGAGTGCATTTGGGGATCCTGAGGGTATTTGTTATGTGTACTTCGTCTAGGAGGTCTTTGTGGTTTAGGAAGGTTACATTTACGTGCCTCAACATATGTTAGTCTGTATGTCTGCTTTGAATTGTGTGATGGGTGAAGTCTGTGCACTACTGACAACCTTACTGACATTAGGAGTACTTTTATGTGAGAGCTTTGCCTCCAGTGACATTATGTAAATACATCCCTCATATATCATATCAGCTTGTTTGAGAATTAAATGTTTGTCAGTAAACATGAGGCAATTTCTACATTACCTCAGGATGCCCATATCCACCAAGCTGGCAATGGAGATAGTGGGAAAGTTCATATCCATGGCAATAGACACCCTTTTTCATTGATTCGATAGCTGGAGGCAGAATATAAAGCAATGTCAGGAGTATTCAGTTTGCAACTCTGGGCACAGTGCTTTGTCACTGCAAACTAGTTGTCCTGTGTGCAACTAAGTAGGTATTGGAGAAATTTCAATTGTGTTTTTAAAGTAAAAATGTCACTCCAGATGTCAGAGTATGTGGGTGGGTAGGTAGGGATATTAATCCCACACTCTTGCTATTATGTGAAACAATCCTAAAACTTAAATGGACGTAAATGAATTTTCTGCAACAATCTTAAACTGATCAACATGGAGATAGAGAAAACAACCAGCCTACTTCTTAGAATTTTCTCTTTGCTCTTTCCTGGCACCACTATGAGACTGCAAAGTCTACAGATCTTTGGATATTCTTATTCTCCTTTTTATATAAATGGTACCACATCTTTACTCTTTCAGCCCTTTGATACTTCTGCCCTGACTAAAAATATAATAGAGATCTCAGCACTTTCTTTAGGGCCCTTGTACACAGCCAACATGACCCTGTCCCTTCCCACTTCTAATCAGTGTATTCATCCAACACTCTCCTGACCTTGCCCTGAAATACTTACAGCTAGGCACCCTACTTTTTTCACCTCTACGAATGGAAAAACATTATTCATGGAATATCTCTCATTCCCACCTTATATGTTTCTTCCCTTCCTTATTTAACACTGGAAAACAGGTACATTTTGCTTTATTTTGGCTATTATAACTTTAAAAAAGTGCTCCCCTTCTTGACTCCTTCAGCCAACTTTCGTTCAATCTACACCCTGCTTTTTCACTTCGTTAACATGCTACCACTTGTTTTCTTGCAACGTGACTACTGCTTTTCTCCCACTTCCCACATACACATCTTGCATGTTTCCTCTTTAAGCAATCTGCTTTCCTCACTCTGCTGTGGAGCGACACTGACCATCTCCTCTTTTCAGTCTGCTTCTCAGTATACTGTTGATATACTTGGAACTCCATCCCTAACCCATTTCTATTACTCAAAACCACTCAGGTTGTCTCCAATATCCTTGATCATCTGTGACATACTCCTGAAGTAAAGCATAACCTCCCTCTCAGAAAATCATCCTTTCTGCCTACTTTGTATCACACAATGACATACAAATGAATTGTGATGTTTTTAACCTAACACAAAATTATCACTTATTTACTTGAAAAGTTCACACAGACTTCGCCACAGACTGCTCTGAGGGAAAGGTTAATTTTGTTTTTGCCTTCTTGTAATTTGTCCTGCTTCATCGTCTCCTGCTATTTTGTATATTGTGGTGCTTATACTACGTTTTAATTGTATTCTGTGTTCAATTGCATGTTTAAACTAAGAAAGAGAACCAGAGTGGTCTCTTGTGAGTCGCACAGAAATTAAAATTGTCCTTACTCTCCCACCATGGTGTTGTAGAGTTTTTAAATTCAACTATCTCATTAGTTGTCCTTCTCTTATGTTAATTTGACCACATATTGTCTTCCACCTCCTCTTTCACTGACTATTATCATTAAGCAAAAATATTATCATTTTGTAAAGTCACTCCCCTTCAGCTATTTAAATGTATTTGCCACCCTATCCTGTAGAGCCCGAATACTAAGTGCCACCCCATCCAATATATCGTGCTCTTTTAAAGTTAGTGGCTCTCCCCTTAGATAGCGAATACTTGAGTTACCCCCCTTTCATATCTAATTGCTCAATGAACAGTACAAATCTTAGGCTATTAACTCATCTTTCTCCATCTTAAATTTAAAATCTACAACATCTAATTCAGGACTACCATTTATTTGTGCTTATACTTGCTCCTGGTGACAGAAGTATTGACTCCTGACTGTCTCAGACTGGGCAGTGAGTGTATGTGTTGGACCTTCCTGATTGGTCTGGCTGCTATTCAAGGCATCTACCTGGAAAAGGCTACAACAAGCCTACAGACCACTGCATCATCTGGGACAAGACTGTTAATAACCAAAGAGCCTGTGGACTGCTTCTCAGTTTGGGATTGGTGATGCTGTTTTGCCTGTTTTCCTGGTGAAAGATGCAAAGGGGCATTGTATCCCAGCAACATGAAGTTATCATGAGACAAGCAGTAGCAGGAGCAGCTAGGTAGTAGCCAATCAGGTGAATCCCTACTTTCCGTCATTCTTGACAGAGCTAATTATTTCTTTTCAATGAGAGATTATCTGCAATCTAACCTAACTAAACACTACCTCCCTAAACACTTCATCCAAAAATGATCAGGTTCTGCTTTAGTAGTTCCTCTCAAGTGTTTGGCAGTGCCCTTGATTTGACATTCTTCTTGTAAAAGCACCCTTGAAATTTCACCAGTACCTCGTTGCACACAGGCAACTAGTTTGCAGTGGCAAGCACTGCCCCCAGAGTTGCAAACTAGATACTCCTGACATTACTTTATATTCTCACCACAACAGTGTAATTGAAAAAAAAAAACAGCCTGTTGACCTAGATAAAAACTTTCCCAATATCTCTATTACCAGCTTGGTGGACATAGGCATCTTCAAGCAATGTAGAAATAAATGAGAAGTTATGTACCTACCGACTGAGGCTCCGACTCAGCCAATACTAAAGCTCGAGAGCTATTTCCACCGGCTTGAGGCTCCCCTATATCCCCCAATGCTAGGCGGTAATTACTCAGGATCTCGTTTGATAGCTAAAACCATAGCAGTTCTAGTCTCCATAGGATGGAGAAGAGAGAAAAAAAAAACCTCTATATAAACCTGTATGTAAGCTACCACAAACAGAAAAAGGGAGAATAGAGCTGGTAGAACATGTGGGAAGGAAGCCCCAATGGAAGATCCCAAAAATTCCTATCGGTCTGTCCAGGCTGGGGGGAAGGAGGGTGGGACGCAAGAAAGAAGGCAAGAAGACAACTAACATGGAACGTTATGGTAGGTACATAACTTCTCAATGTTAAGTTGTCAATCTCGCCTTCATTCTTGCTGGATGGGACCGCGTCCCTAACACCTTACCCTGGGTGGCTTATCGGAACAGACTCTTGAGAACAGTGGAACCAAAGTTGGCACGGTTTCTGGAGGCCATATCCAATTTGTAATGCGAGATAAAGGTATGAGGTGAAGCCCATGTGGCTGCTGCACAGATGGAATCTATTGGTAGCCTGTCCTGAAAAGCTACAGATGTAGCCAATGCCCTGGTTGAATGAGCTCTAGGTCTTGAAGGCAGCTTTTGATGTCTGATTTCATAGATGAAGGTAATGATAGAGGTAAGCCATCTCAAAAGGGACACTTTAGAAACTGGAAGGCCCATTTTCCCTTCCACATAAGACAGAAAGAGCTGGTCAGATTTCCTGAACTGTTTAGTCCTGTCTAAATAATATCGAAGTTGGCAATGAACATCTAGAAAATGTAACTTTTGTTCCGACCTGTTGGAATAATCAGGGAAGAAGACAGGGAGATCGATAGTCTGGTTTAGATTTGCCTCAGAGGAAACCTTAGGCAAGAAGGACAGATTAGTCCAGAGGGACACCCTGTCTTTATGAAAAACTAAGTACGGAGGACGACTGCAAAGAGCATGAAGTTCAGATACCCTTCTAGCTGATGTTATGGCTACTAGAAAAAGGGTTTTCCATGAGAGCAACTTGAGAGGGCATGAAGCCACAGGTTCGAAGGGGGGGGAGAATCAAGGACGCCAGGACCAAATTCAAGTCCCACTGAGGTGGGGGATCTTTGATTGGGGGCTTGAGCAAAAAGATACCTCTTAGAAAGGCTTTGCAAAGTTTATGAGACATGATACTGGAGTCCGAGACACCTACATGAAAGTTAGATATAGCAGCTAGTTGTACTCTAATGGTAGATGAGGAAGAGCCTAAATGAAAGAGCTCTGCCAGGAAGTCTAGGATAGACTGGATAGGTGCGGTGAAAGGGTCTATATTTTTTGATGCTGCCCAGAAGGAAAAACGTTTCCACTTACTATTGTAAATCCTTCTGGTAGAAGACTTGTGAGAGGCTATCAGGATGTTACGGACCGAATGAGAAATTAAAGGAAGCCTGGCTAGGGTAGGAATCGGAGAAACCACGCTGTGAGGGTGAGAGATTGGAGGGAGTGGTGCAGCTGGCCCGACTGGTGGGTCAAAAGATCTGGCACTGGGTCCAGATGCCAAGGCTGCTCCAAGAGGTAATGATGCAGGAACGGAAACCATATCTGTCGAGGCCAGTAAGGGGAAATGAGGATCATAGTGACTCTCAAGGCGATAGCTTTCTGAATTAATTGAGAGATCAGTGGAAAAGGGGGGAAAGCATACAGAAGTCCCCGGGGCCAATCGTGGACTAGAGCGTCTCTGGTGGGTTGGCCTGGTAGAGGGAAGAGGGTGAAGGAAATCGTGACACTTGCTGTTTTGGGGAGTAGCAAAAAGATCGCAGCAAGGCCGGTCCCATCTTTGAAAGATTTCTTCCAGCACTGTTTTTTTTTAGAGACCACTCATGAGGCATGAGAATAGCCCTGCTCAACTTGTCCGCAATCACGTTAGACTTCCCAGGAATGTGCGTTGCTATCAGAAACCGCTGAGAAGAAATCGCCCACTGCCAAAGTCTGAGTGCCTCTCGACATAAGGGATAGGACTTGGTTCCACCCTGTTTGTTGATGTACCACACTACGGACATGTTGTCCGTCTGAATTGCAATAGTCCCTGTGGGAAGAGAGTCCTGAAGGGCTTGCAACGCTAAAAGCACTGCTCTCATCTCTAAGACATTTATGTGCAAGTGGCACTCGAAAGATTGCCATGTGCCCTGGACTGTCCTGCCCTGATAATGCCCCCCCACCCGATCAGGGAGGCGTCCGTTGTCACCGTGGCGATTGGGCGGGGGGGGGTGAAGGGTCTGCCCTGAAGAACTTGAGGTGATGTCATCCACCAAGACAGGTGATTCTTGCATGATTGGGTTAGCAGAATGATGTGAGACATTGGGAGCTGTTGGAAGGACCATTGAGAAAACAGCATCCACTGGAGGATCCGCATGTGAAAACGAGCTAGGGGAAGAAGTGTAATGGTAGCCGCCATGAGTCCTAATACCTTCAAGACTACCCTGGCTTTGATCTTGTTGCATTGAAGCAGAAGGTAAACGTGTTTGCGGATATCTGATACTCTTTGCTCTGTCAGTCTGGCAGAAAGATGAACTGTGTCTAAGGTGGCGCCTATAAAGGTAATAGACTGACGAGGCAGATTTTTTGAAATTTACTGAAATGCCTAGAGCTTGGCAAGTTTGAATGGTGAAGTCTCTGGATAGAAGAAGTTGATGCCTGGTGGTGGCGGTAAGGAGCCAGTCATCCAAATATGGAAACACCTGGAATCCTTGACGTCTCAAGTGAGCCGCGACCACTGCCATACATTTGGTGAACACTCGGGGGGCTGTAGTGAGACCAAAGGGCAGGGCTCTGAACTGGTAGTGACTGGCTCCCAGCCTGAAGTGGAGAAACCTCCTGGAGCGTCTGTGCATTTTGATATGGTAGTACGCATCCTGAAGGTCTATTGAGCACATCCAATTGTCCTGACCCAAGAAGGGAAGAATGGACTGTAGCGTGACCATCCGGAATTTTGTTTTCTCCACATACTTGTTTAGCATGCTGAGATCCAGTATTGGTCTCCAGTCCCCTGTCTTTTTTGGTACCAAAAAGAATTTGGAGTAGATTCCGGATCCTTGCTGGTCTGCTGGGACTGGCTGGATAGCTCTTTTTGACAGCAGCTTTGATATTTCTAACGCTGCTTGTTCCCTTAGACTGGGTGGAACGTCTGGAAGGGATCCTTTGGGTTGGGATGGGATGTGAATAAAGGGGATTTTGTAACCCTCGGATATAATCGACTGTACCCATTTGTCTTGAGTGAGGGAAAGCCAGGCTTCTGGGTACAGTGATAATCTCCCCCCGACTGCCTCCGAAGGTGGACAGCCGGGCAGCTCCTCAGGGATGCTGAAAGGGTTTATCAGAGAAAGTCTCTGCTACCCTGGTTTTGCGGACCACCTCTGCCCCTAGGGCGGCATCTATTGTTGTTCCCCCCTCTGCCTCTAGAGGGGAATCGACTTTGTGCGTCAGATGAGACTACTTGTGGTTTGCGGAACCACATCCCCCCCCCCCTGACCTTTGGGATAAGGTCTGGAAGGGGTAGAAAAATGGACTCCCACGGCAGAGAGAGTCTTACCTTCCTGCTCGCATCTAGTCAATGTATCCTTCACCTGAGGTCCAAACAACGTTGAGCCATCAAAGGGGGAATTGGTGAAGGATGCCTTGAAAGGGTCCGCAAAATTGCAAAGCCGCATCCAGGCGTGGCGTCGTAAAGCTACACCTGTGCCTGCGGCCCTACTCGCCCCATCGGCCGCATATGAGATCAGCCGCATGGAGGAGTTGACAATCGAATTCAGGGTTGCCAACTGGGAGTTCATTTTGTCTTGGAACCCCTCAGCTGTTGGATCCTGCATAGCATCACCCATATCCTTGAGTAAATCCCTGTGGAGACGGGTGAAGTGACACAAGTAGTTCAGCGACCGCATGGCAAAGGTCGCTGAGGAAAACATCCGCTTACCATACCTGTCCATGGTCCTAGACTCCTTATTAGGAGGATGGACAGGTACCGAAGGATCGGCTAATTCCTTCTTAGTGGCTGCGGCCACCACCATGGCATCAACAGAGACACCTTTAGATAAGAACTGTTTCTCTTTTGGGGCTGTAATAAATTTTGATGGCCTCCTTGGGGTAGGTTCCACTGAATCAGGGGCCATCCATGCCTTCCTTGCCACCACTTCCATGAGGGGGTCAAAGGGAGGAGACACCCAGGAGGTGGAAGGGCGAGAGCCAATCGCCTCAAGGTAGACCGACTCGTCCTCTGAAGGGTTAAGGGCGGGCCAGTTCCCCCTCTGTTTAAGGATTTCAAGGATGTCAGCAAAAGAGACATCCTCAGAGGGGGACCGAGGGGAACCCTCAGATTCCTCCAAGTCGGTGTCCGAGGTGATAGACTCAGGGGAGTCAATGTGCTTCCTCTTGCACTGTCTCTTCTGAGGGGGTTCCCCTGCCGGATCAAGAGAAGCCTCGGAAGAAGAGGATATTCCCAATGGGGAAACCTGAGGGGTTGGCTCTCTACAGTCTGGTACGAGGGGGTGGGTAGAAACCACCGCAGGCACTGAAGAGGGAGGAGCTGACAGAGCCGACCGTGGGGTAGACACGGGGTCTAGCACGCTCCGCATGACCTCGAAGGCACCCAGATCAGCCAGGGCCGAAGGTCCCTGCTCCGAGGAGACAAGGACCCCCCCGGCACCGACAGGGACTGCTCCGAGGCTGATGTCGGAGCCGAACTCACCAGCGCCGACGCTCCGAGAGGGAGAACGGGGTCGGACAAGGGTCCAATGCCACTCGCCCCCTTGGAGCCGACGAGGGAAGCCCGGCGCCGAGATCCCTCCAAAGAGGAAATCGGAGCAGACGACGGAGCCGAAAGGGAGGGTATCGGCTCCGATGCACCGACAGCCACGGCTCCGACGAGCCCGGGCTCCGAACTCAAAGGAGTCGGAGGAGGAACAGAAGCAGGGATGGGAATAGCCGCTGACTGTTGAGTAGGGCTATGCAGCATTTGGGCCAGTGCCTCGGACTTGAGAAGTCTACTCACGACCCTTTGTAAGTCATGGTCGGACAGCCTGGAGGACTGAGAGGAATGGGACCTGTGGCTCTGCTTCGACAGAAGAGGGGATCCCGGGGCCGAGTGGATGGAGCCGATGGAAGGGGACCTCGACCACTTCTTAGAAGGTGGCTCCGATAAAACTATCGGAGCCGACTGAGTCTTCGCACCCTCAGCTCCGGCCGGAGCTGAGGTAACGGTTTGAGTCTTCAAAACATCGACTCCAGCCGGAGCCGATGTCGAAGTAGTCTTAATGCTCCCAGCGGACGGCTCTGAAGCTGGAGCCGACGGCCTGGAAGTCTTTGAAGGCTTCCCCGATGCAGACTGGGTCGGGGGGCCTTCAGGCTTTAATAAGCCTCGAAGAATAAGTTTATTTTTGCGTTCCTGCAGGACTCTCGGGCTGAATGCATGGCAAACAGCACAGGAGTCCTGCAGGTGCAAAGGTCCCAGGCAATATACACAAGAAGTGTGACCGTCTGTCAGAAACATTTTCTGACCGCATGAGTCACACTTCTTGAAGCCTGAGACCTAGGAGTCTTTCGACATCCCCGAAAAGTGACTGTATACACAAAAAAGACACAGACACAAAAAACAGACACACCCTTTAACCTAAAAAGGAAAACCCAATCACACTGAATGACAAAGGGAAAAAAAGGGAAGTGGGCCAAAGGCCTAGAACTTAAAAAGGAATAAAAAGGGAATAAAAACAAAGGAAGACCCGATTTAAACTAAAAGGATACCCAGTACTATAAAACTGACTAAATAAAAAGGATACAGGTAGTTATTTTAATTTTCTGACTAGAAAATCTCACTAACCTGCCAGAGCCGGTAGAAGAAAGCACCTCGCAGCTAAGCGGCAAACGAGATCTGAGTAGTTACCGCCTAGCATTGTGGGATATAGGGGAGCTTCGAGCCGGTGGAAATAGCTCTCGAGCTTTAGTATTGGCCGAGTCGGAGCCAAGGATCAGCTCCGAACCCATCCAGCAAGAATGAAGGCGAGATTGACAACTTAACATCTCATGTTTACTGACAACCAGCTAATTCTCAAACTGACAAGGTATGCGAGATATGTATTTACGCAACATCACTGCAGGCAAAGCTCTCACATAAAAGCATGTCTAATGTCAATCAGGTTGTCAGGAGTACACACACTGTACCAAACTCACACACAGTACAAAGCAGACACACAGACCCATATATGCAGGGGCACTTATATGCAGCCTTCCTAAATCCCCAAATACATCCTCTATGCAGTACATATAATAAATACCCTCAGCAGTCCTGAATGCATTCTGTCAAAACAGCATCCACATCATCACATACAGGCACATCTCATGGAGCTTCAGAGTTTAAGCCCTTAAGGCAAGTTACCACACAATCCAACATTCTGGTTACTGGAGCCTCCATTGCCAGACACACTGATGTCTCTCTTACCAGGCTGAGTAAGGAGAAAGTCCAGTCAGTAGCTTATCAGGGGACCAGTATGCACTACATTATGCACACAAACGTCATTGGGCCACAAGTACCAGTACGACTCAGTCATAGTCCATTTGGATGTAAATGACCCGAGATGCACCTCTCTAGACTATATGAATATAACAATTTATGGAACTCTCAGAATGTGTGTACCAGGGTGATATAAGTCTAGCAATGAGCAGCATTTTACCTTCTCCAAAGATGGTGCCACAACATGAACAGAAGATGACTAACTTTAATAACTGGGTGTGTTTCTGGTATCATTCTATGGGGGTACAATGTTTTTCAGCATACAAGGAGACTGTCAACAGACCATGCTGCTTTGCCAGGGATGGTCTGCACCTCTCCTGCCCAGGTTTTCAAATATTACCTAAAAGATTGTCCACCCATAATGCCTTTTTAGGCAATGTCAAACAAAGTACTTCTGACACTGCAAATTAAAAGCAAGAAAATCTAAAGGTATTACAGCTCAATGCTAGTAGTCTAAAACAAGAAACTCCACTCCCTACAAGTTCTCCTCACCCTACAGAATGCTGATATCTGTGCAGTCACTGAGGCATGGTTTAAAGGCATGGAGAGCACACAGGCAGCACAAGGCTGTAATGCCTTCCACAGTTTAGACCAGCTACTACATACAGAGGAACTAAAGCTGGAGGTGTCTAGATTTACATAAAAAATAAATATACCTCAATGCTGGTCAAACAGGACAATGCACTCGAGCTTCTTCACATTCAAATCACTATAGGCAAAATCCCATATCACTTCCTTGCAAGCTATTGGTCCTCCTCTATGACTCAGGAAATCCAAAACATGCATTTAGACTTAATGGAAACACTCACATCCAACCCAATACCATGTTCATGGGTGACTAATTACCCCCAGTATTAACTGGAAATCATATACAACACCAAACATGCAGGCACTGACATTCCTGGATTTTGTAAATACAAACTCCTTGGACCACACTGTCAATACACTGACCAGGGACACAAATGTATTGGATATGGACCTTACTAATATGGGACAGTGTTGCACACCCCCTAGTGTAATGTCCTCTCTGGTAAGGTAAAATGATAAAATGGTCTCCTTTGAAGTAAAAACAAAACCCAGGAACCCAGTTAACCCTGGAATGTTCAGGAACTACCCTAAAGCTAACTTCATACTATTAAGTGATAACTGGGAAAATTTCAAGCCCCCCGTAAACTCTGGGAATGCTGCTACCTCTGCAGGACTGTTCATAGAAACCCTGTATAAGCATACAGGCAGCTGTACCCATCATGAATAAGTACAGAACTACTCAGAAAAAAGCCACCCTGGTGGAATCACATCATCAATGGGCTCTACAACAGAAGGAAGAAAATCATGGCAAAAATTAGGAGATGCAGCACCCAGTAGGATAAAAGTACTCTCATCAAACTAAACAAACAACTCAAAGGAAAAATAAAGTCTTGTTGTTGTTGTCTTACGGCTTTTCCCGGTTAGGGGTCGCCACAGCGGAACTCCGGTCCGCTAATGATTGGCAGTAGATTTTTGTGCCGAGTTGCCAGCCTGGACGCACAACCTTCAATGAAGGTATGCCCATTCACGCATATCTCCACGCAGAAGACATTCTAACTGAGAATCGAACAGGACAACGTCTTACTGTGAGGTGACAACGTTACCGTAGCAGCACCACCACCGCAGATAAGAAAAATAAAGTCTACCATAGCCAAATCTGAGATAAATTTAGCCTCCCACACCAAGGACAAACACAAGTCATTCTTTAGCTATGTCCACAACCTCAAAGGCGATACACAGTTGTGTGCTGAGCTCTTTGTTAATGGAGCTACTTATACTGAGCCTGAAGTTATATCAAACCTACTAGCAGACAAATTCAGCTTTAACTTTACCCCTGCCCCTCTCCCAACATTCCCTCAGGAAATACCATCAAATTTAACTCCCGTACTATCACTAGGGAACTGGTGCTCAATGGTCTCCCTAAGGCCAAGAACAGTGCATCGATGGGCCCAGACAATATCCCAGAATGCTTTCTAACCACCATGAAACATGACCTATCCAGCCCTCTGGAATCACTATTTAACCGTGCCTACAAAAATCCTTTGTAACAGCAAGTCATCCCTCTGCACTAAGGTGGGCCATCAACAGACATTGGAAACTATATGCAAAGCCATTGTAAGAATTATCATGGAAATGATCAAAAATGACACAGGAGGAGGTGTAATGAAAAAGGAGGTGGCGTAGCCATTCTCTACTCCAATAGCTTAATAGACCATTACCTCTTCCAGACTTCCACCCGCATTACAAACTGCCACTTGAATCCCAGCAAAAAACTTTTAGTTATGTACTCACCATAACTTCAGATGTTTGGGATCCATCTCGCCTACATTCTGACTGATGGGCTCGGAGCCGATCCCTCGGCTCCGACTCGGCACGCTTATGCTATAGAGCGAGGCCTCTAATTGGCTGAGCTATCTTTATCCCAGGATGCACCACCACTAATCCCCCAGATCTTGTTTGTCCGCATTCATGCACACATGCACAGCTTGTTTATATAACATTGTTAGATGTTTCAAGATGAAACAACAGGATTCGGACCTTCTGATATCCTCTGATCTCCAAGGAAGGGGAAGGAGGGTGGGTTATTTGGAATGTGGCGAGATGGATCCCAAACATCTGAAGTTATGGTGAGTACATAACTAAAAGATGTTATGTGATCCTATCTCGCCTACATTCTGACTGATGGGACAGCGTCCCTAGCACCTAAATCCCGGGTGGCTCATTGGAAAACACTCCTGAGCACTGTGGAACCAAATGAAGCTCGTCCTCTAGATGCCACATCTAATTTGTAGTGAGAAATGAAGGTATGCGGGGAAGACCATGTAGCCGCAGCACAAATGTCACTAATAGCAAGCTTAGAATGAAATGCTACCGAAGTAGCCATAGCCCTTGTAGAATGAGCCTTGACAGAGGTGGAAAGCTCCTTGTTAGAATAAACATAAGCTTGAGTAATACAGTCCCTGATCCATTTGGCAATAGTGACCTTTGTGACTGCATTGCCCAATTTGTTTTCTGCAAAGGACACAAACAACTGATCTGTCTTCCTTGATTGTTTGGTCCTATCCAAATAAAAACGTAACTGTCTGTGGACATCTAGTGTGTGGAAAATAAATTCTGCTTTATTGGAGTATTTTGGGAAAAAAACTGGGAGCTCTAATGATTGTTGCAAGCATAAAGTAGAACAGACTTTAGGAACAAAAGAAGGATTTGGTCTGAGGGAAACCCTGTCTGTATGAAAAACAGAGTACGGAGGTTTCACTGACAAAGCTTGAAGTTCTGAAACCCTTCTGGCTGAAGTAATTGCCACTAAAAAAGCTGTCTTCCATGATAGAAACTTTAAATCACAGGTAGCTGCCGGTTCAAAGTGTCTAGAAGTCAAGGCGCGTAATACTATGTCGAGATCCCATGGAGGTGCAGGATGAGAAACTGGAGGTCTTAATAGGGCAGCACCTTTCAAGAAGGTCTTACACAACCTGTTGCTCATTAAGGATGGGTCTATGGATTCATGAAAATTAGAAATCGCTGCCAATTGTACTTTGATGGTAGAAACAGAAGAGCCTTGATTGAAAAGATAGGTTAGGAACTTGAGTACTTCTGTTACAGGGGTTGAAATGGGGTCCAGGCCCCGGAGTTGAGCCCATATAGCAAATCTTTTCCATTTGCTAGAATAAAGTTTCTTCGTAGCAGACTTGTGGGCCGAAGACAATATGTGCACTACATCTGGGTCTAGTGCATGTCTCCTGACTATGGTTGGAAGAGGAGGAGCCAGGCCGTCAATCTTAATGTGTGTAGGGACTGGTGTAGTAGTCCCGACTGATGAATCAGTAGGTCTGGGACCTGGTCCAGGAACCATGGACCTTCCAGAGCATGTTTCCGAAGAAAGGGAAACCAGACTTGACGAGGCCAGTAAGGAGCAATTAAGATCATCTTGCTCCCTAAGAGAGAAGCCTTCTGAATTACCTTGGGTAGGAGAGGAATTGGCGGGAAGGCATAAAGCAGGCCGGTGGGCCAAGGATGGGCTAACGCGTCCATAGGGCTCTTCCCCGGAGCTGGGGATAGGGAGAAAAATTCTTTGCACTTCGCATTCAGAGGAGTAGCGAAGAGGTCGCAGCATGGAACTCCTCATTCGCTGAAAATCTGTTTTGTAATAGTCATGTTCAGAGACCATTCATGAAGAGAGAGGATGGTTCTGCTCAACCTGTCGGCTATGACATTGGATTTGCCCGGTATGTGAGTAGCCACTAGGAAGCATTTGGTTGAGACTGCCCATTCCCAGACCCTCATCGCTTCTCTGCAAAGAGGATAGGATCTGGTCCCCCCCTGCTTGTTCAGGTACCAGACAACTGACATGTTGTCCGAGTGAACAGCAATTACGCCCTGAGGGAGGTAACAGTGAAGGGCTTGAAGGGACAGGAGTACTGCTCTCATTTCTAGGATGTTGATGTGGAGAGAGGTCTCTTCCGGATGCCATTTGCCCTGGACTGACCTGCCCAGGGAATGCCCCCCCACCCCGTCTGGGAGGTGTCCGTGGTCAAAGTGGCCGCCGGAGGAAGAAGAACAAACGGTCGTCCCTGATCCAAATTGGACGACATTAGCCACCAGCGAAGGTCCCGTCTGCAAGATTCTGTGATCCATATTAAATGATTGAGAGGGAGTTCCTGAAAGGACCACTGAGTTGAAAGAAGCCACTGGAGGATTCTCATGTGTAACCTTGCCAAGGGAACTAACAGAACTGTGGCAGACATCGATCCCAATAGTTGCAAGACCATTCTGGCTGGGGCTTTGGACTTGGGGAGTAGGGCTCGAACCTGATTTTGTATGATCTGAATTCTGTCTGCAGGTAGATAGACCCGCATCTGGTTTGAATCTAACTCTGCCCCTATGAATTTTATTCTTTGAGATGGCCGTAACACAGACTTTGGCCAATTGAAGGTGATTCCTAGGGAATTGCCCAGTGATGTTGTGGCTTGCAGGCTCCGTAGAAGTAGATGCTTGGAGGTGGCAGTTAGAAGCCAGTCGTCTAGGTACGGAAACACCTGGAATCCTAGACTCCTCAAGTGAGCAGTCACTACTGCCAAGCATTTGGTGAACACCCTGGGGGCTGTGGTGAGACCAAAGGGCAGCATCTAAACTGAAAATGACTGCTTCCTAGGCTGAAGCGCAAGTGTCTCCTGGACGTTTGATGTATTTTGATATGGTAATACGCGTCCTTGAGGTCTATGGAGCACATCCAAACACCTTTCTCCAACAACGGGAGAATGGTTTGTAAAGTGACCATTCGGAACTTGGACTTCTTGACTGAATGGTTTAGGTGGCTTAGGTCCAAAATGGGCCTCAAGTCCCCGGTCTTTTCTGGCAATAAAAAGAATCTTGAGTAAGTACCTAATCCGATCTGGTCTGCGGGGACCGGCTGGATGGCTCCTTTTTGCAGCAGTTTTGAAATTTCTATGGCTGCGGTATCCCGTTGACTGGGTGGCGGGTCCGGGATTCTTTTGGACTGGGGGGGGGACAACAGAATGGGATGGAGTAACCTCCGGCGATAATTCGAAGCACCCATCGGTCCTGAGTGATCCTTTCCCAGGCCTTTAGGTGCTTCAAAAAACGACCCCCGACTGGCTCCGGAGCAGCACAGCCGGGCAATCCTTCAGGGACTATGAAAGGTTGAGGAGCCATGAAAGGACTCATGGTCTCCAGTGTTGCGGGGGCCTCTGCCACCTCTGGGACGGCGTCTTCCTGATGAATTTCCCCCTCCTCTGCCTCTGGAGGAAGAACCTTCCTGCTGAGAGGGGTAAGACTTCTGCGATCTCCGGAACCACATCTTCCCTCCTCTTTTAGCCTTGGGATAAGGCCGAAAGGGAGTGGAAAATCATGCCCCTACGGCAGTCAGAGTCTTACCCTCCTGTTCACAGCGGGTAAGTGTGTCTTTCACCTTGGGCCCAAACAGGGAGGACCCATCAAAGGGGGCGTCGGCGAATGAAGACTTGAAGGCCTCCGCAAAATGACACAGGTGAAGCCAGGCTTGTCTCCGTAGAGCAATGCCTGTACCCGCCGCTCTACTCGCCCCCTCGGCTGCATACGAGATGAGCCTCATGGACGAGTTCGAGATGGATGACATCGTAGCCAGCTGAGATCCAACCGTCTGGGCCAGCTCCTCAGGCAGGTTACCTAAGAGGGTATCGGACAGCTCCTTAATCAGATCCCTCTGGAATCTCGTAAAGTGCGTTAGGTAGTTCAGAGACCTCAAAGTAAAGGCCGCTGAACTAAGGGTGCGCTTGCCGTACCGATCCATGCTCCTAGACTCCTTATTAGGAGGATGGATGGACGTAGAAGCTTCTGCTACATCCTGTTGTGTAGCAGATGCCACCACCATAGCATCCACAGCCACACCTTTCGTGAGGAACTCTCTATCTGGGGGTGCTGAAAGAAATTTGTTTGGACGAGCGGGCACCGGTTCCACAGAGTCCGGGTGTTCCCACACCCTTCGACAGATCAAATCCAAGAGCTCGTCGAAGGGCGGAGACACCCAGGAGGCGGAGGGCTGAGCCCCGAAGGCCTTCAGGAACACTGACTCATCAGCAGAGGGAGGTTTGGACTGCCAGCCACCTCGTTGTTTTAGGGCTTCAAGGATGTCTGCAAAGGAGACATCATCCGAGGACGACTTGGGGGAACCCTCTGCATCATCGAGATCGGTGTCAGATGTCAAAGACTCGTCAGGGGAGTCAACGTGCTTCCTCTTGCACGTTTTCTTCCTGGGAGGTTCATCCGAAGAGGCTTCAGAAGGACCTCCAGGAGGGGGAGAAACCCCAGTGGGGGTAACCTGAGGCCCAGGGGCTCCGCTGTCTGCTGACAGGGGAACTGCCAATGACCCAGTCTCCAAATGCAGGGAAGGAGCTGGGGAAACTGTGGAGGTAGCCAAAGAAGATTTGGCTAGAGCACTCCTCATAGCCCTGAAGGCGGGACCACCAGAAACCTGGGAAGGTCCCTCCGTGGCCACGACAGTGGACGGTACTCCCGCCGACGCACCAAGAGGGAGACTTGGGACCAAGGTATCAATCCCGAAGCCTCCCCCCCAGGGCCGAAGGAAGAAGTCCGTGCACTGAACTCCGACCCAGGAGCCGGAGTCGGAGCAAGGGTCGGGCCTGACCCTAACACCTCCACTGGTTCCACCAACACCTGCTCCAACGGTGCCGAAGCTGTTGGAGGAGGAAGAACTGTAAGGGAGTGGACCATCGGCTCCGAAGCCAAATGGGCTGGAGCCGAAACCATCTTTTGGAACACTGGAGACTGGAAGAGTCGAAGGAGTACCCTGTCGATGTCCGAATCAGACATCCTGGAAGATCTCGAGGATACCGATCGGGCCCGAACCGATTTCTCCATTGGCTCCGAAGGGCTTGGGGACCGGCTCCGAAAGGACTCCACAATTATCGGCTCCGAGGAACCTTTCAAAGAAATTTCCCTCGGCGCTGATAAGGACTTTGGCTCCGAGGGGGAAGTGTCTGAGCAGATGACCCTTATCGGCTCCAATATCAGTGGAGCCGATGAGGGTGACCCGCCTCTCGATGCTCCAGACCTCGGCTCCGAAACCCGAGGGGTCGAGGTAGGAGGCATCGAGGCAGACCGTTCAGACCTCGGCTCCGAAGTCCGTGGAGCCGATGGAGAAGTCTGCTTACCTTTTTTAGCTGTCTGTTCCGACTGACTGGTCGGAGCCGGCGCTTTCCTCTTCTTAGAAGGAGATGGAGAGGAAGATAAAGCCTCCTCGAAAGAAGGCTTGATTAATCCTTTAAGGATTAATTTGTTTTTCCTCTTTTGGAGGACTCGGGAGGAAAACGCATGGCATACACTGCATGATTCCTGGAGATGTTTGGCGCCAAGACAATAGACGCACGAGGAGTGGTCGTCCGTAATGGACATTTTAAACCCACACCTCGTGCACTTTTTAAACCCGGAGGGTTTATGTTCCTTAGACATAGTTGTGCAGAAAAAGACAGAACACAACAGTAAACTTCAAACAGTTCTATGACACAGGTACAAAAAGTATGCTCGTACACAGAATGTTATAAACTGAAGAAACTTTTTTTTTTTTTTTTTAAATACAGACAGAAAAAAAGGAAAAGGGAAGAAACAAGGAGGGTCAAGACCCTCTAACTCAAACGGGTACTTGACCCACACACAACCACTAAGGAAGTTAGTACAGGGGAAGGCCCCTCTAACTAAAACGGAACCTTCTCTGACAGGAAAATTAAAGCAAATTTGTATAAATCAACAAGAGACACACTCGTACACAAAAAATAGCTGTTAAAACAGCTTTTGGGTTGAAAAGAGAGAACTACTGACAGGAAAAGTAGACTATTAATATAGTACTTAGCCCAGCCAATGTTGAGACCACGTCCAAGCTTTGTAAGTGGCAAACGAGATCTGGGGGATTAGTGGTGGTGCATCCTGGGATAAAGATAGCTCAGCCAATTAGAGGCCTCGCTCTACAGCATAAGCGTGCCGAGTCGGAGCCGAGGGATCGGCTCCGAGCCCATCAGTCAGAATGTAGGCGAGATAGGATCACATAACATCTTGCTATTGCCTCCATTTATCTCTCCCCAGGAAACAACCTGCCCATACTAGAAAATATCTTATCCTTGTTCTCCCTCTCTGTACCCTATGAAACCCTTACCCCTGGAGATGTGAACATAGACTGGTCCAAACTTATTTCTGACTCCCCACAACTCGGCATCAACTTGCATGGCTTCCAGCAACTTATCTCAACCCCCACTTGCTTTCACAAAAACTCCCACCCAGCTCAACCATTAACTGGATCCTTACTAACTCCCCCCAATACTACCATGACCCTACTACCCTACCCAATTCCCTTAGCGACCATCTCACTACCTCTGTTCTCAGATACTCCTGCCAAACTCTCAAATCACACCTTACTAAAGACTGCCATAAAATATCCCATTTTGATGCCAACCATTTTAACCATATTCTTGCTAACATAGACTGGTCCATCCTTAAAGAACAACCTCTCACCAATGCCGTAAGTACATTCAATAGCATCTTCCTTAACACTCTAGACTCTCTAGCTCCCACTAGAAAGGTTAGAATAAAATCAAACCAGGCACCATGGCTTTCCAAAGAAACTAGGTCCCTTAAGCATCAAAGAGATAGAGCATGGAAAGCTTGGACCAAAACTAAACTACAACGCTCGCTACTCAAATTTAAGAAACCAAACAAAAAAACATATTATAAATGATAAAAAGTAATACTATAGCTCAGCTCAGCTCAACAACAAATCCAACCCTCGCAAATTTTGGTCTACCCTGAACAAAATTCTCTCTCCAGGTAGTCCATCTAACCCATCCCCATACCCAAATGCATCCCCCTAGAAACTGCTACCCTCCTTAATCAACACTTCATTAACAGTATCCAGAATCTCCTACACTCTAAATCTAACTCTACTTCTGCTCCACCTCCAAATCTTCTAAACTCAACTTTCTTTTCCTTTCACCCCATTCCCACATCCTAGATCAAATCTCTCTCCTCTTTAAGCTCAAACCTTGTTCTCCCTCCATAGATAACCTACCTCCTTCCTTCCTCAAACTTGCTGCTGAATCTATTGCATACCCTGCATCTATTCTAATCAAAAGATCCATCCTCGAAGCCACTGTACCCGCCTTGTGGAAATCCTTTTTTACTATTCCATTACATAAAGGTGGAAATTCCACTGACCCCTCCAACTACCGTCCTATTGCTATTCTTTCTCCCCTCTCTAAAATCCAACAGAAGTGTATCCACTTTCAGCTTCTAAAGCACCTCCTCCAGCACAAACTACTCACTCCCACTCAACATGGATTCTGCCCCAACCACAGTACAACTGCAGCTCTTCTATCTTTCACCCATACTATTGCTGAGGCTCTTGACAACAATAAACTGACTTCCTGTCTTTTCCTCGACCTTTCTACAGCTTTTGACACAGTCTCACATCCTCTACTACTAACAAAGCTTGCCAACCTCAACCTATCTCCCACCTCCTTAGCCTGGTTCTCTAGCTACCTATCCAGGAGGCAGCAATCCGTTAAATGGCTCTCCTCCTCCTCTCAATTCCTCCCTGTCCCAACTAGGGTACCTCAAGGCTCCATCCTAGGTCTCCTCCAAGTTTAATGTCTTCACTAATGATATTTTCATTTCTTGCAAAGAATCTTCCCTCATTCAGTACGCAGATGATTCGACACTTATCTCAACCTCTAACAGTATCTCTGAGCTCCACTCCCTAACACAAGCCTTTCCATCCTCTGAAAAGTGGCTTTCAGACAACCTACTCATACTAAACCCAAAAAAAAGAGTAAACTACTACTCTTCCTCCCTCGCCATCTTTCTCAGCTTAAAACTACTTTTACCATCAAATCTTCCAATTGCACAGTTATCCAACCAGACACCCATACTAAACTCTTAGGGGTCATCATTGATGATGAACTAAAATTTAATCTTCACATACTCCAATGTATTAAGAAAACACATCAGAAATTGGGCCTACTCTATCGGAACAAAAAATTCCTAACCCCCAATTCCAGACTCACCCTAGGATGAGCTCTCCTCCTCCCCTCCCTCCTGTATGCCGCTCCAGGTCTCACCAACATTCAGGCCACAGCCCTAAACAAACTTCAACAAACATACCACAAAACAGCAAAATGTATTACTAATTCCCCTTACAAGACTCATCACTGTATCTCTCTAAACTCTCTCTAATGGCTAAAACTCCCCCAACAGCTGCAGCTATCTCAGGTCCAAATTTTACACTCTATTATGTACAAACCTTCTGCCTGCCCTTCCCTCTCTTCCTTGATCTCTCCCTATACTCCATCTTGAACCCTCCATACCTCCAATCAGAAACTACTAGACATCTACCAACCCAAAAAAAAACATAGGCAAGTTGCTGTACAAACACTCTGTCTCACAAGCTTGGAACAAACTTCCTCTTCACATCCGCTCCATCACCCACTCCTCATACTTTAAAAATGAACTAAAAACTCACCTTCGGAACTCCAAAATCTGCCCCTGCTTCGACCCAATCTAATTCCCCCATCTCTCTCCTTGATGCCTCACTCCATTATCTTTTCCACATCTCCCTGTAAGATAGGCTTCTTTCTCCATTTTTATTTTAAGTTTGGTGGACTGCACAGGAGCCCCCTGTGTAAAACAGAAAACGTGTACTTGTCTCTATACTTGTATGATTATTTGCTTTCCCTCTGAGCCTGATGCATTTGCACACACACAACTGTATTTGCACTCGGTGTAACTTGTATATTTGTATGATCTACTATCTTGGACATAATGACTGTATATTGTGTAAACTTGTAATGTATTTGTATATCTTCTATTTTGGAGCTTTTCTCCTCGGGTCTCCTCTGAAAAAGGGCCCAAAAGCCCAGCAGGACCAACAGGGTTAACAAATGTCAATAAATAAATAAAATAATAAATAGGAAACTTCTAGGCACTGGACCCAACCCATCTTGGTTTAGTCAAGGGTAGCTCTTGCCTACTCAATTGAGTCTATGACAATGGATTGAATACACTAAATATCAAACGGCCAGAAAATTGAAAACACAGGTGATAGAAACCCGTTTTGTAGGGGCTGCTCCCCCCCCACTAAATATATATATATATACTAACTCCAAGATTGCACTACAGTGAGGAAATGGCAAATTTCCCGATTTTCATTGTACCGTGATCTCATAAAACGGGTTTCTATCATCAGCGTTTTCAGTTTTTCGGCCATTCGATATTTAGTGTATTTGATCCATTGTCATAGACCCTACTCAACCTGGTGGACTTTTTTTTCCCAATAAACATCTTTATTAAATTACCACATATGGCATAAGCGATCTTATATTTACATAAATGAAAAACAAACACTGACACCACTTCAGTTGCAAACATTATACATCACAGACACCACAGAAACAACTGCAGTTGCAAACATTATACATCACTTATAATCTATCCAGTCATTATTATATGGCTCATTCAAATCCTGCCTCTTAAACTTCATTCCTTCACTGCATATATTCTTCCAACAATTCCCATTTTTTCTATGTAGTTTGCTCCGTCCCTTTTCTAAAGATCCCAATTCCAATTGTTTTATCTGTGTTACTATATTCACTACTTCTAGCAAAGTTAGTCTAGAATTTGATTTCCATTATCCAGTAATTGCTTTTTTGGCAGCCACCATAATTAGACTCAACAAGGCTTTACTATGTCTAGGCAATTCCAATTCTGTAAGAATACAGCACAGAAAGCCCAAGGAAGTACAGCACACTGCTTTATTCAGAGACAGCACTCCACAATCTTGTGGAGTGCTGTCTCTGAATAAACCAGTGTGCTGTACTTCATTGGGCTTTCTGTGTTGTATTCTTACAGTTTTTGAACTCTTTTTACAGGACTTGCTTCCATTTTTTTGCAATTCCAATTCTGTATAACAACGCAAAAAAAAAAATAAAAAAATTCTTCACTTCACAGTCAATCCAATCCCCTCACCCAACATCTCTGACAGAGCAGTCCACATGGAATCCCCAAAGTCAGCCAGCTCATTACACTCCAAAAAATATGTTCCGAGCCACCTCTTTCTTGCTCATTGCACCTCTAACATTTGTTATTCACCTGAGGAAAAATTTACTGGCGTCTACTCAGGGTATAAAAATACCTATGTAAACACTTCCAGGCAAAGATCCTAAATCTTCTAGACTTTGTTGCATATTTGGGAGATATACATATATCCCCCATTGTTTCTTTGTAAATTGCTTATCCAATCTTATCTGAAGTAGTTTACTTCATTTGCTCTTCAACCTGTGGGTTACGGATCCGTATCGGATCCAAGATGGCAGTTTCACCAGCATCTAATCAGAGCTCCAAGCTCCTCCCCTTACCCATAATACCCCTCCATCTCCTTCCTTCCCTCAGATCTCGTTTGCCATGGATTTGCTTAGCATCGTGATCTCGGAGCTCCAGACGTGGTGCTTGCTTTAATATTGTTTCTCTCAGAACTTTTGGGGTAAGAGTGAACTTTCTTATTGTATTAGGTTAGGGTTTCCCATTCCTTTCCCTCCCCTTCCTCGCGTTGGTCGGGAAGAAAAAAGTCAGAGTTTCCTATAGCAGCGTGTGTGTGTGTGTGTCTGTGTGTGTGTACTTGGTCTAAAAACTGTTGTTTTCTTCTGTTTATTTTCAGGCATGGCCGAACAAAATAAGCCTGTCTTCAGAAAGTGCACAGTGTGTGGCCATACTTTATCCCCAGTAGATGACCACACTCTGTGCGTGGTATGTTTAGGGGTCGCACATCTGTCGACTGACCGCTCTATTTGCGCGAGTTTTAACCTGTGGGCCTTGAAAGATCGAAAGGCCAAGCTGGTGATGAAGAGATTGTTGTCAGGTCCAGGAAGGGCAGCTTCCTTACTGGTGGCCCAGGAGGCTCATTCTCTTTCAGCATTCAATGTGGTGGAAAGGATGCTTTCGAGTGGGTTGAGACCCCTGACTATTTCCTAAGATTCCACCCCAGCTCCCTCGGCTCTGGATGTGACCTCAGCCATTTTGTCCACTAAGAGACAGCCCTTGCCTGAAGTGCCCCAGGTGGTTCCCCTTGTGGAACAGACAGTTTGCAAGTCCGCTTCAAACAGTCCCACCAAAGAGGCTCCTCGCAAATGGACGTGCAAAAGGAGGCACCTGGAGTCCTCCCCAGAGTATCTCACTGAGGACACCAACACCCCCCCACCAATGATGTCTCCTTTGAAGACATCATGGAAATTCTGTGCCAAAGGGGGGGGGTCTGCCCCCAAGCCTACCTCAGATGAGTCGGTGTTTCTGGAGGCCTTCGGCATGGGCCCATCTACTTCTTGGGTATCCCCTCCCGTGGATCCATTGGTGGGCCTTATAACCTCCTGGGCATGGAAGGAACCAGACACCGTGAAGCCAATTCCAAAGCACCAGACAAGATCCTAAGTCCCCCCTAGGATAGACCTAGTTGGAATAAAGGGTCCCCTGCAGACACTATGGTGGTAGTAGCAACCACCAAGAAAGAAATAGCCCAAGAAAGTTCTACAGTCCATCCTCCTGACCGTGAGTCCAGGATGATGGATTGCCTAGGGAAGCGGGTGTATGTCTCAGCTTCCTTTTCCATAAGGGCACTGAATTACCTGGCATACATTACCTGACTACACTGTGACCTTGTCTAAGAGATAGCTGAATTGTCCCTGGAGTCCATGTCGCCAGAGGATAAGAGTACATTCTCTGCACGGATGGCCACTATGAAAGTGGTACCCAACACGTCCATGCATCGCCTATCGCATGCTACTGAAGGAGCGGCAAGGGCGGATGTTTGGGGGTTGCCATGAGGCGTCACACTTGGCTCAGGCTGTGTCAGTTCACAGAGCCCTTTAAGGCATCATTTGCAATGGCCCCTTTTGATGGTTCTTCCTTTTTCAGGAAGACTGTTCGTGAGGCATTGGTCCAGAGTGAAAAGGACAGGAAGACACTGTCTGCCGTCGGGATCCACTTCTCTAGTCCTAAAAGAGCCTTCTCCAGGAATCAGCAAGGGCAATAGAAGATGTGGTACCGAATCAGCGAGGGCAAAACAAGATGTGGTACCGAATCAGCGAGGGCAAAAGAAGATGTGGTTCCGGATGTCTCAGTATTCCGGGGATGCTCAGGACATCTTCCCCCAGAGGGGGTTTTGATAGACGCTGGCCCAGAGGCAGAGTGGGTCAGAGGAACGTGGGGTCTCCACAACCATTCTCGGTCAAGCCCACGCAGCGGCCCTGAGGGGCTGCCCGACTGCTCTGCTCTGGAGGCAGTCGGCGGTCATTTTTCATTGCATCTAATGGCATGGGAGTCCGTGTCAACAGACCATTGGGTGCTTCTGATCATATCCAGAGGCTATTCCATCCCCTTTGTGAAATTCCCTCTTCCACCAAAACACCTCCCACTATAAAAAGCCTTATAATATTCAATATTCTGTTTCATTTACGTGTTTTCTAATAAATTTGTTACTGGATAAAGCCTAGAGTCTTAATCCAGTCATCTCCCTATGCAAGCATGGGAAAAAGCACACTGATTTTTCTTTTGTCATACTCTCTTAACCAGACCTTTCCTCTCTCCCCCTTTTTTACATTTCCTACAACTGAAAGGAGAAAAAGACAAAAGCACCTGTTTATATTAGTATCCCCATTGCATTAAAAAAAACTGAGAAAACTTTACTTCACGTCTAATTGGTTTTGTCTCATCTTTAAAGCCCTCCCAGCTTGGAAAACTCTCTCTTAAAGATAATCAATCTAAGGTCCATAACACAGTCATTTCCTCATACAAATATAAAAAAATCACATAAACACACAAAAACATACTCGGAGACTCTAAATAAAAATCTGCCTAAGCAGCAGAACCTCCAAAGCAGACACCCAAGCAACCGCTACCCCAAAACAAAACAAGTGCAACACATAGCTCACAAAACTAGTGAGGCGAACAGTCACAGCCCTTAAGGCAACACACCTGATACACTTGTAATAGGTGACTATCTTCAGGCACACTGACGTCCCGCTCACCAGGCTGAACAAAGAGAAGGTCACGGTGAGCTGCCTGTCGGGCGCTAGGATCCGCCACATAACACAAGCACTCAGGTCACTCCAAGGTAAATACAAATATGACTCAGTCATTGTCCATGCTGGTGTGAATGATCTGAGATGTACTTCCCTGGACTACATGAAAAGAGACAGAGGAGCTCTCTGAGCATGTAGCCCAGGCCAAGAATGATGCCACAATATGAGGACAAGATGATCAATTTCAACAACTGGCTTAAGTATTGGTGTCATTCAAAGGGGATCCAATGCCTGTCTGCCTGGGATGACATGCTCGACAAGCCACGATGCTTCACTAGGGATGGCTTGCACCTGTCACCCCAGGGGTTTCGGATATTGGCAAAGGCTCTTGCCACCCCCATAGTGCCTTTTTTAGGCATGGCTCAAAAGACAAACCCACCTCCATAGGTATCACAAGGGATAAGAAACTAAGAGTAATGCTACTCAACGCCAGAAGTCTAAACCTCAAGATGCACGCACTCAAAACTCTCCATAGCATGGAGAACATCGATATCTGTGCAGTAACAGAAACCTGGTTCAAGGCTCCCGAGAGCACCCCAGCACTACTTATACCTCATACCATGTTTTTCGGCCCCAAAACTTGGACCGAACCACAAAAGGAGGGGGAGTATCAATATTCGTCAAAGATACCCACACCTCCAGGTTGGTGGCACAGCACGAAGCATCAGAGACTATCCATGTGCAACTAACAGTGGGTAAAACTGTCTTCCAGTTTATAGCCTGCTACAGACCACCCTCCCAAACCCAGGAACCCCACTCAGCCTTCCTGAGAACACTGGAAAATATGAATGTCTCTCCAAACACCATCATATTGGGTGACTTCAACTACCCTACCAGACTGGGAGCATTACTCTAGCTCCAACACCCAAGCCCAAAGGTTCGTAGAATTTATAAACTCAAATGCTATGGAACAACTTGTTACCACTCCCACAAGAGGGGAAAACATACTGGACCTGATCATCACCAACATGGGGACTCTATGCTCCAGACCAGAAGTGTATCCCTCACTGGTAAGATCAGACCATAAACTAATCTCACTAGATATTCACATCCCGACCCCAGCCCCTGCCCAGAAAACCACAGTGAAAAACTTCTCTAAAGCAAATTTCACACTCCTCAAAACCGAGGTGGAATCCTTCAAAGCCCCTGGGCCTGTGGAAAATAAGGTCCAGACCGCAGAATCCTTTATAAACGCATTCTATGAACACCTTCAGGAATGCATGGATCATGCAATCCCAAATAAAACCAAGACCCAATCCTCCAAACTTAGGCGTCCTGTCTGGTGGACCCCAGCCATAAACAAACTACACAATAGAAGGAGGAAGCTACTACATGATAGAGCAAAATCCCAAAAAGGGAAGGCATCTCTGATCAGTATTAGCAAAAAAACTACGGGCACTCATAAAATCGTCTAAGGCCAGCTTCGAGAGAAAAATTGCACAGGACACTAAGGATAATCACAAGGCTTTCTTTAGTTATGTTAGGAACCTGGGTGGGAATTCCCAGATATGCTCAGAATTAGTCCAAAATGACAAAAAATACACCGAACCCACAGACATTGCAAACATCCTAGCTGACAAGTTCAGTGCAAACTTCTCCCCCCCTTCCCCACCAAAAGGGCAAATATCTATCACAGCAGAGTGCTGCCCCCCTGACATCTCAGATACTCAGGTAAGAGCCGCCCTCTCCAAAGCAAAAAACACAGCATCAATGGGACCAGACGGTGTCCCGGGCTGCGTCCTACATGAACTCCAAGAAGAACTAAACCCAAACATAAAACTACTGTTAAATCTCAGCCTTACTACAGGATATGTACCCAAAGAGTGGCGTACAGCAACAGTGGTCCCTCTCCACAAAGGTGGTGCCTCAATGGATCCTGGAAACTATCGCCCCATAAGCTTGACTAGCTTGGTCTGCAAAGCTATGGAAAGGATCATCATGGACCTCATAAATAAAGATATTGGGGACCTACAGACTCTGGATCCTACCCAGTTCGGCTTTGTTAAGGGCAGATCCTGCCTCTTAAACCTGGTTGATTTCTTTGAAACAGTCACCAAGGCCACTGACGAGGGGAAGGAGGTCCACACAGCCTACCTGGACCTCGCAAAAGCCTTCAATACAATACCCCACTCTGGCATTATAGATAAGCTCACCAGCTTAAATATAAACCCCTATGTCAATAGATGGGTTGCAAACTGGCTCAAGGACAGAACCCACATGGTTAGAATTGCTGGAGCCATGTCAGACTCCAAACCAGTTACAAGTGGCATCCCACAAGGCTCAGTCCTGGGACCTCTCTTGTTCGGTATATATTTCTCGGAGGTACAGGCTAACACGGAAGGACTGTGGCTGACCAAGTTCGCAGATGACTGCAAACTGGGTGCCATAATCGACTCTCCAGCCGACACAAGCACCCTACAAAAGGGCCTCATAGAAACAGACAACTGGTGCCACAGCCATGGCCTCAAGCTAAACGCCAAAAAGTGTATAGTTATCCCCTTTGGCAAAAACAAAGTGCCCACAAATTACCACATAGGTGGTAATCCATTAAGTACGGAAGAAGTAATTAGGGACCTGGGGACCCAAGTTGATAGCAATCTCTCATTTGACAACCATGTGGCCAAAGTGGTTAGAAAAACATTTTATATAGCCCACCTAATCATGAACGGATTCACATCTAGATCAGGGGAAGTCATCGTGCCTCTTTACTCATCCCTCATCAGGCCCATAATTGAGTACAATGCCCCTTTTGGGATGTACCTTACCAGACACCTGCAGCAACTGGAAAGACCCCAAAAGTACCTCACCAAGAGGATCAAAGGGCACAAACAGATGCCATATGCTTCCCGGTTAAAGAAACTCCAGCTCTACTCAGTGGCATACCGCCTGCTCAGAGGTGATCTGTACCTGACGTATAAAGCCATGTCCAACCTGGAATTAATGGACATGCTGCACCTCAGAAAATCCAAATCCCATAAAGCTACACGTTCAAGAGACTTGAACCTCAGCACTGAAATAAATAGGACATGCTGGAGGGACAGATTCATAACCCAGAGGCTCCCTTCACTCTGGAATAAAATCCCAGTCCAGGTTAGGCAGAGTCCCTCATTGACTCTCTTCAAGAGGAATCTTGATGAGTGGATGGGAGATAGTAGGTTTACCCCGGGTATCACTTCTGTGTCACTGTTAGACAGAGGCACAGTATACTAACCTCGAAAAAGGGCATAGCAAAATTCATTTAAAATGGGTGGCGAAAGCCAAACACACTCTGGCTAGGCTTACAAATGCCCTAGGGCAGATAGCCTAGTATGAACCTATGAACAATCCCCATTACACTTAAAAATAGCATGCAAAGAAAACCATACACCACAAATACAATACTAAAAAGAAAAGAAATGTTCTTTACTAACAGTTGGCTTTCCTCCTCTCTTCTCTTCCCCAAAGCATTTTTCCAAACATTAACAACATGAAATAGTGCATATACTTTAGAGCCCCCACAAATCTGAGAAATTTTGAAAGTCCAATATTTCCAGATTTTCTTGTTCTGTCATATTTCACAAATATAATTACTGCATTGTAATCCCACCTTGAGTTACTTTTATTACTGTTCTCATAGGTAGGTACTAGGCTATCGGCCCAAGGGCCTTAGTAAGCCTAGTCAACAAAGTTCCCTGGCTTACGCCAACCCAAGAAAGTTAATTTCCTGTGCCCTGTCGAGCAGAGCCACAGAAGTGATCCCCGGGGTGAATTTCCTATTTCCCATCCACTCATCAAGATTTTTCTTGAACTTTTCTTGAATATATATATATATATATATATATATATATATATATATATATATATATATATATATATACACACACACACACACACATACATATACATATATATATACATATATATATATATATATATATATATATATATATATATATATATAAATATATATGCAGTCCCACAAAAGCAGACCTATACATGTAATCATTTTCAAGGAGGGCCATACCTCCATTAGAGTGAAGGATGTATAATCTTGGCATGCACCAGTTTTTATATATAATTTAATAAGCATTAAGTATTTTTCATGTTTTCTTGTCCATCTGATTCATGCTGTTTATGGCCACTCAATCACAATAGATCTGTAAGAAGAGAGAGAACAAATTGATTTATAGCTTAGAATTTATTCTTAGATGTCAATGCAATTTTTAAGATTAACTTTAATCTTCATAAGTTTATCATACTGAGCTTTGTTCTCATTTGTCCATGTTTTTGCCAGGCGTCATCTATTTCCAAATAATTATACACTCCATCCTGATCAATTTCCTTTGCATTACATTCCTGTCCTAGGTTGATATTTTCTTGCTGTTGTAGCTTTCTTTTCATAAATGCTGTTTTTGCACATTCATCAAGACCAAATGTAATTCTTATGTCATCTGAGGTTTTAACCATTTGTAGTTATACTTTCAGGTCCTCGGCTGATGAACTATCCAATTTTAAATCATTCACAAAAAGTAAATTAAATGGCTTTGAACACGATTAGTTTCTGGCAGCCAAGTTGTAACTACAACCTAGTTATTAAGTAAGCTGCTTAATGGGTTAAGGGCAAGATGAAATAGTCGCAATAACAAAGAATCACCAGGGAATATCTGCCTTTGAATTTTAATCCCTGGGCTAATAATTTGCCCTTTATTATGGCTCATTTGCAAGCTGAACTGTCACGGTTTCATAGCCATTGCTATGTAAATGGGCAACATTAAGACATATCTTATACATCTGTAAGCACTCCATAATCATCACCCAAATTCTTTTGCTGCTTCATTTCCAATGTACTCTCAATTCTTTTAGTCAACTCTTGTGCTCCCTCCCTTCTCTCCAACATTCTCCATTGAAATACTAGTTCAAATGGTGTAATGGTACATTTCTCTGACTATAGTGTACAGGGCCCTGGGTTTGAGACTTGGCTGGGCTGATTATTTACAGGGGTCCAGGGAAGTAAATAGTGTGGGAAGTAATAGCCAGGGAATTGTTATGGCTAGGCTTGTAAAGGTCCTAGGGTCGATAGCCTAGTACCAACCTATGAACCTAAAAGGCTTCCCAGGTACAGTCTCTCTGTGTTCTTTATTTCCAGAAGAAGCAAAATTTCCTTCTGTTTCACAGCTCCTTTTTGTTGGACAAACGTTTGTATTTCCTCCTTAGCATGCACTTTATCAAAAAATTATTTTGACCCTCCAGGGAAGAACACTTTAAAGACAGCTGGATACAGCAGTTTGAATCTCACACCTGGGTCTCGACATTCCCTGAATAATGGAATGAATTTACTCCTCTTCTGCCTGGTGTACAATGCTTAATCATTCTCAACAAACACTGTCTCCCACTTTTAATATTTTGTTCTTCTGACAGTTTTGTATCAACTCCTTCTGCTGGTAGGATTGCATATTTACTATTAAATATCTAGGTAGCTTTCTTAAAGCTACGTTTGGAGCATACACATGATGTGCCCTTTCAACTAACAACTCATGCGATGGAATACCAGTCCAGATGTTTTTGCTTTCATAAAATTAATGCAGTCTGTTCCTTTCAGCTTCTCTGGTACAGCTGAAAATGTCAGGTTTTCCCTACGTGCTCTGTCCTCTAATTCTATTTTTTGAAACATCTCTTCCTGAGCAGTCTCATATTCAGCCAGCCCTTTTCTGCATTTCAACCTCTGATTTTTACAGCTTTATCATCTCATCTGAATATCTATTTAAGCTTCTTCTATTTTTTCCAGCCTTTTGTTTGTGCTGATATACTCCATCAGTGTTTAGTTTAGTTTAAACAGGTCTGTATGCAGCTGTCTTATATTCTCCTGTAGGTTACTGGAAGTCATGTCTGAAGGTTGCATTGCTTTTTGATGAACAGCTGCAAAACTTTCCTCAGTCAGTGTTTTTCCTCACTTTTTGTAGCTGATTTTTTCCAGGTCTTCTGTATTTCTTTATTCTTGACATCCATGCAGTGCACTTACTTGCCAGTTCACTGAAATTTACCCATAAACATAAGTCTAGTGGCCTTCTATGCCAAGTTTCTGTTTGCACACTGGAAGAGCTAGAAACAAGCTGTTACTCACTGTGTAGCCATCTTGGAAGTCTACCTGGTGGACTTCTTTGAGAAGGTCACCAAAGCAATGGATGAGGGCAAAACAGTTCACACTGCCTACCTTGACTTGGCCAAAGTGTATGACAAAATACTGTACTAGGCAATGCTGACAAACTCAAAAGGTTAGATATAAACTCTTATGTTAATCTGTAGATAGGCAGATGGCTCACATTCAGGACCCAGGAAGTCAGAACTGAGCAGTCCAACTCTACAAAGAGGCCAGTCACAAGTGGTTTCCCCAGGGATCGGTTCTGGGGCATCTCCTTTTGGCATTTACTTCTCTGAACAGGCTCCAAAACAAAGTTTACAAACCAATGAAAAAAATACATTACTGCAGTAGCTCAAACTCATGGTTCCAGCAGGAAACAATCTCAAAAAACACTCAAACTGTAGAAACATTTGGTTTTAGCACTTTCATTTTAGTAAATGCAAAACTTCTTCAGATAAAACAGTAAAAATCCAAACACATTTGAAATGAAGCTTATATAACATCCTAGGTCACATGAAAAGCAAGCCCTCTTTCATTCATGAAATTTAAAGCTATATACTCCTATTAAAAGTCTTTACTCCACAGCTAAATTAGTGTTCCATGGTTATTAATCATTGCTTAATGATGTCACCCAACGTTAGTTTAACATGACAAACCACAAACAAATCACAAAAAGCATAAGAAATCTAGAAAAAAAAACTTGCTCCCAAATTTTATGTTATTACACAACAAAAAGATTCAAAGAAATATTCAAAAAATATTCATATACAGAGCAAAATATAGTAATACGGAACTAAAAGAAGAGAACTGAAAAATGAGATATAACCAACATTTTCTATTTTATCCCTTTAAAGCGTTAAGTTTAAGTAAATAACCAATGGAGGTGTGATCATTAAGTCCGGGCCAGCTATTAGCATGGAGACTGAATTGCCAAAATAGCTCATGTTTTTTTCTAAATACAGCTGCCATTACTTCTACATCGGTAAAACCAAACCTAAATTAAAAGATCATGTCTACGAACATATAAATAACATCAGACTTAACAAGAGAACAAATGCTTTAGACAAACATGCCTCAGACACTCCAGATCATTTTTTTCAAATTTCTGATCACTGAGAAAATAACACAAGGTTAATGTAGGGGGGGGTCCATGGAAGCTGTATTTAGAAAAATGTGAGCTATTTTGGCAACTCAATCTCCATGCTAATAGCTGGCCCGGACTTAATGATCACACCTCCATTTGTTGTTTACTTAAACGTAATGCTTTAAAAAGATAAAATAGAAAATGTTGGTTATTTCTCATTTTCAGTTCTCCTCTTATAGTTCCTTATTACTATATTTTACTCTCTATATGAATATTTTGGATATTTCTTTGAATCTTTTTCTTGTGTAATAAAATTTGGGAGCAAGTTTTTTTTAGTTTTATTATGCGTTTTACATTTCTTACGCCTTTCGTGATTTGTTTATGGCTTATGTTAAACTAAGTTTAAGTGACAACTTTCAGCAAAGATTAATAATAATGGAACACTGTGTAATTTAATCTATGGAGTAAAGACTTTTTATAGGAGTGTATAGCTTTAAATTTCATAAATGAAAGAGGGCTTGGTTCTCATGTGACCTAGGATGTTATATAAGCTCCATTTCAAATGTGTTTGGATTTTTACTGTTTTATCTGAAGAAGTTTTGCATTTATTAAAATGAAAGCAGTAAAACCAAACATTTCAGCAATTTGAGTGTTTTTTGAGATTGTTTCCTGTTGGTACCACCAGTTGGAGCCTCTGCAGTAACATACTTTTTTATTTCTCTGAAGTCCAATGTCAGGGGCTTCTGGCTGACTAAATTTGCAGATGACTGCAAATTAGGAGCAGTCACAGAATCCCTCACAGATACTAATGTTCTCCAAGTAGGGCTGACACAGACAAATAACTTGTGTCAGAGCCATGGACTAAATCTAAAAACCAAGGAATGCATAATAGTATCCTTCGGGAAGTCTTTCATCCCTGGTAACTATCATATTAACAACACACCCCAGAGAATCAATCCAGTAGTCAGGGACACAGGAACACACACACAGACAGTAATTTAGCATTTGACCATCACGTGTCTACAGTAGTGAGGACATCATTCTATATGCAATTTACATGACATCTTGGACCAAGGAGGTCACTGCTCCACTGTATTCAGCATTCATCAGACCTATCATTGAATACACTGTCTCATTTGGTATGTACCAGATACCTCTAATAATTGTAAAGTCCACAGGGTTTCCTCACTACAAGAATACAGGCAGTAAGTAACATGTCCTATGCAGACCGTCTCAAAGCCCTATCCCTGTATTATGTCTTCTACAAGCTGTTGAGGGGAGATCTATGTCTGGCATACACTTGTTAGACCCTTCCCTAATAACCCTCCTGCATATCCACAAAACAAATAGCACCAGAATTACCTGTTTCAAAGACTTCGGCTCTACCTGTAATATAAATAGGACCTGCTGGAGAGACAGGTATATATAACAGAGACTACCCCTTCTCTGGAACAGGCTCCTCCATCTATGTGAAGTAGAGATCATCCCTAACAAAATTCAAGTGTAATTTGGATGACTGGATGGGGAACAAAAAATCATCCCTGGTTTGGCATTTATGTCTCTAATGGACACAGGCAGCTTATAGATTGTTCATTTCCCAAGCCCCTGCTTAAAAATGTTTAGTCTTCCAAGCCCCTGTTTATATTTATAAAGGGTACCAGAATCTGTCAGAGATTTGGGATGCAAGATTACACTTAAAAAGGCTGTACTGATCATTAGCCTAGCAAACACTTATGAACCTAAGAGATAAATACACAAACATTAATAGAGGCATCCAAATCGAGAGATGAAATCATCAAGAAAAAAGTAGTAGCAGTAATGCTAGAACTGAATTCATCCTCAAGTCTAAGTGTGTACCTTCAGTTGTTAGACCCTATATTCACAAAATCTCACCAACACAACAGTGATATATAGAATTTATTTTATATTGCATGTATCATGGAGAACGGGAAGGTAAAAAAATAGGGTTACAGGTACCAGGGGGAAAAAAGTGCCTAATCCTGGTGTACACAGAGGTATCAGGACTGGAAAAAAGGCAGTGTAGATTCCTCAGGATACAGAAATATTCCTACAACAGGGTTAGGCAAGGCTCAGGGGAAAGATGACTCCTGCTATACAAGGAGGTAGTAGTCCATAAAAAACACTAACTGGCATGGCAAAAAAGATCCATAAAGTTGACAAAGTGGACTACTGAGGATAAGGAAGAAATTGTATACTATTGCTATTATGCAAGAAACCCAGCATTTCTAAACAGAAGCTCTTTAGGAAGATTAAAACAGAAAGTAGAGGAAAAATACCTGTACAAGAAAAACTATAAAATGATTCAAATAAAAATCTGTATTCATTAATACATATTTATGAAAACATTACACAGACAAAGGAACTTTGAGCTGCCTGGAAAAAAAGCGACAGATGACGGGCAAAAATATAAAGAACAAAACTCAGATATTTTTGAAAGGTATGAAAAAAGAAACAAGGACGTGGGGAAGAAAAGAATCTGGTATGGTGCAATATTTATGCCAAACTAATCAGTACCAAAAAAGCAACTCCAAAGATATTGGAAGAGAAATACAAGCAAAGGCACACAGATATGGAATATTTCACAATACAATAAATAACAAAATAAAGTGAGAATGCAGAAAATATGAGTAGTAATGTAGAAGTTAAATAAATGGAAATAAGAAGCTATGTACTCACCATAAAGTTCCATGTTTGCTGTCCATCTCGCTTTCATTCTGTGCTGGTTGGGTTCGGAACCAAGCATCGTTTCCGACTCAGCCTAATTCAAAAGCTTGAGAGCTTCCACTGGCTCAGGGCTATACCCTATCCCATGATGCTCAGGAAGATTACCCAGATCTTGTTTGTAAGTGAAAGCATTAATATTTCATATGTACAGCAACAAAGCTGTCTAGACAAGACTAAGAAGGGATAAAGAGCCTCCATAATCCAATTATAAATAGCATTATCCGCCTGATCCTCCAGGAGAGAAGGAGGGTGGGACGCAAGAATGAAGGTGAGATGGACAACCAACATGGAACGTTATGTTGAGTACATAACCTCTTAATGTTATGTTGTCCTATTTCACCTTCATTCTATGCTGGTTGGGACAGCGTCCCTAGCACCTTCTTTCTTGGGTGGCTCTAGAGAAAAAAACTCTTCAGAACGGTGGACCCGAATGAGGCCCTGTTCCGAGAGGCCATGTCCACTTTGTAATGAATAATAAAGGTATGAGGCCTTACCCATGTAGCTGCTGCACAAATGGAATCCAACGGGAGTCTGGCCTGGAAGACAGAGAAAGTTGCAATTGCTCTTGTGGAATGGCCCTTCACTTTGCCCGGTAATTGTTTTTTTTTTTTTGCAAGTTGTATATGTAGGAAATACAATCTGTGAGCCATTTTGAAAGTGTTACTTTTGACACTGGTAATCCTTTCTTTTTGTCCAAAAAGGACACAAAAAGTCGGTTGAAATCTTTAGTTCTATGCATGTAGAAATGCAGTTGTCCATGTACGTCCAACTGGTGTAGTTTATATTCTGCCCTGTTACCATAGTTTGGGAAGATGACTGGTAATTCAATAGACTGACTTAGATTGGTCTCAGAGCACACTTCTGGTAGAAAGGAAGGGTTAGTATGTAAGGAGACTCTATCTTTATGGAAAGTTATGTATGGAGAATGTATATATGATGCTTGAAGTTCAGATACTTGTCTGGTAGAGGTAATGGTCATTAAGAAAACCGTCTTCCATGACAAACACTTTATGTCACATGGTGATGCAGGCTCAAAGGGGGCACAGTCAAAAGGGAAAGAACAAAATTTAGGTCCCATGGAGCTGGAAATTCTTTCACTGGAGGGCTTAACAAAAAGGTTCCTTTTAGGAAGGCTTTACAAAGTCTGTGGGACATGATTCTTAGTCCCATTTCCCCAATATAAAAATTGGATATAGTGGCTAACTGAACTCTGATTGTAGCTGCTGTCACACACTCATTAAAAAGTTTAGTGAGAAATTCTAGCACTGCTGTGATGGGGGCCATAAAAGGATCTATGTTATTTTTGGAGACCCAGTGGGAAAATCTTTTCCATTTGCTGGAGTATAATTTTCTGGTAGATGGCTTATGTGAAGAAATCAATATGTGTCTGACTGCTAGGGAGATTCGGGGAGCCTGGCTATTTGTGGAACTGGAGCAGCCAAGCTGTCAATTTTAGGGTCTGCATTGATGAATGGAACATCCCTGATGAATGGGTCAGAAGATCTGGAACTGGGTCCAGGATCCATGGTTCCTCCTGGAGATGGGTCAATAGAAAGGGGAACCAAATTTGCCAAGGCCAGTAAGGTGCAATGAGGATCACTGTGCTTCTGAACATGTTGGCATTCTAAAGGACCTTCGGTATCAGGGGGAAAAGGTGGAAAGGCATAAAGTAGTCCCATGGGACAATCCTGTACGAGCGCATACCTTGGTGACTTCACCGGAGGGGGGAACCAGGGCAAAGTAGCTGCTGCATTTGGCATTCATAGACGTGGCAAAAAGGAAGCACTAGGGCTGGCCCCAATTGTGGAAAATCTCCGCAACTTCTTGCTTTAGGGACCACTCATGAGGCATCAGAATAGCTCTGCTGAGTTTGTCTGCTGTCATGTTGGATTTCCCCAGGATGTGCGTTGCTGTCAGAAAACGTTGAAAAGTGACTGCCCATTGCCATACTCTTTGTGCCTCTCAACATAGGCAATAGAATTTGGTTTGTTTATGTACCACACTACTGACATATTGTCTGTCTGAACTGCAATAGTTCCTATTGGGAGAGAGTCCTGGAATGCTTGCAACGCATAGAGCACCAGTCTCATCTCTAGGACAATGATATGCAAGTGGTTCTCGTGATCCTGCCAGGTGCCTTGGACAGTCTTTTCCAGATAATGCCCCTCTACCCTATCTGGAAGGCATCCATGGTTACTGTGGCTATAGGTGGAGGAATGACAAATGGCTGGCCCATAGTCAACTGAGTCTTGTGAAGCCATCACAGTAGGTCCTTTTTGCATAAATCTGTGATAATGATCTTGTGTGACAGTGGTAGGTGTTGCATAGACCACCGGGAGAAAAGTAGCTACTGAAGGACTCTCATGAGCAAATGTGCTAGAGGTACCAAAATGACTGCAGCTGCCATGGTGCCTAGAACCTGCAAGATGGTCTTTGCCTGGACTTTTGTTTTGGAGAACAAGTTGCTGATCTCATGGTGTAGGGATTGAATCCTTTCGAGGGTGAGTTTGGCCAACATTTCTTTTGAGTCTAATTCTGTGCATAAGAAAGGATCGACGCTGTGAAGGCAACAAGGAAGATTTTTTGAAATTGACTGTAATGCCTAGTCTGGAACAGAGATGAATGGTTTTGTCCCTTGCTTTAACTAGTAGATGCTTGGTGGTGGTTAGGAGCTAGTCGTTTAGGTATGGAAACACACGGAACCCTAGATGCCTCAAGTGAGCCATTACCACTGCAATACATTTGGTGAACACTCTAGGGGCTGTAGTGAGACTAAAAGGGCAGGGCTCAAAAGTGATAATGACTGGCTCCTAGCCGAAAGTGTAAATGTCTCCTGGACAGCCTGTCCATTTTTATGTGGTAGTATGCTTCCTGGAGATCTATCGAACACATCCAAACATCCTTCCCCAAAAAAGGGAGTATTGACTGCAGTGTTACCATCTGGAACTTTGCTTTCTTGATGGATTTGTTTAGTCTGCTGAGATCCAGAATGGGCCTCCAGTCCCCTGTCTTTTTTGGAACTAAAACGAACCTTTAGTAAGTTATGGATACAATTTGGTCTGCGGAGACATTCTGGATAACTTTTTTCTAGCAACTTCTGTACCTCTGAGGTTGCATAATCCTTCTGACTGGGTGGAATATCTGGGACCGACTGATTCTCCAAAGGGGGATTGGAAAATGGTATTTAATAACCTCTGGATATGATCGTCTGTACCCATTTGTCTTGTGTGATTTCTAGCCAGACATTTGGATACAGCGACAGACGACCCCTAACTGCCTCCAGAGACGGGCAGGTGGGCCTCCTCTCAGGAGTGCTGGAAGGGCTTTTCAAGGAAAGAATCCCTGTCGCCCTGATTTTGTGGACCCCCTTTGGACATGAGATTGGCATCTTCCATTGTTACTTCCCCTCTGCCCCTGGGGAAAGAATGACCACGTGAATCAGGAAAAACTCTTTGGGATTTGCAGAACCACATTTTCCCCCCTTCTGACCTTTAGGGTAAGGTCTAGTGGGGAGGGAAAAACGGACTCCCACGGCAGACAGTGTCTTTCTATCCTGCTCGCACCTGGTTATGGTCTTTAACTTTTGGCCCGAACAATGACGAATCATCAAAGGGGGCATTAGTGAAGGAAGACTTGAAGGGTTTAGCAAAGTTCCATAAGCGCATCCAGGAATGTCTCCTTAATGAGATTCCTGTACCTGCTGCCCTGCTCACTACATCGGCTGCGTAGGAGATCAGCTGCATGAGGAGTTAACCACGGAGTTTAAGGCAGAGAGCTGACAAGAAACTTTATCTGAAACCCCCGCCGTTACAGTACCTTGAAGGGTATCTCCTAGATCTTTCAGGAGATCCCCCTGCTGCAAATCTGATCTTGGTCACTGTCCCAGTCCAATCTCATCTGATCACTCAACATAGTGCAGTAAGATTATTTGGGCAGGACTACCCCCTTGCTTCTTTGACTTTGAACACTTCTGTTATCTCTCTCTCTCCACTTAAAAAAAAAAAAAATTGTACACTTTATTAAGCGGCTTTTACTGTGATTGTGTTCTTCATACTTTATTAACTTATTTTTGCTGTGTGCTCTTAAGTGTTTGAGTGCTTTTATTCTGCTGCATTTAATACTGCTTGTTAGTAGCCTAATTACATTTATCTGTCATTCTAAGAATTTTAAGCTTTGGTCCTAGCACTTGTGCTTCAGGCGAGTTACTTTACATTTAAGAAGGTTCTTGTGGTCTACACTGTTGTGGACAAACCCTTAACAAAACCTTCTCTCCATAAAGTTCTGCATACCACTGCTAGAATCTCCTTGTGTTCTGACTGTGTATGCTTCTCAAAGAATCGGGAAAAATAGAGCTGATGAGTATATTTTTTGGCACTTAAACTGTTTTTAGAGTTCTGCACTGTCTTAATTTTTGCTTAACTGAATTATATATATATATTTGCTGGCATTGTTTTCGGATACTCCAAGTGCCTCCATTTTGATTTTTTCCTAATTTACTGCTTTCTGCACTTGTTTTTAGTCATTTTTAAATTTAATTGCATCTATTTAGACTGTACTTGCTTTAATATTGCTACACATGCAAGTGTGCTAGCTTGCACTGCATTTGAATTGTTTTTACTGCTGTTTTAGCTGCTTTTCTATAAAAGCCAAACAAAAAAAAACAAGTTCTAAGCTTGTTTCCCACCTTTCCTGTAACTAGTCTAGTCCAGATACAGATTTGCTGTATCAAGGACTGTTTGTAAGCTTATGAGCCCCCCCCCCAGACCTTTCTGTGATGGAGAGAAGCCTTCTAGCTTATCAGTGGGAGTGGTAAACACTAGGTAGCCAATCTACCACAAGAGGAGTGGTTTCTGGCCCAGAAATTGTAGTTCATTGCCATTTGGGCAGTTTTCCCATCTCTTTCAACTTTCTTGTTTAAAAGCAATTGTTTGCACTTGTTTCCCACCTTTCCTGTAACTAGTCTAGTTCAGAAAAAGACTTGCTGTATCCAAGAATGTTTGTAAGCCCCTGAAGCCTTTCTGTGTTGGAGAGAAGCCTTCCAGCTCATCAGTGGAAGTGGTAAGCACTAGGTAGTCTAGCTACCACAAGAAAGGAATAGTTTCTGGCCCAGAAATTGTAGTTTATTGGCCGTTTGGTCAGTTTTTTCCATCTCTTTCAACTTTCTGGTTTAAAAGCTTAAAATATGCGCTTGTTTGCCACCTTTCCTGCAACTATTCAAGTCCAAATACAGATTTGCTGTATCCAAGACTGTTTGAAAGCTTCTGAACCCCCAAGTCTTTCTGTGTCGGAGGGAAGCCTTCTAGTTTATCAGTGGGAGTGGCAAGCACTAGGTAGCCTATCTAGCCTACAGATTTGCTGTATCCAGGACTGTTTGTAAGGTTCTGAGTGGTACCAAAAAGTCTACTCTTTAATTTTTCCCTTAGATCTGCTAGTTCTCTCCTCTCCTGCACTTTTACTAGCATATCAGTCTAGCACTTTACCAGACCTCTTGTAGCAATTATTGTAGCACACAAAAGTGCTACCAGCACTAAACATTCTACAAGGAAACAACTCCAGTACCTATTATTAATACCCACCCCTCCAGGCATGTCTAAAGGTCAGTTCCCTGTGCTGTCTCCTATTAACCTGGTGAACTTGGGCATCCTGAGGTAATGTAGCAACTGCTTCATGTACACCGACAACCCTCTCCTCTTACCTCCCTACACTCAGACTTGTGATAGATGCACTTATATATCCAAATTGGAAGCCACGCATTCTCCAGCCAAGACCGGAATAGCTAGTCAAGAGGAGATGGTCAACACTTGCAACACACCACATGGAACACATAGCCCTCCAGAACACACACCAGCACTGCCTTCAAATAAAAACACAAACCACACATCTACCTTCATGGAGGTCCTCAATAAAAATCTAGCCAAATAGAAGGAACCTCAAAGGCAGAAACGAACAACCACCACAACACAACACTAATCACAAGACACAACTCTCCTAAACAGTGTGCCACTCAACCAAAGCCCTTAAGGTAAAACAGCATGCCCAACACACTAGTCATAGATAACTCAATAGTAAGGCACACTGATGGCCCACTCACTAGGTTGAATAAGGAGAAAGTAACAGTCAGCTGCCTGTCAGGTGCCAGGATCCACCAACATAATGCATGCACTCAGGTCCCTCAACAACAGGTACAAACATGACTCTGTCATTGTACATGTGGGTGTGAATGACCTGAGACATACCTCCCAGGACTACATGAAAAGAGATATAGAGGAGCTCTCGAATTATGTAGCCCAGGCAGGTATGACCCTAGCCATGAGCAGCATCCTACCATCACCCAGAATGACACCACAGTACAAGCAGAAAATTACTGATTTTAACAATTGGCTAAGGTTCCGGTGTCATTCTAAGGGGATCCAGTATTTGTCTGCCTGGGATGACATGACTGACAGACCTCGATGCTTTGCCAGAAATGTCCTGCATCTGTCACCCCTGGGCTTCCGGATACTGGCCAAGGCTCTTGCCACCCCTATAGTTCCTTTTTGGTGGTGTTCCAAAGACCAAATTACCACCATAACAGCTACAAACAAAAGCAATCTGAGGGTCATGCTGCTCAATGCTAGAAGTCTAAATCTCAAAATGCACTCGCTCAAAGCGCTCCTTAAAATGGAGAACATTGACATTTGTGCTGTAACAGAGACCTGGTTTAAGGCAGCAGAAACAACCCCTGCACTACCATGCTATAACTCATTCCACACCTTTCAGCCCCAGAACTTGGACCAAAGATCCAAAGGCAGTGGTGTTTCCATGTTCATAACGGATGCACACACCTCCAGACTGGTAGCCCAACATAACGCATCAGAGATACCTCAGGTGCAGCTAACATTGGACAAGACAGCAATTTAGGTCGTAGCCTGCTATAGGTCCCTAAATATGTCCCAAGACTCTCACTCCACGTTCCAAAGCACCCTGGAGAATATTAGGGTCCAACCTAACACTCTCATACTAGGTGACTTCAACTACCCCTCCACTAACTGGGAAAACTACTCAGGTACCAATACACTTGCCCAACGTTTTCTGTAATACATTAATTCCAATGCCCTGGACCAGCTCGTTCTTCCCCCTACAAGAGGTAGCAACATCCTTGACCTGGTCATTACTAACATGGGTGACCATTACTCTACACCAATAGTCAACTCCTCACTGGTTAGATCCGACCACAAACAAATCATCTTGGAAATCCACATCCCTCCCAACCCCCTGCAAAGGTAACCACCATGAAAAACTTCTCCAAAGCTAACTTTGCACTCCTAAAAACAGAGGTGGCTACCTTCACGGCACCCATGCAAATGGAGGATAGTTGCTTCACTGCCAAATCATACACCAATGCACTGTACGAACACGTGCACAAATGCATGGATCTCGCCATACCCAATAGAACCAAGACGCTAACCTCCAAAAAAAAAAAGGTAGTCAATCTGATGGTCCCCTGCCATAAACAAACTCTACAACAGAAGGAGGAAACAGATGCGGAATAATGTGAAGTCCCAAAACTGGAAAAACTCCCTTATCAGCTTCAACAAAAAGTTGAGATCCCTCATCAAAAATACAGTTGTGTACACTTTCCATAAATGTAGATATTAGAGTGTATTCACTTTTGCAGTCATAACATTTGGGTTATCTGCTTGCAGTAGCCCTCAGTCAGCCTGATTATCAAAGTCTTTGGTCCTGCGTCAGTTGCTGTCTCATCTTCCATGACGTCGGGTAGTCAGGAGTATAAAGCATGCAGCCAACGCCATTACATCAGTTTTTCTTGCCACAGATGTCAGCTGCCCCCCTAATTGGAAGCAATTATATATATATATATATATATATATATATATATATACAAGGTTAGCATAGTAAGGGAGAATAGAGGTATAGCCAAAAGAAGTCAGGGGGCTGGAGGGAGGGTAACCAGGACTGCAACAGTGAATACACTTGAACATCTACATTTATGGTAAGTGTACACAACTGTACTATGTTCTTCATATTTCACTGCTGCAGTCACAACATTTGGGAAGATTCCCAAAGCTAAGGATGGGAGGAGGAATTTAGACACCATTAGGACCAGCTATAAGGCCCTGCAAGACTGCAGTGGAAAAGCCAGCTCTGGATTTAGAGAAAATTGGCAAATGGTAATGCTTGGTGAAAGTATGTACAGAACTCCAGATAGCAGCTTCTAGGATGTCCCTGGTAGGGACACCTCTGAGAAAGGCTTTTACAGGTAGATGCAGCCCTGGTTGAGTGTGGTCTTATCCCCTGTGGGAAAGGTTTTCCATGGTGCTTAAAGCAGAAAGGAATGCAATGGCCTAACCATTTAGAAATGGTTTGCTTTGAAATGGCCTTTCCCTCTGCCCCTGCAGCAAATGCCACCAACAGTTGTTCAGATTGCCTTTGAGATTTAGTCCTATCCAAGTAAAATCTAAGTTGTCTGTGCACATCTAAGGAGTGCAGTGTCCGTTCCCCTTTGTTCTGTGGATTAGAAAAGAAGGTTGGCAAATGAATGGACTGATTAAGAGCCACACTGGATACTACCTTGGGCATGAAGGAGGGGTTGGTCCTGAGGGACACCATGTCTACATGAAAGATGATGAAAGGCTCCACTGCCATAAGGGCCTGTAATTTAGATACCCTTCTTGCTGAAGTGATTGCTAAAAGAAAGGCTGTTTTCTAAAAAAGGAATTTTAAATCTACACTTGCAGCTGGCTCAAAAGGAGGTAGAGTGAGTTTTTCCAAAACAAAGTTAAGGTCCCAGACAGGAGTTGGGGCTCTCCTGGGTGGTCTTAAGTTTTTGGCCCCTCTGAGTAACTGCTTGAGCAGTGGATGAGAGAAGAGGGGTGATTTTGTGTTGTAATGAGCTGAAATGGCTGAGGCATGAATTTTGATGGAGGAAAAAGAAAGGCCCCTGTGAAGCATCTCAGTTAAGTTTTGAAGAATCTGAGGTAAATTGGGTGCTGCTGTGCCCATCCCTTGAATTTGGTTCCAGGCACAGAATCTTTTCCATTTTTCAGCATAAGACTTTCTAGTACTAGGCCTCCTTGCCTCCAAATTGACATCCAACACTTGTTTACTGAGGGATGGTAATGGAGAGGTTAGGTAATTAACCAGGCTGCCAGGTTCAGGGTTTGCAGCTGAGGATACAGAATCTGGCCCTCCTGCTGTGACAGCAGGGTAGGGGTCTGAGGTTGGTGCCATGGAGCCAGCAGTGACACACTGCGCAAGAGGGGGACCAGTGTTGGTGTGGCCAGTCTGGTGCAATCAGTATCGTCCTTGGTTTGTCCTGTTTGATCTTTAGTATTACTTTGGATAGGAGAGGCAGAGGAGGAAAGGCATAAACTGATAGATTTTTCCAGCTGAAGGACAGGGCATCCACTTTCCAAGCTTGTTTGTGGGGAGTCCTTGTGCAGAATTTGTCCAATTGGTAGTTCTGGGGGGAGGCAAACAGGTCTATATCCGGGGTCCCCCATTTGTTTATCAATATGTTGAAAGTCTTTGGTTCCAGTTTCCACTCGTGTGGGTCCATGAGATTTCTGCTTAGTTCATCTGCCAGTGTATTTAGGTTTCTTGGCAGGAATTGAGCCTGTAGATGCACTTGGTAGCTCAAGGCTGTGTTCCACAGAGCCATGGCTAGTCTGCAGGGGGGGTATGAATGGGTACCCCCTGCTTGTTTATATACCACATAACAGTGGTGTTGTCCATCATTACGATTAATTGTCCTGGAAGAATGTGGTCCTTGAAGGCTGTCAGAGAATTCTGTACAGCTAACATTTATTTTTGATTGATATGCAGGTGCATTTGACTTTGGTATCCATTTGCCCTGAATGCACATCCCTGCCAGGTGAGCCCCCATGCATAGTCTGATGCATCTGTTAGGGTTTGGGCGGCAAGGGGTAGAGTGAATGGTAGTCCCTTGTTTTGGTGGCAGGCCTCTGCCCACCAAAGGAATTCTAACTGCAGGAAAGGTATGATAGGAATCACTGCTTCTAGATCCTGAGAATGTTGACACCGTAGGCTTTTTAGATACCATTGTAGTTTCCTCATATGCAGTCTTGCATATGGAATTAGGAGAATGCAGGAGGCCATGAACCCCAAGGCTTGCAGAATTTGCCTTGCAGATAGCAGGGGTTTTGTGGCCATTAGTTTGAAGTAAGTTGTCAAATTAATTTGTTTCCCTGGCGTGAGGAAAGCCATCTGGGAAGTTGTGTTCAAGCTTGCTCCCAGGAATATAATTTGTTGACAGGGTACAAGATGTGATTTATTTTTGTTTATGGTGTACCCCAGACAAGTTAGCACCTTTTGTACAAATGCCAAATGATTCAAAAGTATGTCCTGGTTTTCTGCCTGAATTTGACAATCGTCCAGGTATGGGTATATATGAATATTTATTTGCCTGCAAAATGCAATGACTGGAGCTAGGCACTTTGTGAATACCCTGGGCACAGTAGATAAGCCAAAGGGCAGTGCAGAGAACTGATAGTGCATGTAGCCTGCTTTGAAGCGTAGGTATCTTCTGCAAGATTCCCTGATTGGGATGTGCAGGTAGGCTTCCTTTAAATCCAGTGTTGCCAACCAGGCATCCTTGCTGAAGAGTTAGCATCTTGAATTTTGGGATCACCAAAAAGGTGTTTAGGATAGAAAGGTCCAGGATAGGACACCATGAGTTGACTTTTCTGGGTACCAGGAAAAATCTCGAGTAGAAACTTTCTCCCTTTTCCTATTCTGGTACAGTTTGAATAGCCCTTATGCTTAAGACAGAGAGTACTTGCTTTTGAGCCTCTGCCCACTGATTTGTGTGTAGATCTGGCCAACCGCTTGGGGTTGGTAACGTGTGGAAGTGAAATCTGTATCCTTGGGAAACTATATTTAAAACCCATTTGTCCTGGGTACTGAGTTCCCAGTTTTTTGCCTGCAAAGCAATCTTTCCCCCTAAAGGAGCAGTCAGTTGAGAAGTGCTTGGAAGGTTTAAAGTTAAGTCAATGAGACAGCTTACCATAGGGGTGAGTCTTTCACTCCCCCTGATTTGGAAGTAGGAGCCCTCCACTGGTTAGTCCTGTGCGTACCCTGGGACCGAAGCTTGGGTGTTCTGCTGATTCTGGGTTTGGACTGAGAAGGCCTGGAAGAGGCAGGAAAGGACCAATTCTTAGAGGGTCAAAGCCTACTAAATCTTGGAGGCTGTACTTGTAGGAAATCTTTAACAGTTTGCAATTTAGCTTTTTCCTCCATCTTTTTAAGTACTACTTCTGCTTTGTTGCCAAACAGGCAGTCCTGATTTAAGGGAGCATCCAGCAATTTAGCTTTAACATGATCTGGCAAGGATTGCCCCTTAAGCCAAGCATGCCTTCTAAGTACAGACACAGTGACAGCAGCCCTACAAGATGCCTCTAGTGAATCAAAACCACAATGCAAAGTATGTTTTCCAAATTGTTCAGCAGAATGCATTAAATCCTGTAAATCCTTATTTTCAGCACAGTCAGGAATCAACATCATTTTCTGTTTAAGCAATCAAATAATATGCTGCTGATACTTTAACATATGAAACTGGCAGTTTAAGGCCCTAATGGCCAAGGTTGCAGAAGTGTATACCTTCTTACCCTATCTATCCAGCGCCCTGGAATCTTTATCAGAGGGGGTAAAATTTTTGGCAGTAGTAGCCTTAATGCCCATTGGTCCCTGTGAAATGGTCTCAGGATCCGCAGTAGGATTGTTAAAAAGGAACTTGTGAGAGTCGGGAATCCTGTAATATCTATCAGGTTTTCTGGGAGCAGGAGGTAAAAAGTCAGGGGCCAAACTAGATTCCAAAAAGGCATCATCAACAATGTCTAGTACAGGAGAGTTAGCTAAAGGCCTGTGTTGGGGCAGGAGTAAGAAATCCCTAAGCCTCTTTTTAGAATCAGAGTAATCCTGGCTTTCCCAGCGAAAATGCTCCCTAAGAGTATGCAAGGTTTCACCAAAAGAGTAATCCTCTGGGGGGAAAGCAGAGGGAATAGAGTCCTCTGCATCAGAATCCTCATAGGTAGATAAGGGTAAATCCTATTCATCAGATGAAACAAATTTCAGAATCCTGATCAGAAGTATCATAAGCAAATTCATTCCTAGGTCTCTTAGAGGGGGAAGGTTGGCTTCCCTTGATTAAAGTAATAAGGTCTTCAGCCATTCTTATCATTTGTTTTTTAGGCATAGAGGCCTGACCATGCGGTTTGGGCACTGGTTTTCTAGGCATGGTTCGAATTTTAGGCCTTGAAGAAGAAGATGGCGTCGGTTTAATATGCAAGTCAGTGAGACTGAATACACCCTCAGAAGCCGGTGCCTACACAGCGGCTCCGGACCCATCCAAGGTAGAGCCATCTGGAGGTTCCACAGTTGAAGCATCTCGCGGCATACCGGACTCCGAATGGATCTCAGTAGAGGCCTGCGAATCTGAAGTAGTGGGTATCAGGGGCTGCGAAAGTGCCTCACTGAGTACCGGTGAACTGGCGACTAGCTTAGGAGAAGCACTGTCAGCAGCTTTGGACCTAGGTGGCCTGTCTCTGTCTTTATCTTTGTATTTTTTCGGAATGTCGGTTAGTCGGGTGGCTTACCGAAGACATATCTGGATAATTGAACCGAGTATCACAATATTTAGAAGCGTAAATATACCGACGACGAATAGTTCGTTGTTTAAATAAGGCACAAAACCGACAGCAAGGTACGTCGTGGTCAGGGCCTAGGCAAGGGATACAGTATGAATGAAAATCTTTGTGAGGTATTTGCTTTCCACAAGAAATGCAATTATTGACTTTTACTGACATCGGATTAGAGCAAGAAAAAGTTTCCCCAACGGGGTACTTAGCTTCAGTTGAAGACTTCTGTTCTGAAACTCGAAAACGTAAATTTCAGGAGTCTGCCGATTGGTACTTGTGAACTGCTTCTGCTTCGGGCACCACACGGCAAAAAAGACTGCTGTAATGGCGTCGGCTGCATGCTTTATACCTCTGACTACCTGACATCACAGAAGATGAGACAGCAACCGACGCAGGACCCAAGACTTTGATAATCAGACCGACTGAGGGCTACTGCAAGCAGATAACCCAAATGTGATGATTGCAACAGTGAAACATGAAGAACATCCTACAAAGCTAGCTATGGAAACAGAATTGCAGCAGATAGTAAAGACAACCACAAGGCCTTCTATAGTTAAGTAAAGAATCCCCATGGCAATACCCAGATTTGCTCTGAGCTACTGCACAATGGTACCTCCTATAAAGAGCCAACAGATATTGCCAATATACTGGCAGACAGATTCAGTGCAAACTTTGCCCCTCTCTCCCCCATCAAAGGACCAATCACAATACCAGAAGATTGTCAGGCACCCAGTATTACTGCTGCACAGGTTAAAACAGCACTGTCCAAGGCCAAGAAACAGCTTCTATGGGACCTGACAATATCCCTGGCTGTGTTCTACATGAACTACAGATTGAACTGGCATCTCACCTGTGTGCCCTGTTCAATCACAGCCTCACCTCAGGCTTTGTCCCTACCAAATGGCACACTGCTACAGTCTACAGTCATCTCTCTCCACAAAGCAGGAGCGACTACAGATCCTGGGAACTATCGCCCCATTAGCCTGATCTGCAAAGCTATGGAACGCATCATCATGGACCTAATAAACAAGGATATAGGGAATCTCCAAACTCTGGATCCCACACAGTTTGGTTTTAGGGTAGATCATGCCTGCTCAAACTGGTTGACAACTTTGAGTCAGTCACCAGAGCTGTGGATGAAGACAAGGTGGTTCATACAGCCTACCTTGATCTGGCCAAGGCCTTTGATATTATACCCCACTCAAGAATCATAGAAAAACTCACAAAGCTAGGCATCAACCCCTATATCCCAAGGTGGGTTGCAAACTGGCTCACAGATAAAACCCACTGTGTGAAAGTAGCTGACTCAAACTGCTGACCAGTCACGAGTGGAGTCCCACAGGGTTTGGTCCTGGGTCCTCTCCTGTTTGGTATCTACTTCTCTGAAGTCCAGGCCAACACGAAGAGACTATTATTAACTTCCAAGTGATGTTGACATCCTACTGAAAGGCCTCACTGAGACGAACAACTGGTGTCAGAACCATGGCTTAAGCTCAATGCCTTTGGGAAAAACCCGGTTCCCATGAATTACCACATCCATGGTAGTCCACTGAACACAGAAGGCATTATAAGAGATCTGTGAACACAGTTTGACAGCAACCTCTCTTTTGGCAACCACATTGCCATTGTGGTCAGAAAGTCCTTCTATGTAGGTTTTGCATCCAGGAAGAAAGAGGACATTGTCTCCCTCTACTCTTACCTCATTAGGCCAATCATAGAGTACAATGCTCCATTTGGATGTACCTCACTAGACACCTGTAACAACTGGAGAGGCCGCAAAAGTACCTCTCAAAGAGGATCCTCGGCCTTAAACACTTGTCCTATATTAACAGACTAAAAAAAACTCCAACTGTTCTCGGTCTCATATCACCTACTTAGAGGCAATCTCTGCTTGACTTAAAAAGCCATGTCTGACCCAGCTCTGTTAGAAATGCTACATCTAAAGAAATCCCAATCCCTCCGTACCACATGCTCCAGAAACCTCAGCCTCATTACCACAATCAACAGAACAAGCTGGAGGGACAGGTTCATAACCCAGAGACTGGCCATGCTATGGAATAGATTTCCCATACATGTCAAACAGATCACCTCACTGGCCCTCTTCAAAAGAAATCTTGATGAGTGAATGGGAAACAGAAAATTCACCCCGGGGATCACTCCAGTGCCTCTACTCGACAGAGACACTGGGAACTAAGGTCAGGTGGCATGATGCCAGGGTAATCCTATGGGCTAGGCTGAGGTGACAGGGCCATTAACCTAGTACGCACACCTATGAACCTCTGTAGTCTCATAAAATGAGTCAGGTAATTCAGCGATCTAAGTGTGAATGCAGCTGAAAAGAAGATGCACTTTCTGTATCTGTCTATCGTTCGAGATTCCTTATTCCGTGGATGAACAGATGAGGAAGTTTCTGACAATTCCTTTTTTGTGGCCACTGCCACCACCATTGCATCTACTGGGACGCCTTTGGTTAGAAACTCTGTCTGCAGGTGCAGTAATGTATTTATTCAGCCTCCTTGGAACAGGTTCCATCGTACCTGAAGAGCCCCACTCCTTTCAAGAAGGAACTCAAGGAGAACGCTCTTGAGAGTGGAACCACCAAAAAGGTTTCCCATCCCTAGAAACCCCAAATGATGTGACTCCTAAAGAAGAGCAAGCCTCCACTTTCTACTGTAGTCTTAGTTAGTGAAACTTTATGAGAAGCTACTAAAAAAATATCTGCCACATGGATAAGTGGGAACCAAGCCTAGCTAGAAGAAGCGAGCAGCCGCCTAGAGATGGAGAGATTGGAGAGAGAGGGTGAGAACTCCTGACGTGTGTAGACCAGTAGTGATCTGCTCTGGGGTCCATCCAAGGTCCTCCCCTAACGCGTGACGGGGGGAACCAAATTTGGAGACCCGGGGCCAATTGCGTGCACCCAGCGCCCTGGGGACTTCCCCTGGAGGGTAATAGAGCAAAAGTAAGCTCCCATTTACGTGGGAGATCAAACAGATCAGAGAAGGGGTGGTTGGCCCCATTTTTGCTTAAAAATCCTTCTTTGAGTGACTACCAGTGAGGCAATACACTTGTGTTCTGCACAGCCTGTCGTCGGGCCGACGGCTATGATGCTGAGATGACTATGGGCATGCATTGTCAGTAGCGACTGCTGGCGGTGGACTCTGCCCATTGCCTCTGCATCTCTGGTCTGCATATAAGACCTGGTGTTGCAACGCCAAAAACACTGCTCTCAACTCCAAACCTATCAGGGAAGCCGTCTGTGGGTTATCGCCGCTGACGGAAGGTGTAGCACAAATGGTCTTCTCCGCTGGATAGGTTGCAAGTCTGTAACCACCACATTAGGTGATTTTTTGTTTTTTTCGCTATCAAAATTTCAGTCAGTGGTTTAGAACTAAATGACGCCAGATTCTAATTCCGCCCTATGAATAAGATATGTAGCAACGATTTTTTCAAATTTACTGAAATGGGAAACACCTGGAATCCTAGCTTCAGAGATGAGGCACCACTGCCATGCATTTGGTGAAGACCCTGGGGCTGTAGTCAGACCAAAGGGCAGGGCAGGGCTGATATAGTGACTGGCTCCCCGGCCGAAGCATGATCCTGGGCGCCCGCCTGGCCAGATGACTCTTTTTCAGCAGCTTTGAAATTTCTGTATGCTGCTGGGTCTCGATGGGTGGGGTGTGGTATCTCTTTCTTTTTCTTGGGGGGTGTGATAGAAATGATTTTGTAACCTCTGGTAACAATGCTTTTTACCCAATTGTCTGAAGAGAGTTTTGCCAGGCCTGAGCAGGACAGTCGGGCCTCCTCTCAGGAGTGCTGAAAAGGTTTGCCAGAGGTTATCTGTCACACCCTTGGTTTCATGGACTCTGCCGCCAGCGGCGCCTTTTCACCACCTCCCCCCCCCTCTCTAGAGGGGGGGCACCGTTTGTTTGGGTAGGGCCAAAAGTGTGTGCCTCCCAAATGGGAAGCAGTAAGAAGACTTGGCTTCTTCGAACGAATACAAGCGACAAAGATTGCCTACGCCTAAGAGCAAGCAAAGCCGCTGCCTGCCCGATCCCTTCGCCGACAGGGATATCAGCCTGACATCCTCTGAAGGTGACTTAGGGGACCCTTCTGACTCATCTAAGTCAGTATCAGATGTCAAGGGATTCTTGTGGAGAATCCAGTGTCTCGAAGCCTCCGACCCTCCAGGGCACCTCGAGACACGCTGGAGACCTGGGACTTGACCGTAAGACTTGAGGAGGATGACGGAGAGTTGTGGTAGGAGTGAGAAGTTGTACCTGCTGACTGGCTGTCTGTAGACACCTTGGTCCTCATGAGGTCGGGGATAGGCGTATGCTCCATCAATTTCTGCACCACACGGTCCACATCGGGTCGGAAAAAGGCTGAAGAACGAAAGAAGGGATCGAAGACGAGCCCGATCTCAAGAGCAGAGAGGGAGAGAGGGCTCACGTTCCAAGACCAAGACTGGAAACTGCCAACAGTTGAACACCACTCCCCTCAAGTCTGTGGGGTGAGTGATCTAACTATACCTAGAGAGCGAGAGCCGATGACTTGGGCTCCATTCGACCCCTTCGAGAGGACTTGATGCCTGGTCCAACTAATCTAATGGTACCGAAAATTCTGCTCTACTCACACACACTAATTGGCCTGTCTCAATACTATAGATAAAGTTCTTTGAAAATTTAAAAATTAAACCAAAATAGCTAAATCCATTCAGCCATTACGTTAATCAACTGGTCAAAAGGCAGAGACTCCCAAGAGGTGGGGGGGCATGACCCAAAAGCTTCCAGGTACACAGACTCATCCTTAGAAGGACTGGTGGGCTTCCAGCCACCCCTCTGCTTAGGAATCTCCAGGAAGTCTGCAAAGGAGACATCCTCAGAGGGGGACCGTGGGGATCCTTCTGATTCATCCAGGTCAGTGTCTGAGGTGACAGACTCATCCGGGGAGTCTACTTGCTTCCTCTTGCACAATCTCTTCTGAGAGACCTCCTCAGAGGGGTACTCTGGGGGGGTTTCGGAAGAGATAATTAAGCCCATGGGGGCTTCATGTGGCTCAGGGTCTCTGAGCTTGGGGGGGGGGGCAATGAGGGTGACATCGACACAGATGCTTTAAGGGAAAGAATACCTGGACCAGACAGTGGAGCAGTCTGAGGTGACAACACTCACTCCATCAGCTCAAAAGCCCCCTTGCCTCCCTCCAAGGAGGTCCTGGCCACGAAGAGATGGAAGACCGACCCCCAAGGCAGAGCGGTTGGCTCTGAAGCCGATGTAGGAACCGAGCTTAACCATGCAGAGGCCCAGAGAGGTAGAATCGGGTTGTACAACTATCCGAGCCGACCCTCCTCCCCAGACCCGATGGGAGAATGTCACCTCCTAAACTCCTCGAGTTACGATGGAACCGAGGAAGTCAGAGCAGATGTTGGAACAGGCGATCCTGTTGGAGGTCTCAGTTCCAATGGTTCCACTAGGATTGGGCCGAATTCCTTTGGCTCCGAAGCCCCCGGTCGGGTTGGAGGAGGAATCAAAGAAGGGGAAGGGGACTTTGTCGACTCCAGTTCCTTTTGGGTCGGAGTGGACAGAATTTTTGTCAGCACCGGTGTTCGAAGGAGTCTCCTCACCACTCGCTCCATGTCATCAGATAAACTCCTGGAGGATCGGGAGGACAATGATGGTGACCTCGCTCTTTCTAGGAGCACAGATCTTAATGTTAAAGTAACCAGTTCCAAAAATGAGGACCGACTCCTGAAATGAATCTCTGTCGGCTCCAGAGCTGCAGATGGAGTCGAAGAGATAGCCTTTTCGGAACCAAGAGTCCTCGGTTCCAAACCAGGTGATTTTGCCACAATTTTTTTAGGTGGGTCCAAAGCTGGAGCTAAAGTAGAAGTTCTTTTGCCCAACTTCTCTGATTGTGAAGAAGGGGATCCTGCAGAAGGTTTAGAGCTCTGAGACCCTTCCAAAGCCTCTCAGAAAGGACCTTCAGCAAACCTCTGACTATTAATTTATTTTTATGTTCTAAAAGCATGACAAAAGGCACAAGACTCTTGCAAATGGAGGGCACCTAGGCAATAAACACAATTGGTGTGCCTGTCAGTGAGAGATATTTTCTGGTTACATCTGTCACATTTTTTGAAGCCAGATTGTTTTGGTTCTTTCTGGTCCTTAGACATGTCTCTTAACAAAGAAACTACCAGAAACTGTACTAATATGTAGTTCTAAGAAGTGAACTTTGTAAATTCAAAAATAAAGATATTTATAAACCTGAATCCAGTAATCCTGTACACTATAGTCAGAGTAATATCCACTATAGCCTTCAACCTAGAAAACAACAGAAACTTGAGCAATAATAAATAACACACAAGCAACTAATCTAAGAAGACAAACCAGCTTAATGCTATTGAACATGAAACTTTTTTTTTAACTCTAGATTAAACAACAATTACGACACAGGGGAGAAGTCCTCTAACTTAAATGGACTCTCCTCATGAGTAACAAAGGAAGAGACAAACAGAAAGATAGGGGAGCGGCCCTCTAAGTTAAATGGGCCATGAGGAGCCCTCTAACTTAAACGAGCTACCTACAGGGAAGAAAAAAGCTCTCTAAGTAAAACGAGCTTAAAGCGAGGGATAGGTAACTAATGACAATAAGTACAAGTAGGCCTGATGAAAAAACGACGATGGCCAACAACAACAAAGGCAGGAAAAAACACAATCAAGTATGCAACTAACTAACAACTTGCTAATGCCAAAAAACTCCTAACTCTATATATTCAGGAAATATAAACTAGGAAGGAAAGAAAATAGAAGATAACACTAACTTAGCCAACAGCCAGTCAGAAGTCACCCGATCTGCTTGAGCAGCAAACGAGATCTGGGTAATCTTCCCTGAGCATCATGGGATAGAGTATAGCCTCGAGCCAGTGGAAGTTCTCAAGCTTTTGAATTAGGCCGAGTCGGAACCGATGCTCGGTTCTGAACCCAACCAGCATAGAATGAAGGCGAGACAGGACAACATAACATCTGAAGTTATGGATTATCTGAGAAGTGAAAGAATTAATGAGGAGAATTGAACATAGGCAATGTCACAGCATGATGGAATTGTGGGTTCTCAGATTAAAGTGCAGCAGAAGGCATCCGAAGAAAATTTGTAACAAGAGGATACTCTGGAACCTGCTGTAGGAGATCAGTTGATGTTGCATGGCAAGAGAAAGAGCAAGAAACAGTGGCAACTCTGACAGAGGTAGAGTTGTGTACTGATGGGCCAAAAGGTTCCCATATGGAGGAGCAGCAGATGAAGCAGAGTGCATCTGAAGACGATATGCAACAAGAAGATTTTCTGGAATCTTTTCTATATTACTTGCAGGAAACAGAATGCAAAGAAGATTTATTTTATTTATTTATGTTCTCTATCCAGAAGAAAATGATTTAAGGGAAGATCTGCTTGATTTAGAGATTTATATCCATATTACAATACATGAAATAAATAGAATACAGAAGCCCACAGTCAAGGAATACATTAAGATTGGCACCATCAGATCAATCTGTTAGGCAATATTTGACCTAAAAGACAAAGGTGAATATACAGTACACAAAAGTAAAACACAACATGAATATAAAAGTATATTAAAATTGAAAAAGTGCACATAAACATTATCACAAAGCCTCAATTTAATAAAGGTAACAAGCATCCTAAATAAACTTAAGAAAAATAATGATAGTAAGGGTAACTCAGATTTCATTATTTTTTTTTTGTTTAGTTCTTGGGAGATACTACCAAAATGATTACCTCTGTAAACATTTTTCCGGGATGCAACAAACATATTAGCAGGTAAATCAACTTAAAAATGATGAGGGGACATTTCTGCTTGCATATCTATGTCTATCAATTCATAGATTTGCCAAAGACTGATTACTATTGTGAATATTTTAACTCTGCGTTACCTAGAAGGAAATGCACGTGTTCATAAAAGCCCTGTGTTACCTGATAAGTTAGTCTCATCTGGAATCATTCACAGCCTCACAGGGCACAATTCAGCAGAGGTATTGTACAGTGTTATCAGATGTTTATAAACTGAACTATGCAATACCTCATATTAGCAAGTTCTTATAATCTGAAATGTATACCAGCACACAAGAGTTGACCGAAGAGTCTCTTAAATTCCAGACCAAAATTCCACACCCATGTACAGCTATCACTTTGTTTAAATGGGTGGAGGAACTATTTTACAACAAAATACACTACAAAACATATTTTAACCATAAACTACTCAAAGCAAAATGTATACTTAAAAAGGCAGATATACCCATTTTAAAAGTGCAATAAGACACTTAGGGGTGTGACTGGTACAGATATTACCACACACTCTGGGACTGTGATATGATCAAAACACCCCTATGCATTTGATCATATCAGTACTATGCACATCCCCCTCATGCCTTGTTGCATACACATAACACACTGTTGATGTCTCTGCACTATCACTACATAATAAATTAGTTACAAAACACCCTGAAGTAAACTGAGATTTTCAGTGTATAAAAATATACACAAAAATAGCACACTGTATAAATAAAGGAAGAATTGTTCATTTTGTTATAAATGCCTACATGCAGGGCAGGAGCAAGGGCAGGGTAAAGGAGTGGATAATGGAGCATAAAAAGATGGGGGGGGGGTGCAAGCATTCTCAATATGCATTTAGACAGCCACAATCTCACTTCTGTGGATGCCTAAATGACAGCATGCAAAGAAAAAAATAGCTCTTAAATATGTATATAAAGGTTCACTGCCATGTTCATACTGACTTCTGCAAAAATAGTAGTACTTTTATGAAAATTACTTACTGTAGTCTATCAACAGGACATACCTTTTAAGACCTTCTTTTTCATCCTCAACTGTGGTTGAACCCCCTCCCCCCACACACACACTTTTAAATTTGGTCCTCAAGATTACATGAGTGGGGGTGTCAGCTAGGGGCAATGCCCAGGTCAGCTGCTGAGCTAACTATATGTTTGTCTGTATGCTTTAACAACTTGCTGTATATAATTCTAGCTTACTGCAGTAAGACAAAAGCTGCAGAAGAGGGAGAATTCAAGGGTGAAATACAGGAGTAAAGGTACATGACAAAAACAGCAACAACTGCAAACTAACAAGAAGAAGAGCCAGAGGATGGTGATGGATGAGAAAAGCAAAGAGGTGCTCAAGGAACATAAAACCTAAAAGAATAAGAGTGGTGTAAGAGAAAATTCAGCTACTAATGCGTCTTCAGTAGGTTTGCAATTTGTAGATTACACATGCCCATTCTAATCTGACTCCAAATGCTACATGCTTCTTGTTTGTTTACGTTTGATAGGTTTGTTGGAAAAAGGGAAATGCCTGCAACAGGATTTTATGTACTAACTGTTTTATATGGCTTTACATGTAGTGATGCAGTAGTCATAAGAGCTTAATTTAATAAACTTTTTGGAGCTACTTCATACAGTCAAAAAAAAACAAAGAACGCAGTTACAAGTGCAAGCCTGTTTAGCAACCATATGTTTTCCAACATCTCTAGGATTGGCTTCCTCTTTCTATTGTTTATCTGAAAATCTAATAAACAAGATGTCAACAAACATCATTAACTGCAACAAGTATTTGCTAAGGAATGACTGCTTTGATATTTAAATATGGATGCCCTATCCCACACCCAATATATCTGACAGTCTTCCACAGGAAATATCAAAATAGCCAGTGTACTACTTTGTATTACTTCACTTCTACACCACTGAGTAGATAAGACACATGGCAACAACTGTGTTCACAAACCATTAGTACATAGTTCTACAACAGTTATCCTTTGGGATTAACACAGCCCCTATTCATTCCAGAACCTTGGAAAGTTTCCAAAAGGCATGCAAAACATATAAAGGATTGTAAGACGTCATACAATTTGTATTTATCAAGTGTGATGTACTTATTTGCAGGAAATTAGCCCTAAAGTTATAAGAATAAACAAAAATAAAAAAAAAACTCTTGAGGATTCTTCCTCCCCAAGTTAGGCTCTCCTAGGTGACAAAGCAGTAGGGGAGCAGATACAACTGAAAATAATAAATGACGTAGTTAGAATACAAGTACACTGATCCACACTACAGGAGTGTACTGTAAATGGGGCGCTCTCTTGGAAATACTAGATCCGATACCAGAGGCATACCTGGCTTAACTAACACCTTGTGCTGATCCCACAAACTGGTGCCCTACTCACTTAGCACTTCAAGTGAGGGGCAAAATAACAAAGGACTTCTGCAAAATGTAGGAAGCCGGCTGGCTTACTGCAGTATAGTACAGAATACATGCAATCGCCACCACCTCCAGCTCTTGTGAAAATCGAAAAAAGTCTTAGGATTTTCGCTACTGTGGTGAGGTGGTTGAGCTTCCTACAGTAATGCAGCATACTACATCCATGTCCCCCAGCCTCAACACAAAAACAAAACAAAACAAAAAAGTCTTAAGATTATTGTAGTAAGCTGATCTACAGCCTCCAGCTCCTCGAGTGAAGAACAAAAATGGGGAAAAAATGCCGTACTTAAGTGCCTTTTCTGCACCAGCATTTCAAAACAGAAAGAAAGTGCAAGTCTCTCGGTTGCAACTCCTAACTCTTTACGCCAACTTCTGTATTTGCCCCACCCTTGTTGCACTACTCTCAGTCACTGAAAGTCCCAAAACTTCAAAACTGCAATTTTTCTTTTTTTATTTGCATGAGTGGGCAAGTCCTGCACTCCACCACATCCCTGCAATTTCCAGATAGCCATACACAGCAGAAGGAGAATACTCCTGCTGTACCACAATTTTGGACTTGTTATGCATTCCCCCTAATTCATAAAGTCTTGCACTTCCAAAGATTACAATTACAGTCCTTGGAATTTCAATAGGCACTAATACATAGGGGTTAGGAGGGTGGCCTAATGGTTAAAGTGTTTGCCTTACAAACACAAGGTGCAGGGTTTAAGTCTCACAAGGGATAATTGACTAGGCTTAAAATGGCTCGCAAGGGCAATTAGCCTAGTACTAATCTATGAACCTATGAACCTATGAAATAGGAGCCTTTTATATGCAATCTATGGATACAGGTAGAAGGCACAAAATAACAGTGCAGCTAAGTGAATAGTAAACCCATCCCCAAAACAAGTCCAAAATGAATAAAACTCAACAGCTGATAATGCATTTCCCAACTGAGGTCCAGGGGAATCAGAGGGGGGAAACACAAATCAAGTTATGCTGGGAAACAAACAATGATAATAAAAAGGTATGGAATGGAATAAAAAGGCTGTGCCACCCCTGGATTGCAAAAACTATGTCAAACACTTAAAAGATTATGTTTTCACGAAGAACAATTTTAGAAAACTTCTGGACAGCTTTGATACCATGTTTACATGAATGTTCAGTCAATGTGAATGCCATAACTCTGTTAGCAATTATGTCCCTTAAAGTAAGCAATCATAATTCCTTTGGCATATTTTTGTTACACTGGTATGTACACATACAGAAAAAGAAACAAATAAGCACTCCCCTGAGTAAGTTCTAAAGTCTAAGAATGTTTACAAGACAATATCATTCAAAATATAAAGCTCGAAAAAACTGAATCATTTGAACATGTATGTTTTCTTAAAGAAAGAAAACAAACCAAGAAGAAACTTTGTAGTGTGGAGGGTGTGAAGTTCACTCCTTAAATTATGTTATGCACCTAGTTCACTAATAAAAACTGAACTGTAAAATGCGTACTACAAAATAATAAAACAGAAAATAGTAGGTAGTCCACAGTTGAGTTACAATGGAATATCCTTTATTGAAACACACAGACAAGCAATTCTAGTTGACTATAATGAAAAGCATCAAAAACTTTAATTATTTACATATAATCAAATTATTTGGAGCAAGGGAGTGGTTACAGAGGGTGGTTCGGTTACGTGCAATAAAAGCATTAAACTCATTCCTTTAGATTGTAAGGAAAAAGTCAGTGAATGAATGCAGCACAGTACAGAGCTGCCTGCCAACTGGACACTAGTAAGTATGAAATGCAAATATCTTCTGGCCACTGAAATAATGAATAATGTTTGTAAATGATTTTTGATCTGTGTTTTGAACTGCTGCATTCAGTGAACAGCTTCATATCCAAACAGAACCTAATGTGTACTGGGTTGAGGTATGGATCACCCACTGTCTACTGCAATACCACAACTCTACATGTATAAACACAAGTGAGGCTTTGAACACAGACTCTATAGATATATATATATATATATATATATATATGTGTGTGTGTATGATAGAACTGTCTATACGAGTATAGTGCTACAAGATATTAGGAAGGCAGCTGCATATGCACAAGGGGAAATGTACATCCTCAGAGAAGACGCATATAAAACACATACTTTTCTTATCTACCTTTTTCTACATTATTTATATCCTCTTTACATACCTTTTCTTAAGTAAATCCATTCTATCTTCACTACACATACAACTTCCTTCTATTTCCTACCTAACCTGTACTATGTCTCCATACACTCTACTCATACTATTTTTTTAACTCTTAACCTCAGTGTACATCCTTTTCAAATCCTCCAGGCTTTTACTGCACTGTACCATTGTCAATGACTTTTTTTTTACTATGATAATTGCTATTTTTTATTATTATAATACCTGATGTTTGTGTATTGTTTGTACTTATACTTTTGAAATATATCTTTGGAGCTTTTCTTCCCGGGCCTCTACTGAAAATGGACATATATCCAGTTAGACTAGCCCGGTCAACAAATGTAAAATAAAATAAAATAAATAAATAAATCAAATTTTAAAACTGAGGATGAACATTGCTCTTTGGCTAAGAATTACAATCATCACCTCTATGCACTGCAAACTTCTTATGTGCACGAATGTTATTCCTTGGCGGTAATACCTGTGGGCATAACAATGCAAACATTACTTCATTAAGCAACCTTCTTTACTCAGGAGTGCTCTGTTGAGAGGGAGCTGCTAAAGTGGCAGGACTGTAAACTTTTTTTTTTTTTTTGGAGTCTCTGTATCCACTCTGTGCAAACTGGCATACTTAGAAGTTGCTTTAAAGCAAGAAAGTGATATTCAACTAGCATGGTTTCCCAGTTGCAAATCATTGTTTAGCCATTTATTCCTTCTTTCTATCGTGGTGACCTATGCAAAGAAAGAACAGATGTTTGGCTGCCACTGGTTACAGTTAGGCTGCAAATGGACCACACTGCCACCAAAAAGACCAACTTCATTTAAAATGTCCTTGCTAAAAGAGCAAACTGTGTTTTTTCCTCACCTACTGCTCACCCACATTTGTGTGAGAATACGCTTCAAAGAATACACTTATTTACAAAATCAGCATCTCACAGTTCTTGAGAAATTTAATATCCGGGTCGACGATGACTCGGTGGCTCATGCTAGAGAAGTTAGTTGCATAAAGAGATGCTCAAGTCATTATCACTGCAACTCACAGGCTTGAATACACTCTGCACTTGATCCTCCTTTTGAATGTGAAGACATCAGACTTGGTACAGCTGTCTCCTGCTCCAATCACTTCTGGGTCTGCATAGGCCTATACTTGATACAGCTTAGGACCCATAAATTTGAGCTAATGGAAGTCATTTTAATACACACATTACTAAAGAGAATTTTTCTTCTGTGCTCCTTCAATTCATTTAGACAATAGTGCAGGCTCTCCATACCTTTGATAGCAACTGTAATAATTCACCATTCTCGCGGTCCTGATATATCCCCTCCACTAATCATGTACACCCAGGTTCTCTCAAACTGTATGAGCCTTGGTTTGATGACCAACAACTCCAAATCACAAAGAACAGACAATGAACACTGTAGCCTGTAGAGCAGCAGCAAGCTTGACCTGGATGAGCATTACACCACACAACAAGATATGATCTCCTAGCAAGACTGTACTTGTCTATCTTAGAAGATCTCTGCAGCCACAGAATAAAAGTTATGTGCTTACCATAATGCTAGATCCATGTTATAATATGAACGTCTCGACTGTTGAGTATACAAACAGCCCCACCCATGTCTCCCCAAAAAAGGTCATATGGTAACAAAGACAAGGCTCCAGAAAGGTCCATTATGGTCAACTGGGAACCCAAGGCAATAACAATTTAGTAGGGGGATTGGATGGAGGGAAAATTGAGACAGACAGACAGAAGATGACAACACAGATCTAATGTTATAGTAAGTGTGACAAAAGGGGATACTGCCAGCACAGCTATCTGGAATTTTGTAAATAATTACATGTCATTTGTGAACATCAACATGATTTATACAAAATGCTTGTGATATAAATGTATTATAACTGTATGTCATGTTTATATCAAACTGCTGGTACAGACGTGTGTTGAAAAGGTTTTTGCAAAGTGCTGTTTGAAATGCAACCACAGTGTGCCCTACTGGAATAGAACAGAAATGTACATGCACTGCTGTAACTGTTTAAATGCATATATTTTAACAATGGAAACTGGAATACAGAAGGTTAACCAGAAAAATAACTAAAATTAAATTACTTTATGGCTACACCATAAAATATGGTATATTTCAGTTTCAATGCAGCAAGGAGACACAATGTCTAAAACTAGGGAGCTTTCTGTATTGCCTTTAGGGTGAATTAATTACTAGTCTTGAAATGTGGAGGAATGTAATTGTTTTATGACTTAAAGCATCTGCCAAAGATCTGAGGTCTAGGTATTTTCACAGGTAGATGCTAAATACTGCCAGATTCCAGCAGTGGGGGCCTCAGCTGGAACTAGAGTCAGATAACAAGAAACAATGCAATTCGGCAAGCAATCCCAGTAGTAATATTAGAGATATTAATTTGGGAAGTCTCTTAGAAAGACAGAACATTCTGTATTCTGTTTTGGGCCTGGCAACAACATTAGGAACCATTCACAGCAACATCTGCCTTGCTCTAATTAAGTGTACTAGGGAACAGTAACTTTCTTAGATACAGGCAGGAATATAGTGAAACTTAGTTTAGATTATTTTTCTTTATTTGAGACTGTCCTGCAATGTTGTTTTAAATATTTCCTGTGGTATTGAACTCTGTCACTGTGAATATATACTGAGCATTTTCTTGTTCTTTTATTTATTATTAAATATATTTAATCCTTTCATTGTGGCTGATCCTGTATAGAGATATTTAAGCTCTGAGAGTACTTGCATATTTGGTGATACTGTGTGGGCCACTCCTAATAGCCTTGCTCTTGGTCAAACTACCAGTTGTATTAATATTACACAGTAAGATTGGACACCCTTTGTTAAGGGCTTTCAAGTAGCTGATAAGGAGTTGACTGGTGGCAGTGGTAACTACCTTATAGTCTGGGCAGAAGGGAGCATAGCTAGTAAACCTGTGCCATCCTCTCCCAGGTAATCAAACTTCAAAGAGTGTGTGTGTCAGCTACTTGGGCAGGGACACAAAGCACTGGTTAGACAGAAAGGGTGCTTGTAGGTCTTGGCTGGGTCACTCGGCTAAGATCTCAACTCTATAGCTGTGCCAGTGGGGAGTCTTACTGGGGATCTGGAGAAAGAGGGAGAAACCAGCCCTGGACTGACTGTGCTCTCTGTGTGCTCTTAAGGGAAACTGCACTTGATGCAGAGAGCTGCATCTGGAAATGCTGTGTGTGTACCAGGTTCCTTGATTACTGGTTCAGTGGTGGGTCATCACAGTATGTACCTAACTCTCACAATTTATGCTGTCTTTTCCATTCATCTCAACTGTTAGACAGAGTCCTCAGCTACCACAAACCCTAGAAGAACTCAAGAGGGAGCCAAACAAAGCCTGAGACCTACACTGCAAGTCCAGCTCATACAAGGAAATAAACGTGTGTAATGTGGACCAAGTGTCTGCTGCATGAATATCAATAGGAACTCTAGAAAAGAAAGCTGTGGAAGTTATAACAGCCTTTGTACAGTGAGGTTTAATCTTGTGAGGTAAAGACAGTCCTCTGGATTTATAAACAAAGGTAGTACACTCAGACAACCACCTACAGAGTATGACCTTGGAAACACTAACTCCCAATTTAGCCTTGCCTTGGAGATAGAAAAGGTTAGCCATTTTTTCCTGGCATGGTGCAAATAGGATAATAATTGACGAGCATCCAGTAAATGCAAGGTATAGCCTCTTTTTGAGAAACTTGGAAAGCAGACTGGCAAGTTAATATGCTGATTCATGGCAGAGTCAGAAGAAGCCTTGGGGAGAAAGAATAATTGTGTAAAATCTTGCCATAACCATAGATATACTTCTCTTCTATGCTGCAGTATTCCTTACATATGGTTGTATTCCACCCATTGACTCCACATCTGGCCTGTACACAAAAGCTTAAAGACACTGCCTGTATGTGGGATGTCGCATGAAGGCACAGACGTAAGCCATAAAAGGGACGTCTGTACAATCTTCAGAATAAGAAAGCCCCATAAGGAAAGGAGTCCAAAAGGAGCCTAATGAGATCATTCTAGGAAAGAGCAAGTTGTAGGGGGAAGGTAGGAGGTATAGAATACTGCAACACAGAAGACAAGGACATCTATGGTTATGGTAAGATTTTGTACAACTATTCTATGTCCTTGTATTCAGTGTTGCAGTATTCTTTGCATATGGGAGAGTGCAAAAGCTGAAAGGGAACCCAACGAGGAGGACAGAGTAGGGAAAAAGCTAAAAGGAAGCACTTTCCAGGAATCAATGCAGAACTGCCTTTGCAAAACCTGCCCTGGACCTGTAAACAGCATCCAATTTATAATGTTTCGTAAAGCTATGAACAGATGACCAAGTGGCATTTTCCAGGATGGGCTGAGCATTTAGACCTATAAAGCAGGGCCCTGAAAATGCCACTGATCTAATGGAATGTCGATAAGGACTTCCCCATGGAACTCATAGCAAAACACAAAAGTCTTAGAGATCCATGTGGAATTTTTTTTTTTTTTTTGGATACAGGCAAACCAAGAGGCCTAGGATGAAAGGAAACAAAAAGCTGGTCAGACCTTCTAATGAACTTAGTTTTGTCAAGATAAAATCCGAGTTGTCTATGAACATCCAAGGTAAGCAAAATCCTCTCACTGGGGGATTGTGGCGAAGGGAAAAAGGTGGGCAATTGGATGGACTGATTAAAAGACAACTCATTCACCACTTTGGGCATGAGGCTTGGATTGGTTCTCAAGGATACTCTGTCCCTATGAAAAACTAGGAAAGGGAGGGCATCAATATTTGAATATCAGAGACCCTTCTAGCAGAGGTTAAAGCTACTAGAAGCACAGTTTTCCATGTGCAGAACTTTACAGAAGCAGAAGCTTCTGGTTCAAAAAGGGCCTGAGTAAGTTTTTCAACACTTAGTTAAGATCCCAAGGAGGAGGAACTGGTTTCCTGGGGGGTCTTAAATGTAAAACGCCTTTAAGAAAAAGCTTAACTTCTAACCTGGAAGCTAAGCAGGGAGTTAAAGGCAAACAGGCAGACAAAGCAGAACAATGGACTTTAACTGAGTAGGGAAGTCCACAGTTGAGCAGGTAAGAAAGTACTAAGGGAATGTCCACACCAAAGGGATTCTCTTTCCTTTTTTGGCACCAAATGGAAAATCTTCTCTATTTGGAAGTGTAAGATTTTCTAGTATTGGGTTACCTGGCCTCCTGCAAAACCCATAACATGTCCTTAGAAAACAGCTGCCTGAAAGGGATCAGAAGTTGATTACCCACAAGGTTAGCTGTAGGGTTGACATATGAGGGTGAATCAATGATCTCTTGCCCTGAGTGAGCAGGTCCATCCGGTGAGGTAACTTGTAGTGATGACCCTTGACTAATTGCAGAAGAGGGAACCAGTGCTGTCTTGGCCAAAAGGGGGGTCACTAGCAAGATTTGGGGTTTCTCCTGTAGATGTTTCAGCAGGACGTTCTGAATTAAGAAGAAGGGGAGAATGCATAGAGAACATTCCCTTCCAAGAGAAAGATAGAGCATCCACTTTCCACACTTGAAGGTGAGGGATCCTTGCACAAAAGCAAGGAAGTTGTCTGTTCATAGGGGAGGTAAAAAGGTCCAGTTCTGGAGTACCCTACCAGTAAACTAGATCCAGGAATACATCCCTGTGAAGCATCCACTCATGAGATTGTGCCATAGATCTGCTTAATGCATCTGCCACTGAGTTCTGAGCCAAGGGAAGGTATACACATATACACTCACTTTGTACCGAGTACCCAATTCCCAGGTGTTGGAAATCCCTATGTCACTCGATGGGTTGCCAACTGGCTTACTGACAGAACCCAGACTGTAAAAGCAGCCAAAGCCATATCCAGCTCCAGACAAGTGGAGTACCTCAGGGTTCAGTCCTGGGACTACTATTGTTTGGCATCTACTTCTCTGAAGTACAGGCCAACACTAAGGGACTCTGGCGGACAAAGTTCGCAGATGACTGCAAACTGAGAGCTATTATTGACACTCCAAATTATGCGGATATTCTACAAAAGGGCCTTACAGAAACAGATGCTTGGAGCCAGAGCCATGGGCTCAAGCTTAATGCCAAGAAATGTATAGTTATCCCCTTTGGGAAAAATCCATGTACCCATGAATTACCACATAAGTGGCAGTACACTAAACACCGAAAGTGGGATGAGAGACTTAGGGACACAGGTGGACAGTGGTCTCACCTAAGATAACCACATTGCCACAACAGTCAGGAAATCTTTCCATGTGGCACACCTCATCACTAAGGGCTTTTCATCCAGAAAAAAGGAGGTCACTGTCCCACTGTACTCATCCCTCATTAGACCCATTATAGAGTACAATGCCCCATTTAGTACGTACCTCACAAGACATCTGCAACAGCTGGAAAGGCCGCAGAAATACCTAACTAAAAGAATCACAGGTCTAAAGCAGATGCCCTATGCTGACCATCTAAAAGACTCCAGCTATTCTCTGTGACATATCGTCTACTCAGAGGTGATCTCTGCTTAACATACAAGGCCATGTCAAACCCTGAGCTATTGGACATGCTCCACTTAAAGAAATCCCAATCCCTCAGAGCCATACACTCCAGGGATCTTAACTTTGTCATAACAATGAACAAAACATGCTGGAGGGATAGGTTCCTGACCCAGGGACTCCCCATACTCTAATAAACTGCCCATACATGTCAAGCAGAGTGCCTCCTTTGCCCTCTTCAAAAGAAACCTTGACAATTGGATGGGAGATAGGAAATTCACCCCGGGGATCACATCAGTCGCCCTGCTAGACAGGGGTCCAGTTAAGTAAATATTGTGGGAAGAAATATCCAGGGAATTGTTATGGCTAGGCTTGTATAGGCCCTAGGGCTGACAGCCTAGTACCAACCTATGAACCTATGTTTTGATGTCTGAATAAGGCTTTCCAGACAGGTGAGAAATCAAGAGAGACCAGCACTCAGGTGACATCATAGGAAGCAAAATCATATCTTTCAAGGCCAAGAGAAGGTGATGAAAATTACCTTAGCCTTGCACCAGACCATTTTCTGAAGAAACTTGATTTTGAGGGAAGTTGGAGGGTTAGCAATCAGAAGACCATGGGGGGGGGGGGGATAAGTGTGGATTACAGTAACCCTCAGTTACTCTCCTTCCTGAGGAATTAGTATCTGCTCCATTTGGTGTCAGATGAGGTAGAAAACCGGTCTCAGCAAGGCTGTCCACAGTGGCTGAAGATCATGGCAGCCATCAGTCGATTGAGACACCACTTGTAGGGAGGAAAAATGGACATACTCAACTTGCCAGCTAATACACTGCATCTCTCCAGGATATGCATTGCAGTCAGAAAGTGCAGAGAAGACACTGTCCTCTGCCACCCCTTCATTGCTTCCTGTCAAAGGATATGAGCAGGTTTCCCCCTTGTTTGTGGATGTATCACACCACTAACATTATCTGTCTGAAATGCAATCACATCCCTTGGAAGGGGGTCCTGAAAGGCCTGCAATGCTAGGACTCCCCTCCTCTTCAGCTCTCCAGCAAACTGATGTGAAGATTGGTCAATGTTGAAGTCTATGTGTCTTGGACAATCTTCCCCTTGAAATGCCCCAACCTTCACCCTAAAAGGAAAGCATACATGGTTACTGGCAATGGGAGAATAAAGGGGCAGGCTAGAGAAGCTAGAGGAGAATTCAGCCACCACTGAACATGCTGTCTGCAGATTCCCATGAGACTTACTGGAAAGTGCATGGGTTGATACAGCATAAACCAGTGGGCTGAGAGGGTCGACTAACACCAACATATCAAACATGGTGTGAAAAGCAAGCATCATCAAAACTGCCACACAGCCGAAGAGAAGTAGGATGGACCTCAACAAGGGCTTTGGATGAGGCAGAACCAAGGAGGCTTGCTGATGTACAGTAATTATTCTGGAATTTTGACTATCTGCAGGGTGATATCCAGATGACATCTTATAAATTCTATTGTTTGGACAGGTGACAATTTGGACTTTTCCAGGCTGACCATAAACTCTAAGTGAAGGCATAACTGGATCAAGAAGCCTCTAGCTTGAATTAGTAGATCCCTCATGGTAGTGATTATGATCCAGTTTGTCTAGATACAGGAACACCCAGAACCCTTGCAATCTGATATGTGCTGCAACTACTGCCATACATCTGGTAAACATCCAGGGTAACTATGGTAAGACTCTGAAATGAAAATGACTGGTTACTGGCTAAAAGCAAAGGAATCTTCTGGACTGCCTGGCTACCTTTATGTGATAGTAGGAGTCCTGCAGGTCCAGTGAGCACATCCAGTCATACTTCCACAAAGGAGGTAAAATGGACTAAACAATGACCATCCAGAATTTTGCCTGTATCACAAACAGATTTAGGCAGCTGAAGTCCAAGATGGGTTTGTCCCTATTTTCTTTGCAACAAAAAGGAACCTTAAGTATACTCCACATTCTTGCTGGTCTGGTTGGACCTCCTGGATGATATGTTTGCCTAGCAACTTTGATATTTATGGAGCTGCTGCCTTCCTCTGAGGGGGTAGGACATAGGGAAGCTTTCTTTATGACTTTAGCAGTTGGTAAATAAAGGAATCAATTCCAGGATGCCCCCAAAGGAGACCTCTTCCAGGGTGGACCCTGAGTACCCTTTCCCTTCACTGAGAAATTTCTGAGGGGAATGCAAATGACTCCTTTTATGAGTGTTTCCGGTGCTCTTTCACAGCCTTGCTGAGACATGAAGAAGCTGCCATCCCTGAGGAACAGAATGATGAATGGCAGAAGCCACTGAGATCACAGGGAATCAGGTTGGATCACAGTGTGGAAAGGATACTTCCTCATTGGACAGAGAGAAAACCCTTTCAAACACCTCAAAAGTTGAAGCTGAAAATGTCCCAAAGGAGTTCTCAGGATTTTAGGAACCCTACATGAGACTACCTCAAGACATGACCTGGCATGACTCTGAAGACAACATCAGGACAGAGCTGTCTAGAGCTGAGGCACCAAGGGGAAGGAACAGATCAGAAAGAATTTGAGTCAGTTTTGAATCTCATGTGCCGACAATGACTCTCGGCTCTGTGACCCCTCGAGATCCGACCCTGTTGGAAATGAGCAGGTAAGGGTCATTGTACAAGTCAAAAATGACCAGGCTAGAAGCTCTGATAAAGGCATCTAACTGGAAACACTGTTCCAAACCACTGGATCAGAGATTCAAATAGGAGAAGGATAAACCAAATCAGGCGTAGAAAGGTCTGTCAAGGAACTCCCAGAAAGGAAGATGCAAGAAGAACCTGCTTCTGAATCTAGATCACCATGAACTTCCACATCGCGTCCACATCTGCTTCAGACCAGCTCCTCGACGACCATACCAGTCTAAGCAGAGAGATCAAAGACATCCTACAGGACCTGTGGAAGGGCCTCTCTGTCTGCAAAATTGGGAATTGGAGCCGAGGGCTGGTCAGCATAGGGGAGAACCTCAAGTCAACTGATAAATGGGAGTAAGAGAGCAGATCTGAATAGGCTCTGAGGGGCGGACCAGATCTGCTGGCTTGGAGAGTTTCAAGACTGGCCCCACAGCCCCCGCAAGGTCCCAAAACCTTTTTCTCAGCTACTTTTCCCACGTGTTTCTCTTTTTTTGCCTTTCTCTCCTTTTACTTTTTCTTCCTTTGATTTTTTTACAGTGTTTTTGACCAAGGGGCTACCAGATAGGGAGATGGTAAATATCCCCCCTCACTGTAGCTGGGAGAAGGCCTTTTAGAAATAATTCAGACCTGCAGTCCAAGAGGGCCCGCGACCTGAAGGCAGATCACAACTGTAAATGCTCATCAAGATCATAAGATCTTAGACCGTACTTATACTTTGAATGAGGGTCTTGAGGGATAATTTTGTGTCTGCAAGCAAAACACTTCTTAAGGCTTGAAACCTTGTCAGACATGGCACTTCTTAAGGCTTGAAACCTTGTCAGACATGGCCAGGAGTATCAACAACAGTGACAGCAAACTATTTAAAGACAACAGCATAACAAGCATAAAGGCACATACAGTACAGCCAAAGAAAAAAATATTTTACAAAAATTAGCATGCTAGAAAGAAAACATATAAAGTTTATACACATATAAACATATATACTTTTGCATATATACAGCGGATATAAAAAGTGTACACACCCCTGTTAAAATGCCAGGTTTTTGTGATATAAAAAAATGAGACCACAATAAATCATTTCAAAACTTTTCCCAGGCAGTAAAAAGTACATTGATAGTATAAATAAGAAAAGAAAAAAAAACAAGCAACTTATGGTTTTGAAGCACCTTTTGATTTAATTACAGCATTCAGTCTTCTTGGGTAGGAGACTATCAGCACTGAGTAAATGTCAGGAAAATCCTACTAGGACAGCTGAACTTTATTTGGGGTTAATCAGAGTCTCTCTAATTGATGGCAGGTGTGAACCCAAGAAGACTGAATGCTATAATTAAATCAAAAGGTGCTTCAACAAAATATTAGTTTAAGGGTGTGCACACTTATGCAACCAGCTTATTGTACATTTTTTATTTTTTTAATATTTTTCCACTAACAGAGTTGTTTGTTTTTCAATTGAATTGTACAGGCTATAGGTCACATTAAAGGTGGGAAAAGTTTTGAAATGATTTATTGTGCTCTCATTTTTTTATATCACAAAAACCTGCATTTTAACAGGGGGTGTGTACACTTTTTATATCCACTATGTGTGTGTGTGTGTATAGAGTCCAAAAACAAACTGGTGCATAGTTAAGTAAACCCAGTGCTCGGAAAATGCACAGTTCAAACACAAACATTGAATCCAGCACCCATAAATAAATCCAACCTCATGACTAAAAAAGTTTGTTCTACCATCTGGCATATTAAACTACTTAAGGCATATGTTGGGGCTAAGATTGTACCGCATGGCCTGAGGGTTTATTTGGAACCAGGGGTTGGGAAAGAAGACAGTGATTTTATGTCAAGATGGCATTTAATACAACAAATGGCTTCAAAAATGTTTATAGAGTTGCTCATTGATTTTTATGAACATTCTTTGATTGATATCAAAATGAAATTGGATGAATGTCTTGAAAATATACAAAAACATGAAAGTGAAGTGGACTATGGCAAAATGTATGATCTATACTTGAGTGAAGTTAATGCTTTTGAGAACGAAGTGAGAAACAAGAAATTAAAGAAATTCAATAGAGACATGGGGATGTTAAAAATAATGCTGTTTTTTCATGGAAAACAGCCAAGAGATCAGTGCGATTTTCTGACTCAATTAATAGTCTAAATATAAACACAAAAGAAATAAATTAATTTTGAAGCCCACGAGGGCTTTTTAAGGCATCACGGATTGAAGCACTTCATATACAGAGGGAGATTGCATCGAGGAATCAACATCACCTGTTTATAAGAAATCCAGGGGAAGAGGGGGCCCTTTAGAAGAGGAGGGCGCAAACATTGCAAACATCGCAAGCAGACCTGGGAGCAACATAGAACAAGCATTCAGTGACCTGATGAAAATGTAGTGGAGAATACAAATGAAGAAATGGACAATTTAATAGTTAATCTCACTAATTATGAGTTAACTTCACAAGAAATAAGTGTACTCAATAAAGGATTTAGCTATGTACCATCATGCTTTACTTCTGAATTTCATGTATGCTTAGATGTTAAACATTTCTGTAGAAATTTAAAGTATGTTTTTAACACCAAAACTGATACCA